>NC_140662.1:8033068-8658068 GCF_978046115.1 Saccoglossus kowalevskii
CTTAAAAAAACACTGCCCAGTAATATATGACAATAGGCAACGAATGGAAACTCAACTAGAGGACATATGATACAAATAATAAAAGTAAACTGGTGAGTAGATGAAAACGTGGTGACGTCACATCCGATTATGTAAATTTAGTTGGTCACAAAAATTTTCTAGTACTACCTGGCAATCTTCGCACGCCACTGTTGTGCGAATTTTAAAACTGTAATAGCAAATTAATTAGAAAAACTGAATATTCCATCACCATCTGGCCTCGATATGCCTGTACCATATTCTAATGTTCGTTTCACATACTTTGAGGCATAAACATGAGATATCTTCTTTCTTATTGAGTCTTAAAGTTCGATTATTCTGCGACCAATTCGTAATACCCGATCTCCATAAATGCGATAAGCTCGTAGATTCACTAAAGAACTTAGGCAAGTGATATTTGTTCTATTTACATTTTAGTCTTAGCGTAACAAAAGCATTCCCTTCATCTGTATAAATATTTATAGATTTCATCATTCGAACAGTAACGAGAAGTTATTATTGGCCGATTGAATAACAACAATGACGTCGTTTCGCACTGTGCTCGTTGATTGGCTGGTTGGATTCAAATACTATTGGAATTTATAAATATTTATAAAGATGAAGGGAATATCTTTGTTGCGCTGAGATTAAAAATGGCTGCTTGAATTCAAATCATTTCAATCACGTTAATTAGCCGCAGCGTGGTTGAAGATTGTTACGCTCTAGGCAGTAAATATCCTGAACATGTGCACGCACACTACTAATCATTACCCAAGTGTGTACTCTAAAAGTAGTTGCCATGGTTTCACTGCAGATTTCTTGCGAAAATGAATGTGAATAAATGCGATGACATAGGTATAACTTTGGCTCAACCTAAATACCTGCAGTAAACTTAAATCAGTAACGAAACCATAATTGAAACTCGTAACTCGAGAATAAAATATTCCATAAACAGAATGGACGTTACCAGCTACTTTAAGCAATCATTTCTCACTTGGGTAAAGTCTCCAACCTCATATCCACTCGTAATAAACCTAATCAACACACATTTAAGTATTCAACGGAACTTAAATCAGCAAACGGTGATTCACTTCACCGGTGACGTCATTCTAGCCTATTTGAAACACTATTATCAATATAGTAGAGATAGTTCCGATAATATACACCACCATAAACAGTCTGTCGATCACAACTGCCAATCTCTTCCATTCGTTTGTCGCGTTTTCTCGACGGTTCCTATTTTCAAAATGAATGGCGATTTTTCGAAACTCGTGAAGCAAATGAAATAGAAGGTGGTCATCCGGTCCACTTGTGACACCTTTTTCTCGTTTACTGTTCCGTCTGTCCTGCAGTTGGCTATGTGAGTTTGTATGTTTATTTCTAAGTGCGTGGGCGTGCAGTGCACATGCCTTAAGTATTGCACAGTCTATTTCCTTCAACATCCGGGGTATCACACATACTCCAGCTTCGGTGGTAATCCGTGAGAGAGGAGGGTACTTCGTTGAATATTTGCTTCTAACACGTAGAATCTTTTCAAGATGGCCGAACACTAATTTGCGTACTTTATCTGGTACTGGCGCCCTCTCTGACCCACAGTAATGGAGGTTGAGAACTGTGACGGACATGCCAAGAGATAACGTGACCATCACCATGGTAGCAGCATAGTACTGTCCTGCAAATTGAGAATACTGTGTTAATGTACAATTCTCCTCCAAGTCTCTGAACAATGTCACGTGGACTCCATAGTTTCGATCTGCTAACAACTTGCCTCCAGACTATGAATTGTTGATACAAAATTAGCACATCGGGCTGATATGCAAACTGTTAGAACATCTTCTTACATATTTCCAGAAACTGTGGCAAAGCCAATGTGAGAAGGGTTTGTACATGTCTGCCCGCGCTCGCACGTGCGCGTGAAAGCGTTATCAGCGTCAGTGTGTGAATAAGAGTAAGGGCGCCCTCTTACCTATTAAGGGTATAGTACTGCATGGCGGTGTCGTCTCTGCTACCAACAACAAAAACACCGTCAGCGATAACAAGACGGTGATACCCAGAGTGATTTTCTCACCGGATTCAGCTGGTATTAAAAAGCTAAGAATAGTAACCAATGAAAACAGTCCACATGGCGTTATCAAATTGAACACGTAATAGATGGGTCTTCGTCGTAGGTACACTGTATATGTGATGTCGGTGTAGGGAATTCCTGGGGCGTCTGGGTAAAATTCCGTGTTTGCTTTCGCCGATAAATGCTCCATTTCCCATTCTCCATCACTTTCGAACACTGATGTGTTACCTGCTAAAAGAAGAAGGCAGACAAAATAGATCAAACGCATGCTTCCAACTGTGACACTGAATGATGATGGCGCTCTGTTAAGTGAGATGGTTAAAGCGGGGGAGTCGCCAACTGCGCATGCGTCAGATGGTCATAGAGTGTCATTGTTTACAAACAAGCGTCTACCCATGAGCCTTTGCTTTTTTAGTGTGTGTTGTTATTGGGACTCAATTCCCGATTGCGCAGGTGACGACCCTCCCGCTTTAAGTAAGATCGCAATGACCATATTAACCAGGAGACAATATTCTGTATCGTTATCCTGGGCGTTATAAGTTTTGACCCCAAAAGGAAATCCCAAAAAAATGAAGGAAACGGAATCTTTCATCTCGGCCACTGGCTTTTTATATGTAATACAGTAACACGATTCAATTTTCAATCTCTCTTTACTGTGAACGAATAAAACAACCCAACTAGCAGTACTGATAGCGTAATTTTGTTGCCTTACCCCAACACACTGTTTAAGCTGTTGATTTGAACCATCGACATGGCTGTTCTGTTAGCAAAACAGTAAGCTATATTACAATGCAGCTGATTGGGTCGTTTTTTCATTCACAGTACGGTTACTAGGAGCGATGACGTCATAGTGGTCGGACACGCATCGAAGAGAAGTCATTAGCATATCTAACAATAGAGTTTCCTAACCGTTCTTCTTGTACCCGTGTTCACAGTAAGTTCATGACGTATGCATGACGTATGTAAGTGAGATTTCTGACAACAACTGAAGTCAGCAATTGGATGAATATATGACGAGATGGACATGCGTACATATTTATTCCAGGAGATTTCGTTTTCTCAGATACTCCAATACCGGGCATTTGAGTAACAACTGGTACTCATCACTGGCATTGTTACATAAACATGTATTACATAATCTTATCTACCCATCGCCTCCTTCATGTCTATCGGTTTATATCCCAGAGAATAATAAGAGACTGTTAGACCTTGCAAGTGCATCTTGTGCTTTAAGGTGGGAGGGTCGTCACCTGCGCACGCGCGGGAATTGAGTCCCAAGCGACGATAATAACAGACGCTAAAAACGCAAAAGCTCATGGGTAGACGTTTGTTTGTAAACAATCACACGCTATGGCCATCTGACGCATGCGCAGGCGACGATTCCCCCGCTTTAAATGAAATATATGGTTCCACCTTAAGCAATAAGTATAATTTTTTTCATTTATATATATAATTCAGCTCGTCATTCCTGTTATTTCAAGTCACTAATTTATAAACACGTCACAGGTTTAACCACACGTAAACAAATTCACGCTTTTTTTTTAAATTTCAGTTGCCCATGAATATATCCGTCGTCCATCCATATTATATTACACCGTTTCACATGGTACCAATACAACGGCAATCGCCCAGAATCGAGTAGTTAACAACACTACTTGGTAAATAAAAGTGGCTTTGACAATATGCAAGGTACACTGCTTCGAGTTTGTCATATTTTTTTGAAAGCCCCGGACTTCTGTACTCTAACAGATCACTTGTAAAATCAGACTATTAAGTATTTTAAAATACAGGTATGTGGCAAGAATTTCAAATTTGCCACAGACTTTCTTGTAGGGCCGGAAACCGTACATGACATTACAAAAAAAACTCGTATCCACCGTTGGTTTGTTTCTCCTTTATACCAGCACCCACATTTACTTAGGTGTCGTCTATTTCTACAGAATAAGACTTTTGTTTTGTTCATATTTAATTATCACAGTTCCCTACATGCATTGCTGGTAATTCAAAGTAGCCTTGCCGGATGTCGGCTCCGATAACAGAATTTAAAGCATATATAAAACGGTAACACCTTAAATGATTTAGTCAATCATTTAACTCTGACATAGCTGTATTTGTATATTACGTCATATTCTTAGCATGTCGAGTCAAACCCGAAGTCTTGTATCAGAAGACGATAAACTTTAGAGTTATGTACGCATGCGCGCACACTTTTGCAACGCAAAAAACATGTTTGTCTGCTCGGTTAATCGTATTTTCTTTATTCATTTGTTCCCTAGAGAATTGGTACGAGATAGGAGCAAGGAAATTAAAGTAATAAAGGTTTTCAAGAAAACATATAACCACATTTACATTTTATATTTAGGCGATCCGCATGAAGACTGGGAAGTGCTATGTGTATTAGTCCTTAACGCTGATCGTACGTGCGTCATGTATAGACCAAGGCTTAGGTTTACTGTCTGAGAAATAATACGGGCAATTAAAGTCCGCTGTGTACTGAATGTATTACGGACATTGATGTCAAGTCGAGTGACACTTGGAGGTGTAACATCATTTCATGTAAAAAGGTCACACTATCTGGAGTCTTAATTCAATTTGTTACCTGTCGGATTGGCTGTCGTACTTCCAAAGTCATATGTTGATCACGTGACTCTTGGACATTGTCTTGAAGCCTAAACCGACGTCTTATGATATTTGTATGTGATCTGGCATAACGAGTGAAGGAATGCATCCTTGCGATCTAAAGACAAATAACTTTACACCAAAAAAACGTGTACAAGTGTTTTAATAACTTTTGATTTGTGTTCGTCTCGTTATTTGTGGATTATAAAACACATCACACTTTCGCTGAGTAAACTAGTAAGTAATTTTTAGTCTGGTTCAAAAATAAATTTACTAAAAGTGTAGAAATTAGGATATGCTTTAAGATATTCGATACCAACCCCTTTCCCCGGTGAAGCAAACATTAAAACCGTGCACACATTTTTTTGGAATATTTGTTCGGACAGGCCTATCATACAGATAGTCTGTCTATGAAAAGGGAGTCAAGGAGACCATGCATTCGGTCTCCTAGGTTACCAAGGTTGGTCACTTACTGTTAGCGTAAATTCTACTGGTAAATTTAAATATGTAATTCCTAGTAACTTGAAACTCAGTGTAAATTGGACAAGAATGGAAAGAACCAAAGCTAACAAATTGTGTTATTAATGTATGGATTTGAAGATTAATTTTGTAGTTCAAATCAGGGAGTTGGCAATGAAAATAAATTTTGTTTCATAATGTAAATATTCACACATGGCACATTGAAGCTGGCAATTATGAAAGGCCTAGTACGTACAAACTATTTAACACTACACTCCGGATTGAAACACTATTTAGAATATAAATGAAAGCAATATTAAGAAGAAACGCTTGCGTATCTGTTTTGGGTTTCGTGTATTGTTAACTTTGTTGAAACTTTATCATATCAGTAAAGAATGCTGAAATACAATAGCATTTTCAAGCCATATTTATTGGACTGGAACGTAAGTGTAATCCACACTATGAATGAATGAACAAACCCCCAAATATATTCACAAGTGTTAAGGGCACCCATCTCCTCCCGCAAGTCATGTATTAACAATTAAACTAGGTATACATTACAATATACTAAGAATGCAATATATCTGAATAGAAGACGAAATATATCGCATTTCATATTTATCCAACCAAACGTAATTTTGCACTTAATGGCCTGTAGTATATTGTAAAAACAAACAAACAGACAGACATGCAGATATACAAACGTTGAATGTTAACTGGTGTGATATCTTACCTCCACCACTCATATTGACCTCTGACCCCTCATACTGCCAAGGACCAAATTTCATACGACATTGTTGTTTGTCAAAAGGAAAATACGTAACGTCAATCTGACATTTACTGGTGAGTATGAGTGGTGCTGCCCACATGACGTCACCACTTGGATAGACAACAGTTAGCTGACCACCCATAATGCCTCGATAATCTTCGTATGCACTAGAATAGAATTAGGAATAGAATAGAATAGAATAGAATAGAATAGAATAGAATAGAATAGAATAGAATAGAATAGAATAGAATAGAATAGAATAGAATACGATACGATAAGTTGGAATACGATTTGTTGCTGTGTTTTGTGGGGCAGTGCGTCGCAGTGCGGTGTGTCAGTATAGTGATGAGTTTCGCGGCGAGTTGTGTCGCGGTCCCGGGGCGTGGAGGGTGGTTCTCTAAATAAAATATGGCACGCAAGCTGAAGTAAAAAGCGCGTAAAAGGGGTGTTATCTAGTTATTTGACGCGTAGATATAAATAAAGTTTGAAAATAGGAGGTATAATATGATGCAATGTGTGCGGTGCGATGTGATTAATGCAACGCGATTAGGTGCGATGCGATGGATTGCGATGCAATATTTAGTTCAGCGTAGTTTGAAGTAACGTATCCTCCATACATATTGTTGAAATACTATAACATGCCTTACTTGTCGTAGAGAGCTAAGTCTGGTAGCCATATTAAGTCAGATGGGATTTTTATATCCTTAATTCCAGGGTATTCCTCTGGATTCCACTCAAGATATTCGTCTTTCCATCTCTAAATTAGCGAATGAAAGAAAAAAATACGATTACAGAATCGCGCCACCATAAGTTGCATCTATGAGAGGAACTAAATGGAATTGACATCACTCAATGCACCGCATCAAAACGAGGTGCTGGATTGTTCGAGTTACGGACATCGAGTAACAAACATCGAGTTACGAAAACATTGAATTCCAAAACGAGCACGCCCATATTTTAGAAACCACGCCTAAATTATAACTCGATGTTCAATTAACAGTTAACCAAACTTCGAGTTATGGGAAACGTAAATTGGAGTGGTTTCTAAAATATAAGCAATTCAGCATCTCCGTCAAAACCATAAAAAACATTTCAGTTTTTATAACGCATCGTCGACATACGTGGCAGTAATTTACTTTCAAAGAATATTCAATGTTTTGTTAGTGTTCGTAGTATTTAATGTTGGAAACCTTTTTTTACGTCAAACTATTAAAATAATTTTTAACATGTTAGATAGCACAACATAAACACATTGTTTTAGACAACATCATTTTGCCACTTAAATATGTTACTAAAGTTTGTAGGAAAACACTAGATCGACATTTTCAAGTGAGGCGATCACTGTTGCTATTTTGATGGGTCGCTGTATCGTTTCATTTTCTACATAAATAAATATCGATTGACTTCGATTCGGCCCTAGTATGCAACGGACAAAATGTGACTGTCATGTCAGCTATACTGTCGCTATTTTTGGCAGAAATATTCGCCGAACTGTCCTGCCCATGGGAATGCCCGCTCCCTCATGCAATGCTTTGTCGGCCGTTCGAAGCATTAAGGCTATTCCATTATTCATTTGTAGCAACATACGACTAAGAAGACTGGCAGAGAAATAGATGGATGGAGCAGAGATTTACAGTCACACATATGGCGACCTCCAGGAAGTAGACTTGGGGTTTCGTAAATGTATATACACGTGTTTGCCATAGCTAGTGTTGATAAGTTTGATCTTCAAAATTAAGTCATACCTACATGGACGGAATTACTGTAATTACATACAGAATAACATTTAAGAGCAAGACTAGATCTAAATATGTGACAGATAAAATCGGTTTTCACTGATAATCTAAGAAATTATTTATCGAATGTTAGCGTCAGTCGCTCAGTCTACCAACCGTTACCATAATAGACTACTTTCCCGGAAGTAGCGAGATTGGGGTGCAAAAATACTCCTGGTTTGTCATGGCTGAAAAATCAAACACGTCAGTTTTCTGATAAAAGTAGATAGAAGGGAATTTTTTTTGTGACGTTGATTTGTACACCCAGAAGCACAATATCACGCGTGCAAGTTTATGTTACACCCCAAAACGGAATGCGCGCGCATGCGAAACGCCGTATATTCGACTTCCGGGAAAATTGTAGTTGTATATATTTTTGTCGTCGATGTGCCGCTATACTGCCCTCTCTTTCTTAGTACTACCCAGGCCAAAAAAACAAATTGCACATGGGACCGTTAATATTCAGCCACACATGGTACTATGCATAACATATATTGAATGATCGACCCAATATGAATACAAAATGAAGGCACCATAATTCCCAGTCTGTAAACCATACACGCAGTATTAAGCAGCAGCTGTATATTATTAGATCGTATGCGATGATAAATAGAAACGATGACTTGCCATCAGTGTGGGCCAAGGTGATCAGTTACTCGCCCTAAGGCGGAATTCCAGTCTCTGTACACATATAATTATCGTCCTTTGAGATACATGAATACAACACGATTCAGTTGAGAACACTATTTGAGTTTAACTCGAAATATCACTCGCCTTAAATTACAACGTTTATTCAAGTGAATCATATTTTCAGAGAAAATAAATGGAAAATTCCTAAATGGGATAGACAAATATCGTCCGTCATAACCAATGATGATAATGAACTCAAACATCCGAGCTGAATGACAATTCTAAACTTTCTGTTCGTATTACAAAGGCCCATATCACAGGGGTCCTTATCACAGGAAGCCCATATCACAGAAGGTCCATATCACAGGGGTCCATATTACAAGGGCCCACCTCACCTGTTTTTATTACATGGGGCTATTAGAGGGGGTCAATATTACATGGAATTATTATACATCTGTCACCGTAACGCCATAAGTTACAGCGTGCCGTAATTTTCGTCCTACCATATAAGGAAATGCGAGTTGGAAATATAGAATGATTACGCGCGTAAGCGTCCTCAAACAAACATTACTGCCACCAGGGTTTGACCGGACTCGACACAAAGAAGTTCGCTGATTCTGTTAGAAATTATTTGGATTTCGGCATTCCCATGATGTATCCTTGGAGGGAAAAGATGTATAATAATAAGGTTATTACGAGGATACCTCAAAGTATGCACTCAGACAGTACACTGTCGCATCGACGTAACATACGTATCTTCGTGCATACTTCGAGGTATCTTCGTAATAACCTCATATACATATAGCATAGTGTCCATATAACAATGGTGCATACTGCATGGGTCCATATTACATTGAACATTTATGTTTAAATTTCTTTTTAAAACTCATATTAGTATGTATGTAAGTATGATTATTATAAATAACATTTCTGCAATTTTCATATTGTGGAATATAAAAAAAATACGAATAGAGTTTACAAAAAGTCGTATATCATGTGGTAATTAGTCCCCATGGAAATATGAAACAAAATATTTCCACACGATGAATTTTAGTGACAAATATGTAATTTGTTTTATACACAGCGTATGCTGACAACTAATTATTCTTTTCTCAAAACAAGTCCACGTCTGACGTCTATGAATATTCGTGATGTACACGGTTTGCCTGCTAGAACGCATTCGTAGGTCATCAGAAGTACCGAAATAACGAAACACTACTGTCACGCTGTCAGGTAGCAATGAGGTGATCCATTTATTGTGACCGTGTTTCTCTGATAGTAATTTAATCCCATATGGACCAAGAATGCTACTTTATTGCGAAAGGCCTGTCACAATGTGTGATATCTCGTGCCGTTGGATTACTTATCATTTAGTTGAAATATTGCGACTGGCTGAAGCCGCTGCGCTTATTTACGTTTGAAATAACAGCGATACAAAATATCCTATTAAAGCCGAAGGGTCACCACCTGCGCACGCACGGGAATTGAGTCCCAAGCGACGATAACAACGCATGCTAAAAACGCAAAAGCTCATGGGTAGACGCTTGTTTGTAAACAATGACACGCTATGGCCATCTGACGCATGCGTAGGTGACGACTCCCCCCCCCCCACTTAAATATACATGTATATATCTGATAATAAAACAACTCACGAGCAAAGTTGTCAAAGCAGATAGCAAGTCGGTGCTCTTGATCAGTGAAGAACATTTGTTATCACGTGCACACATTCGCTACCCGGGTAACAAATATGTAAACAAATGATGTCACAGTGTGACGTTCTATATGCGCGTCAATGCTTCTTTCCTGTCACCATAGTTACTACTGGTAACATCTGAATGGATCGGAAATACTACTCGACATAGTCACCAATGGTGCTTACAGTGGGTATTAAGTAATAATATTATGATTGTTTCCCCGATATTTACAATAGTGCAACAATGTTTGCATTTTCATTTTGAAAACTGTTGCCACACGTAGGCAAGGCATGTTCGGTCTGAAACACTCAATTTTTATTCTAAACTAAAGCTGTATGAGTTCACACGTTTAGTGATCTAAGACTACTTCACGAACTTTGTCATACGTTTACTCTAGTTGTGTTATAACACTAGTTTGTAATACAGACAGAAACATTTGTTCAACATTATAAACTTCGCACAGTGTGTATCAGAGAAACTATCATAATATTATTATTTCACACTCATTCTACCGTGTACCCACCATTGATGACTATGCCGAGTGGTCTTTTCGCTCCGCTCATGTGTTACCGGTAGTAGTTGAGTATATAAATACGCATGTGTATATCCATGGTATGCTATTTGTATCTTGTTTATTGATATGAAGTACGGGGTAGACTTATTTGGATGTACACAATTTAAACCAGTGTAATAATGTGTTTTTTCCAGACATTATTGGTGTCACCAGACATTTACATAACTGTAAAAATCAAAATTTAAGATAATTAAATACCAATCCTATATCAAGGGAATTTATTTATTTAATCTTCGTGATATATTTATTTTGTATTTTTGAGAAGAAATTAAACTGTTCAATATTGAACAGGTCGGGTTTACATGGGCTGATCATTACGAGTTTACAAGGGCTTATTATTACGGGTTTACAAGGGCTTACTATTACGGGTTTACAAGGGCTTATCATTACGTGTTTACAAGGGCTTACTATTACGGGTTTACAAGGGCTTATCATTATGGGTTGCATGGACTGATCATTACGTGTTTACAAGGGCTTATCATTACTGGTTGCAAGGGCTTACTATTACGGGTTTACAAGGGCTTATCATTACGGGTTACAAGGGCTTACTATTACGGGTTTACAAGGGCTTATCATTACGGGTTTGCAAGGGCTGATCATTACGGGTTTACAACAAGGGCTTATCATTACGGGTTGCATGGGCTAATCATTACGGGTTTACAAGGGCTTATAATTACGACTTGCATGGGTTGATCATTACGTGTTTACAAGGGTTTATTATTACGGGTTTACAAGAGTTTATCATTACGGGTTGCATGGGCTGATCATTACGGGTTGCATGGGCTGACCATTACGTGTTTACAAGGGCTTATCATCACGGGTTGCATGGACTGATCATAACGGGTTTACAAGGGGTTATTATTACGGGTTGCATGGATTGATCATTACGGGTTTACAAGGGCTTATTATTACGGGTTTACAAGGGCTTACTATTACGGGTTTACAAGGGCTTATCATTGCCGGTTGCATGGGATGATCATTACGTGTTTACAAGGGCTTATCATCACGGGTTGCATGGACTGATCATAACGGGTTTACAAGGGCTTATCATTACGGGTTGCATGGACTGAGTTCACCACAGAGAACTATCTCCTTAAAGCTTATCACTGGGTTTGAACTTTGCGTGAGGACTGAATAAATGTTCTAGATCATAATATCGTTTAATTTACACTTTATGAGCAGATAATATACTGTGGCAAAGAAACTATCACCAAAAAATAAATCATATAGATTAATGATGAATATTAATTATTTTTTGAGTGCCATATTGTCAAGCGATTGACAATTTACGATGACAGCGTAGAGTTTATGTGAGACCTCACTTGAAATGGTGTAAAATACCACGTGATATAGAACATGTATAATTGATGTTACAACAATATTCATTATCAAGATTTAGATTCAAATCGGTGTGCGATGGGAGAAAAACTATCAACGAAACAAATACAAACAATATGGAATGGTTCGATTAAACGTGTTAGTATCGTATGTTACGTAACTGAGAATATGGAATGGTTCGATTAAATGTGTTAGTATCGTACGTTACGTAACTGAGATTATGCAATGGTTCAATTAAATGTGTTAGTATCCGTATGTTATGTAACTGAGAATATGGAATGGTTCGATTAAATGTGTTAGTATCGTATGTTACGTGACTGAGAATATGGAATGGTTCGATTAAATGTGTTAGTATCGTATGTTACGTGACTGAGAATATGGAATGGTTCGATTAAATGTGTTAGTATCGTATGTTACGTAACTGAGAATATGGAATGGTTCTATTAAATGTGTTAGTATCCGTATGTTATGTAACTGAGAATATGGAATGGTTCGATTAAATGTGTTAGTATCGTACGTTACGTAACTGAGAATATGGAATGGTTCGATTAAATGTGTTAGTATCGTATGTTACGTAACTGAGAATATGGAATGGTTCGATTAAATGTGTTATTATCGTATGTTACGTAACTGAGAATATGGAATGGTTCGATTAAATGTGTTAGTATCGTATGTTACGTAACTGAGAATATGGAATGGTTCGATTAAATGTGTTAGTATAGTATGTTACGTAACTGAGAATATGGAATGGTTCGATTAAATGTGTTAGTATCGTATGTTACGTAACTGAGCATATGGAATGGTTCGATTAAATGTGTTAGTATCGTATGTTACGTAACGGAGAATATGGAATGGTTCGATTAAATGTGTTAGTGTCATATGTTACGTAACTGAGAATATGGAATGGTTCGATTAAATGTGTTATTATCGTATGTTACGTAACTGAGAATATGGAATGGTTCGATTAAATGTGTTAGTATCGTATGTTACGTAACTGAGAATATGGAATGGTTCGATTAAATGTGTTAGTATAGTATGTTACGTAACTGAGAATATGGAATGGTTCGATTAAATGTGTTAGTATCGTATGTTACGTAACTGAGCATATGGAATGGTTCGATTAAATGTGTTAGTATCGTATGTTACGTAACGGAGAATATGGAATGGTTCGATTAAATGTGTTAGTGTCATATGTTACGTAACTGAGAATATGGAATGGTTCGATTAAATGTGTTAGTATCCGTATGTAATGTAACTGAGAATATGGAATGGTTCGATTAAATGTGTTAGTATCGTATGTTACGTTACTGAGAATATGCAATGGTTCGATTAAATGTGTTAGTATCCATATGTTACGTAACTGAGAATATGGAATGGTTCGATTAAATGTGTTAGTATCCGTATGTTACGTAACTGAGAATATATAATGGTTTGATTAAATGTGTTAGTATCCGTATGTTACATAACTGAGAATATGGAATAGTTCGATTAAATGTGTTAGTATCCGTATGTTACATAACTGAGAATATGGAATAGTTCGATTAAATGTGTTAGTATCGTAGGTTACGTAACGGAGAATATGCAATGGTTCGATTAAATGTGTTAATATCCGTATGTTATGTAACTGAGAATATGGAATCGTTCGATTAAATGTGTTAGTATCCGTATGTTACATAACTAAGAATATGGAATAGTTCGATTAAATGTGTTAATATTCGTATGTTATGTAACTGAGAATATGGAATTGTTCGATTAAATGTGTTAGTATCCGTATGTTACGTGGGTGAGAATATGCAATGCTTCGATTAAATGTGTTAGTATCGTATGTTAAGTTACTGAGAATATGCAATGCTTCGATTAAATGTGTTAGTATCGTATGTTACATAATTGAGAATATGGAATGGTTTGATTAAATGTGTTAGTATCCGTATGTTATGTAACTGAGAATATGGAATGGTTCGATTAAATGTGTTAGTATCGTATGTTACGTTACTGAGAATATGAAATGCTTTGATTAAATTTGTTAGTATCCGTATGTTACGTAACTGAGAATATAGAATGGTTCGATTAAATGTGTTAGTATCGTATGTTACGTCACTAAGAATATGGAATGGTTCGATTAAATGTGTTAGTATTCGTATGTTACATTACTGAGAATATGCAATGCTTCGATTAAATGTGTTAGTATCGTATGTTACGTAACTGAGAATATGGAATGGTTCGATTAAATGTGTTAGTATCGTATGTTACGTTACTGAGAATATGCAATGCTTCGATTAAATTTGTTAGTATCCGTATGTTACGTAACTGAGAATATAGAATGGTTCGATTAAATGTGTTAGTATCGTATGTTACGTCACTAAGAATATGGAATGGTTCGATTAAATGTGTTAGTATTCGTATGTTACATTACTGAGAATATGCAATGCTTCGATTAAATGTGTTAGTATCGTATGTTACGTAACTGTGAATATGCAATGCTTCGATTAAATGTGTTAGTATAGTATGTTACGTAACTGAAAATATGAAATGGTTTGATTAAATGTGTTAGTATCCGTATGTTATGTAACTGAGAATATGGAATGGTTCGATTAAATGTGTTAGTATCGTATGTTATGTAACTGAGAATATGAAATGGTTTGATTAAATGTGTTAGTATCGTATGTTACGTAAATGAGAATATGGAATGGTTCGATTAAATGTGTTAGTATCCGTATGTTATGTAACTGAGAATATGGAATGGTTTGATTAAATGTGTTAGTATCGTATGTTACGTGACTGAGAATATGCAATGCTTCGATTAAATGCGTCAGTATCGTATGTTACGAGACTGAGAATATGAAATGCTCCGATTAAATGTGTTAAAATCGTATGTTACGTGACTGAGAATATGCAATGCTTCGATTAAATGTGTTAATATCCATATGTTACGTGACTGAGAATATGGAATGCTTCGATTAAATGTGTTAGTATCGTATGTTACGTAACTGAGAATATGGAATGGTTTGATTAAATGTGTTAGTATCGTATGTTACGAGACTGAGAATATGGAATGGTTTGATTAAATGTGTTAGTATCGTATGTTACGTAACTGAGAATATGGAATGGTTCGATTAAATGTGTTAGTATCGTATGTTACGAGACTGAGAATATGGAATGGTTTGATTAAATGTGTTAGTATCGTATGTTACGTGACTGAGAATATGGAATGGTTCGATTAAATGTGTTAGTATCGTATGTTACGTAACTGAGAATATGCTATGGTTCGATTAAATGTGTTAGTATCGTATGTTACGTGACTGATAATATGCGATGGTTCGATTAAATGTGTTAGTATCGTATGTTACGTAACTGAGAATATGCTATGGTTCGATTAAATGTGTTAGTATCGTATGTTACGTAACTGAGAATATGCTATGGTTCGATTAAATGTGTTAGTATCGTACGTTACGTAACTGAGATTATGCAATGGTTCAATTAAATGTGTTAGTATCCGTATGTTATGTAACTGAGAATATGGAATAGTTCGATTAAATGTGTTAGTATCGTATGTTACGTGACTGAGAATATGGAATGGTTCGATTAAATGTGTTAGTATCGTATGTTACGTGACTGAGAATATGGAATGGTTCGATTAAATGTGTTAGTATCGTATGTTACGTAACTGAGAATATGGAATGGTTCTATTAAATGTGTTAGTATCCGTATGTTATGTAACTGAGAATATGGAATGGTTCGATTAAATGTGTTAGTATCGTACGTTACGTAACTGAGAATATGGAATGGTTCGATTAAATGTGTTAGTATCGTATGTTACGTAACTGAGAATATGGAATGGTTCGATTAAATGTGTTATTATCGTATGTTACGTAACTGAGAATATGGAATGGTTCGATTAAATGTGTTAGTATCGTATGTTACGTAACTGAGAATATGGAATGGTTCGATTAAATGTGTTAGTATAGTATGTTACGTAACTGAGAATATGGAATGGTTCGATTAAATGTGTTAGTATCGTATGTTACGTAACTGAGCATATGGAATGGTTCGATTAAATGTGTTAGTATCGTATGTTACGTAACGGAGAATATGGAATGGTTCGATTAAATGTGTTAGTGTCATATGTTACGTAACTGAGAATATGGAATGGTTCGATTAAATGTGTTATTATCGTATGTTACGTAACTGAGAATATGGAATGGTTCGATTAAATGTGTTAGTATCGTATGTTACGTAACTGAGAATATGGAATGGTTCGATTAAATGTGTTAGTATAGTATGTTACGTAACTGAGAATATGGAATGGTTCGATTAAATGTGTTAGTATCGTATGTTACGTAACTGAGCATATGGAATGGTTCGATTAAATGTGTTAGTATCGTATGTTACGTAACGGAGAATATGGAATGGTTCGATTAAATGTGTTAGTGTCATATGTTACGTAACTGAGAATATGGAATGGTTCGATTAAATGTGTTAGTATCCGTATGTTATGTTATGTAACTGAGAATATGGAATGGTTCGATTAAATGTGTTAGTATCGTATGTTACGTTACTGAGAATATGCAATGGTTCGATTAAATGTGTTAGTATCCATATGTTACGTAACTGAGAATATGGAATGGTTCGATTAAATGTGTTAGTATCCGTATGTTACGTAACTGAGAATATATAATGGTTTGATTAAATGTGTTAGTATCCGTATGTTACATAACTGAGAATATGGAATAGTTCGATTAAATGTGTTAGTATCGTAGGTTACGTAACGGAGAATATGCAATGGTTCGATTAAATGTGTTAATATCCGTATGTTATGTAACTGAGAATATGGAATCGTTCGATTAAATGTGTTAGTATCCGTATGTTACATAACTAAGAATATGGAATAGTTCGATTAAATGTGTTAATATTCGTATGTTATGTAACTGAGAATATGGAATTGTTCGATTAAATGTGTTAGTATCGTATGTTACGTAACTGAGCATATGGAATGGTTCGATTAAATGTGTTAGTATCGTATGTTACGTAACGGAGAATATGGAATGGTTCGATTAAATGTGTTAGTGTCATATGTTACGTAACTGAGAATATGGAATGGTTCGATTAAATGTGTTATTATCGTATGTTACGTAACTGAGAATATGGAATGGTTCGATTAAATGTGTTAGTATCGTATGTTACGTAACTGAGAATATGGAATGGTTCGATTAAATGTGTTAGTATATTATGTTACATAACTGAGAATATGGAATGGTTCGATTAAATGTGTTAGTATCGTATGTTACGTAACTGAGCATATGGAATGGTTCGATTAAATGTGTTAGTATCGTATGTTACGTAACGGAGAATATGGAATGGTTCGATTAAATGTGTTAGTGTCATATGTTACGTAACTGAGAATATGGAATGGTTCGATTAAATGTGTTAGTATCCGTATGTTATGTAACTGAGAATATGGAATGGTTCGATTAAATGTGTTAGTATCGTATGTTACGTTACTGAGAATATGCAATGGTTCGATTAAATGTGTTAGTATCCATATGTTACGTAACTGAGAATATGGAATGGTTCGATTAAATGTGTTAGTATCCGTATGTTACGTAACTGAGAATATATAATGGTTTGATTAAATGTGTTAGTATCCGTATGTTACATAACTGAGAATATGGAATAGTTCGATTAAATGTGTTAGTATCGTAGGTTACGTAACGGAGAATATGCAATGGTTCGATTAAATGTGTTAATATCCGTATGTTATGTAACTGAGAATATGGAATCGTTCGATTAAATGTGTTAGTATCCGTATGTTACATAACTAAGAATATGGAATAGTTCGATTAAATGTGTTAATATTCGTATGTTATGTAACTGAGAATATGGAATTGTTCGATTAAATGTGTTAGTATCCGTATGTTACGTGGGTGAGAATATGCAATGCTTCGATTAAATGTGTTAGTATCGTATGTTAAGTTACTGAGAATATGCAATGCTTCGATTAAATGTGTTAGTATCGTATGTTACATAATTGAGAATATGGAATGGTTTGATTAAATGTGTTAGTATCCGTATGTTATGTAACTGAGAATATGGAATGGTTCGATTAAATGTGTTAGTATCGTATGTTACGTTACTGAGAATATGAAATGCTTTGATTAAATTTGTTAGTATCCGTATGTTACGTAACTGAGAATATAGAATGGTTCGATTAAATGTGTTAGTATCGTATGTTACGTCACTAAGAATATGGAATGGTTCGATTAAATGTGTTAGTATTCGTATGTTACATTACTGAGAATATGCAATGCTTCGATTAAATGTGTTAGTATCGTATGTTACGTAACTGAGAATATGGAATGGTTCGATTAAATGTGTTAGTATCGTATGTTACGTTACTGAGAATATGCAATGCTTCGATTAAATTTGTTAGTATCCGTATGTTACGTAACTGAGAATATAGAATGGTTCGATTAAATGTGTTAGTATCGTATGTTACGTCACTAAGAATATGGAATGGTTCGATTAAATGTGTTAGTATTCGTATGTTACATTACTGAGAATATGCAATGCTTCGATTAAATGTGTTAGTATCGTATGTTACGTAACTGTGAATATGCAATGCTTCGATTAAATGTGTTAGTATAGTATGTTACGTAACTGAAAATATGGAATGGTTTGATTAAATGTGTTAGTATCCGTATGTTATGTAACTGAGAATATGGAATGGTTCGATTAAATGTGTTAGTATCGTATGTTATGTAACTGAGAATATGAAATGGTTTGATTAAATGTGTTAGTATCGTATGTTACGTAAATGAGAATATGGAATGGTTCGATTAAATGTGTTAGTATCCGTATGTTATGTAACTGAGAATATGGAATGGTTTGATTAAATGTGTTAGTATCGTATGTTACGTGACTGAGAATATGCAATGCTTCGATTAAATGCGTCAGTATCGTATGTTACGAGACTGAGAATATGAAATGCTCCGATTAAATGTGTTAAAATCGTATGTTACGTGACTGAGAATATGCAATGCTTCGATTAAATGTGTTAATATCCATATGTTACGTGACTGAGAATATGGAATGCTTCGATTAAATGTGTTAGTATCGTATGTTACGTAACTGAGAATATGGAATGGTTTGATTAAATGTGTTAGTATCGTATGTTACGAGACTGAGAATATGGAATGGTTTGATTAAATGTGTTAGTATCGTATGTTACGTAACTGAGAATATGGAATGGTTCGATTAAATGTGTTAGTATCGTATGTTACGAGACTGAGAATATGGAATGGTTTGATTAAATGTGTTAGTATCGTATGTTACGTGACTGAGAATATGGAATGGTTCGATTAAATGTGTTAGTATCGTATGTTACGTAACTGAGAATATGCTATGGTTCGATTAAATGTGTTAGTATCGTATGTTACGTGACTGATAATATGCGATGGTTCGATTAAATGTGTTAGTATCGTATGTTACGTAACTGAGAATATGCTATGGTTCGATTAAATGTGTTAGTATCGTATGTTACGTAACTGAGAATATGCTATGGTTCGATTAAATGTGTTAGTATCGTATGTTACGTGACTGATAATATGCGATGGTTCGATTAAATGTGTTAGTATCGTATGTTACGAGACTGAGAATATGGAATGGTTTGATTAAATGTGTTAGTATCGTATGTTACGTGACTGAGAATATGGAATGGTTCGATTAAATGTGTTAGTATCGTATGTTACGTAACTGAGAATATGCTATGGTTCGATTAAATGTGTTAGTATCGTATGTTACGTGACTGATAATATGCGATGGTTCGATTAAATGTGTTAGTGTCGTATGTTACGTGACTGAGAATATAGAATGGTTCAATTAAATGTGTTAGTATCGTATGTTACGTGACTGAGAATATGCAATGGTTCGATTAAATGTGTTAATATCCTTATATAAATACATTTTTGAGCTGAGGTAGAGATAAACAATGATCTGGAATTATATTACAAATATCTTACTTTGAATCTCAGTAGGAGAGAAGCTTATAAGCAAGTAAAACAAATCAACCAGCATAAGATGCTGCTCGAAGATGAATAACAAAATCATTCCTTTAATGTTGTTGTATTTGAAATTCACGATTCTCTGTATTCCAGTAAGATATTTATATTCTCTACTCAGATTACAACACATTCCTCTCAGCGAGTGGTACACGCCAAACGAAGCCCTCAATGCTTTAATAATGACGTCCACCGAAACACATGTCTCGTTATCTAGATGCTCCTTGAATTGAAATCAAACATGCCTTCGATTACAATATTATATCCCCAAGTCATAGGTAATGCCATATAAAATACACATAAATTATAAAAGTCGGCGATTTAAAATATTGGTATGAAAATAATCAACTGCAATATGATGTAACGGTTGAACTGTCATTCTGAATTACTGTTTGATCTGTCAAAGAACCGAATGTAGTTATGCTTGTCATGTTTCAAACAGTTTACGCGACATCTCTGCTTTCATCCGTGGAAAGGGGTAATTCTAGATTATTACTAACGCTGGTCGTATAACCAATAGAGTAAGATTGGAGGTTCACTGTACAATGTGAGGTTTTACCGTGCGAGGTGTTGTTTACTGTACGATGTGAGGTTTTACTGTACGATATGAGGTTTTATTGTACGATGTGAGGTTTTACTGTACGAGGTGTTGTTTACTGTACGATGTGACGTTTTACTGCACGATATGAGGTTTTATTGTACGATGTGAGGTTTTATTGTACGATGCGAGGTTTTATTGTACGATGTGACGTTTTATTGTACGATGCGAGGTTTTATTGTACAATGTGAGGTTTTATTGTACGATGTGAGGTTTTATTGTACGATGTGACGTTTTACTGTACGATATGAGGTTTTATTGTACGATGTGAGGTTTTATTGTATGATGTGAAGTTTTATTGTACGATGTGAGGTTTTATTGTATGATGTGAGGTTTTATTGTACGATGTGAGGTTTTATTGTACGATGCGAGGTTTTATTGTACGATGTGACGTTTTATTGTACGATGCAAGGTTTTATTGTACGATGTGAGGTTTTATTGTACGATGCAAGGTTTACTGTACGATGCGAAGTTTACTGTACGAGGTGTTGTTTATTGTACGATGTTGTGTTTACTGTACGATGTGAGGTTTTATTGTACGATGTGAGGTTTTACTGTACGATATGAGGTTTACTGTACGATGTTGTGTTTATTGTACGATGTTGTGTTTACTGTACGATGTGAGGTTTTATTGTACGATGTGAGGTTTACTGTACGATGTGAGGTTTTACTGTACGATGCGAGATTTATTGTACGATGTGAGGTTTTACTGTACGATGTGAGGTTTTACTGTACGATGTGAGGTTTTACTGTACGATGGAAGGTTTAATGCACTGTGTGAGGTTTACTGTACGATGTGAGGTTTACTGTACGATGTGAGGTTTATTGTACGCTGGAGGTTATATTGTACGATGTGAGGTTTTACTGTACGATGTGAGGTTTACTGTACGATGATTTGGTTACTGTACGATTTGAGGTTATATTGTACGATGTGAGGTTTTATTGTACGATGTGAGGTTTACTGTACGATGTGAGGTTTTACTGTACGATGCGAGATTTATTGTACGATGTGAGGTTTTACTGTACGATGTGAGGTTTTACTGTACGATGGAAGGTTTAATGCACTGTGTGAGGTTTACTGTACGATGTGAGGTTTATTGTACGCTGGAGGTTATATTGTACGATGTGAGGTTTTACTGTACGATGTGAGGTTTACTGTACGATGATTTGGTTACTGTACGATTTGAGGTTTTATAGTACGATGTGAGGTTTTACTGTACGATGTAAGGTTTACTGTACGATGTCAGGTTTACTGTACGATGTCAGGTTTACTGTACGGTGTGAGGTTTTACTGTACGATGTGAGGTTTACTGTACGATGTGAGGTTTACTGTACGATGTCAGGTTTACTGTACGGTGTGAGGTTTTACTGTACGATGTGAGGTTTTACTGTACGATGCGAGGTTTACTGTACGATGTGAGGTTTACTGTACGATGTGAGGTTTTACTGTACGATGTGAGGTTTATTGTACGATGCGATGTTTACTGTACGATGCGGTGTTAAGTGCTACGCCAGGTTGCCATCGCAAATTCTTGTCTTGTAAATTTAATGAACGTCCGCCAGCCGTAAGCATACTTTCTGTTAAATATATAACAGTGTAGGATTCATAATGGATCATCAACTCGGATTATGTGTGTGTTGTTATATATTTTACGTTGTTCCTATATGTCAGAGATTCGACTTCTGTATTAGCAAATAGTCACTGTGTGGCAGTGATCATTAGACTCCATTTCCAACTGTTTTTAGGACAGTGACTGTGGCATGATGTGGTGCACCAACGCCTGCAGCGGTGATGTGCGTTGCCATGATTACGAGTTCGAATCCAATGTTTAGTGCTGTAATGTATGTATTTTTGTTAGCCTATAATTACATTAATTCCGCACAGTGGTTGTCTTTTGCTGGTGGGAAGAATTGTCCCGGAGGTTAATCTTAACTGTTTGGGATTCATAATAGGCCATGAGTACGTTGTCTATATGTGTAGTGTCCGTTGTTGGTTTATGTCAGATTTTCAGTTTATACATTAACAACCAGTCGCTGTTGGGCTGTTCTCATTAGACTTCATTTCCAATTGGTTTGGGACAGTGATGAGGAGCACGTATGCCTACAATGGCGAGGTGCTTAGCCGCGGTAACGAGTTCGAATACCCTGTTTTGTAATATATGTATCTTCGTTTTTCTGTAATCACATATATTGATTAACTCATACCTGAAATGCGATCGACTGTAGATGTGAAACATTTCCCGCATACAGATTTTGTTTTATAGATAATAAATTAAATGTAATTTGTTGCCGTATCTTACAATTATATTTTAATTTGGTAAAAAGAAACCAATCTTTAGGTATTGAGATTTCACTGATAACTCAAATATATCTCAAACTAGTGTCATATCTGCTGTACAATTATTATTATTATTATTATTATTATTATTATTATTATTATTATTATTATTATTATTATTATTTTAAAACTGCAGTTTGCCATTACTACCAACAATTATATTATGATAAATTAGAACATTACATCCAAAATAACTACTAACAAAGGTATTCATTTAACATACTCGCCATGCTAGCGCAATTGTTGTAGATGAGTACATTTATAATCTCTGTGAAATATAATACATTTGATGCGAATATAATTGTGTGTTCTGTTACTCCCTATATACTGATCTACGCGGCAGTTACTGAACACAGATAAACAAAGTGTAACAATGCCTTGGAAGACGTTACGTATGATGACTCCGAAACGATGTCCTATTTAATGAAACGTCAGAGCAGCAGCAAATTACATAATTAAACGTACGACGAACCACTTCATTGCATGAATATGTATTGTATAATTAGTATGTAAAGTACGTGACAATTATAGCGACTTGTAATCCCGACGGACTGGATGATCTTTTAAGTTTTATAATTAGGTAGTATTTTGGAATTTATGTAATTTGTTACATGTCACTTAAATAAATAATCTTCTAATAAGTATATTATTACTGGCAAAATCACATGACTAGTTATGATACTGGTATAATACACCCTTGTCTGAATAACCAGTGCTCAGTGAAGTTGTCATGGCAACGGTATATCGCGAAATTTATTTTTAAAACATTACATGATTAACATCAGAATCTGAAATATGAAAATGAATATAATGATTAAATATTCATTATACCGCGAGGGTGCATGATAAGATTTCTCACAAGAATTGAAGATAGTTTGGCGGTGTGTGTCTCACATCTCTACAAAACACATTATTGAAATGAGGTAGCATACGGGGGGGGGGGGGGTTCTCGTCTGAATTTTGGGTGGAGGTCCTCCGCAGCTAGATGAGTAATGAACTAAAACATGTCAACGTTTGGCGCGTTTTTTTACTCAAAACTTGACGTTTTCGCCAAAAAAATACCCCCATTTTGTGAAATTGCCGAAAATTTTAACTCGGTCTTAAAAATAGAGGTTATACCCATATACTTTGTTCATTTTATGATGAGCGTTCCCGGAGTATAAAATGTAAGATGATGAATTACTAGTATATTATTTCACATCACAAAACGTACTCCATTTTTTTCCGCAGAATATAAGATACAGGTACAGCTACAAGTTAGATGAATTTTGTCATCCGTTTTGTAAACTTCAAATACAAACAAGTATAAACAATTCATTGTAAATGACAAAATATCCATCAATATTCATTTAATCGATTGGACATTTGGAAATCATATAAAGTCACTGAAGTTAAGATTAAACAGCAACGTTAATAACAGATATGATCTCTTCTAATACTCGTATTTTTCTACTCCATCTATAGTAGCATTGAATAATCACCTGTATATTCACAAATGCAGCACTGCACTATGGGTAATTACTATGGAAAACTACACTGTGCTCATCATGATTCTCTTTATGCCCGCGATCAAAAGCGATTTCATCTTAATCTTCGCATTTTATATTAGCTGACAATTATGTCTGAATATCAGCGATACGGAGTATGTTTTGAATACTAGTACGTCATCCCGTTATAAATAACACATCAGAACACTGAAATCAGATATCGAATTTACATCAGTTACATCAAACGCATTGTTATGATAACGCAATATTAAACACATTTCATGATTATTGAAGTATTGCAGAAAATTATTAATATACTATAATCATTTTGATGCCGATAACACACGTTAAGCGAGTATGGCGAGTACATTCGAGATTACATGATTTATTTAAAATTTGGAATTCCTTAGGGAGCGGGAACCTATCAGACATACTGAGGATATCGTTGTAGACTCCCACTGAGTCCGAATCTTGTACCGTTTAGCACATACGTATTACACACCGTGACTGCCGACACGGTGTAAATGACGTAGGATAGATGTAACATATTGTGACATGTGATTCTATGTGTTCAACGAAGAACTGTTATAACATGTCATTGACCATGTTTGGACACTGCGTAACGTCTATTAGGATAGTCTCAGTACCTCGAATACAAGGCGCCTGTTCGATTCGACACTAGCCACGTGATTTTCGAACTTCCATGTCGACACACACATCGTTCTATTGGCTATGAATCTGCATAACAATCTGACTTTTAATTCGGTAACTTAAAACCACGCAGTTACGTTGCGGAACATGTGACATGAAAATAAAAGCGTATTTGATAAAGAAATGAACAAAGAAATACATATGAATCAAATGTAAACTTTAAACATTCTTTTTCGACAGGCACATTGTCGTCTGCATGTTTCATATTTGAGAGTTACTCTCGTTCATGTTCCAGGGCTTCGGCCCGGCCATGGTACTCTCCACTACGTACCAGGCGCGACAAACGAGTTTTGGCCATAAAACAAGTCAAAATAGACGATATCAACCGATGATTAAACACCAACTGATACATAATAGTATACAACATAATAGCAATAATGAACTCCCCCACGGTCTCATAGTGGATTGCTCACACACTAATATTTTGCATAGAATAGACATCTCATCCAATAAGGCGCCTTGGGATGTTCATTATTGTTATATTATTTAAACCATGGTCACGTGATCGTTACGGCATATATGCTAATTTCCTGCATACCCACGCATGCATTTTATTATAACCTCTAATTATGTTAAGCCCGGACATTTTAAGCGGGGAGTCGTCATCTGCGCATGCGGTAGACGGCCATAGCGTGCCTTTGTTTACAAATACAAATCTACCCATGAGCCTATGCGTTTCCAGCGTGTGTTGTTATCGTCGCTTGGGACTCAATTCCTGCGCGTACGCAGGTGACGACCCTCCACATTTGGACATTGGGAATTTATTTATCGCAATACATGCTGTTTATTAAAGCGGGAGGTTCGTCACCTGCGCACGCGCGGGAATTTAGTCGCAAGCGACGATAACAACACACGCTAGAAACGCATAGACTCATGGGTAAACGCTTATTTGTAAACAATGACACGCTTTGGCTATCTTACGCATGCGCAGCTGACGACTGCCCCGCTTTAATTATTAAACATGATGAAGTAATTGGCGCATATCTTGGATGATAACTGAAAGTTGGAACAACCTAACGATCGTCTTTTATATTCCGCGTCTTATCGTCAGCTGTATGCGAACACGGGTTGTAATTTAGTGATATTATCATACGATCGTGTTCACTATTGTGACACTCCCAATAGGTTAGATTGTTCACATAAGCGAGCTATTGATTACTTACTATCGATATACAGGATAGATAACATATGCCGTTGACAACGGGTAATCTCAACTCCACGTTGCACGCCAAATGGAAAGCAATGTTGTCCGGAAATATTCGTGTTTCAGAATATGGCGGTGATACAATACATGATATCACAAAGCTATCTTTAGACTTGGGTTTATTAGAAAGAAATAATCTGTCAACGTAAAGAGTTGTTATCTTCAGTCGTATTCAAAATCGCGTTATTATTGTTCTTTTGTCAAGTCGTTATATCTGCCTCACGCGTAACCTCAGTCTACTTTGTTGCTTACATGGTTTTTAATGTTACGATGAATAGAATTATTAAATAAGTCATAGAAGAATGTCAAGTAGTAGTGATTATACTCACCAGTGTCAGCCATGCATTCACTTGTAATGTCTGTTTACGTTCATCCTGTGGAGTAAATATGACGTCTAATTAGGCTTCACCCATACAGTTCTCATAAAAAGGTATATTGTGATAAACAGATAAATACATGTGGCAACGCAATCAGTTAAATTTCCCCACCAACAGTAGTAGACCATTTGCACACGTAATTTTAGGTGATGAAACAATAATTAAATTAAACAATAACACACTGCTACTGTTAAGTTAAAAATATCATTCTATGCTCCATAAACCACTTGAACCAAAGTACAGCACTGTGAAATATTCATCAGACCAATGACCCCTAGCTATTTCCCGATGAAATATCAGTTCGTTTACAAAGATACATATCATTCAACATCGACAGAGTAGACAGAAATAATACTATGACGTAAAATGAACTCAGCGTGACTTAGGTTTGTCTGTTACCAATATGTGTTTTGGGCATCGTACGAATCGTTTAGTATAGTTATATGCGTCATTTTTAACCTTCCATACGTTTCTTTTGATAGTTTAGTTTCTCAATACATAATGTCAATGGTAGGAAATAATATATACAAGCTAACTTCTCTGGAAATAACCGCGCATTATTGCTTTTAGTTTTCTGATTTCTGAGCCCCATGTGTGAAATAAGCCCATGGCTTAACATGTTTTTCCTTTTAAATGGAGTCTATTATTAATAATATTATTCAGGTTATTTCAGATGTGTTGATAAGAACACTGTCAATGACGTAGTATGTGGTGATAATTTAACGCGTTAATACAAAGCTAGGGGTTTAGAAATTCGCTCTAAACTAGTTAGGTAAATTAAACTAATTACTGGAGAATTTACACGGTGATCACTCAAACAACAGTTCACGATGACAAAAATTAACGAAAACTGGGCGATAATGAAAAGTTATTAAATATTCACATTGCTTTCACCCTGTTACCGTTCCTATCATGCAGTTAACCCTTGTTTTAACCAAATTCTATTTGTTTTCAAGCAGACTTGCCTTCCAACACAATCCGGTTATTTTTCAATCAGTTTCCTTTGTTTACTCTCAGTACTCATTTGGTTCATTATTTTTAATATACATTTATCTGATTCTATTTACATTCACGTAGTCATTGCTTTCCCACAGTCTAATTTGCTTTCATATCCTTTCTTTGTTTTAATCCAGTTACTTTTGCATTCCATTATTGCTACGTGCTTTCACCCAGTTCCATTTGCTATCACCCAGTTCTCACGTTCTCACCCAGTGCCCTTTACTTTCACCCAGTGACTATTCTTTCGCATTCATTTCCTTTAGTTTTAAGATGCAGTTTACCTGACAGGTATTTTAATTAGTTAATTAGGAAACCAAGATGACCTCCCTTGTCCACAAAACTATATATTTTCGGAAAGCTTGTTGTATGAATTTTAAATTTTTTTAGTATTTTTTTTATGGACACTGTAGCTTACATTCAGTTTCCGTTCTTGTAATTCATCTACTTTTGTTTACACCCAGTTCACTTTGCGTTCACCGAGTTTCGTTCTTTTAACAAAGTTCAACCGAGTGTCCTTTTTTACAACACTGATCTTTTGCTTTCATCTAATTCCCTGTTCCATTTTTCTTTCAACCCAGTTTTCTTTGCATCATGCTTGACATACAGCCATTAATAGGATCATGCTTCGAGTTCCCTTGGCTTTCCCCAGCGTTGTTTGCTCCACCTAAGTTCCCTATGTTTTTCACCCAGTTCTCATTTATTACGCGGCAGTTACATTGTTATAACATAGCCCCCTTCTTTACCCACTTTCATTTTTCACCCTCACTATTGCAAGCTCTTCATGCTTAAGAGTACACTGCAACGCAGATTGAATTTCACAACCACATACATCAAAAACACATAATGTGTAATACTTTTCGACTTCTCGATTTTAGAGTCATACATTTGGTATCTACGATTTCTCCAGAGAATTTCGTGTCGAACAAGATGTCAATCCATCGGCAGGTTATGCGCACCACACCGATTTCAAGTGCGCTAGGATTTGAAACCATGGTTACTAATCACCAAAAAGTGCGAAAAAGCTCGCAAGACAGTTGAACGGAGCTGTACACAGATGAAACAGAAACACTGTGATTCCCTGTTGGAATTGAGTCTGTTCATTCACACACACCTACACTAATAAATGACACTCGTAAACGCATTGGTCTTTGTAACGATTCTGGTGCATTACACGCAGAACACAATTTAATACAGCGAACTGCATTATGGTATACGGAGACATCTTGATGTTTGGATTTCAAACACTTTGCCGAATACCCACAATGCATCAATATCATGTTCGAAGGTCATTAACAATCTACACACAATATATAATACACCCATTAGGGGAATGATTAGGGTGTGTAGTTTTAATCTCGATAATGAGACAGAACCGATCAAAGTACATATACGCTTATAGGTTCGCCCAAGTCCACACACACCAAATGACACATTCTGTGTAACTTATTTTAAAAATATTAATTGTTAATGATATATCGCTCAACACAGCCATAATATCAAAAATATATCAGTGCCCGCCACTATTAAATCAATACTATATCGATGATCGCCACTTTAATATCGGCGTCATATAACAATATATCGGATCTGTCCAGCAGTCAGGCAAAACTTTCAAACAACATGCAAAATTCTGTCAGGTTAATGCGGAAAATCACGTGCAGTCATTGGTGTTTCCATGTGTGACGACTTACCATATTTATTATTTGTGATATAAACAGTTGCATATCCACGTTCGTAACTGTAGTAATATTATTCACTGGTCGAACTATCCGGACGTAACCCGACAATAGATGATCAATGAGCTTTTTAATTGATTCATTTCCATGGCAACCTAGAACAACACATAATTCCTTTTAATAAATTATATCATTACATATGAACTGCAGTTTACTTAGCCCCACTACCAATATGCAAATGAGCAAAAAAACCCCATAATGTTGCCGTTCATGTAATATACCCGGATGTGGCAAATATTTTGAGCGCCATAATCAATTGTTAATAAATTTTAAACACACGCACAATTTTTCATAAATTTTCTAAATTCTTGATCAAGACTTGTAGCCAATGGATTCTGTTTGTTAATTTAGACCAAAATTATGTACAAATATAGAAAAAAATACATAAAACACAAACAAAATGTATGGAAAAAAAGTTATGGCGCCCATAAGGCTAATACAACTAGTGTCTGCAATCCCATCGTTCGCCATAAACATTCGCTGTATGTTTTTCGTATTAAACAGTTTCCAACGAATGATAAATTAAAGAAGCACTTCAGAGAAGCAACCATTTATACTTAATACGAAGTATATAATGAATACACTTGACAAAACGTTGATTGATTGCCACTGTGATAGAAGAAATGGAATATTACTTATTCAAAGCAATCACTTGGCTTGATATCGATTCGCGTGACACAACAATAGACTCGATGAAAATACGCCATGTTCCTCAATCAACGATTCGATTTATCACTTTTTTTACTGCAAATCTTTATATTCACGTAAATTGACTGAATTGAGCTTATAGAGTGAGAGTCGTCATCATTGGGAAAGCCATTGCAGAATGACATATTATTGTTTGTATACGTGTCTGGTAAAATATCATAGAAATTTAAAAAAAAACACAATATGTTTAGTGATTCCTGTCAGACGATTTATTTTTTTAATCAATACTCATAAAAATTGGTATTGGACCCTAATTGATCAACCTTAATATATATGTAGAATAAAAACAATCCCCGAGTCTAATTCAGTTAAAAAACTCGTATATGAGAATACCATTGCGTAGTTTGGATGTTGGCAAAGGCGTGACATGGTATATGTACATTTACGTACCTGTGACTTGCATGGCACGAAAACCCGATTTAAAACCCCGTTAGTGACGTCATCAGCTCTCGTGATGGAATTCAATTACTAGTACCCCAAATGATACATTACAAATTTGCATATAAATTTGCACTATGGTACATTACACACTGCAATTAGCTGCACACTTGAACTAAATGCAGAACTACTATAAAAACATGAACGAATGGTGTGAAAATTAGAGGAAATTATATTTATGTCTTTATCTACGCAGTGCCTAATTTGATATAGGTATTCAAATTAAAGTTAAAGCAAATAATAAACAAATAACGACCCATAGTTTATACTGATTTATAAGCCAATTTCAATTAAAATAAATAAAATGAATCAACTTTAATAATATATTGTATGTGTTCAGTATACCGGAAAAAGTCATATTAAAACAATTTATCAACTATTGATTTTTTTTCTTATATATTTTCGTAACTATGGCTAGTATTAAATAGTGTACCACTGTGACGATAACGGGACATACCGTTTATCATTCTGAAACATGGTACAGGAAAGACACTTGCGCCGTTCATCAGTACAACAGGTAGTCAATAGGGCGTAATATTGCAACAATTTCCGGTGATCACAATAGACCCATGTCAAGCTGTGAGCCCCAAATCTCGTATACTAATATTATACAAATATAGCGCCGTATAGATTAATTTTTATAACTGAGCGAAACATAAAGTACACAATTCGAAGCTAATATGAAAATGTTCTTTGTAGTCAGTGGCATTATTACGACTCACTAACCCGGTTATACCCACACATCCCACTGACGAGATTATACCCACACATCCCACTAACCAGATTATACCCACAAATACCGTTAACCCTATTATATCTGACAATACCACTGACCCAATTACTAGTATACTCCACACATGTTACTGAGCCGATTATACCGCACACCCGCCTAACCCTACTATATCTCCAATACACAGTCCATAATATGCTCACATATCTCACTGACCCTATTATACCCACATATCTAACTGAACTAAATATACCCACAAATCTAACTGACCTCAATATACCCACAAATCTAACTGACCTCATTATACCCACATATCTCACAGACCCCATTATACGCACAAATTTAACTGACCTCATTATACCCACATATCTCACTAACCATATTATACCCACATATCTAACTGACCTCATTATACCCACATATCTCACTGACCCTATTATACCCACATATCTAACTGACCTAAATATACCCACAAATCTAACTGACCATATTATACCCACAAATCTAACTGACCTCATTATAACCACATATCTCACTGACCCCATTATACCCACAAATCTAACTGACCTCATTATACCCACATATCTCACTGACCCCATTATACCCACAAATCTAACTGACCTCATTATACCCACATATCTCACTGACCATATTATACCCACATATCTAACTGACCTCATTATACCCACATATCTCACTGAACCCATTATACCCACAAATCTAACTGACCTCATTATACCCACATATCTCACTGACCATATTATACCCACATATCTAACTGACCTCATTATACCCACATATCTCACTGACCCCATTATACCCACAAATCTAACTAACCTCATTATACCCACATATCTCACTGACCATATTATACCCACAAATCTAACTGACCTCATTATACCCACAAAACTAACTGACCTCATTATACCCACATATCTCACTGACCATATTATACCCATAAATATAACTGACCTCATTATACCCACATATCTCACTGACCATATTATACCCACATATCTAACTGACCTCATTATACCCACATATCTCACAGACCCCATTATACCCACAAATCTAACTGACCTCATTATACCCACATATCTCACTGACCATATTATACCCACATATCTAACTGACCTCATTATACCACATATCTAACTGACCCCATCATACCCACAAATCTAACTGACCTCATTATACCCACATATCTCACAGACCCCATTATACCCACAAATCTAACTGACCTCATTATACCCACAAATCTAACTGACCTCAATATACCCACAAATCTAACTGACCATATTATACCCACATATCTAACTGACCATATTATACCCACATATCTCACAGACCCCATTATACCCACATATCTCACTGACCATATCTAACTGACCCCATTAGACCCACATATCTCACAGACCTCATTATACCCACATATTTCACAGTCCATAATATACCCACATATCTCACAGACCCCATTATACCCACATATCTCACTGACCTCATTATACCCACATATCTCACAGACCCCATTATACCCACATATCTCACTGACCTCATTATACCCACATATTTCACAGTCCATAAAATACCCACATATCTCACAGACCCCATTATACCCACATATCTCACTGACCTCATTATACCCACATATCTCACAGACCCCATTATACCCACATATCTCACTGACCTCATTATACCCATATATCTAACTGACCATATTATACCCACATATCTAACTGACCATATTATACCCACATATCTAACTGACCTCATTATACCCACATATCTCACTGACCATATTATACCCACATATCTAACTGACCTCATTATACCCACAAATCTCACAGACCCCCATTATACCCACATATCTAACTGACCTCATTATACCCACATATATCCTTGACCGCATTATATCCACATATCTAACTGACCTCATTATATCCACATATCTCCTTGACCGCAATATATCCACACATCTCATTGACCTCATTATACTCACACATCTTACTGACCCCCATCATACCCACTCATCTCACTGATATGATTATACCCAAACATACCATTAACCCTACTAACTATATCACGAATATCATAGTTCATACTATACCCACATATCTCACTGATCCCATTATACCCACTTGCTCATTTATAAAATAAAATAAAATATTAAATATAAATATTAAATAAAATATTAAAATAACAATAAAAAATAAAATATTATGACGATTCTGCTCATGTGTCCAGGAGAGAGATGAGGTATTGTCAGATATTAGCGATGTATTTTTTATACAAACAGAAGAAACATTTCGATAAAATTATATTATAATTATACTTATATGATAAAATGATTAAAACTACACATAAACGGATTCTTGAATACGTGGGACGTTGAAGCGCTACGATCACTATGATTGATTCATCATTACTACAGGCAGGGGCGTCGATCATGTTGGGGGACAGGGGGACACGTCCCCCCACTTTCTGGAGGGTGGGGGACACAATATCAACTGTCCCCTCCACTTTCCAGTCTTACCCAAATATCAATAATAGGCTTATATCAAAGCCTGCGTTTGTGTAAGGCCTTTGGTTCTGTGTACATGTACTGTATTCCTAATGATCAAGAATAAAAATCCCCAAGTATGCACCAAATGACTTCATTTTTGTTGCATTTTTCAAAAATGTCTACCTTCTGAGAGGGGCACATCCCTCCTCGGGGTTACACACCTATATTCCGACACCCCTATGTTCCGACATCCCTATATTCCGACACCCCTATGTTCCAACATTCCTTTATTCCGACAACCCTATGTTGAGATGCAAATAGGTTCTGACACCTACGAAATTTTAGAAACGTTTTTGACATTTCACTGCGTTTTTATCTCTTTACTATAAGAAAAAATATCATTATTCTTCTTCAAATATTATTCTACGCTCACCTTTTGTAACACAATGTTACATTTCTTTACATTAAAAATTAACTATGCCGGATTATAATACTTGCCACTCTTCTGGCCATGGGCTTTCATGGAGGTGTTTTTGTGATCATCGTCGGCAATATTCTCAGACGCGGTGTATCCTATCAAGCTTCAGACGCAAAATATATATTTTTTTTAATTATTGCCAAACGTTCAGATCAACAATAAACTATGTACCTGACAGTCTTCATGTGGGCCCCTGACAACTTGTACTCGGGGAGACCTAAATTACATTGTTTAGTACTTTTATGTTCGACGATCATCCAATTAATTCTGAGCCGGCCAGAATGTGCCATATTTTCAATGGAAATATGTACGCTAGTGGTCGGAAGCCAAAATTGGATAAATACCCCTTCCCATGGTAGAACAAAGCAACATGTTTTTTTTTTCTGTTCAGCGCGATCAGTCTAGTTACAGAATACTGACTGTACAATTAAAATTAAGACAAGGCTGTCAAATTTACTTGCCATAAAATAGACAGAAACATGGGAATTAATTTGGTCAATTTTGGCTGTAGAATCTGTGCCGTTTTGCCCCCGAAAATCAGGGTAAATATGTTAGCTTTAAAAAATTATACACAGCGTCAAATAAAAAGGGAATTTTATGGGATCAACCTTATATAAAGATATAATTACGTAATAATAATTACGTACCTCAGACAAACACCATCATGTTATATATCAAATTAAAGCTATATTGGTGTAGCGTACAAGTATTACGTTGGATATTACATCGTATATTCCATTACTTATTGACATTATGTTTTCATTAACTTTATTATACGTTATTCAAAATCATCAAATGGCATTTCTGAGCAAATCCTGTCTATGATAAAATGAATTAGTAATGACATATTCATGTTATTTATTTATTTATTTATTTATTTATTTATTTATTTATTTATTTATTTATTTATTTATTTATTTATTTATTTATTTAAGAGAACGCTATTACACTGCCGAAATTACATATGGATAAAAATGGAATTCAAATAGATGGCGAGACGTTGCCTGACCTAAGATTACATAAGTAAATTAAACATATGTAGCAAAGAAGTTTGGGTAATTTACACAAACGTAAATTACAAAATCGACGACTGCACAATGGAGCGAATAGGCAGTTTCAAATACATCTGCAGAACACAAAGGATATTGACAAAGAAATAATGTAAAGTATAAATACGGGATATACATGTTTTGGCAGATATAAGGATAATTATTTCAATTGTGTATTATACCAACTGTAATTTATGAGTGTAAAATATGGGAATATTTTCAGAATAACGAGGAATATCAGAACAATGCAATGGAACAACGAAGAATAGAATAGAATAGTGCTTTCTGACTTCCTTAAGGAAATCTGTCTAATATGGACCTTAACCTTAAATAAATAAATAAATGATTTTAATTAGTAATATGTAGATCAACTTGGAAAGGTGTTATCGGATGTAAACGGCATCCTTGCAATTCCGCGACTTTCATTAAAAAGGTAAAATAATTCTCCGATAATTATCGATCTAAAACTTCGATAGTTAGGCAATCGGAGAATTTAAGGTTGGAACCAAATCCAACAGACACGGATATTGTCAAATAATTGTCGAAGTATTATAATGATACAATAGACAACATTGTTTGACAATTCTCTAACAATTATCCGATAACATTATGCAAGATCCCGCCTTCACGGACTTTCGAGCATCATGGCCGGACTACACTACAGTTGGATTTCCAGTATTAACCCACAGGACATCCTGGTTATATCAAGGTAGTAAAAGGTCACGCACTGCTAGTCAGATTAAGTTTGACACAAGTATACTGTGTGTCGTAACATATGGGTTTCGGAACATAGTGGTGTCGGAACATACGGCAGTACAAAAGTGCCCCCCCTCACTTTTCAGAATGGGTCGACGCCCCTGACTACAGGCACTATCTGGAGTGAAATGAATTACTAAAAAATGACTTTTAGTATCTGTTATGTATACGTATATAATATACATGGCGTATTTGCAAGAAACATTACCTTTTGGTGCAGAAGCTCGCATTGATTAACATCATTGTTGTTGTTATTCTCGTTTGTGATGATATAGTTATAAAAATGGCCAAAAATGGATAAAGCTTAAATTAGTTCAGTTTAGTTCAGCTGGAATCGATGTGATGGCATAATGGAATAGTATACCGTTACTATCGAGAAAAATATAATTATAACGGCTTCTTTATTGGCACTTGAATTGCTGCCACTCTTTTACCAATTGACATACAATTCTACATATATTCTACAAATTCAGGTCTAGTAATGAACTGACTGGGTGTAGTGTTTTACACGCTCTAGGGTACAGGCTGATGAGACGAACATCTGTAACTGTTTCTGGCATACACATACCGGGATCAGCTGTTCCTCCTGAGTCCATTACCCAGAAGCTGTGGATAATACTTCCGGTTAGGTTAATTAATGACGTCATCGTCGCCCATCAACACCTTATATCAGCGTGCCCAATATGCAGTTTGTGATGCCACATAGGCTACACGCTTTGGAAGACGCCGACCATGAATAATTCATTAGAAGAACAAAAACGGCTTAAATACAGTCCTCGGAGATGTTTTACTTAAAAGTTAAAATACAAGATATAACCTTTCACAAGATGCATGTCACCGATAGTATGCAGCTATCTGTAAATATGAATACAGACACGTTTTTGTCCAATAATCTGTTTTTCCAAACTTATAATCATCAATGAGACGATGTCATATAATTACAGTGTAGACATTTTGAACGTTCATTAGTTATTGCTGAATAGTAAAGGACTGAGGCCCATTACTTAATATACAAAGACGGCGGTGCATGATATCCGTTCATTTAGTGTCGAAAACAATCTCCGTATCAGCTAAATGGAGTGAACATCAATGAGTTAATGTGTCGAGTCTATCCGTCTACATTGTCTGACTCAGAAAACGTGCCACATCCACTCGGAACAACAACGTTTATACTTTCGTTTCACTTTATTTTATATTTATCTCAGCTGAAAATTTCTTCGATTACAGAATTTAAAATTGATTTATTTCTACGAGAGGTGCATGTGCACCATGCTTGAGGTGTATGTGCCCCATGTACTGATATTGTCACAGTTACTCCCCCTGCCTGACAATGCTAGAGGTGTATGTGCACCATGTACGGATATTGTCGCAGTTACTCACCCTGCCTGATACTGCTAGAGTGTATGTGCACCATGTACTGATATTGTCACAGTTATTTGCCATGCCTGTCAATGCTAGAGGTGTAAGTGCACCATGTACTGATATTGTCACAGTTACTCACCCTCCCTGATAATGCTAGAGGTGTAAGTGCACCATATTGTCACAATTACTCACCTTGCCTGATACTGCTAGAGTGTATGTGCACCATGTACTGATATTGTCACAGTTAATCGCCCTGCCTGTCAATGCTAGAGGTGTAAGTACACCATGTACTGATATTGTCACAGTTACTCACCCTGCCTGATAATGCTAGAGGTGTATGTGCACCATGTACTGATATTGTCACAGTAACTCACCCTGCCTGACAATGCTAGAGGTGTATGTGCACCATGTATTGATATTGTCACAGTTACTCACCCTGCCTGATACTGCTAGAGGTGTATGTGCACCATGTATTGATATTGTCACAGTAACTCACCCTGCCTGACAATGCTAGAGGTGTATGTGCACCATGTATTGATATTGTCACAGTAACTCACCCTGCCTGACAATGCTAGAGGTGTATGTGCACCATGTACTGATATTGTCACAGTTACTCACCCTGCCTGATAATGCTAGAGGTGTATGTGCACCATGTACTGATATTGTCACAGTTACTCACACTGCCTGACAATGCTAGAGGTGTATGTGCACCATGTATTGATATTGTCACAGTTACTCACACTGCCTGATACTGCTAGAGGTGTAAGTGCACCATGTACTGATATTGCCACAGTTACTCACCCTCCCTGATAATGCTAGAGGTGTAAGTGCACCATATTGTCACAGTTACTCACCTTGCCTGATACTGCTAGAGTGTATGTGCACCATGTACTGATATTGTCACAGTTACTCACCTTGCCTGATACTGCTAGAGTGTATGTGCACCATGTACTGATATTGTCACAGTTAATCGCCCTGCCTGTCAATGCTAGAGGTGTAAGTACACCATGTACTGATATTGTCACAGTTACTCACCCTGCCTGATAATGCTAGAGGTGTATGTGCACCATGTACTGATATTGCCACAGTTACTCACCCTCCCTGATAATGCTAGAGGTGTAAGTGCACCATATTGTCACAGTTACTCACCTTGCCTGATACTGCTAGAGTGTATGTGCACCATGTACTGATATTGTCACAGTTACTCACCTTGCCTGATACTGCTAGAGTGTATGTGCACCATGTACTGATATTGTCACAGTTAATCGCCCTGCCTGTCAATGCTAGAGGTGTAAGTACACCATGTACTGATATTGTCACAGTTACTCACCCTGCCTGATAATGCTAGAGGTGTATGTGCACCATGTACTGATATTGCCACAGTTACTCACCCTCCCTGATAATGCTAGAGGTGTAAGTGCACCATATTGTCACAGTTACTCACCTTGCCTGATACTGCTAGAGTGTATGTGCACCATGTACTGATATTGTCACAGTTACTCACCTTGCCTGATACTGCTAGAGTGTATGTGCACCATGTACTGATATTGTCACAGTTAATCGCCCTGCCTGTCAATGCTAGAGGTGTAAGTACACCATGTACTGATATTGTCACAGTTACTCACCCTGCCTGATAATGCTAGAGGTGTATGTGCACCATGTACTGATATTGTCACAGTAACTCACCCTGCCTGACAATGCTAGAGGTGTATGTGCACCATGTATTGATATTGTCACAGTTACTCACACTGCCTGATACTGCTAGAGGTGTATGTGCACCATGTACTGATATTGTCACAGTTACTCACCCTGCCTGACAATGCTAGAGGTGTAAGTGCACCATGTACTGATATTGTCACAGTTACTCACCCTGCCTGTCAATGCTAGAGGTGTATGTACACCATGTACTGATATTGTCACAGTTACTCACCCTGCCTGATAATGCTAGAGGTGTATGTGCACCATGTACTGATATTGTCACAGTTACTCACCCTGCCTGACAATGCTAGAGGTGTAAGTTCACCATGTACTGATATTGTCACAGTTACTCACCCTGCCTGTCAATGCTAGAGGTGTATGTACACCATGTACTGATATTGTCACAGTTACTCACCCTGCCTGATAATGCTAGAGGTGTATGTGCACCATGTACTGATATTGTCACAATTACTCACCCTGCCTGACAATGCTAGAGGTGTATGTGCACCATGTACTGATACTATTCACAATTGGTACACGTATTAGATTTTTATCTACAGCATAGCATTGGTTTTGTTCTGTGCTTTATATAAAAAGCTGTTGCTCGAATCGTCTAGCTATTTTAAATAGTTACTTAGGCCAATGATGCCAAATATGATCTACTATATATCATATTCCGGTCCACGCAGCGATTATGTATTTTAAAGACATTATCTGTAACACCAAATCAAAAGTGATATGGAAAGTGAGGTGTGCTCGTCCTGTTAAATCGCCGCTCTTGAACACAGTTCGCTCACGTGTGATAGACATTGACATTGATCGATGTGTAGGATTTTATGACATTCTGCTCAAATGAATTCTCGTCGATATGACGAATTTACAAAAGGAAACGATCATTTGGCCTCCATTTGTAAGATGTGGTCACGTTACCGTGTATCGATAAATTATGACATACGATCTTGTCTGATTAAGTGTGGTTCTTATTAACATATGCATGTTTCTTCACCTGCCAAAAACAACAAGAAATACAGCTGCTACCACTTGTGAATGAACAACGAATTCTGATGCAGTACAAAATGTTGCTCTGTTACCTTGGTGATATTCTGACAAGTGAAAATATTGGCTGATTTTATAACGATGTATTACCATGTGACGTCATGGATATATATTTAATATTTTGATGCACATTTAAGCGTTGTTATATTGATATTTTAATCAATACACCATATCACATTGCCCATTACTTATGTGTCTCGATGCGATGGTAACAAGTGACGACCAACAACGCATAGTCGTGTATTCACCAAACCCACGTATATGATGTGTTGGTAACTATGGCAACGCAGTCTCCTGCAATCATTCTTGATTTGTCACGATGTGCTTCATTCACACCACTATGAGTGTTGCTATCACAGCTTAGATCCTGGTAAAGCCATGTGTTATGGAGTGGTGCAATCAGTTGAAATCATGTTAGCCAGACTCTGCATTGAGCATTTTCAATCCAATCATGTACGTGCCCTGAGATATACACTGATGTACGTCCCCTCAACTACAATCATCTTCTGATAGTATGAATTAGTATATATTTCCTCGCTTGCCGTTTATTCTTGCACAGTTTTGGATATATCTTGGATAGAGATTATTCAAACACAAGTATAGTTCATACCAGTGACTGTAACATTATTGCAACACAATAAATCAATTGTCATGGTAACCAATTTTAACCATATCAAAATCGTGGGAACGTGAAAAAGTTGTTTCCATAGTAATCCTATCGGTCATACCACTGAACTGACACAATATTTTCTGCCTATTTCTAAGAGAAAATTTGTTTCTGTATTTGGATCGCACGAAATAACGAACACACTAACATCTCGATATGACATCATTTCGCTTCTTTTCTCCCTAAAAGTATAATGCCATATGATAGTATTATTCCACCACTCAATGCCATTGCGTCCATATGTTAACTATGTTTTAATTGTCTAACGGGCGTGAATTCAATACGTGCTGATACCAGCTTTGCCAACTCACGGACAAATTCACACATATATGCCCAAGGTGTTGTATGTGCAATAATAATTTGTACGTGCTTGACAGAGAAAAATACGTTACCATGTTTTGAAATATTATCACGACCACGCCTGTGAAGGTTATTGTTATATTGATACTGCGCCATTGTGAGTCATTTGCCGAACAGTAAACCATTAAAGAGTACAATTGTATGTAGTCATATAATAAACTATTTACAAATGCGTCGTACAACATCTGATACTATTCTGAATATGTCGAAGTTCAATGTCTTTCAATATGTAACTGCCTAACAATATATCTTGCTATATCAGTTGTGTAGTTGCATTAAAACTTGTGTGTATACATTGTTTTAGCAGTCAATTGAAAAGACTAGACTGGGTATCATTCACGTGTATTATTTGAGTTTTGAGACCATGGATTCCGATTAAATTGGAGTATTGGGACCGTAGGTTCTGATTTGGAGAGAATATTGAATTCATGGGACCTGGCTTGAGGGGAGAATTGGGATTGATATAGTTTCTGATCTACCTTCTAAATCCGCCGAAAGGCAGTTTGTCGATGCGGTTCGGTTACATCTAAGTAAAAGTATGTTTTACATGGAAATGTTTTGCTATCCATGGCGTGGTTACGAATCTAACGACATTTGACGTGAATATTGATTCAAATATTAATTAAATCACACAAACGATATACAATTGACAACACATCGCTTGGCCAAACAAGTGGAAAAATATATATTTGAACCTCGCGGCATCATGCGAAATATGCAGTTGTATAGTATTTTGAAACGTGTTTTTGTCTGTTTGGGGACTTTTGAGTGTGGCATCCGTTCACGTTTAAAAGAGTTTATTTTAGCATATACGCATATCTAAATTAAAATGAACACAGTCTTTAGTCAAACATAACAGTAACAATAACAATGCAGCATGCGACAATTAGGTTTACTGAAATACTCCTTAGGTTACTGTAAAATAATGATGCTACTGAGGAAGGGTAACAGATTCCGGAGGATATCATAGAACTGATTGTGAAGGGCACCAACAAATTAACTGTGAAGGCATCAATATTATTTTCTGGAACAACCATTGGTTGGTTTGTGCATTATAATCTTAGTTAGGAATGGGATGGAATCATTTGCATAGTTGAGCATTCTTTTAAAAGCTGTATTTGGGAGACAATATTATATGATATCTCTGACAAATAACACGTACAAGGTATTGGATGACTAGAAGATTGGCAGCAATCTCCTACCTCAACTTGATCCAAGTTGATTCAAATTATTCTCATTTGCAATTAACAACTTTTGTTATCGTTGGGACCGCAATAAACTCTCGAATACGTTTGTCTATCGTATTAATACTATTTATCATTATGTAATTACAGTTGTAAAGATATGGAATGCCCGGCAGAGTGCTTGATTTTGAGCATGGAGAGTATCCCCTCTAAAGACACACCTACATCAACTCAACAGATAGGAGATAGGTCAACAATCGATTTATGTCATCACGAACCCCATGAAAAGACAGCCATGCACATTTTGACGACTTCCCATGACATTTCGCTATCTTGGTGACTGCCAAACTAAAAATAATTAAATTTTACGGGTTTTATTTCAGAAAAAAAAACACATTTGAGTTAAAGCAATTAAATAGATCCGCAAGTGGGTTTAATTTGATTAAATCATTGCAATATGTGGTCATGTAAGTAAGAAGATTCAGCGTGTGTGTAATACTAAGAACACTGGATGTAATGGTCAGCTACGTGACGTACATGCAAATATGCCGTTTTGTAATAAACTAGTCTTATTCTGTTGTCTACGTAGTCGCAATGACTACTGTTACCACGAACAGGAATGTGTAGACGTAAATATATTAAATCAATCTTCAAGAAAATTTGCACCCAATTCAGTACTGTAATATTGAGCATACGTCTGTATAATGTAATGTACATTGTATATATAAAAAACAAAAACAAAGAAAAAAATACTTGGAAACCTACTAAATTAAATGTCAAGTTTTAACAATTATTTAACTTCAGATCTGTATGTAAACAATCTAATGTGGTTATAAAAAGTGATGCCGGGATCTATATGCAATTTACTGTTAATAACATTGTACAAAACATTAATAGGTCTGTTTATGAGAGCGTTATAGCTACTTTATAATAATTGTCTGTAAAATGTACACTAGGTGAATGATTATGCAAAATGGCTAGTTCAAATTTGAATAGGTCACATGGTTCTGTTTTGTGCCATGTGCAATTTTCATTTTATGTTCGTGTCTTGGGCATCTACAAACGAGTGTCCAGGAAATGAGTTTGTTCTCTTGAATGAATGTGTTAAGCAGATTGTTAAGCTTAATTTAGCCAATTTCATTTAACACTTCTGTTAAATTAAATGAGAAAAAACAAATGACGTGACCTCTATGTTCTTTTCACGACGAGACGAATACATCACCTTATTAGTTGAAAATTTAAAACTGAATGAACTCAGACTTGAATAGTGCATACCCAACACTGTTTATATATTATAAAAAAACACATTTGTTTTGGCTCCTGTCTCCCACAAAAATACTAAGGATTGACGAAGGTAATAATTTGTGATTTTTTTAACTCATATCATCGAGCAAAATTCCGGAATACGAGAAAATAAGTTCAACATGGAAACTAGTTCAAACATACACATTTTAACGACTTTCTATGAAATTTTTGACATTTCGCTATCTTGATGACATGAACCCAATAATAATGAAAGCATAAATATATTATGGTTGTAGAAAAGGAAACAATATATGATGTTAACGTAGACCTTGGGAAGTAAGAGATCAGACGCCTATGTTCATTTACTTGACATATGGTTATTGGCTTTGAAGATTAACTCGGGTACGTGTGGCATTGCATCGTGTAAATTAATGTATTGGTCGTAAAGTACATATGCTAAACATTAATTATGCTAGTAACACTCCATAGCATCAACACTCAGCCTGTCATTACAGCGAATCTATCGATATGATTCGATGTATATCAAAACAATATCCCCGATACAGTATGAAACAAGCAACATTAGAGACTGTCAATGGGTTTGGTGGAGCATGGTCTATAGTGATTAAGTCTGTTATATGTGATACGTTTATGTTGCCATTAACAGTACCATTAAATACTTGACCCAAGCACGCGAATCAAATGATGCCTCATTGGTATTCGCTGTCATCGTCGAAATACCATAGAAAAAGACATGCATTGCGACCACCGTGCACAGTATGCGTATCTATTTACTCTATTTGCATCAAAATATCGCCAACACTGAAACATACACGAGTAAATCGCTATTTGTAGTATTCGTGTACCATATTTAGTTTTAATGTTAGAATATTTATGTAGCTTTCAGCTTTCAATAACAGCTGAGTTGTTTGAGTCAATATGGCAAGCTTTTCATTTTAGTTCAGGAAATATCGACTTGTATAAATTAAACTTCGAGTCTAATAAACATCGAGATCTCGTGGAAGATTATTTCCTCCCTCAAATAGTCCCATTATATCGTCCACTATTCCAAATTATATGGTGACGTAAGTCAGGGCAACAGCACAGGCACTTGAATTGGAGTATGTACCCATGCACAACAAGGCTCTTTAAAAAACGCCTCTAAATGCGTACACACGTTTGAAAAACCCTAACTCATTCTGAGTACAAAAACATCAAAAGTAAACCTTATTTGCGAGGAGATTCACGAAGTGTCACGTATGATGAAATACAGATTCACCCTGGCGATTCACCCGTATGTTCGTCGAGAAGATTCATAAACTAACTTGAATAGCTCAAGACATGAAGATTGATAAATAGCCCTGTTTGCGTACTAGGTTGGAAAAATGTCCCCTTATTTTTCATATTTTATTTTATATTTTAATAACCCTAAAGGCCGTACGTGCGTTGACATGGCTATGACAGCCACACGTAATACGCGTGTTTGTGTTGCATCATGCGAATCGAGTACCGCTTTGAGTTCCCTTCCCGGGGAAAACAGGTGGACGTTTAACGGCGTCGCGCAGCCATGTCAAGCATAAGCAGGATAATATTGTGTGTTATGAACTTGATAGGGTCACGAAATTACCATGTGCTCTCACTCTTAAAATGCGGTTACCGTGACAATATCTATTCTCTGGGAAACACGTGTGAACAAACGTTAAGTGTGTGACTTTGACTGATTTCGCATTATATGCATTTTACATATATCAACTATATCTATTCAAGTAACTTTCATCATCACGTGATCAGATGAAATTGCCCACCAATTGAGCCATATAAACGACAAAATACTGTCCTCGGCATTTCTACGTAACCTTGGTTACGACTATTTTTTACTGGAGGCAAATTTAGGGTGACGCTGTACGGTAATTTGTGGCATGCAGTAAACAGATTTGTTGTGATCAGGTTGTGTTTGTGTTTTCAAATCAAATACGCTCAAAGCTTTCAGTTAACGTTTGCGGATTGAAGACTCTGATGTAATCAGCCAAAGTTAAACATGTTTTCCCAACCAATGTTCGGGGATGGAGGACCCTTTAATGTGACGTCACAAATCCATAGTGTTTAATAGTGACTAACCATTATAGATTTCATGAACAAACAATGTTACATACGTTGTCTATATATTCGGCACCTTGAAATGTGAAAATAATGATATTGAAAGTTTTGGATAAATACGTGGTTGGAGAGCAAAGAATATAACTCACCTCGACAACAGATAACATAGAAGACACACAGTCGGAATATAAAAGACGGGATGTCGCTGATAATGACCATGATGTACACACATTCACGGATTACAAATTTCATAAGATGGAAATGATGAGTTTAGCTGCATGTAATACCTTTAAAAAAATACACATGTCGTCTGTGTACAGGTACACTGAGAAATCGCTTTGTGAGAATAAGGGCCTTTTAAGTTGATGGGAATTTATTGGAACACCTAAGCTGGTGATATAAAGCGTGAAAAAACATGTTACAAAATGACATCAGTCGTCGTTTAATTGTGATATATCGCAGCGAGTATAGCCATTAGTATTGTCGTGTGTGAGTGGGGGATTTGTACCAGTGTCAACGCTGCGATCTAATTATATACGCTAAGTGCCAAAAGGGGGTTCCCCAATTTCAAAACTGCGGATGGCTAGAGGATGGTACAAGAAGAAAAAAATGTATACATAATGTAAAAGCAAAGGATTATGGGAAAATGTGAATACAAAATTTGTCACCTGGCATATGTGAATAACCTAAGTATATGGGTGGGGTGGGGGTGTCCAAACGGATAACTTGAGCTAACGTACCGCCCTCTATAATATAATGAAATCAAAAGTATGAGGTTTGATCTGGGCGTGACTTAATTACCATCGGCGACTTCTTCAATACCTTCCAATCACCTAAAAAAAAAACTTAATTAAAGCTTGGTAACGTCTCAGTTTGTACTCGTTGATCTGCGCAACAGTCAAAGGCGCCATCTTTGTTTATATGAGACCCACATATCTCGCGCATGTGTGGCGCGACGACTAACGCCGTTTGTACCATCGGGAGAGATTGATACACATTCCAGTCTTTCATTTGAAATAAAAATGAAAAAGCTTTGCGCCAAATGGGCTTACAATATGCATAATTAAAGTAATGTAAACGTGCATTAATATGAGTAACACTTAAATCCAGAGCCAGTCAACTGGTAATTTCACCTGCTATAGTTTACGAGATTTCGACACGATGATTTGAGTGTTCCGTGCCATGGTGTCAAAGGTCAAGTGAAAACATTACACCAAATAAAAAGAATGTTAGAGGTGTAAACGACAATACGGATAATATTGGTTCGGTGTCGATGTGTAGTTGGTAATAGCAGTATTTATATACTGTACTATGCCCCACACACAATTCTAGTATAACCATATCTGAAGGCCTTTGCCGCATTCTGGCCACGCTGTGTGGCGCGGATGACGTGGACGGGTTCCATGTTCTCTGCACGTAATAAGCTCGGTTATTAAGCATGCTTTTTTTGGGATGCCCGGTGGTCGAGGGGAAGACGTGTAGTGGGGTGAAGCTAGGCGATTAGGTGCCGTACGCGAGCGCCGGTTCGAGTCACGCACGCAGTACGTGTTTACTATAATCTGACGTAGTATTTACCTTGCCGTTTATTCGGTGTTATTTGCTTACTTCATGATGTAGTATATAGTTGCACATACTATATACTGTGGTGTCGGGAAATAATTATTGAGCGTGAGATCTTGTAAAACCACAAGTTAGAAAAAAAAGTTGGCTACGTACAACGTTTATCACTACGACACAATCGCATGCACTTAATTTACATAAACAGAAAATTAATTACACCAACAATGTTATTTTGTTTTTACAAACCAACATATAGAAGCCAGTTAGTTATGTCAATTACCCGTGAGTCGTTGCGGGTGTTCTTTAATCATTGGTCAATTGACTGTTAAGCATCCCTAAACGCGTTGTGATTGGTCTAGATTTTTTCAACAAAAATAAAACAAAATGATAAACAATATATAAATATTCTATATAAAACAAATTCATACTTTCATGAAATTGACAGTAACAATTGTGTCAATCTACATCTATGTAGGTTTTCACAAAATCAGGTTACACTCTCCAAATAAATACTGTAGCAGTTTAAAATCTACAAAAGACATCGAATCTCATTACCAAGAGTGGTATACAATATTTTTTGATGTACTTTTTTCCAGCGGTGTCGTTCGATGACGTTGATGCGTTGATTTACTGTTGTCATTCAAAACACCATCGTCTTTATGTGAGTGCCATATTTTAGTGCAACATCGTGACGTGTCTTGCTTGCAGCAAATAATATCGTGATCGCACTCATTGCGTTTGTTATAAATGCCATTGTGAATACATGTATGATTGCCATAGTAACATACACCACGCGATGTATGGTGTGGCCGTTCAACACCCTCATCTTCATGTGAGGGCGCTGTGATCATTCGAAACACCTCCCGATTATATATGGGTACGCTGCGACAATTCAAGATACCCTTCCTATATGTGAATCTCCTCTTATAATACAACACTGTTACATTTGAATTTTTTATAAATGTCATTGTATGATTGCCATAGTAACACACATCGCCTGATGTGTGACGTAACAGACATCTGAGATGTCGTATTGTATGACATAACAGAGACAAAAACTTGGAATACCTAAGGCGGCAGTAGATTTCTATGTAAAGGAAATTAGGTGAAAATGTAAGGAAATTACATGAAACATCACACAGTTTGAAGAGAATAAAGACATAATGATCGATGGCGATTGGTAAAACTATAATTGATTTGTTTCTGTCGACCCAAATAAAAAACAAAGAGTTTCACATTTGTTCTGATTTAATCACGAAGCTTGACATGATATTGATGCATGGCCTTATCATAGTATTATTTGGGCAATGTAATAATAACACATGCATGACAATTAAATACACGTGTTATGTCTGGCTCAACAAAGTTAGGAATAGATTGTACTTATCAAAGCTAGGGGTCAAGACATCACAGGCAAGAAAATATGAGTTATTATGAAAAGTACATCACTACATATTGTTGAAGACTTCGCTTTGTATTTATGAGTATCTACTTTGTAGTGATTTTTTTAAATTCGTCTTTGAGCCTCGTTATGTAGATTTAGGGTATCTGCACTGTGATTGGTAGACACTTTGAGGTTTATAGAGCGAGTAAAGTTTGTTTTCTCTCTAATTTGAATACAACTGAAGACACCACTTCCACAGCACACCCCCAAATAAAAGGGAATTTAGCTGCCTTATTAGGTACCCAATAACACACTGATTAATCTTGCTAAGTACATTTTGTATTTAAAAACGAGGAATCTATGTACAGATAATGTATTGGTTAGTATTATTGTGCTGTAGTGCGGTAATACATTCACTTTCACTCTCTGATTTATTTTTTGGAATATTTTTTATCCAAGCAGAACGTCCTCGCATAACTTGAGAAAAGTGTGTGATCGGGAATCTTCAGAGGGACGCGGAATCGGGTTTCTTTACAAAAAAATACTGTGAGTGACGTATCCTACCGGAAGGGAACAGATGTCATGTATTCCAGTAAGTATTAAAACCATATTTATATTAATAGCTACTTGTAAATTTGCATGGAGATGTTATGTGTTTGTTCGAATTCGGTATGCGTCGGCCTCAATTGGCAACCGACATCAGTGACTTTGTTTTCACGATTGACACAGATTATTAACTCCAGATGGCGTGCTATTCATTGTCCAATACAATTGTGTATTCAATAACACTTCCATAATAATGAAAGCAAGAAACCTCATATTTGAAACAGATTTCAAATAAAATTGGCATTACCCAGAGCATTTAATACAATTATTCCGTTATTTTGTGTATTACCCCTGAAATCCGTCAGGCTAATTTGCAGTCATGAACATCTAAAGTTTCCTTTATTTCTGATGAAATTTATCAGTATTCAATACAAAAAACCCATTGAAATGATGTATACCACGGTTGTCATGGCAACGTTTCCATCTTCAGTTCATGTGAGTTCAGTCCGTCACCATGGCTATTATCTTACAATTTGCATAGAAACAGTCCTAATTACAGTTGATCAATGTGATATGAAAGGATTTACACGGACACAGTGTTATTACTTGAAATAAGCTCTGTCTCTGTTGCTTGACAACAAAGTTTAGTCGGGCGAGACGATATTTTAAAATGATTTGGTTGGTATAAACCTTTGTCAGTCTACCAGTATGTCACCTAATAACTCTATACACACTTTACGCCAGGCCTTCACATATGTTGTTAAAATTTTGTCGGATACATAGTTTATCATCCTAGTTTATCAAGTTCTAAGCAATCATAAACAGTTAATTTTGATCAATCCCTGACAACTACTTTTCCCTTCTTAATATTGTACCATATATGTATACCATATATTGTACCGGTATACTCTGTGAAATCAATAGGAAATTAGCTTAAAGGGCGGCAGTCGTCACGCCGCGTCCTGTTCGATATGGGACTCATAGCGACGTATACAACGCATGTAAAATACATTGTTTATTTACATGAAATTCGAACACGCGCTGCCCGACGACCACCGCGCTTTAACCCAAAGTTTTGTTATTATTACAGCTTATACTATAATACACGAGACGGTGGAAAAGTGTGCTCTCACGCTTTACTGCGTGCGAGAAGGCGTTGGCGTTATATTGTTTGCCAGATTCAGTATAATACTAGTAAAATATCGCTAATGCTTTTATTGTTATATAAGAAGTTTTAAAAGGCGAAATATTTTAAAGTCGGCAACCTGTAACCTGACCTGTAATCTATGACCTGCGTTTTGATGCTGCCGGAAATACACGCGTTCACGGCGCACTAAACCACTTTGTCTGTTTCTTTCTTCTTAAGCTACCACTGCACGAATATTCAATTATTCGACATTCTATGGTAGTAAAATTAAAGTAAAGGAATACTTTCCCCCGTCCTTGCCCTGTTATCAAATAATAACGGACAATGCGCCGTCTTTTATTTTCTAAGTACTGAGTGACGTGGCAATAACGAGATTGACTGTTGTTTATTTCCATGCATTGCATTGAATTGCATATAATTCGACGCCGTCGTTTGCTTTCTAGTTTACACATGGATTTTAAAACAACCAATCATGGACCCCTCATAAGGAAGAAAAACTATGCTAAGTTGCAGGATATTAGCATTGCGCCAATATGAATGAGAATTGACACAATTATAGAAATTAATGCTTAACAATTAATTAGAAACACATAGATAGATAAACGGTTTTGCCATAATTTAGTTATATAGATATTTAAAATCATTAGATAACTGATAACTGAATTCGTTGTTACCTAAGATGGTTCAAACAGAATTAAAAATTAAATGCCATACGTTCATTATTATCGGTTTTTGCCTACGGTCAGTATATCGAACACAGAAAATCAAATTTGGGTCATACGCAGGTCTGAAATTTCATAAGAAATGGTCAAATTGGATTGACACTGGTTTCTATATGGCGAAAGTTCTTCATCATGATAAAAACAACTTTGCTTGTTGACGTTGGATGAAAAAGATGTATATTATTTCAACGCAGTGGTCGTTACGCTGCGAATCTTCGAATTTCGTGTATTTTGCACTCGCTGCGTACTTTGCTATGAGTCCAAAATCTAACAGTTTCCTGTATGATAATATATTTTCAATATGTGTAATGGAAAGTTTCCCATCAATGCAACGCACGTTTATTTTTGGAACGGGGTTTACTTGGTTTTATTTGCTGAATTTAAATTTTAAACTTGCTGATATCATGATAACATACGAAATAAAATGCACAGTAACAGTACGAACATCAATGAAATGCACTACGCGAACATTTTAGGGAAATATACATAAGTTAAAATCAAGAAAGCCCGGATGCATCTCCGTCACATAATTGACACGCAGCGCAACTTCAAAATCGCTTAAATCATGAATTTATCGCACGATTAAATTTCCGATGGGAGAGGGGATTCAGACGTAAAAAGGCTTTGAAACAATGCACGGTGGTCCCCTAAACTACATAAAACATATATGTCACAGTCCCAGTCATTAAAAAAATATACATGTCCTTGGATATCATGAATAAATAAATCGAGTAGATATTGTAATGAACAATTGAAAAAATACCAATAATTATGAATATTAAATTGGAAACCTATATTTAAGCTGAATCTATAAAATAAGAAATATTTACGCCATCATGCCTCTTTAAATGGGACAAAACACCGATTTTGGATAAAGCCAAGAAGTGCAAGTTGAATTGAATGAAACAAATTTGTATATAAAAACCACTATGTTTACAAACTCTGAACAAAAACGGTCGAAACATGTCCTAGAAATGGATTCATAAAAATAAAATCAATCATATTCTTTGCACTAACTTAATTGTAATGTGCTTTTTGACCACAAACTAGATGTAGTTCACAGTCCCATGTCTGGCCGTATTTGTATTTACTTGTCCGTGGCATCAACCCAACAACAGAAAACGCAAAAATAAACGCCATCAAGAATAAAATAAAGGTAGAGTAAAGTTACTCACAATTTTGAATCCCAGCTAGTCCCAAACGTGAACACCGACACTGGGGTTAAATTTTGCTGTCGACTGAAATCGGCAAAATTATGGGACTAGACGAATTGAAATATATCAACGTTGCCACTAACACAAAACACAAGAATAAACTTCGCAATGCTGAAATACGGGCGCGAATTTAGTAAGTTTGTCAATGGACGTAATGATTTCGTGGTTTATCCCACAGTCTGCTGGAGTACACGTGATAATAAAATAAATGCGATCAATTTACCGATATTTACTATATGGGACAGTCATCTTGAATACGGCTTGAGTTTAATTTCAAGCCGTATTCAAGATGGCTGCCCAGTTCATCTTAAAAGCAAATGGCGGCTGAATGAGATCAACTTGTATAAATTGGTGGTCGTCGGGCCGTAGTTTATTAACATTAACATATCAAAATCGATTTTCTATTCAAATCAGTGCCTGAACAGCGCTCCCTGGTCACGAAAGTAACACGCGTCTGCAACGTGATTGTACCATAGTCACACCATTCATACCATTTAAAAATCGTAAACAAGCATGTTAAACAAATGTAATTTATTCTTTGGTGATTAAAGCTTTGCAAAGCGTAAAATTATTGTAAAATATGACTTTGTACGTTTGGTGAGAATACAAAAGTGTGAAAAAGCTTCTTGCGTATAGCGGCCACTTTTCTACTCCAGTAAAACACATTTTTTCTTCAATCATTTTACAGGAAAAAAATCAAAACACTATTTGGAAATACCATGATTAAAAATGAATAAATATATAATGTGAGGTATTTGAAGGCTACGGTATGCTATCACATACCCCCCCCCCCATCTGTAACCCCGGTGATACTCCAACAACAGGAACATGTCTATACCATATTAGTCATTTTTTAATTGTGTTTGTTTAAGTGCATAACATTTTAAATTTGTATTACAAAATATTTGTCGTCAAAACAAATAAATGTCCACTGTCTTATGTAATGAAAACACAATATTGGTAAAATAAAAGAACCCACAATCACGGGTATTGGGTGGTATCCTTCGCGGACAGGATTGTTTGTGCCGAATATCATTCAACCCCGTGACATCCACGTTTGATTTGCCACATAAATTGTCATTTGAAAACACAAAATTAGGAATTTCATCAAAACAAAGGATGATTTTTATTGAATATATAAAATTCTTGATTTTGATGATGTCTTGATTTTGTACTCAATTTAAACACAGTTGATCAAGTGTATCAGAAACAGAGAAATGGGCAAGGATATTTAGAAAACTAACCAGAATGCATTTAACCCATCGAAAAACATTTACGAGGAAATGAAAAGAACAATAAAATAAATATGACCGCCAGTCGGTTATTCAGAATCAAATTGCGAAATAAATATCGTGCATTTGTAATCCATCGAAGAATATCAATGCCAAGTCAGGTCATGAGACAGAGTTGAAGACATATTGTTGGAAACAAAATAGCTGCCAGAGCGGCAAAAGTTAAAAAAATGAAAAACAAATTGTCGTGTATACGTATATATATATGTATATATATAAATGTAAATACTGCCACCCAACACTCAAGTCTTTTTATATAGTCATGTGCGGAATTGCAATTAAAATATCATTATGATGACGATGAGGATGGAGATGGTGATGACGACAATGACGATAATGACGATAATGATGATGATGATGATGATGATGATGATGATGATGATATATATATAATTGCTCTCGGCATGTCCGTGAAATTACGTCGGACGGAAGCACGGACTGACATGTGGATGTTAACACATAAGTCTTATTTTCGGTCTACTCTGACAGAGACTAACAGTATAGACGTTGGAGATACGAAGAGAACTTTTTGGAGAACGGTTTCTGGTCTAAATATCACACGGAGTACAGAAAATCTTTATTAGAAACTGGGTTCAAATAAATGTAAATACTGTCACCCAACACTCAAGTCTTTTTATATAGTCATGTGCGGAATTGCAATTAAAATATCATTATGATGACGATGAGGATGGAGATGGTGATGACGACAATGACGATAATGACGATAATGATGATGATGATGATGATGATGATGATGATGATGATGATGATGATGATGATGATGATGATGATGATGATGATGATGATGATGATGATGATGATGATGATGATGATGATGATGATTCAGTAGCTTTGTCAAACATTTTGATTGTTGCGGCCACTCTGTTATTTGGCAAACGAATTTTGATTGGTTGGATAAGAAACCCATGCTTGTCACATATTTGTTGTATTTTATATCGTCTTTGATGTATTTGTTCCCATCTGACAGGCGAAGATAACTGCAGCAACAACACTCCCGATAATATAAATTAACAAAAATAATTTGTCCACGACCATTGCTACAATTTTCCAATCTTTCTTGGCTAACTCTTCTCTTCTCTTCAAGTCAAAGTACTTGGTGAGTTTTTTTGTTTCTTCCAATAGCTCAATGACTAGTTCACTTTCGTCACATGCATTACCCCGAACCTTCCGTGGGCGTTCAGGCGAGCTGCCCATGATACGATGCCGACTGTTTTGATCAGGTACTATACTATATTTTCGAAGCAAAGGCAAAAACACTTCCCCGTTGCTCAGTTTTGCCTTAACATAAGTTGGCGCTCGCTTCAATTCCTCCAGTCTGTGCATTGATATATTGGCTTGAAAAGGACGGGCAATCGGTCGTTTCCAAACGTGCATCAACGGCGCTAGATGATCTAAACACAAACGCCGTACCCAAGCAGGCATTCCATCGTCCTCTGGAGTCCCACAGTGAACATTAAGTACTAGAACTGAAGACACCAGTGACATAGACACTAGCACCATTACGCCGATGAAGTAGTATCCTGCAACCAAAAACATCGATTTTAATAACCATACAAATGAAGCTAGTGGATGTGGACATTCATTAATTTATGCGATAATTCTGCTACTCGTCAGTCCATGGGTTCTGGACTTTAAATTATTCCTAACATTGATACAATTGATGGAAGTTTTTAAGATGGATAGTAGAAGATAGTAATGGTTTGCGTCACTGGGCGGGCCATAGATTAGGGTATTAGGGTGGTGATAGATTATGTTTCAGGATGGATGGTATATTAGGTAATACTTAGTGAGAGTGATAGACGTTGATCCAGGAAGGGTGTAGCCTTAGGTAGCCGAATGATTGTGCCTCAGGGTGGCTAACGGATTGTGTCTCAGGATTGTCCTGGATTGGGTCTTGAACATAAGCATTTAGCCTAACGTTCGGAGATGGTTTTGGTCTAACTGTGGGTGTTGGATTTGATGGGCGTCCCAGTGTTCCTAAAATATTGGATCTCAAAGTGTGTGAAGGATTATATCTCCTAATGGAAGATGGAAGCTCAAGAATGTATGGGTGGCTGACTAATTAGGTGTCTTAGTGGCTGAAGAATTGGATCTCTGAGTGGGTGATATATTTGACTTGGTTGGTGGAAATCTGGAAAGATTCGGTCAGTGGGTGGGTGATATATTGAGTCGTAAGGCGGGTACACAACTTGTGTAATCGAATTCGACACTCACCTACGAATGGCAGGAAACTGGAAGGTGGCATAAAGTCCGCTAACATCAACTGGAACACTGTCAAGGACAGCAAGATTGTAATACTTAAACTAATTTTTTCACCAGACTCCGGCGGCAAATAGAACACTGTGATGGTGACAACGGTAAACAATGCATTTGGTAATAACAAATTGAAAACGTAATACTGCGGTCTTCTTGTAAATACTAATCCAAATCTAACATCTGTATATGGTACTTCAGGGTGGTCTGGGTAATATTCCACATTTTCCACTGCTGTCACCTCAACTAGATCCCACTGTCCATCGCTTTGATACTCTTCTTTGTTAGCTATGAAATGAGAAATAAAACACGTAGCATTAGTTCACGGACCAAGACACTGTTTGCAGGTTTGTAACCAACTGTGGGGAATAATGATGTATGGTATCATTAGAAAGGTCTGTTCGCGTATTTTTCAGATATGTACTTGTCTGTTCAAATCATTACTTGACCACGTGACAATGACGTATACTGCAACTACATTTACAGGTAATGTGTTGTAATATCATAGCAATGATGAATAGATGACTTGTGGAAATATTATTCGGTGGCTCCGGTTTAAGTGTATATATATATATATTCACGGGATAAAAAAACTGTTACTCACCGACACCATGCATATATACCTCTGTGCCGTCATGTTGCCAAGGACCAAACTTCATCGAACAGTTTTGCATGTCAAATGGAAAATATGTGACATCTACTGAACACGAGCTCACATATATTACGGGAGCTGCCCACAAAATTTCTCCAGTGTAGTAAATGATGGCTATTTGTTTAATTAGAAAATTGATATACGACGTGGCAGCACTGTAAATCAAAGAAAAGAACAAGCGAATTTAGCAGTAATTATTATTGTTAAATGTAATTGTTAACGTCTAGGTTTTAAATTTTAATAAATTATTTATATTTAATATGACAATATAAACATATTTATTGTGAATAATACAAAGTTTACATCAAAAAATGGAAAGTCGGAGCCATTTTGCGCGAAAGAGAAATTGTCATAGTGTAAGGCCAGCTAATTGATGTTGAGAGAGTCACTCAAAAAACCCACCATTGACAGGGGATATTTCACTGCTAGAATGGGGTAGACAAGAAAATAGTACTGGAAATGAAATACACATACACCAAAATATAAAGTTAAAGCTACTGGCAAAAGCGCAGAATAATACAATGAATAAATTCACTAAAATAGGGGATTGTCTAAGGAAGTGTGCATTGGGCATAACTAGCAGTTCACAATACTTATAAGATGGTTAGTAAATTTGGTATATAAAGTAAGGAAATATATATGGCTACCATCTCTTTTATAGTAAGTATTCAAAATCGTGATTTAAGGTTCTTATCCATGGTTAAACAAAAACACTATTTATAAATATAAATTTTGCATTACAAACTAACGTCTATTAACACCAGATATAACCTCAAACTAAAGTATACAAAATAGGTTTTTACCGAGTTTTGTGATAATAAATAATACATTTTGCTATAGGCTAGTAAATGTGATTTAGTGTAGTTTTAAGGTTTTAATTCACTAACTAGGAAAAAATTGCATGAATGCATTGAATATTATTCATAGAAATATTCCACTTCTTTTAACGTGTGATAATCAACTTTTAAAAAGTATTAGAATTTTTTTTCTCGACCAAGATTCTTCAGTCTAAACTCCAATTCTAACCTAAATCGTGTTGATTAAGCCAAGTCAACCATAGTAGCTTGGCGCCATTTAATCGTGATAGTGACACTTTTGGTTTGAACTTTTGTTTTGCCGGAACAACAGCAATTGAATTCAAGTTTGTAGTCTTTGTGTTATTTACAAACGGCACTTACTTGTCATACAGTACAACGTCCGGCAGCCATATATCAGTGGAAGGCACCTTAATATTGTCTATTCCTCCGTAATCATCAGGATTCCATCGCATGAACTCGTCTATCCATTGCTATGACAATATAATTTATATTTATCATTTAGCATGACATACAAAATAATGAGAAACAACCAGAACAGTAACACGACTAGGCAGAATGAATTTTGATAAACCGTTTTCTAAACGAGCGTTTTAAATAATCATTCTACAATCAAATTTAAAGAAAACATTTCTAATGGCTACAGAATCCCTTTGGTAACTACTGTAGGGTGATGGCCGAATGAATGAACATTGGCAAGCAAAGATTACCACTGAGCCTTTTTGTTTTTGCCTCAATCTTCGATTCGTACAAAACGCAGTGCATCAAATGTACATGTATTTCGAATGTATTCACAGAAGGCGAAGAATTGAAATTGGAAAACCTATTTATGGGAATTGTCGTTTTAAGATCGACAATTATACTTACTATTGTGAAACCATTATGATTGGCCAAACGGTTTGATTAAATTTATATCGATTTTATGTTGTCTCAATGCATCGATACGTCTTCAGTTACAATTAATGTGACGTCACTCAACAGGACGCCACAATGACAGAAATGAAAAGAAATATTTAATTTATTACTCACCAAGGTAACCCACATATTGCTTTTAAGAAGTTGATTACGTTCGTCCTAAAATAGAAATCACATATGTGAGTTGGTAGTAGTCACTGGCATCGTCATGGTAACAAACACTTGGGTAATATGAAGTTATTACGAGAATACCGCAATATATGCACGAAAGAAGTACGATGATCGGAGGTTGATGAGACCCGTAACGCCTGATTGCATACTTTGCGGTATTCTAGCGATAACCTTGTTGATGTATATCATTATTCTGCTTGTTGTGATAATTTATTGAAAGATTATAATCAGAAATTAACGCATCGATGTTGATGACGTAGTTTACCCTCAGTTTATGAATGGGTGTTGATACGTTTCAAATGATGTTTTCGGTGATGTATGTATAATAATCTGGAAGATCAATACGTGACTGTAACATATTTCAAGGTTTCAAGAAACGCCACTTCATTAGAATTAGAATTTCTTTCGTTGCTTGAAATATAATAAATAATAATACTTACCATATCGATAATTGTAGACAGTACTACGGTCATATTGACATGTGTAACATGTGCCCGGTTATAAATTGGTCGGATTATTGGACTATATTTAGCGGGATCAAATAGAGTATCCAGTAATCGGCGGTGGTCTGTACTTGTTCCGGTTTCTGTAAATCGAAAAACGGTGATGCAAATTGGCAAAATAACCAATAATAAAGTGAATAACATCGCCCCTGAACGAACATGACACCCTGAAGTCAGCAAAGGCATATTCATGTTTATAAATATACTGATAACAGTTTATAAAGCCAATCATTTATATGCAAAAAATCCACGGAATATCCTCGCGCTGCTTGCAAATACAAAGAAGACGTATAGATACAAAGGCTAACGCAAATTACCCGTGAGTCTTTGCAAGTTTTCTTCAATCATTGGCCGATGTACGACCATGTATTCTAAACACAATGTGATTGGTCTAGTGGGTTATAGTCATCAGTTTAATTTTATAAAACATTTATACAAATTGAATGCACTATCATGCGTAGTATGCACTTGTTCAGTTTAATTTGACAAAAAGTGGCCAACTTAGTTTTTCTAACGGATATGATAATATGCCGAAAATCGCCACAATTACTTTATATCTGGATATACGTTATTGGCATTAATTAGAATAATTTTTTTTGTTATTGGAGATTACGTGCCAGTAGAACTAGAAGTTGAGATTATATCTCACCAGGTTATCAAACTTGTATTGTTGAAAACCCTTTTAATTTTGATTAACTTTGCCACAAATCTAATCTGAAACTAACGACATTGGCGCACTATACTGATCGAAAGTGACATATTGCGTTTATCGAGAAGGTTATTATTTGAATTTATTACAATAACCCTGTCATGCATTGCTGTTCGAATTCTACTTCGGCAAAACATAACGAACCTAGTAATGTTCGATGTTAAAGTTCGCCCGGACGCAGTGGTAGCATTTGTAAACTACTAGTAGTCGTTCTATAAATTTGAACGGTATTCACATAATGGCCATACAGGAAACCAGTGTACATCTCAGACTAATGTTAATGCAAATGGCTTAGCATCGAATTTTTGTTTTGTAATATATTGTTATTTTGGTCGTTGAACCAAATCTCAACCGAATCCACGGAGACGCTCTGCTGTGTCGCCAATATATTTGTTATGCGGATTTCTTACGAATAACGTAGCTGCTGCATTTATACACGCCTTAAACGTGAAACGCTTAAAATAATATTTTGCCGATAACACAATTCTAATGTCACATTTACCCGTGTTTTCTATGTCACTCTGTATAACAACAACGTTTAAATACAGGGTCTTTGCACTGGCATTTAAACTCACGGGCGAAAGAAAACAGCATTCTAAACTTGCCTTGGAGATAATCTACTGAAGGTATTAATCCCAAAACAATCTGCTAATGTAGGCTTACATGTGTCCGGTGTATAATCCATTGGACATTTGCAACAGCACATACACACATGATAATTAAATGTGAGTTCGAACGCTGACTCGTGCATCGCGCGTCATCATTCGCGATTAGGTAGTCAACTACAAAACGTTATAATTATGAATTTCAACTAATTTGCTACCAAGGTTCGAAGTGGATGCGCAAACGTTTTTGCTTGATATCACGTTCCAATGCAAATGTATTCTGTACAATAGGTATGTACCTATTATATTTTTTCAAAATGTAGTTCAAGACACGATATTTTGTTTTGAAAAATCGCAGCGATTTTTTTTAATCGAATGGGTTGTGTTCCCATGTATTAACTCCTTAATCTACATACAGTAACGTCAAGTTCTCAAAAACTATGTTCGTATTTTCATTTCTTGCAAAACATAAAAAAAATTCAATGAACTCCCTGAAACCATATTGATCCACCTTAACACTGATTCCGATTGCGGATATTTTATCAATCAAAGCCACTTAATAACAATGAATTACCTACCTTCCGCTACGGTTATTATGCTCAGGAAAACCAATATTGTGGCGCTGAACATCACCGCTCGTTTACAGAGACCCCCTAAATTTAAAACAAACATGATGATGAAAATAAATGTTGTTTGTAAGTCACAAAAGTACTAAGCTCTGATCTATATTGTTCACTACTGTAATTCCAAAGACCAATGTTGTTGATTGTTGTAATTCTAAAGACCAAAGTGTCTTCAATGCCACCAGCAACCAATAAAAAACTTTCAATGCGAACTCGTCACGGGCACGTGGCTTTGGGGTCTGCACATTATTGGATGAACATACGTGGACTTTCGCTTTGTTTTAATGTATACCAATACCGTCGAATAATTTACAATATTCCAACCTATCGCCATATTTTGGCCACCGTGGACTGGAAATATTTTGACCACCTTGTATAGGAAATATTCTTTTATTTCGGATGTGTAATAAACTTATTTGAGGTTATTAAACTATGTATCGTGGCCCGTGTTCATTCCTCTCAATCCGCTGGCTATGAAATATACATATTTCGAGTGTCCTGTGATATATTTCATTTGTAACATCAATAAATGCTGTGTAGTCGTGATTGAAGGTGACATATTGCGTAATTACTTGTGTTATCAAATTTTACGTGGCGCGTCATTTTATCATTGCGCTCTAAAGTCGATTAAAAGTCTGCCATATTATGGAACTGTTCCCTCGGGCGAAAACTGAAAATAAACACTTTTTTGAGTTGGTATTTTTATAATGAATTGTTTGAATCCAGCGCTGTGGATACTTATCTTGGTGGGAATTAAATCTACATTTTTGTCGATTGCTTGACTGTGATATTCCCACCAAACGATACAGTCAACATGTCATTTATTTGGCAATTGCCTTAAGGGAATGGGGTGATCAAGATACAATTACCAGCAAAGAAGTTAATTACATATGGAATCAGGGCCGGTGACATCTATCGCGAACATTAGTAAAATGCGTTGAAGCCCGGGGTAAGCATTGTATTGTTTAATACATAGGGCTTTGTGTAAAATTGTTCAGCAATGTTAGCGGCCTTGCCCATATACGTATCCCATTAATATTTCTAAACACCTGCATAAGATTTGTTGAATGACCGCATATACTGGAACTCAGTTAGTGTATTTTTATAGTGCATTAATTTGCTTCGTGTGGGTAAATTTGTATTAGTAATACCACGCATGTGCAGGTACGAATCAAGTCGAAGTCAAGTCGTTTAGCGCTTAGCTATTTGAACTAATATCGAATACAGTGTTTTGATTTCCAGTTTCTGAATACTTTTTGAAATTCTGGCCGTACTTTGACATGCTTGTACCGCGTACTTCGATAACTGAGAGGATTATTAATAATACGTTTTCTTGATTTGAAAATTGTGATTAGTCGGTGAGACTCGGGTAGACGCATGCCTAATTTTGTTTTCGCCATTTTGATCACTATCCATATCATAACATCGTATAACAAATATAGTGTATGTGTTGTCACGGCAACCAATACATTGCCTTTCTCGTTCGTGCTGCACTTGTTGTAACAACGTAAGTTCGACCCTCGTGTTATTTTCACGCACTGATTTATGTTCATAGTTACCATAGTTACATCTACTAGATTCACAATATCTAACAAGAGACTGAGCGGCATTTAAATATTAACGCCGAGTGTTCAATTTTCTGGCCGCATATTGCTCGAGGCGATCCGTGAGGATTGTCTTCCCGTCGTGTTGGTACATGTACGTGAATGTGTGGGGTCAGAGTTTAAACCGATTTAGCGGTACAATACGTCAACGTAACCCCGCTCTATTGAGCGTGCTGTTTTGTAGTTGTCAGTCATTTTACTGAAGAATTAAACGTTACTGATCCTTTTTATATCATGTTTAAAACTGCAACGAAACAAATAAAATGATAACAACAACTACAAATAGAATGGCCTCTATAGAACACATGTATACAGAAAATGCTCGCCACGAGAAACTTAGTTTAACCGTTACTTAAATACGTAAAACTATTAACACAGTAAATAACTGATGTCGGCAACAAGTGAATGTACGTTACAGACACGGTCACAAAATAATCACACTGAACGACAATTGTCTCAATTTATTAGTCTTTCGAAAAATTATTTTTTCGAACACACGACGTCCCACAACCTGGGGCACAGACGTGACAACTACACTAGGACAACGTCACCACGATTTCTATAGAACTGTATTCATGCACACAATCACAATTACCTTGGTGCCAATTCCTCAGCCGTCGGTCGCGTCACTATGGAGAAATTAATAGATGCTCAAAAGGCTACAGTGTCAGTATTTGACCTAATAAAATATTGCATCTATTCATGGCATCTTATATCAACAACGGTGTCACCCAGAATATGCGAATAATGTGACGAATTGACTATGATACAACCGACACCATGATATCACGTGGTATCTACAGCTAATACATGACTGGTACACTTAATCTATGGTATATATCAATCCCATGGTATCACATGGTATCTACAGCTAATACATGACTGGTACACTTAATCTATGGTATATATCTATCCCATGATATCACATGGTATCTACAGCTAATACATGACTGGTACACTTAATCTATGGTATATATCAATCCCATGGTATCACATGGTATCTACAGCTAATACATGACTGGTACACTTAATCTATGGTATATATCTATCCCATGGTATCACATGGTATCTACAGCTAATACATGACTGGTACACTTAATCTATGGTATATATCTATCCCATGATATCACATGGTATCTACAGCTAATACATGACTGGTACACTTAAGCTATGGTATATATCAATCCCATAGTATCACGTGGTATCTACAGCTAATACATGACTGGTACACTTAATCTATAGTATATATCAATCCCATGGTATCACATGGTATCTACAGCTAATACATGACTGGTACACTTAATCTATGGTATATATCTATCCCATGGTATCACATGGTATCTACAGCTAATACATGACTGGTACACTTAATCTATGGTATATATCAATCCCATGGTATCACACTGTATCTACAGCTAATACATGACTGGTACACTTAATCTATGGTATATATCAATCCCATGGTATCACACTGTATCTACAGCTAATACATGACTGGTACACTTAATCTATGGTATATATCAATCCCATGGTATCACATGGTATCTACAGCTAATACATGACTGGTACACTTAATATATGGTATATATCAATCCCATGGTATCACATGGTATCTACAGCTAATACATGACTGGTACACTTAATCTATGGTATATATCTATCCCATGGTATCACATGGTATCTACAGCTAATACATGACTGGTACACTTAATCTATGGTATATATCAATCCCATAGTATCACGTGGTATCTACAGCTAATACATGACTGGTACACTTAATCTATGGTATATATCTATCCCATGGTATCACATGGTATCTACAGCTAATACATGACTGGTACACTTAATCTATGGTATATATCAATCCCATGGTATCACACTGTATCTACAGCTAATACATGACTGGTACACTTAATCTATGGTATATATCAATCCCATGGTATCACACTGTATCTACAGCTAATACATGACTGGTACACTTAATCTATGGTATATATCAATCCCATGGTATCACATGGTATCTACAGCTAATACATGACTGGTACACTTAATATATGGTATATATCAATCCCATGGTATCACATGGTATCTACAGCTAATACATGACTGGTACACTTAATCTATGGTATATATCAATCCCATGGTATCACATGGTATCTACAGCTAATACATGACTGGTACACTTAATCTATGGTATATATCAATCCCATGGTATCACATGGTATCTACAGCTAATACATGACTGGTACACTTAATATATGGTATATATCAATCCCATGGTATCACACTGTATCTACAGCTAATACATGACTGGTACACTTAATCTATGGTATATATCAATCCCACGATATCACATGGTATCTACAGCTAATACATGACTGGTACACTTAATCTATGGTATATATCAATCCCATGGTATCACATGGTATCTACAGCTAATACATGACTGGTACACTTAATCTATGATATATATCAATCCCATGGTATCACATGGTATCTACAGCTAATACATGACTGGTACACTTAATCTATGGTATATATCAATCCCATGGTATCACATGGTATCTACAGCTAATACATGACTGGTACACTTAATCTATGATATATATCAATCCTATGGAATCGCATGGTATCTACAGCTAATACATGACTGGTACACTTAATCTATGATATATATCAATCCCATGGTATCACATGGTATCTACAGCTAATACATGACTGGTACACTTAATCTATGGTATATATCAATCCCATGGTATCACATGGTATCTACAGCTAATACATGACTGGTACACTTAATCTATGATATATATCAATCCTATGGAATCACATGGTATCTACAGCTAATACATGACTGGTACACTTAATCTATGGTATATATCAATCCCATGGTATCACACTGTATCTACAGCTAATACATGACTGGTACACTTAATCTATGGTATATATCAATCCCATGGTATCACATGGTATCTACAGCTAATACATGGCTGGTACACTTAATCTATGGTATATATCAATCCCATGGTATAACATGATATCTACAGCTAATACATGACTGGTACACTTAATCTATGGTATATATCAATCCCATGGTATCACATGGTATCTACAGCTAATACATGGCTGGTACACTTAATCTATGGTATATATCAATCCCATAGTATCACGTGGTATCTACAGCTAATACATGGCTGGTACACTTAATCTATGGTATATATCAATCCCATGGTATCACGTGGTATCTACAGCTAATACATGGCTGGTACACTTAATCTATGGTATATATCAATCCCATGGTATCACATGGTATCTACAGCTAATACATGACTGGTACACTTAATCTATGGTATATATCAATCCCATGGTATCACATGGTATCTACAGCTAATACATGGCTGGTACACTTAATCTATGGTATATATCAATCCCATGGTATCACATGGTATCTACAGCTAATACATGACTGGTACACTTAATCTATGATATATATCAATCCCATAGTATCACGTGGTATCTACAGCTAATACATGACTGGTACACTTAATCTATGATATATATCAATCCCATAGTATCACATGGTATCTACAGCTAATACATGGCTGGTACACTTAATCTATGGTATATATCAATCCCATAGTATCACGTGGTATCTACAGCTAATACATGGCTGGTACACTTAATCTATGATATATATCAATCCCATAGTATCACATGGTATCTACAGCTAATACATGGCTGGTACACTTAATCTATGGTATATATCAATCCCATAGTATCACGTGGTATCTACAGCTAATACATGGCTGGTACACTTAATCTATGGTATATATCAATCCCATAGTATCACGTGGTATCTACAGCTAATACATGACTGGTACACTTAATCTATGATATATATCAATCCCATAGTATCACATGGTATCTACAGCTAATACATGGCTGGTACACTTAATCTATGGTATATATCAATCCCATAGTATCACGTGGTATCTACAGCTAATACATGGCTGGTACACTTAATCTATGGTATATATCAATCCCATAGTATCACGTGGTATCTACAGCTAATACATGGCTGGTACACTTAATCTATGGTATATATCAATCCCATGGTATCACGTGGTATCTACAGCTAATACATGGCTGGTACACTTAATCTATGATATATATCAATCCCATAGTATCACGTGGTATCTACAGCTAATACATGACTGGTACACTTAATCTATGGTATATATCAATCCCATGGTATCACGTGGTATCTACAGCTAATACATGGCTGGTACACTTAATCTATGGTATATATCAATCCCATAGTATCACGTGGTATCTACAGCTAATACATGGCTGGTACACTTAATCTATGATATATATCAATCCCATAGTATCACGTGGTATCTACAGCTAATACATGGCTGGTACACTTAATCTATGGTATATATCAATCCCATGGTATCACGTGGTATCTACAGCTAATACATGGCTGGTACACTTAATCTATGGTATATATCAATCCCATAGTATCACGTGGTATCTACAGCTAATACATGGCTGGTACACTTAATCTATGATATATATCAATCCCATGGTATCACGTGGTATCTACAGCTAATACATGGCTGGTACACTTAATCTATGGTATATATCAATCCCATAGTATCACGTGGTATCTACAGCTAATACATGGCTGGTACACTTAATCTATGGTATATATCAATCCCATAGTATCACGTGGTATCTACAGCTAATACATGGCTGGTACACTTAATCTATGATATATATCAATCCCATAGTATCACGTGGTATCTACAGCTAATACATGACTGGTTCACTTAATCTATGGTATATATCAATCCCATGGTATCACGTGGTATCTACAGCTAATACATGGCTGGTACACTTAATCTATGGTATATATCAATCCCATAGTATCACGTGGTATCTACAGCTAATACATGGCTGGTACACTTAATCTATGGTATATATCAATCCCATAGTATCACGTGGTATCTACAGCTAATACATGGCTGGTACACTTAATCTATGGTATATATCAATCCCATAGTATCACGTGGTATCTACAGCTAATACATGGCTGGTACACTTAATCTATGGTATATATCAATCCCATGGTATCACGTGGTATCTACAGCTAATACATGACTGGTACACTTAATCTATGGTATATATCAATCCCATAGTATCACGTGGTATCTACAGCTAATACATGGCATAGCCCGTGATACAACCACAAATATTATCGCGTTGGAATCATTCATAAATTGTCACCATGTGTGAGCTTCATATGTTTGGTAAATTATTATTATGTTATCCCCTGAATGATAATATATTTCAAGCTTTTTTTCAGTGTGTTGTTGCCAGCGGGCGCGAAGACCAGTTACTAGCAAAAGACTAAAGCGCCTAATGAAAATAACAATTCAGTAAATAATATTATTTAAATACACAATCATGTGTTATTTTTATGTGACATCATGTGTAAGGTATTATTAAAACCATTTTTTATTTATGCATTCATACGACATTATACAAAAGTTTACCCCAACCATGGAAGGAGCCAACGTTAGTAAGTTCCATGCCCCAACAGTAATGGTGACCTGAAGAGCACATTGTCAACCAAGGCGAGCTGAATACACGTATATACATGAGAGAGTTCAAAAGCAGTGACTAAAATTAAATTTGTTGATTTTTATCATTTTATCACGCCTATTTTTAACTTCATGGTTTTATAAACCTAATTTCAACATTTTGAGCCAGACCGTGACGATAAAGCTGTGCGCTACACATTGCTTGAGGATAGATTATATCATCACTATTCTCTTTCAGCAAATAAACCAAACATAATATTTAGATATACTGTTCGATCACAAACTTAAACTCAAAACAAACTTAAACAAGCGGTACTGTCCCGCGACAAATACCACACCACAACACTCAGTTTCTTCAGGGAGACGAATAGGTGATTTTCCGAACAACTGCGAGACCTCGCGAGATGCATGAAAGACGTGCGTCGAACGTCTGCCGCAAAAATCGAACGATTTGATTTTGAACTCGAATTTCTTTATTTCGTAGCTCACATCGACCGGCCGATCTTTGACAGAGGAATATTGCATTCGAATATCGGAATAACCTCTTTTAATCGAAATTGTCTATCATCAAATGTGTACAGCACATTATTGACATGGAAATGTCCCCCAAAATACTTTCGCGTTTGTCGAATCCCACGCGATGTTTGACGCAACTACGACGCTATGACTTTTGTTTGTCCTGTTTTTACGTTCGATTTCACGCATAACGCGTGATTCTCGCAGTGAACGGAAAATGGTCTATTACGTTAGCGTATATAAAGTGTCTCAAAGCGCGTAGCCGAACGCGGTGGCGAATCTTGCATCAAGCACGCCTGACAATCACGCGAAATCGATAAACTAAACCGATCGGAAAAAGATATGGAAAAAAACAACAAAAAATAGTCATAAAAAATAGGTATATAAAATAAAAAAAAATAGCAGATGGGAAGATGTTAAATGAGAGCTATGCAGTGTTTAGAAGTAGTCGGCATGTAGGAGTTGTGTTTGTCTGTGAAGGAACGGACAGAGGCCATCCATGCCATATAATAGTTGAGAAGAAGGGACGTCTTTTTGGCCGTTCATTGTCCACTGGGCGTTATCATTAAAAGCCTTTTCAGCAGTTTGCAGTGAAAACGACAACAACAACACCAAGTATTTTGGGCTATCCGGGGGGTAACTGGAAATGCTCAACTTACTGATTAGAAATTGTTTTGCTGGATACCTGTCTGAATTCACCCATAGTCAATTGAGATGTGCATTATCTGCTAAAAAGACAACTATTCGTGTTTAAAGTGTGTCACGCAGTTAGTCATCAGCTCTGTTTTGTAGATAGAAAATCACAATAATGAGTAATGTATTTCAAAGCTGACATTCATCGAATACTACATAAAATATTGTTTTTAATTGTTTTGTTACTTTAGAATCTAGTGTACTCCTACATAATGTCATAACGCTTTATAAAGTAAGCGCGTTACTTCTTTATGTAAATGCACTTTCAGATGTCACACACAATAACACTGTATTATAACTACGCGCACATTTGCCGTTGTCAATTTCTGTGCCTGCCATTAATGTCTGGGGTTTGCAAAAAATATATTTTCCGCTACAAAGTAATCGACCATGAGGATAAACAACCTTGCTCATTTCACGGTATTAATCAGCTCAGGAAAGTGTTGTTATAATAAGTAATAACGGAGTGTATTGTTATTTGTACGACACTGGCCGAGCTTCCACGCACTTGTCTAACAATATGGCTGAACCTGCTATTATGATGTCCAATTAAACACTGCATATAAGTGACATCAAGGATGCATTTTCTAACAATGCACGACAATATATTGAATTGTCATAGCAACTACACAAAACACACATTAATTATAAGTAAATAACGTGGATATCATCGCAATTCGCTAGAAAGGAAATGTTGACAAGAAAGCAACACATAACACATAGTAATCCGGCATTTCAATGAGTGCAACCTATTGCGAGAAATAGATTTGAAAAGACAATAATACTGACCCACCTCATTTCAAGGTTTGACATTAATGAAAATATTGACGAAACGACAAAAAATGTATTCAAGCAGACCCTGCGCGATTTCAATTGTGAAGTTTTGAAAAAAAGACGATGGTAAAAATGTTTTGTTTGTGCTAAAAAGGCCAAGGCGGCGTACGACTTCTATACTGAAGTGGTGATCATCTCATGCAACATGGTAACGTGGCGTGAAAATAGAAAGAATCTATCTGATGTACAGGTGACGTTGGTGCTTAGAAAGAATTCATTGATTCAGAAATATATTACAAGCACGAAACACCAACAAGGTCACGTACGACTCTTCAAATCTATGTTTCAATAATTACAACAATCTTCGAATAAGACATTCAAACTGTACAAACGTCAAAAAAGTGCTTATTGAGCTCAGTTGGCTTTTATTTGATGGTGCATTGGTGAAAACATTGTCACTCAAACGAAAAAAATACCAAATTGCTCAGAAAAGGACATATCATACCATAACTTGTTATCACTTTGCGTTAATTGTAAAAATTGTAGAATATTTTAGTTTCTGCTTATAAATACAACGGGGTAAGTATGACGCTGAAATGAAGATTAAGTCCGGATTTAGATTAACTTTTTTTTTTTATTGTGGACTCATTTAAAAATCTGGGAATATATGACGTCATTATTTATGTCAGTAAGTTGTTTGCAATTAAATCAATAGTGTTATTATTAGGTTTACCTTTAATTATACGAACAGTGAGAACCAGCTAAATTCTCCTTCGGGTAATTTAGGAATTCCCCGCTGTGTGTCATTGTATAAATACAGGTATATGCTTGACAGTTCACTTGGCTGACTAATGCGGTAACACGTCGTAAACCATGTATTTGAACTAGGAATAATGTGGGCGCGATTTGTTTGTGCACACATGTTTGATGGAGACTTTGTTTGTTTAATAATCATACAGTTTATTGACTTTTGTTTATATTCATCGTTTACTCATATGTCTGCTAATACTTTATATCCGATTATGGTATTAGATTTTATATTTCTTTTCATCAGAAATATGCGCATTTTACACCGATTTGGGTCAGTTCAGATTCGGGGAGGTCGCTAGGACAGAACCGGCGCGGCAAACGACTGACTAAGTAATAAACTATGAGTGAAACATTATTAAGCGAGTGAAATATAATAGTTCCAAGTATTCCGTAAACTTGATCATGATAGTTGCTCAAAAGTGTTTAGATATTAGGAGGGCATATCGAGAAGATTGTACATTGCCTCAGAGTGGATTGGACGACATGCATTGCCTGTATCGTCACGACATAGCTAGTTACACCCACTTTGACACAAATCCCGAATCTACAACTTATTCATCGTCAAGGAGGGGAAAGCGGCGTCATTTTTGTTCGCTTTGCACCCGTCTCGATAACTAGCCGATTCTGTTTCTAACAAACTTAGTTTATGTACAATATGGAGTGTTTTTTTCTTTAGTATCACGTCGAAAGCGTCTTTTTCATCTACTACCCGGCCTATTTAGAAAGAAAGCAATCGGAACAAGGCGTAGTGAACACACTTTGTAAGCGTATTAACGGATTAAATTTCAACGGAATTATATCCACATTCAATCATAATGAACCTACCTGGTTTTACGGTACAACACATCGACCAGACGACACCCTTCTCGTAAAACATGGGAAGTTTACCGGACGTAAAATTTATAGATTTCGTCATTTGCTCTGTCATAAAAATACGTACCCACCTCCCGGAACTCGCTGAGGCGCATGGTAATAAAGCGGCTACGTATAATTAATCGCTGTAATGACTCACCTGACATGGTGTCTCTTAGGTGTGTTACGACTATGCAATTATCGTTGTTGTTGTTGTTTTCCGCGGAATTCGAATTTATCTTTCACGGATAGTGGACACAGGGCTCAATGCATTGTTTAACACCAGTCCGTTGGTAGAGACGAGTATGAATAGCGCCGCCAATACCGACGGTGTTGGACAATGGCTATTAAAAGTTAATGTCTGTTTGGAAGGCGTTTAATTATATCAAAATGATGTTTTATGAGGCAACGTACCACCTTATGTCTTTATATTGATAAGATTGTGAAAATAAATTTATTACTTATGACGGTAATTACAAGGCTGTGGTTACTCCTTCGTGTTTTTAATTACACTATGTTACTGGTGACCTCGACTGACCTTGCTACCTCCCGGAGACACAAAAACGGTGGATAACAATAGGCAGATACGGCCTTTAAACATCTATTCAAGGTATATTCATGAATATTGATGAAAGGAGCAACTATCTAGTGTTGAATTGATTGTATTCTTCTTTTCAAAGTTTGCCGATTGTTTGCAGTGATGCCATCCTTTGTTCGTTTGATGCGCGGTGCCGGCTATCACGTGAAAAGAACAATATACGATGGATATCCCTATTGTCTATCGCGACTAGCAGCGATTCAGTCCAGAACACTGCAACACTGGTGGGGTTTTCTCCCCTCGCCTTCGTGGGGGAACTTTTCTTTTATTAGTCGTTTATCAAGCGCAAAGTAGTTTTGATAGGTGGGTATCCATCTCAGCCATTCCTGGCGACTGATGCGCGTTACTAATAGACACGGGCCATACTCTATGTCACCTTAATGACACCTTATCTGTATTTTATGTCATAGCAGACACTCATACGAGACGAGGCTGGAGTGTCGCCAAATGGTTTTATCTGTGGGCGAGTCTGAGTTACTTTTAAAATCCACATATTAGTGGGAAAACATGACAAGGTGTATCCAAGTGGAACGCCAACTCGATTATGGCGGCCACGAATGTGCGACAACAACGGCAGAGACAACAGATGTTTGTTACTACAAGGACATTGTGATGTCACTGTTCATTGTTGTCACGATATGGAATAAATACGCTGTATTTAATTCCAGACAACATCCGGTGTTTGAGGAAATATTTTGCCAAACACAAATAAATATTAAATGTATGTAAATAAATACACTATGATAAAGTATATGTCTGTTAAGCTACCAGAGAGCCACATGGTGATAGACACATGAAAAGAACATTATCGGCGTTCAGGGATCCATTCAGTTATATTTATTACAACGATGTGTTGACGACAAGCAAGTTGTGAGTTTGCAATTTGTCGATTGGAACCTGTATGAATGACAATATCATTTGTTTTGTACGAAAATATATTAATATAACCACAATCTCAACCACGTAAGCCAATCTAACTAGTTCCGTCTAGATAGTATTCAATCAATTCAATGAAGAATCCCATTCATCGTGAAATAAAAAACAACCACAATAACAACATGGTAAACTAAATTAGCGGCAGACCCGTATTCGGATCCATCGAAATCTTCGTTACTAGTGTATCATATAATCTCTTGTGACCAGAAGCTACTTATTAATACACATGCGTTCAAATTAATGCGAGTACCCTTCATATTCAAGAATTCGCATCTGAATATTCTGTGTTGCAACTGTATTTGGGGGATTGTTTTTTTTCAAACTTATCAACACTGTACAGTGAGCTCAACACTAGAAGTAAATTGTGTTTTCTCTGTGTGACGTTGATTGTCTTTACTAACTTGAAATGACGTAATGATTGGTTTTAAGGATGACGTCATTTTCGTATGAAAGAACAATACGCCTTAGTTGTGTGTTTGGTCAATGAATTGTGCAATCTAGTGAACCAAGTCAGGATTCGTCAATGGGATATTAGATAGACTGGTTCACAGAGCGGTCATAGTAAGCTTCAACCATGCTAACAATAGATTCATCGCGTGGTTTGGTCAAAACATTATATTGCGAAGATTTTGTGTGTCTCCGATCGTAATATTTTTTACCTTTGTCCTGTCATCGGGCAGTCGTTACGTTGGTGGCATTGTCCTGCTACCGTATAATGCAGTCATGCTATTGCGATTTGTCCCTAACACGGCTTAGATAATCCGGAACGTTAATTTATTCAAACCGTGAACCTCAGACATTTTGGGTGAAGGGAGATTCAAGTATCGCATTTAAGTCAAAACGCATCTACTTTCCTGTTGCAATAATCCAGCAATGATAGACAATAAATAATACATTTTAATTCATTTCAAAAGAATGACTAATTCTTAATTTATTCGTGCGTCAAATTTACTCAACGCGTCAAATATTTTAAATACTGTTAAGTTGGCAAAGATTTTATCTCGCCTTTCGTGAATTTCAGTTGTAATTATAATTTCATTATAGTCATTGTAGTGGGAGTATTGGGATATTTTAAGGCATTGTTACCACGCTAAGATAAGATCAACGCAACAGTTGCAATTCCAATGAAATACGCATCAATTATCGCTCACCTCAGTAGAAGAGATATTGATCTGTCTGTCCAAGAAAAGGATCGGTCTGGCATTAAATTAGTTAGCATATCGGTATGTCTGATCTCTGACTCGGTGAGCAGTTAGATACAGAATCTCCGTATTCGATGCACTAAAACATGTTCAATGTGTCCAACGTTGTGGTATGGAGTCGTTCCCTATAACGCGGACACACGTTGCTATTCCAATAATAACTAACTGAACTCCTTGACAGTTTGTTTAGCCGCACAGAGGTTAACCAATGTTGGCATTACGGAACATGTGTCGAGTTATTTTGAAAACGCATGAAAACTGTGGTTATGATGTACTTTGTTTCGGATGGGCGTCTTCTTCGAGTCCAAAGTCGTGCCAATTAGTTTTCTATACCGAAAAGAAGAGGCTACGTTCATTGTTAATTTAATAGAATTAGCCAATGGTCGTGAACATCCATTGAAAGCAAAGCAATTAGGTGAAAAAAATAAAACAGGTATACTTACAACAAATCTCTAACAATCTACCGCAATTCGGTCAATAAAAATCACATGGTATTAACGGAGAAAACACACACTCATAGCATCAACATGCATGTACGGAGCACAAATCATTTGAGAGTGGACGTTTACCGGTATTGCGAAGCGTATTCCGACTTTCGAACTTCTAGCTCTGCGGGGGGTCGATCAGCTTGTCACGCCTTGTAATGCAAATTACGCGCTAACAATGTAAATACTTTAAGATTCTGGATGTTACTGCCATGGGCACGACATATGTACGATCTATTCTAAATCTTTTTAAGTACGCTTTTCAAGGTTAACGTTCTTGGTATTCTGTTGCTATCAAAACAGTTTTATTCACAAATTAATTCGAAAAGTAAGAACTTCTTTCAGGGGTGAATGACCACGACGATAAGTCACCTTTGTACAGCCATTGCAGTCAGATGAAGAGAATTATCATTATAACAATGATGATTATATCCGGGTCTTTAGAGACAATGAATCACCGAATCAGACAACATGCATTTTGTTGTTGATTTCATCGTTGGTATTGCGCACGCGCATCCTCCGAGTCCCCGAAATGTTTCAGTATAAGTATATAAACAAATTGACATTTTAATTTTTCTCTTCTATGTAATAATTTCCATTGTTTACATATCACTATGTGTTATTTATCATAATATTCATTTACATTATTCGGTAGTACAATAAACCAGCTTGGCAAAGGTACCGACTACGGCATCTGAGACGTGTCATGTCTGTTACAGTAACGTGTTTACTTGTGTGCTCAGAACACATACAAGTCCCATGACTAGTCTTCCTACGTATCTAGTTTGCTCCATAAATTTCCAGTGATAGTTGGTACAGTAGTACAGTGGTCATTAATATCAGTGTATATCAGAGTTCACTGATTCAAACCCCTCACTGGGCGACCTTCAATTTATACAACTTGACTACTATTATAATGCAACCCCATCACCAATGTTCATATTTGTGGGTAAATTTGCCAAATTGCAGTTTGTTATATGATCTTGCTACGGTGATGCTGCACCAATCAAATACAAGTAGCAAAGTTGCGAATAAAGTAAGTATCCTGCCTTCTAGTTGCAGTGGTAGCAGTGCACTTAACATGTGCCGCTAAAACTCCTTACGGATATATTAAGTGATCTGTGTAACCTCTGGTGTGGTTAGTGTATAATTAGTGAAAATACCATTTGCTGAATATCCTTCATTAAGGTGACATTGATATGCAATTAGGTATCTACCGTTGATCTTGGACTTAGAGATTCCTATTGGCATGTGGGTAAACAAGGCCACAGTTGGCGATCAGGTTTTAGATCGGACAGGCATGAAGTCAAATGTGTGATACCTTAAATGGTAATAAACTCAAAGATTTCTCTTATTTAAATAATATCGTCCTTCAAATTGTATTTTACGTGTGATTGGTCACGTGAGTTTTACATGAGCGGATCATACACCCTAGTATCCAGGATGGAGAGAGGTTGAGACGTAACATTGTATCTCTGCGATTATAGAGTGGAACAGACATTTTGGTTACTTGTGTATTAAATTGAATTCTATACTCGATGAAGAACCGTGCAGTGTTCACAGCTTATCTATTGCATCTCCACATAGAACTTCTGATAAGAAGAAAACGAACGCATCCAGAGGTTGTGGTAGAACATGTTGAGCACATGAGTAATGACGTGCGATCAAAAATCCACGCAATGAGACGAGGAATGTGCAAATGTTTAATAAAACAACCAGTTGCAGAAATTGAATGACATCGTATGTTTTCGTAAACGGAACATCAGACTTATTAAAAGAAAATAATCTGAACTTTTCAACCGCCGTTAGCAACTGTAACGAATGCGATGTCTTTTTTAGAGGAAAATGACAATCGACCACTATCGTTGAAAATCGGCCACTATCGTTGAAAATCGGTCACTATCGATGAGAATATACTAGCTGTTATATACAGTTATATGATGGATATTAGAACGACAGAATGTGCTAGAAATCACTCCTGAAATAATAGATTAGTAGAGTTATATTGTATCTAAGTGATTCTAGTAAATAATGTGAAATCATTAAAATATCAAATTTACATATACTTACATTTAGTAAAATGCTTCCGATGTGTGAAATTGACTAGAATGGGGAAACTACTTGATCAGTTAAGTTATGGAAATCCTAGCAATCTTATACCTGGAGCCATACGAGGATTTAACGGAAGCGTGGTATCATCGGAATCATGCTTTATTTGCACCGCTGTGACATCTTAAATACTTATAAAGTGATATATTCAATTAGTCCATCATTAGTTATTTGCTGACTATTCTTCATTAAGGTGACATTGATATGCCAGCAAATATTCACAGTTGATCTTGGACTTAGAGATTACTATCGGCGTGTAAGTAAACAAGGCCACATTTGGCGATCATGTCTTATATCAGACAGGCATGATGTCAAATGTGTAGTATCTTACATGGTAACCCACTTGACGATATCCGATATTTAAATGATAATATCGTGATTCAAGTTGTATTTCTCGTGTGATTAGTCGCGTGTTTATATGGGCGGATCACACGCTCCGGTATCCTGAAATCCAACACTAACATGAGAAAGAACTTATCGGAAAATAGAGGAGGGGGAATACAACACCGTATCTGTGAATGGAATAATGATAGACTGTGCTTATCTGCACAACGTTTCATTACAGTAAATTAAATCTGTATAGTAGTACATTGGAACTTGAAAATAACCCTGGTAAGACAAATCTTTGTCCGTAACTATGATGAATCCGTCTTGACAACAAATATGTTTTAAGTTAGAATGCTACTTGCTAGTTTTTTTACATGTGCACATATTTTAGCACATATAGCAGTAACAATATTGTTTTAATATTAGTCACAGTTTGTTGTTTGAGAATATGCATAAAATTTCATTTTAGCAGCGGTTTCCATAGGCAAATGTTTCCTCCATAAAAACCCACTGGAATATTGTCAATTGTTTAATACTTTCACTCCGTTTTGTACATCGATTTCTTCCAAACCGTGTATGGTGTCCTCAGATTTGTATTTTTTTCTTTCCGTGTAACATGAAATTTATAACATGTAAAAATGAAGAGTATGACAATATTTCTTCTTCAAAATGAGTTGCTTACATTTGTCATGCTATAAGAGGGATTATTGAACGTGACGCCTTGTCCTGCGGAGACAAGGTCACGGTAATGGGGCGTGAGAGTCTTACTGAGTTGAGGTGAAAGAAACACAGATATCGAACAATAAATAATGTGTCTATTGTCCGTATACATCTGTATATACAATGACATTGGAACAGACATTGATAGAAATTCGGATCAAATTGAATATGTCATCATTTTTCACCATGTTTTTATTGCAATAACGAAAATTAAAATAAAAACGGGCTCACCAGACAATTTTTTGATAAGCAAGAGTCGTAAATGTCACGAAAATTTTTTTGTTTTTTTGAATTGGATTTTACAGTGATTTTTTTTATATTCTTATCTCAAAATATTATTGAAACTTCAAAACAAAACTCGACATTTAAAGCGAGGGGTCGCCACCTGCGCATGCGTCAGAAGGCCATAGCGTGTCATTGTTTACAAACAAGAGTCTACCAATGAGCCTTTGCATTTTTAGCGTGTGTTGTTAACTTTGCTTGGGACTAAATTCCCGCGCGTGCGCAAGTGACGACCCTCCCGCTTTAATTTATCGAGATTTTATGATACGATAAGTTTGATTATTGTATACAATGATAAGGTGTCTCCCATAATGCTTAGCGAATTAGTGCAGTAGCAAACATTGTGTTAACTGTAACAACTTCTAATCAGAGCAATGACACACAGGTATTTAGACTACAGTTATTACTAAATATGTAAACTTGAACTATTTTGAAATTATTGTTTCAGATGTGTTCATCTCCCCTGTTTTGCGATATGGTTTGTGGGAAGTGTAGGCATATGTGTATTGATTTATTACACGAAATGCCGCATTGAATTAAATCAAGGGTCGACTTCTTGTTTCACTTCTAATAGGGGTGTTACAAGAGGTTGTAGAATCGGCTATACTTTATAGAGACAAAGTAAATACTTCAACCAGTAGACAAAACCCTATGGAAATAATGTTGTTAAAAAGTGATTCCATTTGAATCTAAAATTAATATTAAAAACACAACAATACAGACTCGGCGGCACGAAATTCGTCATGGGGAGGGGCGAGATCTGCTCACTAGTCCTGCGCCGAAGTCGCGACCTTACTAGGGGGTCCGGGCATGCTCCCCCTTAAACATTTTGAAATATAGACCGTCTGAAACGCTATTTCCTGCATTTTGAAGCGCAAGTTTTACCTCCCCCGTGCCGCCGCCACTGCCGTTACAGAAGCAAGACAAACAGAAGTCATCGCGTCGTAGTGGCGTCAAAAACGTGGGTAATTTCCACGCTTAATAATGTGCTGTACACAATTGGTGATGTTAAGGGCACGCCAACGCCTTATTTTTTTCTGAATATTTATAGCTTAATAGGTATAAACAAATTTAAATTTAAGTTCAAATCAAACTGAATAATTTGAATTTTGCAGCAGACTTTCGGTCAGCGCCTTCCACGCAATACGCGAGATTTCCGCAGTGAAAGAAAAACCGCCACCCTACTGTCATTTCCGATCATTTATTCGAGTAGCAGACTTATTTTAATAAACATATTCGGGTATTCTGTACACCTTAAATTTATGAGTTGTAGGTAGTGATGGTGCATGGCTCAAGGTAATTCGATAGACCTCGTCGTTATGCGACGTGTTCGCAAGGGCTCATGAGTCCGAATGAGGCCTAGTATTGCTGTGAAGATACTCGTGATGATTCTGAATTGTCGCAAAGTGACGGACTATCAATCACATTGCTGATGCTCAATCTCCGCGATGTATGTGCCAGCATAGAGATTCCGCTTCACTGAGATTCAACTGGCAGTATCGTAGCCTGCAGCCTCTCCGACGGTCTCACAGATTTGAAAAAAAAAAAAAACGTACGCATGGTGTTTTTCAATTCATAGAAAAGGTATAAGAAAGACGTCAACTCTGTGCAATGCAACGTACCAATGAACGAGAGCACAGTCGATTGTAAAGACAGTGCTTGTCACCTCATGACATAGCCCCTAGAGCGAGTTGACTCTTGAATTTACTGTACTCCGTTTACAATCGACTGTGCATGAGGATGAGTCCTATTAGCTTCACCGATTTGAAAAATGTGGGCTGGAGGGAAATTTTATTCCCACGATAATGTTCATTTATCAATATCCCCAAGGCACACAGAGTACAGTAAACCATGCGTGAATCTGGTAGAGGTTACCTTTGACCTCAGAGTTGAATCGCCATGCAGACAGTGTTTGATAACTATTCTATTTGTTTCACGAGTGTGGCAAGATTGTGTTCTCTGTGAACTCAAATAAATAAAGTAAAATACAAAATATAAAACTGACATTAAATAAGTATTGTTTAGAGTCCATCTATACACGCGTTTTTTAAAGATGAAAATAACTCCAATCACATGGAAAAATTCGTGACAAAATATTAATGTATGTGAACCACTCACCTCATCAATTCGTTTGAAAACATAATTTTGTGTTTAGGTACACTTTGTCCTGTGAAAGTATACAGATATTAGCCGAGATATTTGTACACTTGATGTAGGCAACAAATTCTTGTATAATTTTCCCTGGCTCGCACTCCCTAACTCCCTAACCCACTATGACTCATCTGAGTATGGTACATTCTCACAATGTAACCAACACACGGTGCATCATGATGTATTGTTATATTTCCTGCTCCCGGCGATCATCGTGAAATAAACATTTTCTTGACTGCATGTTATTGCCGTCTAAATAAGCACTTTGAATAATTATGTTCGAAGCTCTCCAAAAAATTTGCTCAAGACAATGTATTATCTCGTCAAACCTACAACAATAAAAAACTAGATAAAAAAATTCTAGACTACTACTATTTAACACAAAATATGCTGATTCCGCCCAGAGCAAGATTTCTCACTTAAACACAAAAAATGTAAGTGAGCTTTCACCTTCGATACTATATTTTTGGTACAAATGCATTCTCTTGTATCTACCCTAGGTGGTCCACTACTCCGTTTTGTTATTTTGATTGGATACATTTTGTAAAAAGGAAATATTTAAAACAATGTAGTAAGTTTTGATAGACTAAAACATTTGGGCGGTAGCTTGGGAGTGCCATTGACTTAAACCTAAAAGAAAACGTCTTTCATTTGAAAAACAAACAAACAAACAAAAACTAATATTTATGTTCTTAAGGTAGAGATGCAGGTTCGTGGGCACTTGGGAGTGAAATTTTTTTTTTGCTTTTTATTATTCAAACAATCTTGGCTATAGACTGTTGAAATTTTGTAGAATTGTGAATAGTGGAACATACTCAAAAAACGATTTTAAAATATAGATAACAGGTGCAAACATTCTCTCTTTTGAATGCTTAGCAAGGTTTAGCAAGGCTGTACATAAATAATAAAAAAGAAACATGGTGAAAAAAGTAATGACGGGATCTCCATATTATGCACTGTATTTTAACTTTTTACAAACGATAATACATTTAAATTTGAAACTGTAACATCCATTTTAATTATGAGCATTAGCAAACTTCTTGCTGAGTGAATTGTTATGCAAATTATCAATTATCTCAGCTTCTTTTTAGTGCACATCCCAGAACTTTAAAGAAATAGTCTTAGACGCTTTGACCTTTTGTTTTGAAATTTTCACAAATGATTGACAATGTGTTTATCTTCAAAACGCCGTCGGGACACTGTTTTTGGTTGAACAGTGCACAGTCCCTCCAAAGGGACTGTGAACAGCCTAGTGTTACAACAATCGTACAGACTAGCCTGGGTGTTAATTTATGCATAAACTTGAAGTAGCGAAATTTGAGCTGCTGCCCTGCAAAATTGACAACAGGTAGACAGTTTTCAAGACGGCGCTTTCTTCATAGTAAACAGATGTACCCATAAACCAATTTTGACAGGAAACAGAAGCATGGTTTAGAAGCTAATTTTTTTAAATCACTTTTGACCAAAAAAGCACATTTTTGTGCATATTTCAAATTACAGTGACCATAAAAAAAAACACTAACAAAATTTTAAAATTCATACAATAAGCTTTCCGAAAATATATAGTTTTGTGGACAAGGGAGGTCATCTTGGTTGCCTAATTAACTAATTAATATATCTGTCAGTTAAACTGCATCTCTACCTTAAAGATGACATAACCAGGGTTTTCAACCTGCCTGGTTGTAAATGCTTGAAACTAATGTTTCAATCTCATAACTTCGTGTTTATATTTATTTATTTCAGATTGTTAAAACAAAAGTTAATATATAGAAGCAACGCATTTGATATAAGAATGATGGGGACAAAGAAGAAGTTCAATTGAACTAGTCAAGTCCCTTGCCCCAGTGAAAATACATTGGTATGGTTACCACATACACAAACAAACAAACACACCTTATCTACTATAAATTAAACACAACTTGAGTAACCTGGGTTGAAAGGGATTGTGAGTTACATGTACATATGGACGACTTAAAGGAGCATCTTCCAGTTAAGCCTAATCTCACAACAAATTTACTTTCTGGATTAAAATAACAATGGATAACAAAAGATAGATTATCATTGTAAACAACATGAACAATAGTGTCCCATGATTCTTTGGTGCAATCCATGAGATTGAGCGGGTCCCCTTTAAGGATGTAGTAGACTTTCGTGGTGATTTCTTTCTTCATTTTTTTTCTTTTATTAAACGGTGACTTATACCTATAGGCAGCCATACGACCTTGTTTTTTTTTTATTAAATCACGTCTTTATTTTAAAAAAACGGCTTTTTAAAAAATAAAAAATAATTTACAAGTAACGGAAATCCCGGGAATGTGCACTTCGGCTAAGCCCCTCTGAGCCTAAACAATAACACTTGTAATTAACTTAATCCCGCAAATAAACATCGCGTGTACGCGTCCGGTCAAATGACCGGATACACTCACTCGTTGCTGATAGTTCATCGCATCGCTTTTCTCTACTAATATTACTGTTCATTTATCTTTTATTGACCAAGTTTATTTTGAAAAATGGCACAGGAAAAAAAGTGTTCCAATGACAAGCGAAACCTACAAGTTTCTGAATAGCAGAAAACGTATTTTTTTTACTACGAAACACAAGTCCCTCTACGAAACAAAGTCGGACGAGTCAACAACAGACACGTCGAGTGAAAACCCAAGGGACATTTGATATAAAAACAGACATAAAACACAGTTTTTCATAAATGCGATAGAAATATACGGGAACACTTCAGTTGTAGAACATATATTTCTGGGCACATTACCAATTCTCTGACAACATTCGGGTCCGTATAAAACATGAACCGTGTAAGGTAAAGGCAAACTAGTATTTCACAAGTTTACAAAAAAATTATCAGTCCCAGTGGTTGAATTATTACAAATTCATTCATTTCAAATTCGTTGTTTTTTCTTTACACAGAGAGGTGCATATGTAGTTTGCCTTATCCATCAGATGACGTCAGTAGTAATTGAAGTACGCCCTCACTTAGCGTTTCGGTTAAAGCGCATTGGCTAATAACAACCTAGACTGGCGCAGTCGGGCGATTAATTTGTTTTTGTAGTTTAAATAAAATAAAAAAAATTCGCGAAATGGAGGTGTTAGCGCGAAATCCCCTGTAACTGCGAAATCACCCCGACTGATTTATTCTGCATGGTCCTCTATCGACACTGCAGGACCCGTCGAGTTTCTTTTTTCAACGGGTAATTATGTTAATGAGTGTTCTAATTGGCAATCATCTAGGCCAATCACAACGTCTCTTCAACTGACCTCAGACCACAGTCACTCTACTAGGAGTAGTAGAGTGACTGTGCCCTGACCGAGAAGACGTCGGCTGATTGTAGCAGCCGATTATTTTTTTTAATTCTACGACTACTTACTTAATTCTACTTACCGTCACGTCGCTAACGCTGCTTTTGGAGGCAGCCATGTTGTGTACGCCCTCAACATCAAAATATGTTCAAAGCTTGAGTTCTCGATGTCAAAACTAGCGGATTTCATTCCTACAGCTAAGCTTTTTCTGACCAAGCTATGCTGCACGGTGTCAAAGCTGTGATTTTCATTAAAAAGCTACACTTTCATTGGTACCCCTGAATCAACTGTACATTTTCCTCCAGGTTTCAATCCTACACACTGTCACGTGATTTATCAGGTGAGAGTGATGACATATACTAGTATATATATTGATCGAAAAGAAATTGAACAGAAATACTAGCGCCCGCGTCGGCGACTATTCGTATATTATAGTTTGTGGTGTGTTTCATTCTTATGTTTTACATGCGAGCACAGTCAACCCACAAATTGGCTAGTGTAATTATGGAAGGTATTGATATAGTCAATTGATCGTATTGATGTGGCAATTACTTTTCCTGTTAATCAGACGCATTCAGACAATTGTGACAACAATGTCACGTGTTAGATGACAGGTACACTCATTATATATAGTATAGTATTATAATTGGTTACTATTTGTACATGTGTAAACACCAGTGAACATGTGCACTCACATGGTATACTAGTAGTTGACTGGAGTGTCTGGGAATGTGCACAGACCGCTCACTATTGTTATATGTCGTAATAGGAACGGAAGCTAGACGAATAGCTCACAGTTAATATTACTATACGAGTAGCTCAAGTTATTAATATTGTGTCTGACAAGCCAGATATTTTCTCAGCTGAAATTCTTGTGTATCCGGCATTCCAGAATATGTTCAGGCCCTGTTTTCTTGTCGCTAACAGTTCTACTATACTTTTCCTGACACTTCAATAACCATCATTTCAATTATATTACTCGTGCTGGAACTCATCTCCGGAATATATAAAAAACATTACAGTTGTAAATATGCCTGTCTTTTTTAAAAACGGAGAAATTGTAGATGTGGTCAATTTGGTGGAAACTATATTGGATTACAGGGAGAAAGAAACCATGCTTGGACTGCCATTTACAATTGAATTTCGACGCGGTAGAATGGTCTTTCCAAGGCATTTGAGGCATTCAACTTGGGCCCTAGATTTATAAAGTGGGTACGGGTGTTCTACTTGTTTGTGAGTGACAAAAGCTGTAGAAGAACAGAATCTAGAATGTCAGCTAATATTATGATCAGAAAAGTTTATAAAATGTATTTTTCAAATGCGCGTGCGGATACGTTGTTGGATTACGTCAGTAACATTGCAGCCTCGTTCGAAGATTCGTACATGATTTGCTCCAGTCTGTCAACTTGAACGGTTCATGTTTACCCACATTTGTACAAAATTACTGAGCATTTCCAGGAATTAAATGGTATTACCTGCAACTTCAATTGGCGTAACCGTGGATACTTGAAGGTTTATCTTAGTAGTTTTATAACAACCAAATACGAACAAGGACGACAAAATGGCGGATGATTATGACGTAATCCCCGTAAATGGTCTATTACGACGATTCATGCACATGGTCCAATCCACAGAAGTATAAATTTGACAATTAACGAAGTAATCCACCAAAATATTGTAATTAAAATTAAATACAACTATCATTCATATGTGATTCATCAAATTACTCAATAACAATGTTACAAGACGACGCGACGTGTACATTTGTTTCTTTGTATGCCATCATATTGTAGGTTTACACATGGAGCTTAAAAGAGACAGAATTTATCGCAGCCGAATAGTTGCTTCTCCCACAAATTAACAGGATATTATATCCTGTGCGTTTATACACTTGTTACTGAGCATAGTCTGAAGTTTGAAACGTTTTGTTTAGAGCCGAGTTGGTATAGCGCCAGAGACGTGGAGTTCTCGTTTACACAGTCGGTTCATGTCGGGACTCATTCCTATCGGAGTTCAATTCTACGGGTTTATTGGAGACGAATTCAATTCGGATCGAAGGAAAATTAAATCCGTCACATGTAAACAAACACACAGCTGACAATCAGACCTTCAAAGTACTACGTCACGTGATTAATTCACGGGAAGGTTCGATTCGGACAAATAAACTAGTAAACTAAAAAACAAACAAACAATAAACTTGCTTGGGATTCAAAACAAGTCAACACAATTTTCTTTATTACGTTGTTCTCATTTGAACACTTTTACGAGCTGTACCATCATTTTTTATTTTTTAGTTTGAGCTTAATATGCAAACTGTAAACAAAACTTATCGCGTCTATTGTAATAAACCATCGGAAGACGGGGGGCGCATGTCATACGAAAATACAGCATAACTATCAACGATTCTCACGACTAATTACAGTATGGCATGCTATGTTTGTACATTACCTAGATCAATGATTTAATTATCAATAATTGTCAATCATTCATCAGATGTGGTCAGCCATTTATTGTAAGTTTACGAGTTACGGCGATTTCTCTACTGCGACCGTGAACACCCTTCTTATGGTTTGGTGGTTGCTAGGCATATTCGAATGTATGTTGAAACATGGGGAATTAGCGAATATTAACAGAAAAGTAACCTATACGTAGTAAATATTGCATTGCGGGTAACCAGTGAGACTAGAGTTCCGAGAAGAATTTTAAAATGTGTCACCTTAATAGAAAATAATTATTTCGTAAAAACAAACCAAGTGCAGATATAATTTTTCTTCAAAATAGATTATTCACACGAAATAGCCATTTAATGCGCACAAGGAATATCACTGAGGACAATAAAAATGAGTACTCTGTAAAGTGTTTGACACTAGATTTTTTGTGCTAATTGACCTAGCATTGTTCTTAGCTTTGATATTGAAAACACAAAATATTTTGTGGCCAAAATATATACATTTCTGGTCTCAAAAACATGGCAAACATTATCAAAATTTTGCTGGACTATATATGCCTTCTGATTACGTAAATATAGTAATTTGACTCTATATTTGCGGTGACGATCAAGTTGAAAATGCATATTTTCTTTCTTCCAATGGCGAACAATTAACATTATTATCTATTACTAACTACTTAACAAAACTTGGTACAAATTATCTTATAGAATTCTCTGTTTTATTGGTGTATGATAAACAAGAGGTTAGAAAACATTGGATACGCAGCGAAGTTCGGCAAAATAAAATTTCGACAAACTTTGAAACTATACGATACATTAGTTTTCGTGACAACAGACAGGTACACTTCACAGCTCTAGTGTCTACGAACACGTGACCTTGACATAATGTAACTCTACTACACATACACATACTCTCTCACAAAACACAACAAAATCGAATATTATCAAAATTACACAGATAAACATCAGCTAGAAGGGTTCGAAGGCCCACAGTTTAATTCATATAAAAAGTCACACTTGTATTGGTTGCATCGAAATAAAAATATATAATTATTATTTTTATGTTTATTGATAACTAGTATATATCTATTTGTAAGAAGTATACATGTTCATATCATCCACACGGAAAGAAAGATGCAGTTCAATAAAATTGACACATCAACACAACTCACTAATATCCACATATGCTAACAAAACTATCACAAACAGACTTGAGATTTAGAACAATTCCTAGAAACACCCGACATCTATAGTTTCAGTAATTTTAGGGATACATAGCCACTTAGTCCACGATTACCTGAGCGGGTCACCATAGCAACACACAAGAAGCTGAGCTGAATACACACACCATCATCGGTAATATTGAGTCCGTGATCCGGCAATGGGAAATGAACACTCAGGTCAGCTCATTGCATATACACGTGTTTAGTCGTGTACTCGCACGCAGAATTAAATTTAGACTTACACACAGAGACGGCACTGTCGTTCATCCTATTTATGCCGAAGGACACAGTCCGCCATGCCACATACACTGAGAACGTTATATTGTACCCAATATGCTCTCGATATGCAGGTTTGCTATTGCAGACATCGGTACGTACATTTCACACGTGGTACGACTCTCGTATCAATGGTCATACCAACAGACAGGACAACCACACTGTTGGTTCATTTATCCAGCGTCAAAGCATACTTGTCCAGTCTACGCGGGCAGCTATGACCAATACAGTAGAGATACTGGCACAGATGTACAACATAAGAAAGAACCTATCAAGCACCACTGCTGCTGTCATCCATTCGTGTTTCATCTCGTCGTCTTTTTTATTGTCTTCCAAAAATGTTGCAATTTTACGAACTTCTTTGACCAATAGTCGCATTGTGGGCGAATCGCGCTGTGACATTTGCTGACCTTTGTTGTCGGGGTTATTCGACACGCCATTAGACTGCCGATCGTTATTGCATTCGATGTATCTAAGACAAGAAGGACTTCTTCCACTGTTAAGATTTAGTTTCCTGGAACGAGGCTGCCTAAGATCTTTGTATTTAAAGAAGACGATTTTACTCATATAACCAAGTATAAATCTACGCATCCATGGCGGCAGAGGATCACCAGCGCCCCCACGATGATGCGTATTGATAACTATTACTGAAGTAATCAGCGACATTGTTACCAAGACTACTGTGGCGGCGTGATACTGACCTGCAAAACAAATAAAAACACCTGGCATCATATCTAAAATATACAAAAGCACGTTGACGGGATCTCGTGTTAATAAAACAAAATCCCGTATTAAAATTTTAAGTGCTTTTGTTTTCAAAACTATTGGATCTTTCATGACAGTGACGTGCTCGACGGTGAATATTTAATACGGGTCGATGTTTATTATTTACAATACACTCGTAGAAGAGATGTCCGCTGATAATCTTCATATTTGTCACGAGAACAAGCATTTTAAATTCCGAAATGTTGTAAACGAAAGACTGCTTACCAACTAACGGTATAACACTGGAGGGCGGTAGAGATTCTGCCATTAACAGTAAAAACACTGTTAATGCCAACAGCACTGATATACCATAACTGATCTTTTCACCAGATTCCGGTGGCAATAAAAACGTCAAGGAAGATAAAGCAGCCAGTATCACACAGGGAACAATCAAGTTAAAAATGAAGTAAACTGGGCGACGTCGTATGTATAACGTGTAGGTGACGTCATAATATGGAACACCTGGATGATCTGGATAATATTCGACATTGCTGGTGGCAACCAGTCCCAGCATGTCCCACTCCCCGTCACTGGTAAACACACTAGCATCCCCTGTAATACAATAAACAGGGATTTAATTTGTGACGCTTGCACCATTTTCTGGCGATGTGACGTTATTAACGCCCTCAGCGTTACGACTGATTGCTGATTTTGAATTTCAACGCAACATTAACTTGGGATGCAATGACTAATGGTGAGCAGGCCAGTCTTGAATCTACAATGCGCCCTCTTCCGTCCAAAAAGTGCAATGTCCTATTTTGGAATCTAAAACCGTGCAATTCATCAAAAATGACTTAAATTACTACAGACCTGTGCCGTTTACTTTCAACTCATTGCCATCATATTGCCATGGCCCAAACTTCAATTGACACTGTTGACTGTCAAACGGGAAGTAGGTCACATCAACCTGGCAGTTGCTCAGGAATATTACCGGCGCCGCCCACATGACGTCACCATTAGAATATATCACCGCAATTTGTTCTTTCACGAAACTGTCGTACTTGTCATCGGCACTGCAGCAAAACGGCAAACACATTTAATTGGTTTTCAATTTAATTAATTACCATCTAGCATTTAAATTAATTTATTTCTTTATTTCCCCGAGGAAATTGTCACAGTGACGTTTTATTAGCACTCATCAACGTACTAACACCATTTTCAAACAAAATTATAACCCATCGCGAGCATTTAGAGATATTAGTACAACATATTATGACAATAAATTCTATACTAGTATTATAGAGTAGGATTAGTAGACCATTCATGTGACAGCTGGTTACTGGCGCAAGATCGTCACTTCAGTCAAGGACATCGAGTACCAGATATACTTCACTCCGGCCTATGTCACTATAATGGTGTCAATAGTCATTTGCAATATATAACAATTGGAAATTTGCATAATCGCCTTTTCAACTATATGCAATATTATATATCTCACGTAATTACATTGTTTTATAATTTTGTGGATGACCCTGAAGTGAGGAAACTATGTCGGTTTATTTTTTACTCTAATTATGATATAACATCAGCTATTGTCACGTTCTTCGACACGACGCACGACGCAGCAATAAATCAACACGTGCAGGCGTGTTGTTGATGATCATTGTAATGTTCATTTCGATAAATCTGTCATTGTTAATTTTCCCCATTAAATGTATATTGCTAGCAAGTGTCTCGTATGGACCGGGGTACACTTGGATGTCTAAGCGGTTCGCTTCCGATTTCCACCGCAATTTGGAGGGTGGAGTAGTTTTTAATAGCGCTATGAAGGTTATTTGTATGTCTTCGAAAACCTTTACAATTGTACCTTTTAAATAGATTGACTTTGCGCAAATACAAACAAAATCGTGGCATTGCGACCGGTAAAGGTTACGTTCCATTTTTTTTTTTTGCCGAACGATTTCTCGCTATCGCAGACACGTTTGCGATCATTGTATTCCCACCGACGTTATCTCTAGATGCGCGCGATTTTTTTTATTTTGCAGAACGATAATATGTTCATTTATACGTTTCGGCGTACATATTTGCATAAATAGACATGTTTAATTTGGTGTGTCATCCGATTACTCGAACAAAAAACATACTAAATTAGTCATCACCATTGAATGGCAAACAGACATATGCAACTAGGTGTGTTGTCCGTAATTGACAAAAATTTAAATATTTCAATACATTTAGGTGTTTCACATAGAAGGTCAGATTTAAGTTATTCAATTTGTGTTAATATTGAAACTGAGTCAATGTAGCATTTGTTATCATTTGCGACTGTTTGGAAATATCTTGTGTTTAGCACTAAATGGGATAGACACCGTAAAAGAAATAAACATAACGGATCTTCCCATGTGCTTATTTTTCTTTTAGTTTCCACCATACACATAATGTACGAAGCAATGGGTGTTTGGATCTAATTGGAATTCACTTTATTTGAGAAATTATCAACAAATCGCAAGACAAACGAACATTTCTAGAATAGCTAGGAGTCTTTGAAATAGGTGGAATGCTGCGTTCGCAAGAAAAAACGTATGTGTGTGTGTGTGGGGGGGGGAGCTTTTGGATGTGAGTTAGGAACACAGTGTCGTTCGGGCAAGTCACGATTTCAATGACCATAATACTGATGATGCCCTCGCCATCATCTTATCACCCCATGGGCAGGCAACAAATCGTTATATTGCCCTCACAAACACGTGTTTTTATTTGAACGGTAGTCTTACTTATTATATAGCACGACTTCCGGTAGCCATATTAGATCTGAGGGTATCTTGAGACTGCGTGTTCCTCCATATTCTGACTCGTTCCATGACAGCATCTCGTCTTCCCATAGCTAATAACATAGTGAAAATAATGTCAGCTTTCTCATGAACAATTATTTTAAACAACTATTTTTGGCTACTCAACGCTCTCGCGGGTATATGAGACCGAAATCGATGACCTTAGAGTTTACGTTGAATTTTTTTTTCGGCGGACGACTAAATTTAATCCTAACGAATCGCCACGGTTCACATTACATTACATAACAACCTATTTGTACAGAAAATATTTCGGTTATCATCCCTATAGTCGAATGTGTACACTAGCCTATCAGATATACGTGCAGTGTGCGTGCAAGAAACAGACAGCTCTAACTTCGAGTAAAAACATTAAACTTATACTGAACTGAACTGAACGAAAATTAAAAAATAAAATCGTAAAATAAAACTCCCTATTTCAAGTCTTGAATCCGCGAGTCAAAACTGTAAGTGACCAAAAAGGTAAAGTGTCTGACCCACTATCGCGTCATGCTAGATCTTATCGTTGTTGTCACAGTCGTTTTTTCAGGTGCACCATGACGTCATTAATGGGACGTAATCGATTAAAGGTGTACGATGTGAATTGTTTGATACATTTGGATGGGATCATCTGGAGTAAAACACATATAAGCAATTACTAGCCCATTTAATTGTCAACGAGATTTGTTGACAGCGTTTTAATTGGTAATATTTTGGGGTCTTTTAGTTTCAAGTTGTATTGAAATGTGCATAGTGCGCAGTAAAACTGACTGCAAATCAGACGCGAAGACATTTACTTGAATTTATGCAGACTCGACTGAATCGATCTCTATGCAATGCACACATGCAGACAGTTGGACGAGAACCAACTTTATAACAAATCAAATACTAAAAATCAACACAATTGAAACGATTTAGTAAAAACACGGCATAAATATTTAAACAGATATTACTGTGTTATGAGAACACAATTCGATAACATCAATAAAACGCAGATAATTAATGCAAATGAAAATTATCACAGCGAAACTAAGAAAATTAAATATCAGGTTAAACGAACAATTTATTAATCATTAAATAGAGTAATTAAAAGATACTACTACAAATAAAATTAGAGCATACAACAAAGCAGTTCAAACTTTCATTCTTTTAATTTAACTAGCACACTCCAACTCAGAAACACTTTGTTGATTTCACTTTAATTCAAGGTCATCAACATCAGTTGAATAAAAAATAACTTGCAAATATATAAAAGTCACGATACAGACGTCTTTGATATTAAGACAGTGTATGTCTATATACGTCACGATACAGACGTCTTTGATATTAAGACAGTGTATGTCTATATACGTTACGATACAGACGTCTTTGATATTAGAACAGTGTATGTCTATATACGTTACGATACAGACGTCTTTGATATTAAGACAGTGTATGTCTATATACGTTACGATACAGACGTCTTTGATATTAAGACAGTGTATGTCTATATACGTTACGAACCAGACGTCTTTGATATTAGGACAGTGTATGTCTATATACGTTACGATACAGACGTCTTTGATATTAAGACAGTGTATGTCTATATACGTTACGATACAGACGTCTTTGACATTAGGACAGTGTATGTCTATATACGTTACGATCCAGACGTCTTTGATATTAGGACAGTGTATGTTTATATACGTTACGATCCAGACGTTTTTGATATTAAGACAGTGTATGTCTATATACGTTACGATCCAGACGTATTTGATATTAAGACAGTGTATGTCTATATACGTTACGATCCAGACGTCTTTGATATTAGGACAGTGTATGTCTATATACGTTACGATCCAGACGTCTTTGATATTAGGACAGTGTATGTCTATATACGTTACGATCCAGACGTCTTTGATATTAGGACAGTGTATGTTTATATACGTTACGATCCAGACGTCTTTGATAATTGCTGCTGTTGTAATCATATCCATGTATGGCGGTTCCTATCATTAAAACAACTAATGGGCAATGTTATCGCAGCAGATGCTGGTTGCCAATATGTAAACATGTGACGTCACACTGTGTCGGCTTACAGCTGCATATATACATATTATGTATCGGTGGTTTCCACCAGTACACACAGCTATAAATCACGTGACATCTAGTATAAACCATGTGTTCAATGTCAGCCACATTTGTAATACTTTGGATGTCAGCCTCGACAACTATTTGGTCCCAAAAGTATGTTTTAAACACATGTAATAAGAGCTATGCTATTAAACCGTGTTATTTTAGTGTAGTGCGTATCTCTGGAGGCATCCCTTCATATCAATTAATATGCCTTGCATGTTTCCAATAACTTCAGTCAGGTTATTTTCTGTGTGTCTAACGTCTGTAAGTCAGGTATATTTGCTCTGGTCACGTCATTGATTATTTTGATTCAAGGTTGGAATTGAATTGTTTACATTTTTTTTATAAAAAAAAAAAATATAGTCAATTTAACAATCTAGAAAAACTTGATCACGAATTAAATATTAGTTTTTACGATATGGTGTGAAATTGAAATTATCAGCTTCACACACAGGCAACTACCATGTATGAATTATTAATTAACGAGGATAATTATTATGATAATTACAATAATTAAATGTTTAATTACAGGGAATCATTAACGTGAAAATCTATTATTTGTTGTGCGTTTCGTGTAACAGTCGGTTACGTGTTGTGTGTTTAACAAGTTTTTTCTAATTTTGATCATTACCATCACGTGATACTTACCAATGTGACCCAAGCATTTATCTTAATCCTCTGCATTCTCTCGTCCTAAATTGAAATCAAATTTATTAAAGCGAAAGGGTCGTCACCTGCGCACACGCGAGAATTGAGTTATAATCGACGAGAACCACACATGCTAAAAAGGCATGCGCAGGCGACGAGTCCCTCGCTTTAATATTTTATTTAATGTATTATTATTCATTTGTATTATTCAAATTACGGCGATATCGTGATTGGACACTTGACTTTATAAAAATGCAATATGAACAGAAACATTATTTTTAGTATTGATTCCCTATACTGTAGAACAGTTTATAAACCCAACATTTTGCGTCTGCAAGACACACCACGGCATTCGTTAGATGAAACACCAAAACCATCATCATCGATATCATTGTCTCACCAAACGAATACTTGTGGTTACACGAACTTGTTCATGTCATGATAAATTATAGCCTAATGTGTTTATCAATATACACTATCAAACCATGAAACCTAAAAATACTTGTTTTCGTAATATTGCAGTTTTAATGAGGAAATAAGGTCCAGTACATGTGTTGCACCTTAATATGTTCAATTAATTGGTGATAACTCGTGTTTGAAATCAGGTGATGCGAATCGATATTTCAAATTACTGTGTTCATGGAATCAGTCTACCACACACTTACCATTTCTAATGCCTATAATATGTGCATAGGCGATTATGGAATCAGTCTACCACACACTTACCATTTCTAATGCCCAAGATATGTACATATGTATTTATGGAAACAGTTTGCCACACACTTACCATTTCTAATGCCTATAATATGTACATATGTATTTATAGAATGAGTCTACCACACACTTACCATTTCTAATGCCCAAGATATGTACATATGCATTTATGAAAACAGTTTGCCACACACTTACCATTTCTAATGCCTATAATATGTACATATGTATTTATGGAATCAGTCTACCACACACTTACCATTTCTAATGCCCAAGATATGTACATATGTATTTATGAAAACAGTTTGCCACACACTTACCATTCCTAATGCCTATAATATGTAAATATGCATTTATGGAAACAGTTTGCCACTCATGTACCATTTAATATGCCTAAGATATGTAAATATGCATTTATGGAAACAGTTTGCTACACACTTACCATTTCTAATGCCTATAATATGTAAATATGCATTTATGGAATCAGTCTACCACACACTTACCATTTCTAATGCCTATAATATGTAAATATACTTTTATGGAAAAAGTTTGCCACTCACTTACCATTTCTAATGCCTATAATATGTACATATGCATTTATGGAAACAGTTTGCCACACACTTACCATTTCTAATGCCTAAGATATGTACATATGCATTTATGAAAACAGTCTACCACTCACTTACCATTTCTAATGCCTATAATATGTACATATGCATTTATGGAAACAGTCTACCACACACTTACCATTTCTAATGCCTATAATATGTAAATATGCATTTATGGAAAAAGTTTGCCACTCACTTAGCATTTCTAATGCCTATAATATGTAAATATGCATTTATGGAAAAAGTTTGCCACTCACTTAGCATTTCTAATGCCTATAATATGTAAATATGCATTAATGAAAAAAGTTTGCCACTCACTTAGCATTTCTAATGCCTATAATATGTAAATATGCATTTATGGAAAAAGTTTGCCACTCACTTACCATTTCTAATGGCTATAATATGTAAATATGCATTTATGGAAAAAGTTTGCCACTCGCTTAGCGTTTCTAATGCCTATAATATGTAAATATGCATTTATGAAAAAAGTTTGCCACTCACTTAGCATTTCTAATGCCTATAATATGTAAATATGCATTTATGGGAAAAGTTTGCCACTCACTCACCATTTCTAATGCCTATAATATGTAAATATGCATTTATGAAAAAAGTTTGCCACTCACTTACCGTTTCTACTGCCTATAATATGTAAATATGCATTTATGGAAAAAGTTTGCCACTCACTCACCATTTCTAATGCCTATAATATGTAAATATGCATTTATGAAAAAAGTTTGCCACTCACTCACCATTTCTAATGCCTATAATGATGTGTAAATATGCATTAATGGAAACAGTTAACCACACACTTACTATTTATAATGCCTATAATATGTAAATATGCATTTATGAAAAAAGTTTGCCACTCACTCACCATTTCTAATGCCTATAATGATGTGTGAATATGCATTTATGTAAACAGTTAACCACACACTTACCATTTCTAATGCCTATAATATGTAAATATGCATTTATGAAAAAAGTTTGCCACTCACTTACCATTTCTAATGCCTATAATATGTACATATGCATTTATGTAAACAGTTAACCACATACTTACCATTTCTAATGCCTATAATATGTAAATATGCATTTATGGAAACAGTTAACCACACACTTACCATTTCTAATGCCTATAATATGTAAATATGCATTTATGGAAACAGTTAACCACACACTTACCATTCCTAATGCCTATAATATGTAAATATGCATTTATGAAAAAAGTTTGCCACTCACTTACCATTTCTAATGCCTATAATATGTACATATGCATTTATGTAAACAGTTAACCACACACTTACCATTTCTAATGCCTATAATATGTAAATATGCATTTATGGAAACAGTTTGCCACACACTTACCATTTCTAATGCCTATAATATGTAAATATGCATTTATGAAAAAAGTTTGCCACTCACTTACCATTTTCAATGCCTATAATATGTACATATGCATTTATGTAAACAGTTAACCACACACTTACCATTTCTAATGCCTATAATATGTAAATATGCATTTATGGAAACAGTTAACCACACACTTACCATTTCTAATGCCTATAATATGTAAATATGCATTTATGGAAACAGTTAACCACTCACTTACCATTTCTAATGCATATAATATGTAAATATGCATTTATGGAAACAGTTAACCACACACTTACCATTTCTAATGCATATAATATGTAAATATGCATTTATGGAAACAGTTAACCACACACTTACCATTTCTAATGCATATAATATGTAAATATGCATTTATGGAATCAGTTTACCACACACTTACCATTTCTAATGCCTATAATATGTAAATATGCATTTATGTAAACAGTTTACCACACACTTACCATTTCTAATGCATATAATATGTAAATATGCATTTATGGAAACAGTTATCCACACACTTACCATTTCTAATGCATATAATATGTAAATATGCATTTATGGAAACAGTTAACCACACACTTACCATTTCTAATGCATATAATATGTAAATATGCATTTATGGAAACAGTTAACCACACACTTACCATTTCTAATGCATATAATATGTAAATATGCATTTATGGAATCAGTCTACCACACAGTTACCATTTCTAATGCCTAAGATATGTACATATGCATTTATGGAAACAGTTAACCACACACTTACCATTTCTAATGCCTATAATATGTAAATATGCATTTATGGAAACAGTTAACCACACACTTACCATTTCTAATGCCTATAATATGTAAATATGCATTTATGGAAACAGTTAACCACACACTTACCATTTCTAATGCCTATAATATGTAAATATGCATTTATGGAAACAGTTAACCACACACTTACCATTTCTAATGCATATAATATGTAAATATGCATTTATGGAATCAGTCTACCACACACTTACCATTTCTAATGCCTAAGATATGTACATATGCATTTATGGAAACAGTTAACCACACACTTACCATTTCTAATGCCTATAATATGTAAATATGCATTTATGGAAACAGTTAACCACACACTTACCATTTCTAATGCATATAATATGTAAATATGCATTTATGGAATCAGTCTACCACACACTTACCATTTCTAATGCCTAAGATATGTACATATGCATTTATGGAAACAGTTAACCACACACTTACCATTTCTAATGCATATAATATGTAAATATGCATTTATGGAATCAGTCTTCCACACACTTACCATTTCTAATGCCTAAGATATGTACATATGCATTTATGGAAACAGTTAACCACACACTTACCATTTGTAATGCCTATAATATGTAAATATGCATTTATGGAAACAGTTAACCACTCACTTACCATTTCTAATGCCTATAATATGTAAATATGCATTTATGGAATCAGTCTACCACACACTTACCATTTCTAATACCTATAATATGTAAATATGCATTTATGGAATCAGTTTACCACACACTTACCATTTCTAATGTCTATAATATGTAAATATGCATTTATGGAATCAGTCTATCACACACTTACCATTTCTAATGCCTATAATATGTAAATATGCATTTATGGAATCAGTCTATCACACACTTACCATTTCTAATGCCTAAGATATGTACATATGCATTTATGGAAACAGTTAACCACACACTTACCATTTCTAATGCCTATAATATGTAAATATGCATTTATGGAAACAGTTAACCACACACTTACCATTTCTAATGCCTATAATATGTAAATATGCATTTATGGAATCAGTCTACCACACACTTACCATTTCTAATACCTATAATATGTAAATATGCATTTATGGAATCAGTTTACCACACACTTACCATTTCTAATGCCTATAATATGTAAATATGCATTTATGGAATCAGTCTACCACACACTTACCATTTCTAATACCTATAATATGTAAATATGCATTTATGGAATCAGTTTACCACACACTTACCATTTCTAATGCCTATAATATGTAAATATGCATTTATGGAATCAGTTTACCACACACTTACCATTTCTAATGCCTAAGATATGTACATATGCATTTATGGAATCAGTTTACCACACACTTACCATTTCTAATGCCTATAATATGTAAATATGCATTTATGGAAACAGTCTACCACACACTTACCATTTCTAATACCTATAATATGTAAATATGCATTTATGGAATCAGTTTACCACACACTTACCATTTCTAATGCCTATAATATGTAAATATGCATTTATGGAAACAGTCTACCACACACTTACCATTTCTAATACCTGTGATACGTAGAGTTGCATTTCTAGCTGGGTTACTGTATGTGGATCATATACAGGTCTCACAATAGGGTTATATGGATACAACAAATCATGCACCAAGTGATATCGGATAGGCTGGTCATCTCTGCTCTCTGGTTGAATATAATGACAATAGCCAAATTAGAATGTTCCCATGGTTACGTACTTTGGTATAATTATAACAAAGCCTAGGATTGTTTCCGATCAGTTCAACAGGTTAAATAATGGTGTCGTTATTTTTTAAATCGTATAAGTATTTTGTGAGATGGGTGTATTAATCGTATTGGGGAGGAGGTAAACCGTTTATATTGGATGCTGCCAATATAATGTATACACTGTAATGCACAGTGATAAATCACATGATATAGGACCTAGTACGATGATATAGTATTCAAGTTTTTGTATGTTTGATTAAAGAGGTCTATAACTTCTAGTACTCTTCGGTCGTATCGCATTTAGAACAGATTTAGTATAGATAGGGTTTATAATTATAAACCTCATGTGAATATAACCTGGTAAACCATAAATAATCGAACTGACAATCTCCATGAGCCCAGTATCGAATGTTGTCATGGAAACTAAACATAGCTCTGTTATGCACAATTAATTTAGGTTTGTTCGTACCTTGAAACAATCTCGAAGTTTTGAGGTGTTTTTTGTTGTAGTGTAACGTCTGTTGAGAACCCCATCCATCGGAGCGTCCACTTGAATTACTTTGTAACATCGGGTACATGCCTAAGGAAACAGATGACAGCAAACATGTAAGAAAACAAGCGGTCTGTATGATTGATATGACGCTTAATTTGAAGACATGTGTTCCATTAATCAGCAAAGTGTGCTAAGCACAGAATGTTGTTTCACTGCAAACAATAATAGCGTATGTTTATTGTAGACTATGCTTGACCTCCGTGTTCGTTTAATGATTGACAGAAGGGTTTGGAATGTATATAATGTCGTTACTGTGATTTGGCGTTCTTTCAAGAAACTTCCAAGATTTCATCTTCATCAAATAAACTATATTTTCGGAAATGCCGTGATTGGAAGTTACTGCAAAATAATTTAAATCTCGTGTAAAGTGCGGACCGAATGATTGCCACAAAAATTTAATAATCTTATTTTGAGCTTTAATTTCTTATTTTTCATGTTCAATGTCAAAATACTGATCTTTCAGAGAGAAATATGGCATTGAGATGACCTTATTTCATCAAAACATACTATATATAATATACTATGATCAAATGTTTATAGCACATTATTGAGAAATACCAAAAATATACTTTCGTGACGCTGTTCAAGTTTGTTTGTCCTGTTTTCACGAGCCCCGCATTGAACAGAAAATCGTCTATTGCGTTTCGTTGTGAGCAAATTGTATTAAATGGATACCAGGAATAAACTCTAAATCCTTAACACGACTCCTTATCCTTATCCTTAAAATCCTTATTCTATATTCTCAATAAGTCCTCTATGTAGTTTTAAAATGATTAAAAAGTTGAAAATATTAAAAATAGCGCCATCGCGGTATTTCTTAAACAATGTGAATAACTATTTCAGGAATGTGAAATAATTTTTAAATGCTAGTACGTATGCACTTCGAATTATCTGAAGCTGAAATTAAGCGTTTAGCATTATTCATTGAACGAATACTGCAATATTTGCTTCAAGAAATAACGTTTGTATTTTTACATTTCCGTCATTTCAAACTGATGTATTTTTATTAAATCTTAGGTTACGGTATTGTGTTATCATACAAAATATGTCATACCTAGATACATTACATTGGTATGTGCTTTTTGCGTTAGAACTCTGCTATGAATCACATATTATCGGACGCGAACTTATATATTTACCGAAACATATCATCTCACCATAACCTAGTCCATTCTATTCCATTGATTTCAGTGGCAGTAACCACCACCACACCCACCCACCCACATCGCACAGTCACTACAGCTAATCCCTAACGGCCACAACCACCACCAATACGATCCCATTGTAACCAGGGGACAGACCCACCACATCCCATACGATCCCATTGTAACCAGGGGACAGACCCACCACATCCCATACGATCCCATTGTAACCAGGGGACAGACCCACCACATCCCATACGATCCCATTGTAACCAGGGGACAGACCCACCACATCCCATACGATCCCATTGTAACCAGGGGACAGACCCACCACATCCCATACGATCCCATTGTAACCAGGGGACAGACCCACCACATCCCATACGATCCCATTGTAACCAGGGGACAGACCCACCACATCCCATACGATCCCATTGTAACCAGGGGACAGACCCACCACATCCCATACGATCCCATTGTAACCAGGGGACAGACCCACCACATCCCATACGATCCCATTGTAACCAGGGGACAGACCCACCACATCCCATACGATCCCATTGTAACCAGGGGACAGACCCACCACATCCCATACGATCCCATTGTAACCAGGGGACAGACCCACCACATCCCATACGATCCCATTGTAACCAGGGGACAGACCCACCACATCCCATACGATCCCATTGTAACCAGGGGACAGACCCACCACATCCCATACGATTCCATTGTAACCAGGGGACAGACCCACCACATCCCATACGATCCCATTGTAACCAGGGGACAGACCCACCACATCCCATACGATCCAATTGTAACCAGGGGACAGACCCACCACATCCCATACGATCCCATTGTAACCAGGGGACAGACCCACCACATCCCATACGATCCCATTGTAACCAGGGGACAGACCCACCACATCCCATACGATCCAATTGTAACCAGGGGACAGACCCACCACATCCCATACGATTCCATTGTAACCAGGGGACAGACCCACCACATCCCATACGATCCCATTGTAACCAGGGGACAGACCCACCACATCCCATACGATCCCATTGTAACCAGGGGACAGACCCACCACATCCCATACGATCCCATTGTAACCAGGGGACAGACCCACCACATCCCATACGATCCCATTGTAACCAGGGGACAGACCCACCACATCCCATACGATCCAATTGTAACCAGGGGACAGACCCACCACATCCCATACGATCCCATTGTAACCAGGGGACAGACCCACCACATCCCATACGATCCCATTGTAACCAGGGGACAGACCCACCACATCCCATACGATCCCATTGTAACCAGGGGACAGACCCACCACATCCCATACGATCCAATTGTAACCAGGGGACAGACCCACCACATCCCATACGATCCCATTGTAACCAGGGGACAGACCCACCACATCCCATACGATCCCATTGTAACCAGGGGACAGACCCACCACATCCCATACGATCCAATTGTAACCAGGGGACAGACCCACCACATCCCATACGATTCCATTGTAACCAGGGGACAGACCCACCACATCCCATACGATCCCATTGTAACCAGGGGACAGACCCACCACATCCCATACGATCCCATTGTAACCAGGGGACAGACCCACCACATCCCATACGATCCCATTGTAACCAGGGGACAGACCCACCACATCCCATACGATTCCATTGTAACCAGGGGACAGACCCACCACATCCCATACGATCCCATTGTAACCAGGGGACAGACCCACCACATCCCATACGATCCAATTGTAACCAGGGGACAGACCCACCACATCCCATACGATTCCATTGTAACCAGGGGACAGACCCACCACATCCCATACGATCCCATTGTAACCAGGGGACAGACCCACCACATCCCATACGATTCCATTGTAACCAGGGGACAGACCCACCACATCCCATACGATTCCATTGTAACCAGGGGACAGACCCACCACATCCCATACGATCCCATTGTAACCAGGGGACAGACCCACCACATCCCATACGATCCAATTGTAACCAGGGGACAGACCCACCACATCCCATACGATTCCATTGTAACCAGGGGACAGACCCACCACATCCCATACGATCCCATTGTAACCAGGGGACAGACCCACCACATCCCATACGATTCCATTGTAACCAGGGGACAGACCCACCACATCCCATACGATTCCATTGTAACCAGGGGACAGACCCACCACATCCCATACGATCCCATTGTAACCAGGGGACAGACCCACCACATCCCATACGATCCCATTGTAACCAGGGGACAGACCCACCACATCCCATACGATCCCATTGTAACCAGGGGACAGACCCACCACATCCCATACGATCCCATTGTAACCAGGGGACAGACCTACCACATCCCATACGATTCCATTGTAACCAGGGGACAGACCCACCACATCCCATACGATCCCATTGTAACCAGGGGACAGACCCACCACATCCCATACGATCCCATTGTAACCAGGGGACAGACCCACCACATCCCATACGATCCCATTGTAACCAGGGGACAGACCCACCACATCCCATACGATCCCATTGTAACCAGGGGACAGACCCACCACATCCCATACGATCCCATTGTAACCAGGGGACAGACCCACCACATCCCATACGATCCCATTGTAACCAGGGGACAGACCTACCACATCCCATACGATTCCATTGTAACCAGGGGACAGACCCACCACATCCAATACGATCCCATTGTAACCAGGGGACAGACCCACCACATCCCATACGATCCCATTGTAACCAGGGGACAGACCCACCACATCCCATACGATCCCATTGTAACCAGGGGACAGACCCACCACATCCCATACGATCCCATTGTAACCAGGGGACAGACCCACCACATCCCATACGATCCCATTGTAACCAGGGGACAGACCCACCACATCCCATACGATCCAATTGTAACCAGGGGACAGACCCACCACATCCCATACGATCCCATTGTAACCAGGGGACAGACCCACCACATCCCATACGATCCCATTGTAACCAGGGGACAGACCCACCACATCCCATACGATTCCATTGTAACCAGGGGACAGACCCACCACATCCCATACGATTCCATTGTAACCAGGGGACAGACCCACCACATCCCATACGATTCCATTGTAACCAGGGGACAGACCCACCACCACCAATACGATCCCATTGTAACCAGGGGACAGACCCACCACATCCCATACGATTCCATTGTAACCAGGGGACAGACCCACCACATCCCATACGATTCCATTGTAACCAGGGGACAGACCCACCACCACCAATACGATCCAATTGTAACCAGGGGACAGACCCACCACATCCCATACGATTCCATTGTAACCAGGGGACAGACCCACCACATCCCATACGATCCCATTGTAACCAGGGGACAGACCCACCACATCCCATACGATCCCATTGTAACCAGGGGACAGACCCACCACATCCCATACGATTCCATTGTAACCAGGGGACAGACCCACCACATCCCATACGATTCCATTGTAACCAGGGGACAGACCCACCACATCCCATACGATCCAATTGTAACCAGGGGACAGACCCACCACATCCCATACGATTCCATTGTAACCAGGGGACAGACCCACCACATCCCATACGATCCAATTGTAACCAGGGGACAGACCCACCACATCCCATACGATCCCATTGTAACCAGGGGACAGACCCACCACATCCCATACGATTCCATTGTAACCAGGGGACAGACCCACCACATCCCATACGATCCAATTGTAACCAGGGGACAGACCCACCACATCCCATACGATCCCATTGTAACCAGGGGACAGACCCACCACATCCCATACGATCCCATTGTAACCAGGGGACAGACCCACCACATCCCATACGATTCCATTGTAACCAGGGGACAGACCCACCACCACCAATACGATCCCATTGTAACCAGGGGACAGACCCACCACATCCCATACGATTCCATTGTAACCAGGGGACAGACCCACCACATCCCATACGATCCAATTGTAACCAGGGGACAGACCCACCACATCCCATACGATTCCATTGTAACCAGGGGACAGACCCACCACATCCCATACGATCCCATTGTAACCAGGGGACAGACCCACCACATCCCATACGATTCCATTGTAACCAGGGGACAGACCCACCACATCCCATACGATCCAATTGTAACCAGGGGACAGACCCACCACATCCCATACGATTCCATTGTAACCAGGGGACAGACCCACCACATCCCATACGATTCCATTGTAACCAGGGGACAGACCCACCACATCCCATACGATTCCATTGTAACCAGGGGACAGACCCACCACATCCCATACGATTCCATTGTAACCAGGGGACAGACCCACCACATCCCATACGATCCAATTGTAACCAGGGGACAGACCCACCACATCCCATACGATTCCATTGTAACCAGGGGACAGACCCACCACATCCCATACGATTCCATTGTAACCAGGGGACAGACCCACCACATCCCATACGATCCAATTGTAACCAGGGGACAGACCCACCACATCCCATACGATTCCATTGTAACCAGGGGACAGACCCACCACATCCCATACGATTCCATTGTAACCAGGGGACAGACCCACCACATCCCATACGATCCCATTGTAACCAGGGGACAGACCCACCACATCCCATACGATCCCATTGTAACCAGGGGGCAAACCCACCACATCCCATACGATCCCATTGTAACCAGGGGACAGACCAACCACATCCCATACGATCCCATTGTAACCAGGGGGCAGACCCACCACATCCCATACGATCCCATTGTAACCAGGGACCAGACCCACCACACCCCATACGATCCCTTCGGATTCAGGGGCCAGACCCACCACACCCCATACGATCCCAATGGATTGTGGGGCCAGACCGACCACATCCTATACGATCCCATTGAAACCAGTGTTTCGTAGCTAGGAATGTCTGGAGTCGTAAGTAGCAGGAACTGTTGTCGTGAGCACGTCGACACGCAGTCGTGAGATGGAAGCAGTGATAACAGGGAGTGTCACAGATGTAGGAAATAAAAGACGACGTTTCAGTAAAACGACTTCACACATGTCTAATTGTAAAACTTACCAGACATTGTCAGTCAGTCGTAACAATTTTCTAATTTGCCTTTTTCGTTTTCTCGAGCAATTAAAATAATGTGTTTGAATCTGTCAACATATTGTTTATGCAACACAACAGATTGTATTAAACATTGATTAATTTAAGAAATTAACAATTGAAGGAAAAAACACAATTACAAGGAATAGTAATGGAACACAAGAATTATAAGTATTTCTACCCCAACCGCAGGTGCTGGTACCATTAGCAGAGGAATTATTAGTCAATTAATCTTTTGCAATGACTGTGAACTGACATGAAACAAACAGTCCGAGCTATGTATGGTTTAAAAATCATATGATAGTCTTGGTCATTGTAGTTTGATATAAAACTCAGTTTTTTCTAAATATCCAGGAGTAATCACGTCATTATCAATGATCACGTCATTATCAATGATCACGTCATTATCAATATCGTGTTATAATTGATAATCAGTAGTAGAAAACATCGTCTGTCAGTCGTTAAAATCATAGATTTTGCCATTGATAATCACCGAAACTTTTTTCACAATACTGAGATAACAAACTACAATATTGTGACCTTGGCCCAATGTGTCAAAATCCCATGTACATGCCAAAATTAAATGTAAACGAAAATACAGCGACAGAAAAAATAAAGCCAATACTAACTTGAATAACAACAATACCCGCAACAAGGTGCATGTACTCTCCTGCGTTTTGTTTAAGTTGTTTAAAATTGTAAAGTATTATTGTCGCTTATTTTGAAAAGTTTACTAAAGATATCTGAATGCTATTATCTGGCTTGACGTTTCATTACTTCGGTATTGTACATGGGTTGCTCCATTAACGTACACTCAATAACACCTCTATACCGCAATAAGGGCATTACTATTATATTTGCATATCTGGACTGTCCAATCTAAGCGTGGTATGGATACCACGTGACCACAAGATCGCCTATCACTGCCGTCGTTGTCTGGACAGGGTGACCTTATAGTACGTTCGTCTACTTCTTATCGTATCGAGAGGCTGTCAATATGTACTCTTACCTAATTGTCTAACAATTTGAACCAATCACAGTCTGTCTGTCTGTCTGTCACTCCATGAAGTGAATGGGCTACCAATCCAGAACAATCAATGCGGAGGCTTCTCACAAGATTGTGCCTGATTGGCTAGACCAATCAGAGAGTAGCTTGTTTGTAGACAATTTTTGTTTCGACATATCAAATTTCGACTCAACTAGAAAAGTTTAGACAACGCAAATACAACGCTGTGACTATATCAACACTTCTCACGTTTTGTTACGGTGTGCGTGCCTAATACGAATTTATATATATTCTAAAAGCTTATAAATGTACCACTCACATTGGTATTAGAATACAAAGGGAAGATATCCGAAAAAATACAAAATATTAATAGAACATGTATAGTGTGTTAAAGACTTTAAGCTTAAGTAAACGTCTATTTATTCAAATATTTACGGGTTTTCGGGTTGTTCTCCATTTTGTTTCACTTGTTTTTTAAACGCAGAATGCATTTACAGAAGGGAACCTTCAGGGGAGTGTAAACATTATGTCTTATCCTATCAATGAACCTAAACTACACTCTTCATAGATATAATTGAGCAAGCACTTGTCACGTGACTGCTAGTTATGTATTCTGACACGTCTCTGAGTATAGTATAACTATATATAAGGAGGGTATATGTGTTTTACAATAAAATAATAATAAGTGCTATACAGAAAGTATTATGAGTTTATGTGTGAGGTCCGGTCAAACCCTTGGGGCTGCCATGTTTGTTTTTACTATTAGAGGACGCTCACGCACGTAATCGTTCCATATTTGGAATTCGTGTTTCCTAATATGGTAGGATGAAAATACCCAGTGCAATACCGCAAAATTACGACACGCTGTAACTTATGGCGTTACGGTGACATATGCATAATACTAATCATTATTACTTATATACAATTTTACACTTTGTTACTTTAGGTAACATTATGAACTGAAAATTCGAGATAGAAAATTGGCAATTTGAATTTTTCCCATCCAAAGGTATTTTTAATATCTGATTATGTTGTCATCACATAACATATATCAAAGTTTATGGTACCTGTCACTGTCACTGTTGTGTGATTTGTATATCCGTTATTATTGGTTTGTAAAATAGAAAATATCGCGAGATGTCCAACAAGCATCGCGGCTGATCTGCACTGGCTCGGAAGATGAATTCTGATTGGCTAAAAAAACAAAAAAACTTGTGGCGTTGAATGCATGTTCATTGTCAGTATTGTTATGCAAATTCAACTAGCTAATCATTTACAACCTTCCGAGCCAGTGCAGATTAGCCCAAGCATCGAGTAATCAAATTCAAATGCTGATTTAAAGTCTATACGGCGGCGAAACTATTACGTACTTTAACGCCGACGTAACTAGTACGTACTTTAACGCCGACGTAACTAGTACGTACTTTTACGCCGGCATAACTATTACGTACTTTAATGCCGACGTAACTAATACGAACTTTCACGCCTGCGTAACTAGTACGTACTTTTACGCCGGCGTAACTATTACTTACTTAGTACGCCGGCGTAACTATTACGTACTTTTACCACGGCATAACTATTACGTACTTTAATGCCGACGTAACTAATACGAACTTTCACGCCTGCGTAACTAGTACGTACTTTTACGCCGGCGTAACTATTACTTACTTTAGTACGCCGGCGTAACTATTACGTACTTTTACCACGGCATAACTGTTACGTGCTTTTACCAAGGCATAACTGTTACGTGCTTTTACCACGCCGTAACTATTACGTGTTTTTACCACGGCATAACTATTACGTACTCCTACCACGCCGTAACTATTACGTACTTTTACGCCGGCGTAACTATTACGTACTCTTACCACAGAGTAAATATTACGTTCTTTTACACCGGCGTAACTATCATGCATTTTTACTACGGTGTAACTATTACGTACTCTTAGCACGGCGTAACTATTACGTACTTTTACGTCGGCGTTGCCATTACGTACTTTCACCAAGGCATAACTATTACGTGCTTTTACCATGGCATAACTATTACGTATTTTTAGCACGGCGTAACTATTACGTACTTTTACGTCGATGTTACCATTATGTACTTTTACGTACTCTTAGCACGGCGTAACTATAACGTAGTTTTACGTCGGCGTTACCATTACGTACTTTTACCAAGGCATAACTATTACGTGCTTTTACCACGATGTAACTATTACGTACTTTTACCACGGCGTAACTATTATGCACTTTTACGTCGGCGTTAACATTACGTACTTTCACCAAGGCATAACTATTGCGTGCTTTTACCATGGCGTAACTATTATGTAATTTTACTTCGGTGTTAACATTACGTACTTTCACTATGGCGTGATTATTACGTACTCTTAGCACGGCGTAACTATTACGTAGTTTTACGTCGGCGTTACCATTACGTACTTTTACCAAGGCATAACTATTACGTGCTTTTACCACGGCGTAACTATTACGTACTTTTACCACGGCGTAACTATTACGTACTTTTACCACGGCGTAACTATTACGTACTTTTACGTCGGCGTTACCATTACGTACTTTCACCGAGGCATAACTATTACATGCTTTTACCACGGCGTAACTATTACGTACTCTTACGGCGGCGTCACCATTACGTACTTTTACCAAGGCATAACTATTACGTGCTTTTACCACGGCGTAACTATTACGTACTTTTACCAAGGCGTAACTATTACGTGCTTTTACCACGGTATAACTATTACGTACTTTTACCATGGCGTAACTATTACGCACTTTTACGTCGGCGTTAACATTACGTACTTTCACCAAGACATAACTATTACGTGCTTTTACCATAGCGTAACCATTACATACTCTTAGCATGGCGTAACTATTACGTAATTTTACTTCGGTGTTAACATTACGTACTTTCACTATGGCGTGATTATTACGTACTCTTAGCACGGCGTAACTATTACGTACTTTTACGTCGGCGTTACCATTACGTACTTTTACCAAGGCATAACTATAACGTACTCTTAGCATAGCGTAACTATTACGTACACTTAACACGGCATAACTATTACGTACTTTCACCAAGGCATAACTATTAGGTGCTTTTACCATGGCGTAAATATTACGTACATTTACGCGCGTCATGCAATATGAGCATAACACGGGACTCGGTTAAACACCGTCGCTTTGTGACTATTCACATCTCTCGTTTTAATGCGACTGAATTCTAAACTGCATTTATATATATGCTTATTAGATTCTGTACATGCATGTTTGTTGCCATAACCTGTATATAATCGTCAAGCTGTCTTGTTCCGAAAGATGAGATTGAAACAGCATTGTATTGATTTCATTTACAGTTTTAAATGATAATCGGGAAAAGTAAACTACTCAATAACATTTGTAGATAGTCTACTCTGTGCACTGAACCATTGGCAGACAGATCATACCCAATGCCAGCGGCACTGTCTGTCGGTTCATGGGTCCAGACTAGATGTGATTACGAGAACTTACTAAAACGTGTTACGATGTGTGAATGCGATCAAAAACAGAAAACGTGCGCAGACGATGAGAACATTTTCAGCCACAATTACAACAAGACAAGGTCTACGCATGCGTAGCACTTCTTGCCGGTAATTACGATTCAGTAATCACTTATTATATTCACAAAACAAATCAATCATTAATTACATTCCCTAATATTCAATCATTGTTGGTTTAAATTATTGACAAAGTCTGGCAAATGACAGTTACATTTTATAAAAAAATGTAAAACATTTCTTCAATGTATGGATAATTTACATCAACGAGACGAGTTCTTTCAAATTTCTGTCATGACAATTTTACAAAAAAGAATGTCATATTAAACCTAATGATTATGAAACACAAAAACGTGTTCCTGCCTAAAAAAAAAACAAAAACAAAAAAAACTCGGGCTTTGATACGCAGTTGGCTATGAGAAACAAGTGTAGTTATTGATATCATTACCCATAGCACTCTACGGTAGTTCAATTCTACCCTTGGAAGTTACATTCAACGATCAGCGACACTATTGTGACACAAGCCAACATTAATAGCGTATATATAAATTTGCGTCTAAATCCACTGTCATGTGACCAATAAACTCCGTTAGACACTGTACTAGATTAACTAATACCCTTATAAACTTTACTAGACTAACCAGTCTATAACCAGTCCTACACTAACACTGATACACCCCGTACTAGACTGACTATTCCGTTATAAAGTGGACTGGACTAATTAATTCAGTTATATATAAACTAATACCAATCTAAATTGTACTAGACTAATTAATGCAATTATAAACTGTACTAATTCCTTTATAAACTGTACTGGGATAGCTAATTCCGTTATAGACTATACTGGAATAACTAATACCGTTATAAACTGTACTACACTAACTAATACCGTTATAAACTGTACTACACTAACTAATACTAATATAAATTGTACTAGACTAATTAATTCCGTTACTATAAACTATATTATTCTAACTAATACCGTTATAAACTATATTATTCTAACTAATACCGTTATAAACTATATTATTCTAACTAATACCGTTATAAACTGTACTAGACTAACTAATACCGTTATAAACTGTACTAGACTAACTAATACAGTTATAAACTGTACTGGACTAACTAATACCGTTATAAACTGTACTGCACGAACAAATTCCGTTATAAACAGCACTGGAATAACTAATACACAGTGACTGTTCTTTGTGGTTATAATAAATAGTATTACAACTCTAGGACAGACCTTTAGTGTAATCATGGAGCTCTGTTTCTAGCTCCATGGTGTAATATAGTTAATAGATACTGGAATAAATAGGCATGATGTGATAGTCTTATCCAATAAAACCTTATTTGTGTTTAAGAGCCTCCGGTGTGTACATAATAAGTTTACGCAGTAAAATAGAACAGATAATCGCACACACGCGCGGGAAAACACACATTGTAGATAGCGAATATACAAACTTGCTCTGCATTTGCGACGCTTTGCACACAAAATTACAAATGGTAATCTGAGTAGCATGCCTTGGAGAACTGATTACACGTGGCTTGTTGAGTATACACTGCTTAGCAGTTACTTGATTCTTGGATCACTGTGTAACATATCTGATAGCGAAAATGTGGAAAACACGTGTGAAGAATTAATGCTTGGATTCGGGTCACAATGAATTCGAATTACTGCAAATTCAGACGCGTCGAATACAATTCAAGGGAAGTCTGATTGATAAACGGAAAATGCAGACGACCAGCGAATAACTACACTCACACGTGCTAGTATCACGTGATGCGATCAAAGGTCAGTGCGGAGTGATGTTATTGTGATAACCCTCTAAGTAGTGAGAAGAATAATTTGATGGTGATGGTTCTCTTATTCAAAGAATTATTCGATGGTGAAATTTGAACGTTTACGTGAAATATCACACAATGATTCTGCGACGTCGCGCTATATAAAAAAAAACACACTAATAAACTTAAAAAGCAATGTATAATAGCGTTCAATATGCATACCAGGCTTATAGATACCATGGTCTTGTCTATCATTGTCTGTCTGTGTATCTGCATGTCGAATATTGTACAAAGGCGTTAATTGTAATAATAAAGTTATTGTGGGGTGTGTATTTTTAGAAATGAGAATTTAATTCGAAGGGTTGTCTTTACCATTGTCAAAACAAATAAAATTCACAATTATCATTCATAAACCGTTCTTTGAGACTTTAATAACAGTTAGGCCAGACTTTTTTTATTCCTTGTTTCTCGAGTTTATAAGGCAATATTTTTGAGGAGGGCGGAAAAAAAATAAAATTAATTCTTTTTTTCCATTAGATTTGTGTGATTCTCAACGAATTGTAAGAGAGATCATTGATCGGAGAGAAGAAATGAAATAAAATTTTATTCCATAAATAATCTGGTTACTCATTTGCGCGAGACTTCAGTACTTTGATCATGATACTCCCACGAAAATGCAACTTGGATTTGGTATGAGGCGGACGGTAAAAAAATGAAGATAAAAATAATATTTTTTTAGCAATTTTTTGCGCTTACAAGTCGGTGGGCGCGAGAAATTACGCTGAAATAAAATTTTATTTTTATTTCATTTTCTGCTCCTGTTCATTCGGCGGGTTCGCGAAACAAGGGATAATAAAAGTCTGGCCTTACGATGACAATGAGTCCCAATTAAAAAAGTGACGGATGTGATAAACTTCGACAAATAATGTCCTTGAAAAAGCACCCAGTTTCACGTTCATCGAATACCAGGCGACGATTAAGTGAACACATCTGTTAGTATATATCATGTTCCGGGCCATTTCGATATTAGTATATATATATATACATATATATATATATATATATATATGCTCGATCACTGTAAACACTAATGGTTCATTCAATTAGAACATTGTTATTTATATGCGTGATATTATTATTATTACTCTTGTTAACATACCAACAGTTTTGCGAATAAAGCGGACTCAAAGGCATAGTGAATGTATATGTGATACTGGGTTGGATATATTCAACCCGTGTGAGACATATAAAGATAATGTGATACATATAGTTATTATGCTGAATAATTTACCCTATAAATAACGATTACTGAAATAATGGAATCACATTTATCATAGTAAAATAACTGACAAACTGATCCTCAGTTTCAGAAATGTGATTTATCGTAATGTTTGTTTTCAGGCCTCGACTCGCCGAATGATGGAACCGGTTAATAACGCACTTGTTTAAAAACGCAAGCTATCCCTCTCGTTTTATTTACACATCCGTACAATCAGCGTGCACTGCAGTGGAGCAAGCAATCACATTCGTGGCGACCTCGTTAACTGACGATAATGCGGAGCATTGATCAAGTACCAACCACAAACAAACTTGGCGAGACAGGTACTCCTCCAGTCTGTTGTACAAAAAGAATCACTTACCATTTACATTGAGCAAAAGTATATACAAAATCACGTGATACAGCATGGCGAACGGCGGAACGATATAGTCAATTCTCCTGTAAAGCAATAAATACAATCATTAAAGCGAGCCGCACTACTTGACAAGTGAAATCAAATGGTAGCTGCAATGCTAACAAGTCGGTATCATCTCATGGCTGCTAGCCATTGGTCGATCCTCAGCTAATTTGCATATCGTACACTATGCATTTTAATTAGATAGGACATGAATTCTCGCAGGCAACAACTACCTGGCTGTCATCGGAATATCACATGACAGAACAAGTAAATAAATAAATATGGGTATTATTAGACACGGCACATATGGTTCTGTACATATCGCTACAGATGAACTGACCCCTAACACCAATAAAGCAAACACCATGTGTCTTAAAGCAAGACGCATAGTTTACCCCGATACCAATATGGTTGAATGAATGACGTAGGACATTAGTGTGAACTATCAAAAGTGGCGTATCAAACGATCTTCGCAAACCGTGACGTCAAAGCGTTCCACTTCGTATAGTAACCATGTTTCGTTTAGGTCTGTTTTGTTTATGTGTTGAGTCTATTGAAATTGAACACATTCTTCTTCGTTTCAAGTATGTTTGGGACGTGCGTAAACGTGTGTCATTCTTGCGACAAGAGAGACACTGCTGTGTTCTTGAACTTGCATTGACTGACATGATGACGTCACAATGTCAATCAAAAATCAGTGTTGGGTTCACTATGGTGTCTAGCATCGGCAAATAAATAATCTAGATAAAACATAGACTTGACGGCACGAAAGTCACGTGTCACTAGGAAACAGGGTTAAAATAATTTTAAACTTTACATACATTTTTGTGTTTTGATGCGAATATATAAAAAGACACTGTCGGGATTCCAAATGTCAACTTGTAGTGTCATCAGCTTAAGATTGTTAAATCTAGTTACCCGAGTGTATTTGCATCGAGATGTGATTGGGGATGACTCAGGAAAACTAGAAGCTGGCGGGAAGCTAATTTTCTGGAAATTGTTCACTCATAACGGCATTACGATAACTTTTATTGTCTTATCCATAATTAATATTTATTTAATTTAGTTGTCTTTTCATACATCACAATCTTTCAGTCTCAGCAAACTATACCGTCTGTGATGATGTTATCGTCTGCTTCATGATGCTGTCGCCTGTTTCGCAATCTAAATGCGGCACAGCGATTAATTTGAGTATACCTCGATATAATTGTTTTTTGGCTTTTTATGAACTCATGTGTTCATATTCATATTGTAAGCACCCACACTTGTATTCATATAGAATGAAATCGGTCACACTGGTATTATTAAGGAAAGTGCAAGCGACCATACGCAAATTATAAACTGCGATTGTATTCATCTGCAAATTATAAACGAACACAATTCAATACATATGCAGATTTTAAACGGCCACAATTGCATTTATATGCAGATTGTTAACGACCACAATTGTATACATATGCAGATTGTAAACGACCACAATTGTATACATATGCAGATTGTAAACAACCACAATTGTATTCGTCTGTCGAGTGTAAGCGACTACACGTGATTTATATTCAGATATATTCGATCACATGTATTGATGTGCAGATTGTAAACGACCACACTGTTCTTTGCAATATTGACATAAATTATTGATAATCTGGTCTGATTTTGCATTCGATCGTCGTAGATGTATTGCTGTAAAGTCTAACGATGTCAATCTTTAAACAAAAAGTAAAGCCGCTATATCTGCAATAATATTGACACACATTCACACACATAATAAAAATGTTGAGTGTATTGTTTCTTGCACTCGAGGGTATATTATTTCGCTGGCTAGTTTTATAAGTGTCTAGCAAATGTGGCGTACCGACTACCCACAGCTGAATAAACCGACACCATATCAGTTTACGAATGCTAAACGTTTAGTAATTATTAACAACCTCCAATATCTAAAAACGCCATTGCTTCTTCTAATAAAGTTAATGTATTCCGACAACATGTCGAAGAAAATAATTGATCTTATCAAGTCGCTGTTGGTATTTACTAATTGGCTCATCAACAGCACCAACATGATAACAGTCCTCATATCTTGACAATAGACCCAAACTCTCATCAACAGTCGCCAAATCTTATCAACATTCCTTAAATGTCACCAACATTTATCTAATCTTGTCAACAGTCCCCAAGCCTTACCAAAAGTCCTCAATTCTTATCAAAATTCCTTAAATGTCCTAAATCTTAACAGCATTCTTTAAATGTCACCGACATTTCTCAAGTCTTATAAACATCCTTCAAACCTCACTATTATTCCTCAAATCTCACCGACTGTCTTCAAATCTGACAACATTTTTCAAATCTTACCGACTGTTCCCGAACTGCTCAAATCTCACGAGCTGCTAGTATCATATCTCACAAATAATCCCACTAACAATCTTACCAAAAGTCCTGAAATCGTACTCACTGTCCCCAAATCTGCCGTAGTCCTTCAAATTTACGAAGCATAATGAGAATCGACTAGACAGATCTTTCGCAATTTACATTTTGTTTGCAACCAACTCACGTGATGCGATGTGTATAAATAGCGAATAAACACGGCGTATACTACGCAACAATACGTTACGTAGCAACCGCATTCCTTAACCTAGATATGTCAACTGTACTACAGAGAAATTTATTTTTTATTTATTGATTACGCAAATCAACGACAAATCCAATTGCATATTGGAACGATGGTAAGTTTAGTCATTCCGGGGCAATCCCCAACTCAATGCATACACAGAGGCGGCGGCACGAATTGTAACAGTTGCATGGAGGTCGCGATCTGCTCACCACCACTCGCGCGATCATACTAGGAGGATCCGGAGGCATTTTGAAGTCAAGACCTTCTGAAACGCTATTTCCTGCATTTTGGGAGGCAACATTCGCTGATGTACATAACATAACACAAATGGCTTCAGCTTGATTTTGGGAGAGGGGCGACGCCCGCAACATTTTTTCCGGGGGCGTCATTTACGTGCACTGGAGTTAGGAACAGTATACGAGAAAGACGGTTTTACGCCCGTCTGACTGATTCCCAACCCCGATTGCCGCGACCCTGGCAGTGGTTCAGAAGATTGCAAACTTTCACGTCGTCATAGATGCTCTAATTCCAACATATCCACACGCGAACTATATAGCTTACAGTTATATTCTGTGAACTGTTAAAGAATGCAATATATCCGATAATCAGACAGAAAACCTACACTATCTGATATTTTAGTTTTCTCTGGGGCTCATACGAGCTTGTGTACAATAACAACGTGTGATAACCTGGCCTCAAACCAAACAGTACTTGTTTTGCATAAGCATTCTTCTGAAGTAAGGGTCAACGGGGGTCATTATTTTTTGGAAGTGATTGCCGTGTTAGTGTATCTTATCAAAATCATATTATTACTAATCAATATTCATTGTTGATAACCGATATTCTTCGGTAATGATCGATATTTATGCGGATAATCGATATTCCTCGGATGCTTGAGTGATAATTCGTAAACAGCGCAATAATTTCCAAAAATTCAAACCTCATATACAATTAATAACTATATAGATACCTGTTTATAAATGGTAGTTCCTCACGGTGTTGTTGGTGATGACAGAGGAGCTGAGGAGGGATGTGTGGAAGGAATTTATGGCAAAGAGGGGTATTATATGAAACGTACACTGAACCTCACATTGAATCAGACGCTGGCGTTCACATTCAGTAGTTGCCCGTAAACGTGACGTTATTGAGTCGTGGATATTTAATTATTACCTGTCACTCAGAAAATTAGCATTGTTATTGACATTTTAATGTGTAGTCATATATAACATACAATGTGTCGTTTTAATTACCTATAAATCTTGCGTGAAAATGAAGTCCGCATACCAAAATATGACGGATATGCTAGTCCGTGTTGAGTGTGGGTTTCACATAGTCTCGGGCTAACATCCGGGCATTTTCACCGCCTGGCAACCATCACCGGTGAAAATAAAAGCCAACAACTCTCAGGACACGGTAGTAGTTGAATTTTCATGAGCAGTGCAACAAGGTTATCCCTACATTCTCAAAATATGCAAATTTGGCTGTTCGGGATGGTATCATGGTTATTTTTTGTGCTGTTTCCTAGACTTTAGCTTTTCACCACCGGCTCTTCGACCGGTGTTCCACAGCAGCTCGCGCAGAGCCCATAGAAATACATGGCACAGTGGTGCGTGTCCAAGCAACACATAAAACGGTCCACACGTGACGCAGCTCCGCCCAGAAAAAACATGAATACAATTCTTTGGAATTATTGGTTTCAAATACGTACCATACATCCCAGGCACTAAAATATCCACGTGCATTGGCGCTACAGTTGAATTTGTTGTAAACCATTACGTTACAATCTCGGTGACGCTAAATTTATTAGTATACCAGTGTCTTAATATACCATTAACATATGTAGACGACACTTTTGGTATGTGAAGTATAGGAGTGGGTAACCTTGACAACAAAAATGTGAAGTATAGACATAGTACCAACGTCAGAATTAGTTTAATAAATTGTTTAATCAATTACTTACATAATAATAAATTATTTAGAATATATATATATAATAAAATGTTAAAATAATAATGCGATAATAATTTAAACCTACGTGACCTTGACAATGAACAAGTTTGGTACGTGTTAAATGCACTACACCATTAAATACAGCTGTTATGAATTAATAGTGTGAAGTAACCTTGTGTCTTAGTAAAAAGCAAAGCCAGGTTATCATTATCACCGAACTCTTCCCCTAACATGAATAATATTCTCCTTTAAACACGGCCAGTTACCAACTGTTCTACAAAAAAGACAACTATCTGCATTCATTCATTGTCTGCTTTGCAACCAAAATTAAATTAGGCCACACAATCATTCAAATATTGCATTATATAAATACTTTTGATACAAATCAATAACCCAGCACAAAATAATTGTTTTAAATATAATTTTGAACTATTTTCAGAAATCTGCTTTAAAGAATTATTTCATGAAATGTGAATACAAAACACCCAAATCTCTACATGAGACTGTTTTACTATATAAATTAATGTTAACTGGATTATTACACAACAACTTGAATAGACTGAGAACATAATATCGAGTGCAACTCGATGTCTGCCAACAGATAGACATGCAAAGCAAAACAGCGCTGAATGCAAGGTGATAGAAAAGAAAATGTATATTCGAAAATATAGGTAATGTAGTCTTAGCCATTCCACGAAAATGATGGGTCATTTTGTAAACCTATTACCACTGTTTTCATGGCAATGAAATGGTCTGCAAATCATGCGTGGTGACGGGTTCCACATATCTCACCCGACATTTTTTTTTGAAATATACTTTAGTAAATACTGTTTACTGCTGAATAATGATCATGCATATTATCATGGAAGTATTAAACTTATACTGATATGTACATAAAATTCAAGTGTGATATTAGTGGTACTAATTGTGCCTAAATTGTGCGTGAATATTTAGGCAAGTGTTCCAACCTTCTGTGTTATGACGTTGGTTTTGGTCACTCACATTAGTACTGATATTTGAAGAAAAAATACAAGAATGTGACGTCTACCCTGCTTTAATGTGTGCAGATTTACACACGTAAAATTACATCAATGTGAAATAGATTTACACCTCTCTGAAATAATAAATTGAATTATGTATAAATATGTGTTATATCACATCGCGTCTACCACTTTGCGAATATAGATACGTTGAGGGCGCTCTAATAATTCGTAAACATGAACTTGAATCGCGTGTATCTTTCTCGTGAAAATAACCTATCATTATTGTTTCCTAGGCAACACACTTTGTCTTTCGTTTTTACAGGACTTCCCTGATTAGTCGATTATATAAATTACACGTATGTCCTGGTAAGTTGAAATATTACGAGAAACAATAGTATGTGTATTTTCTCTTTCCACTGCGCAGTCTCCTCAACAGTCACGTGTTACAGTAATCAAATGATGTGATATTAAGATTCGTTTGACTCTGAATTATCACAGTGATAATACGAACAATACGGGATGACTGAGTAGTCATGTTACTAACATGTGAGCATAATGTAGTGGTTAACATGATATGCTTGATAGTACCAACGTATTCAACGTGTGTTTGTTATACTACGTATACACATATACCGTACACGTAGTTCTCATGAACATACTACGTATACACACATACCGTACACGTAGTTCTCACGTATCATACTGGATGTGAATTATTATGGTGACTGTACACCCAACAATGCACACCACGTACCCAATCATACATAAACGATCCACTACCATGGCAACAAGTCGCCATTCTTTTCTTACGTCTTCTTCGTGTTTCAGATGGTCGAAATATTGTCTTATTTTCAACACATCCCTGTGCAATACTCTGCCGCATGATTCGATTTCGTTTAGAATTGCGCCATTTTCCTTATCATCACGATCACGGGGCAACAACGGACTTTGTGAAGAATCGTTTGTTTTAGCATTTGGCGACCGCTTTATGTTCTTATTACGGGCATACACCGTGTAATCACGTTTGCATTTACGTTTTATCCGTATTCCTATCAGTCTTCCAAGCTTGTGTATAATCCACTTCTTGACCCAACATGGCACCCGTGACCTCTGCTGTCCACAGTGATGAATGTTGACCACAGCTGCGGACACTCCAACTGAGAGTGAGACTAGAACCATGGACACAGCATAGAATTGACCTGTACAGATGAAATACAACATGATCAATATTAAAACACACCTATTACAATTTTAAATTAAAACACCGCTCGTCCGCGCCGATTAGAAAACAAATTGACCAGAAACTTGTTATTATTCTCTTTTTCGGTGTATGCAGGTAAAATCGAATACAATTTTGAAATCAGATGAAGTAACGATAGTGTCTGTAATGCACATATGAAATATTATTATGTTGAAATAGCGATATTGATAATTTATAGCAATTCATTTGCGTGCATGTAGACTCAAGAACGGGTTTGCGAGTAAAAAAGTCTATGGTGTAAACTAAGTGAAATTGTATGGGTGTGATCGCAATGAACTTGCAACAGTGTGTGCGTAGACTCGTTCATGTACAAAATGAAGGTTTGTTACTGTAAACAGAACCAACATTTTTTGTGCAAACAACGAGGCAAACAGAAATGACAGACATGGTAGTTTGACGACATTGCTGTCCAGTATCGAGATTGAATAAACGGCAAAGCAGGTGTGTGGCTTGATATAATGTAACGTTCACGTGAATACGTATGGTGAATGACACGGTGGATGTGAATCAACGGGTTTATCGGATTCTTCTCAGCACATGAATACGATACAGACAGCACGCGTTTTCCGGACTTAATGAACAGTTTATTGTATATGACAAGTGACATATATATCTAGCATCCGTATTTCAATCTGTCGAAATGTCACAGTAATTTGAAGAGCGAGAATATCAAAACAATGACACACAAGCTTCAGATGTTGCCTAGCAGCGACTAGTCTTGCCCCCAAAACAAGAAATTGTATATATCGCACATGATATTATATTTGAACAGATAAGTGTCTGACAGGAGGTAATGTAACTGCATACCGTACAGATATTACGGAACAATGGTTCTAGTGGAACTAATTTAACGCACATTTATTTACCATAGCTTTTCAAAGTATAACTTGGTTTTGAAAACCCAAACGTGGGTAGTGTTACGTTTCCATTGAAAGAGATTTGATTATTTAAACTGCTACTGTTTTGAATAATTTAAATATTACAATATCTGACCATTAGAAACTCTAGAAGGTAGAAGATTTTGTAAATAAATGTACAATAAATGTTTGCCGAGATCATAGAAACAGTGAGAAAATCACGTGATTTGCTTGGCCTCCGAAATAGTGTTCCATTTTCTCTCGCAAGTGGTGACAGGAAATATTATGTTGTTCTCACGCTTTCAACGAGACTTCGGCGGCCATTGCGAGATCAATGACAGAAAAGACACAAAAATGTGAGTGCGTAATATAAGAAATCAGAAAAATACAGCAACATAATAAAACTTAACTCTCAAAACTAAGTAAAACAAGAAAATAATTAATTGCATAGATTCTCTCCGAGGAGTACACTTATTACTCACCCACAATGGGTATGACGCTCGATGGGGGCATGAGTTCAGCTAGGAGTAAGAGAAATACCGTCAACGACAGCAAAATTGTGATTCCAAAACTGATCTTTTCACCGGATTCCACGGGCAGAAAAAAGACAAGGGCCGTGGAGGCTGTGAGTAATCCACAGGGCAATAGCAGGTTTATCACGTGAAATACTGCCCGGCGACTTAACAGTATACCATAGGTGACGTCAGTGTATGGCACACCTGGCTCATCCGGGTAAACCATTACGTTATTTGTTGATGACAGTGATATCATATCCCATTCACCATCGCTGGTGAATATACTACTGTCACCTGCAAGGAAATAAACAATGAATACGACGATATGAGATCCTCGATATGGATATATTACAGCCTCGTTATAAATAGTCCTTACTTTTCTTCCACATGTTATAATTTGGCGAGTGTTCAGGTCGTATAGTATAAAAGAAGAACAGAAATGAACATGAACTTTATTGTAAATAAATTCAATCTCTAGTTCATGTTTTATGATGTTAGGCCAAAAACTGTTTTCAGTGATACAACATTCATCAGTAAATATTACTAAACATTACTTAATGTTATTACCTCTTTTCGTGTTGGTATTATTTGCAACAATCATATATACAATATCAGAACCTATTCATACCAAGTCTTCACAATTATGTTCCCACTGGCCATATTGCACATAGGTTTATAAAGGCAAAAATGTCGTCTCAGTCAAATTGCGTTTGAAGGACTAGTCCTCCAATGTATTTTATTTTATTGTATTAAATTAGCTTAAGGTTTTTTTAATATTGCCTACGTCTGAAATATGTCACAGTTCTAGAATCATCCGAGTTTAGACGGTTACTGGAATATACGCGTTTCCATGGTGACTGGAATATTTTCGTGACCTCATTCAGCATGTATGCATTTGTTCGGTGAATGCAAAGGCAAAATACAAATGTTTGAAGCGTTGTCAGTCCTCTATGACAACTGAAATAATTTCCCTGTGACTATCACATGTGTTTTGTAATGGTATATATATTGTTTTGTAATGGTATACATATTGTTTTGTAATGGTATACACATTGTTTTGTAATGGTATACATATTGTTTTGTAATGGTATACATATTGTTTTGTAATGGTATACATATTGTTTTGTAATGGTATACACAATGTTTTGTAATGGTATACATATTGTTTTGTAATGGTATACATATTGTTTTGTAATGGTATACAAATTGTTTTGTAATGGTATACACATTGTTTTGTAATGGTATACATATTGTTTTGTAATGGTATGCACATTGTTTTGTAATGGTATACATATTGTTTTGTAATGGTATACACATTGTTTTGTAATGGTATACACATTGTTTTGTAATGGTATACATATTGTTTTGTAATGGTATACATATTGTTTTGTAATGGTATGCACATTGTTTTGTAATGGTATACAAATTGTTTTGTAATGGTATACAAATTGTTTTGTAATGGTATACATATTGTTTTGTAATGGTATACATATTGTTTTGTAATGGTATACACATTGTTTTGTAATGGTATACATATTGTTTTGTAATGGTATACATATTGTTTTGTAATGGTATACATATTGTTTTGTAATGGTATACATATTGTTTTGTAATGGTATACATATTGTTTTGTAATGGTATACATATTGTTTTGTAATGGTATACATATTGTTTTGTAATGGTATACATATTGTTTTATAATGGTATACATATTGTTTTGTAATGGCATACACATTGTTTTGTAATGGTATACATATTGTTTTGTAATGGTATACATATTGTTTTGTAATGGTATACATATTGTTTTGTAATGGTATACATATTGTTTTGTAATGGTATACGAATTGTTTTGTAATGGTATACATATTGTTTTGTAATGGTATACATATTGTTTTGTAATGGTATACATATTGTTTTATAACGGTATACATATTGTTTTGTAACGGTATACATATTGTTTTGTAATGGTATGCATATTGTTTTGTAATGGTATACATATTGTTTTATAATGGTATGCATATTGTTTTGTAATGGTATACATATTGTTTTGTAATGGTATACATATTGTTTTGTAATGGTATACATATTGTTTTGTAATGGTATACATATTGTTTTGTAATGGTATACATATTGTTTTGTAATGGTATACATATTGTTTTGTAATGGTATACATATTGTTTTGTAATGGTATACATATTGTTTTGTAATGGTATACATATTGTTTTGTAATGGTATACATATTGTTTTGTAATGGTATACATATTGTTTTATAATGGTATACATATTGTTTTGTAATGGCATACACATTGTTTTGTAATGGTATACATATTGTTTTGTAATGGTATACATATTGTTTTGTAATGGTATACATATTGTTTTGTAATGGTATACATATTGTTTTGTAATGGTATACGAATTGTTTTGTAATGGTATACATATTGTTTTGTAATGGTATACATATTGTTTTGTAATGGTATACATATTGTTTTATAATGGTATACATATTGTTTTGTAACGGTATACATATTGTTTTGTAATGGTATGCATATTGTTTTGTAATGGTATACATATTGTTTTATAATGGTATGCATATTGTTTTGTAATGGTATACATATTGTTTTGTAATGGTATACATATTGTTTTGTAATGGTATACATATTGTTTTGTAATGGTATACATATTGTTTTGTAATGGTATACATATTGTTTTGTAATGGTATACATATTGTTTTGTAATGGTATACATATTGTTTTGTAATGGTATACATATTGTTTTGTAATGGTATACATATTGTTTTGTAACGGTATATACATTGTTTTGTAATGGTATACATATTGTTTTGTAACGGTATACATATTGTTTTGTAACGGTATATACATTGTTTTGTAATGGTATACATATTGTTTTGTAATGGTATACATATTGTTTTGTAATGGTATACATATTGTTTTGTAATGGTATACATATTGTTTTGTAACGGTATATACATTGTTTTGTAATGGTATACATATTGTTTTGTAACGGTATACATATTGTTTTGTAACGGTATATACATTGTTTTGTAATGGTATACATATTGTTTTGTAACGGTATACATATTGTTTTGTAACGGTATATACATTGTTTTGTAATGGTATACATATTGTTTTGTAATGGTATACATATTGTTTTGTAACGGTATATACATTGTTTTGTAATGGTATACATATGCAGGGAATCAACAATCGTCATCAAATTAGAAATTGCATCAATCGTTTCATAAATACTGAAAGCGTTTATAAAGATTACGGATTGAAAAGACGTTTTTGCACTTTATGAAAATTGAACTCTTCGTAATAACTACTACATGGGACGCCGAATATACAACACTCTTTTGGTACTTACCCAGCCCATGTATAATTAATTCATTGCCATTGTACTGCCAAGGACCAAACTTTAATTCACATAGTTGATGGTCGAACGGGAAATATTTGACATGTACGTGACACGTCGAATGAAATATAACTGGTGATGCCCACAAAACGGAGCCGTTGTAATCCACTTTGACAATTCGGTTGTCTAAGAATGTACGATACAAGTCATCGGCACTGAAACAGGAATCAAATAATTTATTTACAGATCAGTAAACGTAGATGTAAAAGCCACATGCGGTGATTACTCCAGAGTTAGCATTTTAAGTAAATATACTGATGGCTCCAATCGCTTGTTGGTGATAGGTTTTCATAGAACAATGTTTGAAATGTTTTTTAAATATGTTGGTTGGTTGGTACATAGTTGGGTAAGTAAGTGTAGTAGACATTGATTGACAGAGAGTTCGTTATCTAGTAGATATTAGTTGGTTAACCATGTTCAGTATGTATTGGTTTGTGAATAGTTGGTTATATGTCTAGCAGACATTGCTGGTCATGTGTAGATATCATCGTTTTCATATTTTTTTCATCTTTAGTTCATGATACACCGAAATGAGATATGAGAAACAGAAATGTTATTGAATAAGGTTAAAATATATAGATTTTTTTTATTGTAAAAATATTTATATGAAAAAAGACATATATTAATACTGATGTGAAATTGAAAAATTGTTGAAACAAAACAGCAACATTCTACAAAACATATATGTTCAGTAGGGCAAAATTTGAATTGGGTTCAAACTTTGTTATGATTCATACAATGCTACTATCTGAGATAATAGTAATTGTAATTTGATTTTAAATTTATTTGAAAGAGCTTGGTTGAAATAGTAATAAGAAAAAAAACAAGCATTCTCACTTGTTATATAGTATGACTTCTGGTAACCATATCAACTCAGATGGTATCTTAATATATTCCAGTCCGCCGAATTTATGAGGTTCCCAAGTGAGAAGTTCATCTTTCCAGACCTGTGTACCACCAACAACAATAAAGATAGAATATCATTCACGTTATCATCGACAGTTTAGAAACGTTACAATATACTAAATATAAATATGTATATTAGAAACACAGCGATGTTATGTGATGTGATGCGATGCGATGCGATGCGATGCGATGTGATGCGTTGCGATGCGATGTGAGAGATGTGATGTGATATGATATGATATGATATGACATGATGTGATGTGACATGATGTGATGTGATGTGATGTGATGTGATGTGATGTGATGTGATGTGATGCGATGCGATGCGATGTGATAAATTTAACTGTGTTTGTTATCGCTATTATTTATTTGTGATAACATTAATTTCCATGATACAGTGCGGCACCAGCGTAGTTATGACATTACTAACCAGCGTGACCCAGGCATTCGTTATAAGTTTCTGCATTCGTTCATTCTGAAATATAAATTTGATAATTTGCATCAGCGATTTACCGCACCAGTGTGTAAAAACTAAGGGTCTTTTTGAAAGTCATTACAACTAGTCTTTAATCATTGTCACGTACTCGTATCTATTTACGTGCACTGATTCAGAATACGATTTTCTCCTTTATCACAGAAAAGAAAGAAGGATAGACAGTGAGGTGTGTGAATAAAATAAATCTTATCATAAATACACGTAATTCACCCTAGGGATACATTACGTAGGCAGCCATTAGCAACCTGATTCCACACTACACCACAGACACAGCCATGAATGACACAATAATAAACAGCGATAAACTGATTAGTGAGTGAAAAAAACACAAATACATTACTATTAGAAACATAAACCGTCAGAGTCGCCATGAGACACGTCCGTCTGGGTCATTTACTTTCCACATGTCAACTATGTCAGAGAAGTAACGAATCAACGAGTTGATTACTGTCATTGTCGTTCTTTATCTCAAGTGAAGCATAGATTTAGATTCCAGCTATTTTCTAATGTTTATAGACTTCCTTTATGCAATTTGCGTATGATTTGCATTATAAATGATCGCCTCAAACGTGCTATGACAATCTATAACAGAAATTCAGATACTCCGTATTAATATGTGTTACATAATTGGGTATCAATAAATTTTGCGCTGTTGTAGTTGCCGCCGCTGCTGTTGTTGTTGCTGTTGTCACTGTCGTCGTCGTCGTCGTCATCTTTGTCGTTGTTGTTGTTTCATGGTAAATGATAGCAATATACTTATCGCGTCATCAGAGTGATTCATGATATCAAATATTTTGTAATCTAACTAATCTAATGTATTTATAATTCATATGTAGAAACAGCAAGTCTTGAATTATCATTTACACTCTCTCGATTTGGATAAGAAATTAACTAAAAAAAAATCTGACTTTACTGTCCTTTAGAAGTCGTTTCACGCTATCAGGTTATGACGTCAGTCTTGTTGGCGCAGTACATACGTAGTCTCTTAATCGACCTGCATTACTCGCAATATTACCACCTACCATGTCCAATATTTGTGATATTAATATTAACATTTCCAGTTTAGTCACATGTGTTTCATTCAATACCGGTCTCAATACAGGATTGTAGCTTAGCAACAGCTTCTCAACTAAGCGATTGGAAATCGACTTAGCCGGTGGAAAAGACGATTCTGAAATAAAGATGAATAAATATGACGTAATAGGGTTCACTTAATGCGATGTGACATCCCGTGGTGGGATGATATGTTACTTCGCGTGATGCAATGTAAATTGGTGAGACGTTACGTTGCGAGTTTTTGCGTTAAGCCCCATTTGGCGATTTGAACGTGAAACACTTGTTTTTATAATTGCAATATAGCAGGCGCTAAGGGGGTAGTTGAGAGATAGTTGGTGGCAACAATAAAGATTTATTGGGTACACAATAAATATGAAAAACAAAGTACATTATCGAGCACATAAACAGTTTTTACCATAGAAATAACACCTGTTACTACGTATGGTCGGTATATCAATAGATAAAAAGGGATCTTCGACGAGAGATGAAATGAAATGAAAGAATAGTACGAGAGTGGCAGTAAAGTAGGACAAAATAAAATGTTATAGTTTTCGTTTGTGATTGTGGATGTGACGACAAACAACTAATCATACTACCTGATAATCGAATCCGATTTTATCACACATGCAAAAGTTGACAGATATTTAATTTTATAATAATATCATGCCGAAGTAAATCTTGTTTTATAAGATAAATTTCGGATAAATAATATTCCTAGTGATATATTCTACAAAGAATATATGGGAGGGGGGGGGGTTGCACCATGTAAGTTATAAATATTTGTCGAAACAGACCCGCCGATAACGCCGACAATCATTTGACGATGATTCCCGCTTCAAAATTGAAGAATATTTATATCAAAGCTATTAAATTATTCTTCAAATGTAAATAATGGTTTATTTTGATAAAATAATGTTACAGATGCAATATTGAGAGTGTAAGAGAGTGTATTTTTTCGTGTAGCTGTATGGACACAGCATATTGATAAATGCATTGGAGTATGACTACGAGCTTAAAGCGTTTTTCTTGTAGCTCACATATCTGAGTATTCGTTCGACCAAGAAATGAAATTCCTTAATACGCATGTGCACTGGTTGTTTTAGCGCGTACAATGACTGCACATGCGTATTAGTGATTTCAGGTTTCCATCAACGATTATGTCCTGCAAACCAACAGTTTTAGTTTATGACATCTCAACAGTATTAACAAATTTATGTTTTCGTCTATATTTTATCTTTAAATCGATAAAGGAGGATTTTCAGAAAATTAAGATCAAAATGGATTTATATGTGTTGAGACTATAATACGGGAAGAAACACGTGTGAAGACCTCGTTACCGTGAATGAAACATTTGAAGTGTCAGGCAATTATCGAGTACACGCGCAATTTTACCTCAAAACATAGCCTTTAATTGCAAAACTACCGTGAAAACATTCAACGTTGCATCTATGAATGGAAATCGTCAATGGCAAGGGGTCATTGCACTAATTGAAAAATATACTGGCAAAGTCAAACAATTGAAGTGAATTTACTTAAGGTAGCGAGAGGGGAAAAACTAGAAAAAAAAACTTTTTTCTAAAAATCCCGGATTATGCAATCTTATATTGTGTACTTTCTTTATCTTTGGTCCGAATTTACAGTGCGCGATGCATTTGTTGAGTAATTTCAATTTATTCCCGGAAACTTAGTTGTAGGTGAACATGTCCTTCCTGCATTTACATATCATGTTGAATGACAGACTGAAGACAAAGGATTTAATTTGCATACTGATTTGTTGACCATCCAGCTTTATTATATACTGTGTAATCTATAAGAAGTGTCCGTTACGCGATCGAAGCACAGATAAACATAACGCTATCGTATTCAAGCTTTTCTCGGTGTTTTAATAACCTAATATAGCCTAATATGGCCGCCGACAAATGTCCGACACCGTTAAAAGATATCTAAATGAAAATGACCTGGGCTCATATTACAGTCAGCCCACAGAGTGGAATCAAAAATGTAACTCCGTGACTGACATTTTTCCTGCGTCAAAAAAGAGTGGACATTCTTTTGATGTGAATCGTAAGCCGGTGATCGCGGCTCGTGGCATTGGAAAGGGTAGTCGCACAATGCGTAAATTTAGTAGCTATATGGGATTACCGACTTCTCTATTATATCTGGAACCACATTCAGAGAAAACACTCGGAAAGTTTTAGACGTTGCTAAAAGACTATTAGAACAAGAATTTCAAGATGCCGCCGATGAAATAAGAAAACTCAAAACAGAATTGGCGGAGATAGACGAGAGTGGTGACACCGATAAAAAAACAGTGGATATAGCGGTTTCTGTCGACGGGTCAAGCTGGGTGGTCCGAAGTATTTAAACTATTTTCTTGACTTTCCGTAGACACCTGACTGCTATCCTTTTTAATGATTTAAATGCGCCCATGTTTATGTTTGCGTAATTATTACGAATGCGACGCATTATCAAGTCAGTAATATTGAAATATTCACAGACCCAATACCCCGGGTCAGTGCCCTAACAATAGTAAAAGATAAAATGAATTTTGCGTAGTTATCATGAAAGCTATACATTACGAAGTTGAAATATTCAGAGCTGGTACAATATTGTAACAAATTTGCGTAATTAGAAAAGCAGTGCACCAAGTAAACGATGTTGATATATTCAAAGTACAGAGTTGCATACAAGTTGCGTAATTACAGTACCGTCGGATATAAGTTTACTAGATCGACGCGCGGACCACGGAAGAAAAGGTTGCCAAGGCAACGCGCCAGTTCAGTGCGTGAATTGGGGTCAAACTTCGGTCAACACACACTTGATGTCAGCATCGCCGCACAGCAAGTTTCGCAAAGAAGTACTTGAAGTTCAATTGCACCCCAAAATGATGTCACTGTTCACTCAGTTAACGCATCGTGTGTTGTGTCATGTCATGTCCATGATGCACCATGTTTCGACTTTGGCTTGCTTTTCCTTCTTAGTGCATGTTCTTGTTTACGTAAAATGCGACCTCTCACCAACGTATTAAAACACTTTGAATTTATACTTTGAATGATTATATTTGGTCAACGCGAAACATTATTTTTTCTAAACATTTTCTGAGACCATTTTTATCAGCGCAGGGTTATTTTTTCAGACAAGATGGGCTTCGTAATATCTGCCATAACATCGCCCGGGCGATCTTTTGGTCCAAATTTTTCTAAAAAAAAAATCGAATCCTCCATAAGATCGCCCGGGCGGGGTATCGGCCAAATCAGGTAGTGCTGACTTAGAGCTAACTGATTATAACAAATCCGATAACGGTACACTCTCCATAGGCTGAGAGTAATGCAAACATATCTGTACTTGAATGCATGTATATCCCGTAAGTAAATATATGCTGTCACGAAGGCCCGCCCTATGTTTAGAGAACCGATTGTACTGTTGACGCTGTTCAACATAACAAAGGGACTTGAATAAATTAATTGCGCGGTCGCCATCTTGCTCAAGTTAGCACCCACTTTCGAAGAAACTGCTAAGTTTTGTCACGTTTTAGAAAACAACCAACCAATTTTTCACGATCTAACATTCCACACATATCAGATACTTGTATATTTATCGAAGTATGATCGAAATGGTCGACATTTTGTCATTAATTAGCTGTTTATCTGTGGCCAAATTCGAAAAAAAAACGTTTTATTGAGTTTTACGGAAACCAATTTTTGACTATCATAACTATTGAAGATGTCATCTTTCAACACTTTTCTTTACGCTAACGATGTATAAATTACACAATCTACTTGTCACAAAATGGGCTAAAATATGATGTCTCATGGACGTTTATGTGAGCCGTTGACGTTGAGTTACGGCCTTGGGAACAGGAAGACGTTCGTAAAATTTAGTCCATAAAGTTCAACAGGCTTTATCTCCAGAACTATGGGGCACATAAAAATTTCGAGACGCATTCTCAAAGATCATTATCTTATAAAGCAACAGTGAAAAGATCAGAAACATAGAAAAAAGGAACACCGAGAAACGGCCAATCCCGCAAAAAAACTCTCCGTTTAGGAGGTTAACGGGAACGATCGTAACTTAATCCCCTGAGCAAATATCAAGACGAAACATATATGATCGTACTCTGCTATATCTCAGCTTTCTGAAAACATATACATTGCCATAACTGCATGCTTAGTAACTGGTGAGGAAAGTCCTAAACTCCATTAAACTATAAATTATGTTTCCCCTCTCGCTACCTTAAGTTTGCTCAACACAGACATCATCAAAATTACCCAAAGAAGCATAGCCCGAAGACATGCCAAATATTACCCACAATTATTCATGTAACTTAAGTAATTTTATTGAAACAATCTTACACTATATACTAACAACTCCCTTTTTATCGTTGCACGTCCACAACGTCCAGAATGTTTCTCAATTTGTCTCAGACTAAAATAACTCATCCAGTTGTTGAGTGCTGAACTGTGTTTACTTTGACTAAACGGGAAAATGCATTTTGTTATATCACTTGAACAGCTTTTAATCTCTCTGCCAGGAAAATATTGAGGGTTTTGTGGATTATCTAGTGTGATATTAATTAGTCGAACCCAGATTGTATTTTACATATTTTCAATCTCATTTCCGTCAATATTGGGCATATTAAAACAAATAATATTACATTTCAAGCACTTATTTGAAACGTCCCTGACAAGTGAAAAGAAGTTATTTGAGGAATTTCTGGTGAAGTTGGATACAACTGTCAAACTTCCAAAATATCGAAGTAACACCGTTACTGGGGGCACAACTCATTTAAATATCATTACTCTTTGGGTGGAACCCTCATCTTTACATGTAATTATAAAACACTGCCCTTTTTAATTACACTGCCTCGGTTATACATTAGCCTACATTTTAGTGGATGAAAGGACAGTTCCCGCAGCTTGCCCAGTTTGTTAATAACATGATTTATATGTAATGATGCCAATACTATTGTTAGACATACGAGTATTTCTTAGACTAACATGACCCAACATGGCCTCCCCCACCTTAGTGTTTGCCTTAACCTTGATGACCTCCTCATTTCAGTGTTTGTTTGACCCTTGATGACCCCCAGTGTTTTTCTGACCCTTGTTGACCCCGTTCACCTCAGTATTTGTCTGACCCTTGAATCCCCCACCTCAGTGTTTGTACGACCTTTGATGACACCACCTCAGTATTTGTCTGACCTTTGATGACACCACCTCAGTGTTTGTCTGACCATACATGACTTGCACCTCAGTATTTGTCTGACCCTTGAATCTCCCACCTCAGTGTTTGTCTGACCGATGATGACCCCACTTCAGTGTTTGGCTGACCCTTGATGACACCACCTCAGTGTTTGTCAGACCATTGATGACCCCACCTCAGTGTTTGTCAGACCATTGATGACCCCACCTCAGTGTTTGTCAGACCATTGATGACCCCACTTCAGTGTTTGTCAGACCATTGATGACCCCACTTCAGTGTTTGGCTGACCCTTGATGACCCCACTTCAGTGTTTGTCAGACCATTGATGACCCCATTTCAGTGTTTGGCTGACCCTTGAATCTCCCACCTCAGTGTTTGTCTGACCGATGATGACCCCACTTCAGTGTTTGGCTGACCCTTGGTGACCCCACCTCAGTGTTTGTCAGACCATTGATGACCCCACCTCAGTGTTTGTCAGACCATTGATGACCCCACCTCAGTGTTTGTCAGACCATTGATGACCCCACCTCAGTATTTGTCAGACCATTGATGACCCCACCTCAGTGTTTGTCAGACCATTGATGACCCCACCTCAGTATTTGTCAGACCATTGATGACCCCACCTCAGTGTTTGTCAGACCATTGATGACCCCACTTCAGTGTTTGTCAGACCATTGATGACCCCACTTCAGTGTTTGGCTGACCCTTGATGACCCCACTTCAGTGTTTGTCAGACCAATGATGACCCCACTTCAGTGTTTGTCAGACCAATGATGACCCCACTTCAGTGTTTGGCTGACCCTTGATGACCCCACCTCAGTGTTTGTCTGACCCTTGATGACCCCACACAATGTTTGTCTGACGTTTGATGACCTCCACTCCAGTGTTGGCTCTTTCACTATGGTTACAGATAATTTCGAGAAAACTGAAAATGAGTTAAAATATTACATTATGGCTTTTACTAGAGTGTCAGAATTGAGGTCACAGAAGCATGTCGGATTGGATATTTGTTCCTTTTTTGTTAATTATTTTGTAATTATATAATTAGGAGATATTACTTAACCATGCTAATGCTATCATGTGTTACGATATAGTAGACGTTCGTGTAAACATAGAAACCCTGCACTGTTTAATTCATAATAATTTACATATGTTATTGTAAGTCTCGCCCAACAAAATATCCATACTTATATCTATTTTACGCCTATCAATGTCACGTGACTGCTGGGTAAACAACACCTATTTTGTTTGTATATAGGAATGAGTAAAAGTTGCTATGATTTAAACATACTTCTGCGTCAAAAGAAAGTCTACAATTTTATGTAACAAATATCATCTACACTGACCTTTAATTCGTTTTTTTAAAGTACACCAGTAAACCGTATAATGCTGTAGAAGATTTAGAAAATATATCCAGCTTAATTTATTTTATCAGAGTGTTGTCCTAATAATGGCATGTTCAAGGTACCGTTTGTTCATGTATACAACCAGGTAGTGTTCCATGCATGCACAGATGTGGGTGCTTACTGTACCGTTACATATTACCAAAGTGACATCAAATTGGAACTGCGCGGAAAAGTATTAACATATTTTTTGTCCCGTGCATCAGCGCTATTCCCCATGTGGCCGCAGTATAGCCAATCACGTTTCTTCTCTCGATTTAAATGCACGAGCACGTTACGTGAACGGAAAGCGTGTACACATTCACAAACAAATATTAATGTGTAAGATCGATATTAACACACAAACATCGATTTACGCCTGATTTATTTGTTTCTCAATTTGTTTCTCAATTAAGTACCAGCCATTTGAGCGATTTAATTTGCAGATCAATTATCATTGGTAAAATTAATTAATAAACATGTAGGTATCACGTGATTCAATACAATTATAACAGACGGATTATGATTAACGGATAAGAATAATTTATCGTAATCAATAAATATGTCTCTTCGTTAAATTTTCCTGCTTGTTATTTTGAATTTGTTATTTGTTTTTTTCCTAAATGAAGCTATAGACTAGGCAGATTTACCTCGGCAACACGACAATTATTAATTATGCGTCAGTTTTGAGTTCCACATATTACGAGAAGAAAAACTGTTTGCGTGTAGTGTAGTGTAGTGTAGTGTAGTGTAGCGTAGCGTAGCGCAGTGCAGTGTAGTGTAGTTTAGTGTAGTGTAGCGTAGCGCAGCGCAGCGCAGTGTAGTGTAGTGTAGTGTAGCGCAGTGCAGTGTAGTGTAGTTTAGTGTAGTGTAGCGCAGCGCAGTGCAGTGCAGTGCAGTGTAGTGTAGTGTAGCATAGCGTAGCGCAGTGCAGTGTAGTGTAGTGTAGTGTAGCGCAGTGTAGTGTAGTGTAGCGCAGCGCAGTGCAGTGCAGTGTAGTGTAGCGTAGTGCAGTGTAGTGTAGTGTAGTGCAGTGCAGTGTAGTGTAAGTGTAGTGTAGTGTAGTGTAGTGTAAGTGTAGTGTAGTGTAGTGTAGTTTAGTGTAAGTGTAAGTGTAAGTGTAGTTTAGTGTAGTGTAGTGTAGTGTAAGTGTAGTGTAGTGTAGTGTAGTGTAGTGTAGTGTAGTGTAGTGTAGTGTAGTGTAAGTGTAGTGTTTATAATTAATTCTCAGTATTATTTACTATTAAAAAAGCTGCATCCTTAAATGTGTCACCATTGTATACGACTGAGTTTGATGTGGGGGTGCTCCGTGGTTGAGTACAAAAGCGATGTGTGTATACAAGTCACACGCGCGTGTAGTTTACGATGGTAGCGTAATATTTACTCTGTTGTGTATTCGGTGCTATCAGCTTGACTTAGTATGTTAACAGTCAACAACCATGAGCTTATAAATAACGGTAATTTGGTGAATCGGTATAGTTGGTTCTAACAAGCCTTTGTATTGGTCTATGCCTACGGAGCACAGCAAAAACACATGACGAGTTTTACTGCATGACACGTTAGCACAAGCGAAGTGTCTCCCGTTGAGAAAAATCACTAAAATACAACATACCTGAGTACATGGTACTACCCAGTATTAGTATCACGGGCATGAACAGCGACATTACGGAGAGTTCCCTTGACGTTCGTGCAGACATGATGATACGGGCAATAAGGAGAGCTCAAAACGGTGATGATAAAAATATCTGTAACCCAGACAAGTGCAAACCCGAGTATTAATAATTCGTTTTCCTGATAGAATGGATGGCGGAACAACACATTTATTTCTTATTTTTAAAAAGGGTCATTTATTGTGAATGAGTTGAGAGTAATTACGAGTCAGCGCTGTTCTTTTTATGCTGGTCGGTTTAAATTACCGTGCACTCCCATCTGGGGATTTGACATATTCATTAAACTACATGGAAATTACTGAGCATTCTCACCTGGGACTTGACATAGTCACTGAACTACACGACTATTACATGCGATTACAGAGTAATACAATATTTCAAATAAGCAATTATTTTAATGATAGTTATTATAACGAAGTAAATAAAAAGACGTACATTTAAAAAATACTACCAAATGCGTTGATATGAAGGATATCGTAGAATGGTTCAAATATTGAACGGGGGTTCAATGACACATTATACACTGTAGTTACAAACCGCTTATCAGAAACTCACAGAACTGACATCGTTTTTCCATTTCACATTTACTTGAATACATTGAATTCACTGAATATACATCAAAAACAATTCGCGGGGAAACGAGTGGTTATTAGAAGAGCATTCCATGTGCATGCACTGTTAATAGTTAAATTAAATTTAATTTAATAACAAACATCTGTTACAACACGACAGGCGCAAGCATTCCTAGTCATTGTTCATTTGGAAAGATTTCGTAGTCTTTGAACACATGGGACGATTCCGTAGTCATTGAACATATGGGACGATTCCACAGTCATTGCACATATGGGACCATTCCTTAGTCATTGTAAATATGGGGCGATTCCGTAGTCATTGTAAAAATGGAATGATTGCGTAGTCATCGTAAATATGAAAGGATTCCATAGTCCTTGTAAATATGAAAGGATTTCACAGTCCTTGTAAATATGGAAGGATTTCGTAGTATTTGTAAATATAAAAGGATTCCATAGTCATTGTAAATATGAAAGGATTTCACAGTCCTTGTAAATATGGAAGGATTTCGTAGTCCTTGTAAATATGGAAGGACTTCATGCTCCTTGTAAATATGGAAGGACTTCATAGTCATTGTAAATATGGAAGAATTTCATAGTCATTGTAAATATGGAAGGATTTCATAGTCATTGTAAATATGGAAGGATTCCATAGTCAATGTAAATATGGAAGGATTTCGTAGTCATTGTAAATATGGAAGGACTTCATGCTCCTTGTAAATATGGAAGGATTTCATAGTCATTGTAAATATGGAAGGACTTCATACTCCTTGTAAATATAAAAGGATTCCATAGTCATTGTAAATATGAAAGAATTTCACAGTCCTTGTAAATATGGAAGGACTTCATGCTCCTTGTAAATATGGAAGGATTTCGTAGTCATTGTAAATATGGAAGGACTTCATGCTCCTTGTAAATATGGAAGGATTCCATAGTCATTGGAAATATGAAAGGATTTCACAGTCCTTGTAAATATGGAAGGATTTCGTAGTCCTTGTAAATATGGAAGGACTTCATACTCCTTGTAAATATGGAAGGATTCCATAGTCGTTGTAAATATGGAAGGACTTCATAGTCATTGTAAATATGGAAGGATTTAATAGTCATTGTAAATATGAAAGGATTTCACAGTCCTTGTAAATATGGAAGGATTTCCTAGTCATTGTAAATATGGAAGGACTTCATGCTCCTTGTAAATATGGAAGGATTTCATAGTCATTGTAAATATGGAAGGACTTCATACTCCTTGTAAATATAAAAGGATTCCATAGTCATTGTAAGTATGAAAGAATTTCACAGTCCTTGTAAATATGGAAGGACTTCATGCTCCTTGTAAATATGGAAGGATTTCGTAGTCATTGTAAATATGGAAGGACTTCATGCTCCTTGTAAATATGGAAGGATTCCATAGTCATTGTAAATGTGAAAGGATTTCAAAGTCCTTATAAATATGGAAGGATTTCGTAGTCCTTGTAAATATGGAAGGATTTCATACTCTTTGTAAATATGGAAGGATTCCATGGTCGTTGTAAATATGGAAGGATTTCGTAGTCTTTGCAAATATGAAAGGATTTCATAGTCATTGTAAATATGGAAGGATTTCATAGTCATTGTAAATATGGAATGATTTCATAGTCATTGTAAATATGAAAGGATTCCATAGTCATTGTAAATATGGAAGTATTTCACAGTCATTGTAAATATGAAAGGATTCCATAGTCATTGTAAATATGAAAGGATTCCATAGTCAGTGTAAATATGGAAGGATTCCATAGTTATTGTAAATATGAAAGAATTCCGTAGTCATTGTAAATATGGAAGGATTCCATAGTTATTGTAAATATGAAAGGATTTCGTAGTCATTGTAAATATGGAAGGATTTCATAGTCATTGTAAATATGAAAGGATTCCATAGTCATTGTAAATATGAAAGGATTTCATAGTCAGTGTAAATATGGAAGGATTCCATAGTTAATGTAAATATGAAAGGATTCCATAGTCATTGTAAATATGAAATGATTTCATAGTCAGTGTAAATATGGAAGGATTCCATAGTTATTGTAAATATGAAAGGATTCCATAGTCATTGTAAATATGGAAGGATTTCGTAGTCATTGTAAATAAGAAAGGATTCCATAGTCATTGTAAATATGGAAGGATTTCATAGTCATTGTAAATATGGAAGGATTTCATAGTCATTGTAAATATGGAACGATTTCATAGTCATTGTAAATATGGAATGATTCCATAGTCATTGTAAATGTGGAAGGATTCCATAGTCAATGTAAATATGAAAGGATTCCATAGTCATTGTAAATATGGAAGGATTTCACAGTCATTGTAAATATGGAAGGATTCCATAGTCATTGTAAATATGGAAGGATTTCATAGTCATTGTAAATACGAAAGGATTCCATAGTCAGTGTAAATATGGAAGGATTCCATAGTCAGTGTAAATACGGAAGGATTCCATAGTCATTGTAAATATGAAAGGATTTTGTAGTCCTTGTAAACATGGAAGGATTTCATAATCATTGTAAATATGGAATGATTCCATAGTCATTGTAAATATGGAACGATTCCATAGTCAATGTAAATATGGAAGGATTCCATAGTTATCCTCGGGGGCGGACATCCGGGTATTTTCTACCGCCTGGCAACCTTCGCGGTGAAAACAAAGACCAAAAACTCACAGAAAACGGTACTTTGCTATGGTTGTTGAGAGTCCCCTGAACAGTGTAACAAGATTAGCCCTACGTGTGTAACATATATGAATTTGGTTGTTCAGGATTACTTCGAAGTTGAGTTTGTGTTGTTTTCTCGAGTTTTCACCGGCTCCACTGGCGTTCCACAGCAGCACGCACAAAGCCCATAGAAATACGTGGTACAGTGGTGCGCGTCTTAGCAACGTAGAACGTCCGTGACGTAGCTCTGCCCCCGAGGATTGTAAATATGAAAGAATTCCATAGTCATTGTAAATATGGAAGGATTTCATAGTCATTGTAAATATGGAAGGATTTCATAGTCATTGTAAATACGAAAGGATTCCATAGTCAGTGTAAATATGGAAGGATTCCATAGTCAGTGTAAATATGGAAGGATTCCATTGTCATTGTAAATATGAAAGGATTTCATAGTCCTTGTAAATATGGAAGGATTTCATAGTCATTGTAAATATGGAAGGATTCCATAGTCATTGTGAATATGGAAGGATTCCATAGTCATTGTAAATATGGAAGGATTCCATAGTCATTGTAAATATGAAAGGATTTCATAGTCATTGTAAATATGGAAGGATTTCATAGTCATTGTAAATACGGAAGGATTCCATAGTCATTGTAAATAATTTTATGGAATGATTGCGTGTATGTTAAAATAGTATGTATATTTTAAAATAATGTGTGTGAGGGCGTTATCACTGAATGATAATTTCGTGTATGCGGAAGAAAGAAAAACGCGAGCATCCAGTTTACGCCCATTCATTCATTCTATGTATACTTATTGTATTCATTTATTTCTTACTTCCTTATGTCACATCTGTCTGGTTACAGTCATGTGATCCAGGGGGGTTCCAGAATAAAATTTATCATCAAAAATCGCATTGGGATAGCGTTTACAACAAGCAGACACACAAGTCTTCACTCAGTCGATAGTGATCAAAGTTGTTCAGCAACTACACAGTACACCAAAGTATATTCAAAGGCAAATATGCCAACCGTCTTATTAACAATAACACAACATAACGGTATTCAATAATAACACTATTACATTCATATCAATTCTGACATGAATATAAGAAAACTCCAATACTCCATACAAGTAATCTCAAATAGATGAAAGGGCTCCCTCTAGTGACCAATGCTATCACCCAAATTGTAGCTAGTCTACACAAGTAACAGCACTGGTACCTAAACAGTTTAGTAACAATACTCCGCTTCCCACAAGGGTAGCAACTATCTCAATAAATCAGCTATTGCATGAATTATACACAAAGTATTCAAACTCATCTTCTTTCACATTGAGCTCGTACAGGCGGCTTCATCGGCAATAAATCACACAAATAGTAACTGAACTGCCTGACTATCATTGGTCAATAAAATACAAGTACTTTACCATACACTTGTGTTCCACAGATACCTCACCAATGTATAAATCATCAGCATCCGCATATGCCCGTATCCACCATAATTTGCAGTAAAGATGCAATCAAAAATACCTTTCTCATTTAGACAAAAGTTATACAGTTAGATATCTTATCACATATGCAAAAACACAATTGTCACAGGACTTAAAGCTTAAACACAGTTAAGCAATGAATATAAGCAAGTATACAACTGGTAAAGCCAATAAGAATTTCGGCATGACCCTTGGGCAATTTTACATCAAAACATAGATGGCCATAAACGTAACTATATAGTTGAACTCTGAGGGCGCTCTAACTTACAATCATAGAGTTCTCTATTGATCAACAAAATTGACAGTAAATATCAATATAACGATGTGTATGCAATTCGCATACAAATAATGAGCTCTAACCTCTCATAAACTATAACAGAGCCATCTAACAAACATTTGCCACAATAAAACACAATATTATAACTCAATAAGTTCCTAAAACAACAGCTCGAAAAGTCTTTTTAACATACAGTTAAAGTTCAATGGCTCGATCATAGACCCAATGTTCGCATATGATGGTCAACCTATATATCACCGTTGTTCTGGTTTGCTTAATCTGGTTACATAAATCCGGTTCTCACTGTCTCTTGAATGTCAGTGATATGATTCAGGCACGGTATGCACAAAACGACAATGTCAAAGTCTCGGTAACTTAATTACTCATGATTATTATAACTGGCACGATGATTCCTTTTTTGCAACAATTCGAAGATGCGTGAAGCAATCCAGACACTTTCCTTCGACCACAGGATACTGCAGATATTTCATCAACGAGATGTGATCATTCCCCTTGGCGTTGTGTTGTTTACTGACACGATCGTTCAGTCGTTTTGACCCGAAGAAGTCTCTGAGCGCGTATATTTCGATCACACTGCCTCCAAGATGCGTTCAATCCCCCGCCCATGCATGTGAAATAGTTCCACAAAGTCTCAGAGTCAGTAGCGTTGAACCACAACTAATGTTAATTATTTGCCGACATCAACTGCATCAGTCGACACGATCAGTCGCCATCTTCTTCACGCACACACACGAGGCATGCCAGCTCTCCTGAAACTCGAGTGCTGATTGGCCAACAAGCGTCAAGTCCCAATTCGCCTAGAAACCGTACACAGTCACCATGACGCAATGTCATAGACATAACGGGGAAACAATACCTAATTATCAAGGGTACGTTATCAAATAAATTATGTACAAATAAAATACACAGTAGACACAGGCACAATATAGGACTAGATATCTGGGAAACACAATAAGTATAGCATTAAACTGTCACTAGCTAAAAATACAAAATTACAAATTGTGACACTCTCCTCCAAACAGACTGTCGTCCTCGACCTGTCAACAACTATACTTCTGGGTTGATACAACAGAAACTCATCGGACATCAGTAGATCTTCCATACCACTCAGAACCCACTGGCTTAATCACACCAGTCACCACACCGATACTCTTCACCATATCTTCTCACCCAGTCAATGTAGAATACAGAAGTATGCAATTGGAAACAATATCTGAACCATACATACACATATTCAAGTGAATAAAACAAGTAGTAAGATTCATAATTGGTGCTCACTGGCAAACAAAATCAATTTCACTTCATGGACAAAACACGTTCAGTGAATTATCTGTATTATTAATCCCCAACATGAGCATCAGCAAAGTCAAAGAATTTGGTCCTCTGCCCATGCTACATGGGAAGTAAAATGTCTTATCAGCGCTTCTCTATCCAACCTAATCTATTCTTCCTATCTTTTCATCTCCAGGCCTAGCATGTCTATGATACATTAAAATGCACTAAATACAGAAGAGTGAGATTCCGAAATGCATAAGATGGACTTACAACACAGTCCCTAACTTTCTAAACACAAAAACGTTGGTTGGGAAGAGCTTAATCAAGGAATTTTGGTCTTCCCAATACCAATCGAAAAGTAGAGAATCGAACAACTGTTTGCTCTGCCCGACTCTAAACAAGTAAAAGTAGCTGCAAAGTCAATTCCTCTATCAATAAAGGCTCTCAACTACTCAACATTCAATCAAACTATTTTACACTAGCACCTCCAGTACACCATACACAATGCCTATACATAACTTGCATAATGTATGTGGCAGTGGTAAACACCAAAGCAGAAATAAAGGTGAAACACACGATATACACTACATAAGAAACAAGAATTGAATAACCATAAAGCATGGCTCGGGCTCCCACCAATATGGAATCAGAAAACAAGTAGTGCATAGAGCGAAACACAAAGAGAAAAGAGAAAAGAGAAAAGAAATCTTCAAGAAAACAACTCATGTCATTTCACTTGCTCAGACTATTCAGCCAATCACTTCTTTTCATGGAGAATAAAGGTTTCAACATCTACTCTAAGCTGTCTAGTTGTCTCGGAATCTGATATTAGATTTATCTTTCTCATTAATCCAGATTCATCCAACTTGATATTCCTCAATTTAGTTATTTCTTTCTTCAGACACATAATCTCCCATTTCAACCACTCCATCCCATATCCAGGCTCAGAACCAGCTCTACATCCCTGATCGAAGCCATATCTGATGGGTGCTCTATGATTACGCTTTGGTCTGTTATGAATGTTCTGATCTGATGCCTTTTCTTCAGTTTCCGACACAACAACCTCGGACGTCAGTTCTTCAACTGGATTGCCCTCCAAGGTTTTTCCTTGACAAGGGGTAGCCTCCACCCTCTCATCTGGAGCACCAGTAAGCTCTTCATCTGTATCTGTTGAACTCAGATCTAAGGGTTCCTTGAAAGAAACCAGACTCTACAATCTATCATGGTTTGTTTCATCAGAGAATCTCCTCTCAGGTGGACCACATGATTCAGCATTACACATACCAACATGATATTCAAGAACACCATTTATCTCTGCATATCTGGATGTCATAAAGGATGCAGAATCCAATCCTGGATTTATAACTCTATCACTGGCATGATCTCTGGAGACTCTTACATCAGGACATATCTCTGATGTATAATCTGGACGTGGCCCCTGTTCAACCCAGTAGATTTCTTCAGCATTCTCCTCCTCCGATGTTTGGACTACAGATGATTCATGTTCCATGTCCGAAGACTCAACAACTGGCTTACGTCTTGTTCTAACACCTTCCCTTCTGACCCTACCCCGTGGGCCTGCTGTTCTCATAGGTCGATCTGGGTATTGTACAGGTAAGGAACAACATGGCAACAGCAGATGTCTATGCACTGTCCTAATACACCCATCTTTCTGTTCAGACCTTATCTCATAAACTGGTATGTCTTTTTTAATCACACGATATGGTATTTTCTCCCACTTATCAGATATCTTGTGTTTTCCTCTGAGTGAAACATTACGAATCAAAACTCTGTCACCTGGTTCCAATAATGCTTCCTTGGTCTTTTTATCATAACTTTGTTTGTCATACTCAGCTCGTTTCTTAACTCCCTTGGAGGCCGAATCATATGCTATCTTCAAGCGATCTCTCAAGGCAGCAACATATTCATCAGGACTCCCATCCTGAAAGTCTTCCGGCTCTAATCCCAGGTATATATCAACTGGCAATCTTGGGGGGCGACCATACATCAAATAATATGGGGAATATCCAGTAGCGTCACATTCTGTGCAGTTGTAAGCATGGACAACTGGGCCAACATATTGCTTCCAATCCTGTTTTTGATCATCAGACAAGGTGCCAAGCATGTCAATTAATGTCTGATTGAAGCGTTCGCATTGACCATTTCCCTGAGGATGGTAAGAAGTGGTTCTAGACTTTGTCACACCCAACAGCTCACATAACTTCCTTATAACCTTTGACTCAAAATTGCGGCCTTGATCCGAATGCAATCGGGCCGGGAAACCGTAATGATTCAGAAAGTTGTCCATCAGGGTCTTTGCTGTTACCATTGCTGTCTGATTTTTAGTCGAAACCGCTACGGCATACCTGGTAAAATGGTCCGTCATGACCAGAACATCCCTGACTCCACCCTTACAAGGTTCAATCGTCAAATAATCCATTCAAATGAGTTCAAGTGGATATGTGGTAACTATATTAACTAGTGGGACACAAACCTTGGCAGCAGGTGTAACTTTGCGTCTGGTACATCTTTCACAGGAACGTATCTTATTACAAACATCCTCACTCATCTTTGGCCAATAAAATCTAGCTCTCAGTAAATCCAAGGTACGTTCCTGGCCCAAATGACCCATGTCATCATGGACTGCTTCCAAAGCTGTACCACGATACTTGGCAGGAAGTACCAACTGATATTGCATACGCCCATCAGGTTTCATTCGTCTCCGGTGAAGTACGTTCTTACGAAAACAGAAATGTTTCCACTCTCTCTAACCCCACTGAACTGGCAGTGATTCATGTGATCTCTCAGCAGCTGATAGTGGCTTGCCCATCTCAAAATATCTATATAGTCGTCCTACTACAGGGTCATTTAATTGGTGTTGCCTCCACTCATCCATGGAAACAGTAGGAAGAGACAACTTGTCTGGATTAATCTGTGGATTCAATAATGTTCTGGGTACAACAGGAACAACTCCACCAATTCTTTCAATATATGGTTTCTCTATATATTGACCATGACAAATTGCTGTCACAGTTTCAGCAGCAAAAGTGTTTCTCCCTCTGTCCTCTGGTGATACCAATTTCTTCCAGTATGGATTCACATCATCTGAGGAATAATCTGACCGTGGCTGACGTGACAAACCATCGGCATCTCTATTTAATTTACCTGGTCTATATTCAAGAGAAAAATCAAAGGTCAACAGTGCCTGCAACCACAGATGACCAGTTGCATCCAACTTCGCAAAGGTTAAGATATATGTCAGCGGATTATTATCCGTTAGGACATGAAATCTTCTTCCATACAGGTATTCCTTAAACTTATCCGTTATAGCCCACTTCAGAGCAAGGAACTCCAGCTTGTGTGCCGGGTAATTGCGTTCACTTTTGGATAAGCTACGACTTGCATAAGCTACAACTCTTTTGTCCCGGTTTTCTCCTTGAGACAGTGTGGCTCCCAACCCCAACAAACTTGCGTCTGTGTGAAGCTCAAACTTCTGTGTATAATCTGTGTAAGCCAGCACTGGTGGATTCACCAACCTTTCAATTAAAGTGTCAAATGCTTGTTGGCATTCTGATGTCCAGTTGAAATCTCGTAACTCTGATCCACGAGCCTGTCGCATTTTTCCATCTCTGCCCTTTCTAACATATAGACCTTGGGTTAAATCATTCAGGGGTTTGGCGACCTTTGAATAATCCTTCACAAACCTCCTGTAGTACCCTGTCACACCAAGGAAAGTTTTAACCACCTTTGCATTCTTCGGCACAGGCCAATCTCTAAGTGCCTCAGTCTTAGCAGGGTCAGTTTGCACTCCCTCTCTTGAGACAATATGCCCCAAATACTGAACTTCAGAACCAAAGAAATTACACTTCTTTGCCTTGACCTTCAAGCCATTCTTCAATAAGCGATCAAAAACTTGCTGGAGCCGGTCCAGATGTTCTGAATAGGTCTTTGCAAAAACAATGACGTCGTCTAAATACACAACACATATCTTATTGTTGAGACCATCCATGCATTTGTCCATCACCTTCTGGAACGTAGCAGGTGCATTGCATAGGCCCATGCTCATATGTGTACATTCAAAATGTCTAACTGGTGTCACAAAGGCAGTCTTTTCTATGTCATCCTCATGCATCGCAATTTGCCAATAATCACTCTTGAGATCAATTGTGGAAAACCAATTGGATCCCTGAAGAGTATCAAATGTTTCCTCAATTCTAGGTAAGGCATACACGTCCTTAATGGTTTGAGCGTTCGGCTTCCAATAATCGATGCACAGTCATATACTGCCATCTTTCTTTTCTACAAGAACAACTGGTGCAGCGAAGGGGCTACTAGACTTCTGTATAACATTACTATCCAACTTTCCCTTCAATATTCTCTTCAGATTATCATACATTGCGGGAGCTACCCGTCGGTGTCACTCTCTAATAGGTTCCTCATTAGTTAGCTTTATTCTATGTTTCTCCAGTGTGCAACAGCCTAAATCATTTTCATGTTTTGAAAATACTTCACTGTTCTTCTGGAAAAATCTCTTAGCCTCTTGTAACTGAGCCTGATCCAATGAGGTATTATCCACCTTAAGTTTTACATCATCCACAATCAATTCTGTTACATCCTTCATCTCACACAACTTATCACCATGAACATCTAGGGTGGCTTTCTGGGCATTGATCTGGGCATTCGTTCTTTTGGGGTAACAATCCAAGTCACAGCACATGCATCATCAATAATTTCTCCTGGCCTATTAACAAGATTTCTGTCTGACATATTAATGACTCTCACAGCCAATCTTGAGGAATTACTTAATACACCTTAACACAGTAGCTGCAGGTGTTGTAGACAGTGGGGCTCTGGCCTTTTTACTTGGTTCCACCACTACCAAATACTGATCTTTATTTGTCCCACCTCGCACTCTGCCAAATACTATTGCGCCTTCATCTGGTCTGATGCACAAAGGTGCATGAATAGATGCTCTGATATGTCCCAAGTGACCGTCATCTCCTATGAACCTATGCTGTGCTTCTATATGTCGACAAACTGCTTTCCCTGTAACTGACATTCTCTGATATTGTACATGTCTTTTATTAAGATAGATTGCACTATACATATCATACTTATCTAATAGATTAGTACCTGCAGTCACAAACACCTGCTTATTATATTTATTATCCGGAGTCACCAGTACCAGAACAAGATATTTATCATCCTTGCCAAATAACTCATATGGAAATGAGGCAGTCACTTCTATATATTCCAGATAGGGCACATTCTGTCCATCAGCTCCGGATATAGTGAACGCATCTTCTATTTTTTCAATAGGAGTATGTGACAAGTCCCTTCTGTAAAATGAATGACTCACTGTCGTGACCTGTGACCTATATGTGCAATAAACTACCTAAAAATACATATACTTAAGTGTTAAACTTACTGAACTTAGCCACAGTCAATGGACAGCACCTTGTGAGTCTCAGTAAACACACTCGCAGTGTATCTATATCCCAATTGCCACACGTTTTGGGCGCCAATTCTGTCACACCTGTCTGGTTACAGTCATGTGATCCAGGGGGGCTTCCAGAAAAAAAATTACCATCGAAAACCGCATTGGGATAGCGTTTACAACAAGCAGACACACAAGTCTTCACTCAGTCGATAGTGACCAAAATTGTTCAGCAACTATATTCAAAGTATATTCAAAGGCAAATATGCCAACCGTTTTATTAACATTAACACAACATAACGGTATTCAATAATAACGCTATTACATTCATATCAATTCTGACATGAATATAAGAAAACTCCAATACTCCATACAAGTAATCTCAAATAGATGAAAGGGCTCCCTCTAGTGACCAATGCTATCACCCAAATTGTAGCTAGTCTACACAACTAACAGCACTGGTACCTAAACAGTTTAGTAACAATACTCCGCTTCCCACAAGGGTAGCAACTATCTCAATAAATCAGCTATTGCATGAATTATACACAAAGTATTCAAACTCATCTTCTTTCATATTGAGCTCGTACAGGCGGCTTCATCGGCAATAAATCACACAAATAGTAACTGAACTGCCTGACTATCAATGGTCAATAAAATACAAGTACTTTACCATACACTTGTGTTTCACAGATACCTCACCAATGTATAAGTCATCAGCATCCGCATTATGCCCGTATTGCATTTGCAGTAAAGATGCAATCAAAAGTTATACAGTTAGATTGTCACTAGACTTAAAGCTTAAACACAGTTAAGCAATGAATATAAGCAAGTATACAACTGGTACAGCCAATAAGAATTTCGGCATGACCCTTGGGCAATTTTACATCAAAACACAGATGGCCATAAACGTAACTTTATAGTTGAACTATGAGGGCGCTCTAACTTACAATCATAGAGCTCTCTATTGATCAACAAAATTGACAGTAAATATCAATATAACGATCGTCTATGCAATTCGCATACAAATAATGAGCTCTAACCTCTCATAAACTATAACAGAGCCATCTAACAAACATTTGACACAATAAAACACAATATTATAACTCAATAAGTTCCTAAAACAACAGCTCGAAAAGTCTTTTTAACACACAGTTAAAGTTCAATGGCTCGATCATAGACCCAATGTTCGCATATGATGGTCAAACTATATATCACTGTTGTTCTGGTTTGCTTATTCCGGTTACATAAATCCGGTTCTCACTGTCTCTTGAATGTCAGTGATATGATTCAGGCACGGTATGCACAAAACGACAATGTCAAAGTCTCGGTAACTTAATTACTCACGATTATTATAACTGTAATATATTAAATAAATTCAATATAAGATCATTCAAATTTTTAAATTATTTAACAATAAAGGCGGCCATCCCATCTCCATGGAAGAAAATATTGTATGAAGGTCAGAGGTCACGTACCTGCAATACAATAACTTGTAATGTACTATCTTGCAAACAATATTACAATCCATTTATGCATACTCTTGAAGTGCCAGCTATATAAGAAATGGTCAGCAATCTTTGAGGATATTCAAAATGATCAGTGGGTACAATATTTTAATATGTCATTTAATATTACCAGTGAAACTAAACGTCAGGCTTTTCAATATAAAATACTCCATAGAATCATTCCATGTAACACTAGGTTACAGAAATGGAGTATAATAGATACTGATTTATGTAATGATTGTGACCAGATCGACATATTATGTCACTTCATATTCCAGTGTAATATAGTAAACTGTTTTTGGAGTGATTTAACACGCTGGTATGAGGTAGCTATATCAGATTATTTACCATTATCTTGTAAAAATGTAATGTTTGGATTCATACCACTTAATATAGATAATTTCACTATGAATTACTGTATTTTACATATATAAGCACAAATATTTCAGAAACCGTTCTTTTCATATTAGTTTTAATGGCTTCTTACGAGAATTGAAAAATAAGACTCTAGTAAAAAAAGGCAAGCACAAACTGCTGGCAAATACCAAGAATTTACTTCACTGTGAGCTGTAATTCTTAATCTATTATTATAAGCCCGTACATTCATTGCATATTTAAAAATACCAATACTTTGCCACCTACAACTATAGTTTGTGATGCACTGTTATATTATCTGTTAATAAAAAAGTAAGGTAAATGTGTTAAACAATTAAATTCATCAAAGAATAGAGTAGAGAATACTGATAGTGATCTCTCACATATTATAAAATAACTACATGATGATAAACAGTAATTACATCACAAATTGAAATAATGATAGATATGTATAAACAGGAATATTCGGTTTCATTGCATATATTGTTGAGAGGAAAAGCATGACTCTAGTTACTGTCATTGACATTTTACAAACATTGATTTCACGGGAGAGCGTATGCACGAATCTGAGTAAAGAGGGGAAAAAATCGGCTCTGTAAAATCTGTATAAATAGCGGGAACCAGGCAATAAATAACATAAAATGAGCAGCAAGAGCAAAAACAAACCATCAGGCAATCAGCAGGGAACAGAAACAGGGAAAAGAAGAGTAGATGAAATGATGACACGCCAAACTGAAAAGTCAAAAAAACACAAGCAGATGATAGAAGATGGAGACCTAACGGAAATTATTCAAATGAATCACGAGGAAAGAGAGGAAATAATAGTCAAGCTACTACTAGTATTCACAATCAAAGAGAAAGTCGTGAAAGTAGACCCCTGGTAACAAAAGTCGGTGAACTACATCAGAAAGTTGAAGACATGTAAGAATTGATTGACTCCGTGAGTTACCATATAGAGCAAGCAGAAAACAAGATGGCGGACAGGGGTGAACTAGAGGAATTGCAAATGAGATTGAATGAAGCGGAGCAACGAATAAAGAGATCGGAAGAGCACTGTGACGACCTAGAAAACCGAGGTAGGCGGAAAAACTTGAATTTCCATAACATAGAGGAAGGAGCAGAAAAGCCAGAAGGCAATTGCGCCGATTTTATTAGAAAGTTTGTAAACGGCCATATGCAAGTTAAGGACTTTCCCGAACGCGTGTCCATTCAAATGGCCCACCGCGCTCCGACATTCAGGCAACCGGGAAAAACAAGAATGATCAAAGTAGCCTTTCTCGACGCTAGCATAGCAAGGAAAATACTCCACGCAGCACCGGCATCATTGAAGAACAACCTGTTCCACGGAAAAAAGTGTGTATGTTACCGACGACGTCAGCAAAGAGGTGTTAAAAGAGAGAAAGAAACTACTGGAATATAGAAAGAAAAAGAAGATGGAACATCCAGAAAAGAACTTATATCCAATGCAAAGTACCTGCCACATTGATGATGGAAACGGAAGACGGCAAGATGAAAGCAATTCGCGCGAGTGACATTAAGTGAAAATCTCCGAACTCGAACAGTTTAATATAATGTTTTACCAACAGACGGTCACCATGTGTCAAATCATTTTGGCGGACTGTGTTTACACGAATTTCTGAAGTTCAGATAAGTAAATGGTTAATTGTTACAATCTCCATTAATACAATAATTGGACACCATTATTAAAGACCAAACAAGCTTATAAACAATGTACGTGTTTGAATAATGCCCTTAGTAAAATAGGAATGAATAAACCCAAACAATTGAAGTAAATAATTATTCTCCTCCCTTTGGTCGTTTGGACAATGGAGTGTTTGAGTACACTACAGTTATACTGCAGTGTCACAGAAATGTATTACGAGCAATTCCATGTATGTCTAGGTATGTCAGTCAAGGTTAAAATGTATACTAATTGTGTCAGTTTTTCGAACGGTCGTACAAGCAGATAATATCCGAATGAAATTGAAGTTGGAAAATGTTTGACAGCACTAAACGTCCAGCACCAAAGAACATACGTACTTATTACTGCTGTAGGTACTGTGTATTGCTGTATCGCACCATGTTCTCTCTATAACGATCACTTACTTATTTTGTTCGCACCAGCGTTTCATATATATGTGAAGTAAATAATTGTGCCATTGATAATTTGCAAAATGGTCCTGAGCCGCAAATAAGCATTTCTGTGCAAACCATATTATTCTCTCATTTGTATACTCTTCAATTCATTCATGTTTTTACACATTTTATTTATTTAATGTTCCCAACACAGATTATAACATTGTAGACTACAAAATGAAAAATTCGCTATGGCAGAAAGATTGTGATTATAGAATAATAGAACAGCAAAATTAAAAAGAAATTAAAACAGACACATTTTATTACAAAGATATCAGGTAAAACATAATTCTTGGTGTTTCCTCCCAAACATGTAGTTGAAATATTAAAAAATCAGAATATAGTTGTAAAGGAATTTCGAAACGATCTATTGCTATGTCATGTGACTTTAAAATTAAAGTTAGGACGAGAATACCATTTACAGATTTAACAATACTAAATTAAAATAAATACGTCGATGGGAAAGTTAATGAAGAGTGTAATTCAGTACAGTGTAAGCATCATACTTACGCTAATTAAGATCTTTCACGCAATTTGTCTGGACCGATTCAATTCTTTCCCAAATTAATTTACAGTTGTTCTAATTACCCGGAAAATATTGCATACAAGTATGACAATGAGGGTTAGACTGATGCGCATTTGATTAGTGGCCCTAAAAAACATCAAGCATTTTTATATCAGAAAATAAGGACTTCCTTATTAATTCAGTTGCATGATATCGGTGATAACAATTTTATTGTATACAGTGGGTAGCATTTAAAAGTTACCGTGCCTTATTTAAGCTTGGTATACTTGGTAATTATCTATTTTAATATTTTCGATACATGATTAGAAACGTACATTGTTTGTCAGTATAGTATGTAGAACGCTTTTCGCAAAAATGGAATCACAAATTATACATTATATATACTAACAATCATAGTAATTTAGAATTTAAGCGTTGACATGCATCAGGTAAACACTGTGTTGTGTTTTTTGACAAAAACCAGTGTCCCCACTTCTGGGCTCTTCTTATTTTGTTCTCATTACCAGTAACATAGTTGTTTTGCAAAACAACTGGACTGATGTTTTGCTGCATATCTTGACTATGGTACCACTGCCCACTGACAAATCTGTCTCTGGAAAGATAAGTCAATCTGATGGGGTCCTCACGAATAGCAATGTTGGATAATATTACTTGTTCTGAACCTCGAAAATGAATGTTCTGTTGTCCTTGTTTGAACTTGCTCATACGTTTACCTAGCCTTGTGGATAGTGTATTCCAGACTCGTTGTGTTGCCCTTGTTGCATTGAGGTACAGAAAACCAGCACAGAATTCTGATTCATCAGCGTAATTTGCGACATTTACGTGCATATCTGAGGGAGTTGGCTTTTCACGAAACAGATGAAGTGGGTTTTTAAACCACACAGCGTCACCTTCGGTTATTAATATGCTAATATTACTCGTCAACAACCTATTAATCATCCTTACACGGAACAGTCCAAATTGATAATAATTGACACGCCCATATGACATAGGATCTTCTGTTCCGAATTCTATAAGCCTGACATTCAGCTCAGGTCGCCAATCAAGTAATCCATCGTATGCAGCTTGGTCAGTAGTAATAAACACCGTTTGCTCTAATACGTCATCAAAACAATCCACGTTGCAAATCCAACTTTTTGTCATATTCAAGTAAGCATGGTTCAAAAACTGCACAGCGACAAAACCATAATGTTTCTGTATATCTGAGCTTATTCTAACTAAATCTGTTTTCATCACACTTGATCCAGCCTGTACGGATACATTCATGTCTGTGAATGTATCACTATTTGAATAATGTTCCTGGACTCGCGCGTGCGTATTCGGCACCAGACTATCCAAACCAGATGCAGTCTTAAAACGATTGTTAAATATCCAATCCCTGTTATAGTTTCTTATTGAGAAAATGATCAATGCTACGATGACTGCAACACACAGAGAACGCGATATTATTTTCAGTGCGTTTTGGGACATCATATTGCAATGTATAATTAATACAGCTTCAGCCTTATAATATCCACCATATGGTGCATTTAATGAAACTATGTGAAACGTATAATAAATTCAATAATAAATGAATGAAAACATTGTTTAAATATTATTTTCCTTAATGACCAAAATGGAGAACAAGCAGAATAAATTATTTTAATAATTACATATTTTAGTAAAGCATCGACTACCATAACCTATACATATGCAACGTTTTACGAGTGATCATTCCCTTACAAATTATATTCGAACTAATTAAATCAACCTGATTTAGACCCGAAAATGGAGTAGAATTTTGTTAGTGAATATATCTAACTGTCATTGGCAACCATTTAATATATATATATTTTCATTTAAAATTGATACTTAATTTAATTTTATGGCTCATTATCAAAGCGACAGCTGGGGTGAGGCTGTTGTAATTTGTTTGTGTGCAAACATATTAATAACTAATAATGGTATTAGCAGCTTTCAACTGATCCATATTCTAATCCAAGTAAAGGGCCAGTTGTACAGGTGGAGGGTCAATTCTACAATGTTTTTATATTCGCATTAGAACATTCTATCCTGGTTGTTAAAAACATATGGTTCCCAAGGCTGTACTGTTTTACCAGTTAGCCTGTGAGATGTTTCTGTACTATAGTTCTGTTGGTATTATACACTATAGTAAACTACACATTGCAGTGTCCATACGATTGTGGCTCTGTCAGCATCCGCCTTGTATGCAAATTACGTTCGTCTGACGCATTACAAAACAAACGTCGAGATTGTGGTGGAACAAGACACGACTCACATTGGTTCCATTTACTAAAGCTGGCCCAGGCTTATACTAGAGATATAGCTAATTCTCTCGCGCCCCATATAAAAAGTAAAACCTGGCTCGTCACAAGAGCCCAGCAAGAGGTTGGCTGAGAACAACCTTCCAGAACTGTGTTCTGAGTGAGACTAACGTGAATTTGCTTTCCGTGCTCATTACGAGGAAACAGAAACATAGGAATTTGAATAATAACAGCACAGCTGGACGACCTGTCCTCAATTTAACCCCTGTCATACCTAACTTGTTCTTTGTTTAAAACAATATCATCTAAAGCAGTGTGCACTGCAGGTATCTAATTACGCATACTAGTTTATAATGTGACGTGCAACATTAATTAAGCAACATTATTAACAATATGGCAAGAATAGTTATACACTCAAGGGTTTGCAATAAAAACGACAATACAATTGAAAAAATATATGATATTTCAAATATTCATAGATTTAAAATTGTGGCCATCTTGAATTTGCAATATCAACTAAACAATGTTATTTATATAACATGGAATTCAAACTGAGACAACAAGTCAACAATTGTAATTGTGGATCCCCATCTTTTAAGTAAGTTTGAAAAACTGACGAAGCAAATGTTTATCAAACGAGCGCATTCACATTATACTCAAATTTCTGGTCTAGGAACAACTCTCAAACACATAAATGTAAGTGATCGGGCTCTTTGAATATAGTGAATTGAAATCAAAGACGTTACTCGCTGGTTGCCTTTATTTCATTCAGGCATCTTTATTTTTACGAACGCTTCTGACATAGCAATTAGAAGGTGTAACAGGTAATATTTGATAACACTAAGGTGACACATGGTAGATATTTCCGTTGCTTTATTCAGTTTTAACAGACACATATCTTTTAAATTTATGTTGTTGTTTTTCCGAGCAACATTTGCGGGCATTGAAGATTCCGCTGTCACTCCATAAGTATATATCGCTTTTGATGATAATGCGTTTTTTAAACGGATTAAAATTGTTCTTACAAATTCTCGCAAGACGATCATGTGCAATGTTGTGGAGTGTGGACTTTTAGACTGTATGATATTTCGCGATTAACTTGATTAAGTTGTGCATATATTTCAGTATGCAAATCCTAGGAGATCTATGTATTCTCAAAACTTGTGCACATGTGTACTGCATGTTCTCACTGCGTAATAAATGTCCAATATTTTTTTATAGGATATTCCATTGATAAATGGGGGCATTGAACCCCTTTTACTTTTCGCATGTCGTGCACAATTGGTGGTAGGACTCGCCTATTGCCTTTAAAAGTATCACAATTTCCCCAAATATCACATATATATTGGCTTTCTCAGCAGTGTAGTTTCAGTCAGATAATAATAACCTTGTATTTCGACACATCTGCGTATCTGCATCTTCCCCGCGATAAATTGTCTCTAAATCAAACCTAAAAACCCCAATATGAGGCGATTACACAACGCTCAGACACATACCTCTGATATAGTTGCAATACGATGTCTCAAAACATGTTAAAGATATCAACTCGTTTTGTATTATGTCTGTGTAGTACATTTCTGACGTTGGCTGGGTTCCTGTATGGATACTTCTCTTGGTGGAACATTCGTCTACCTACGATAGACTCGATTCATCCGAGAACGTGGTTGTACCTGATGTGGACGGAGTCAATACAAGTGCCGAGAAATTACTTGAAATCACTACGGCTATACAAACACGTTATGGCTTTATCGTTGTGCAGTTTTTGAACCATGCTTACTTGGATATGGCAAAGAGTTGGATTTGCAACGTGGATTGTTTTGATGACGTATTAGAGCAAACGGTGTTTATTACTACTGACCAAGCTGCATATGAAGGATTACTTGGTTGGCGGCCTGAGCTGAATGTGTTGCTTATAGAATTTGGAACAACAAATCCTATGTCATACGGACATGTCAATTATTATCAATATGGACTATTCCGTGTAAAGACAATTGGTATGTTGTTGACAAGAAATATTAGTGTATTAATAACTGAATTGGACGCTGTGTGGTTTGAAATCGTCTAAAAGCCAACAGTCTACAACATTATGTGAGCTTTGAATTAGAACAGACTATTTGTGGTTTTCTTCTTAGAAAACATAGCCAAGGTATCTTTGATGTCACATGTTCTACATAACAGTTTTAAGAAATAAGGCGTATGAACGTCCTGCGACAATTTATAAGAACAAATTTATTTTAATTTGAGAAACGTATTATCATTAAAAAATATACATACTTAACGAAGAAACAACAGGAATTCCAATTGTCCGGGAATGTTGCTCGGCAAAAAGTTCAAAAAATATGGGTCTGTTAAAACTGTATAAGCTGTATTAATAAGTCTACTATATGTCACATTAATGCTATCACAATATTGTATGTTACCATATGACAGCATAGATGAATTGTTTAATGTTTAAGAATTTGGAAGAACAAATAGATGAAAATTTAGATGAGATGGTATTAGCCCAATACGAAATTGAAAAAAACAAGAATTAGATGCTATTATTGATAATAATATTAGAGGTTCAATTGTAAGGTCAAGGGTTCAATGGTTTGAAAATGGTGAGAAAAGTACAAAGTTCTTTTTGAATTTAAAGAAACATAATTATACAAAAAAGACCATTGTTGAGTTGAAAAAAGGGAATGAATATGTGAAAAAGACATTTTAAAGGAAATTTGTGGACTTCTCTAAAGCTTACGATACTTTGGAATGGAACTTTATAAATAAGGCACTGAAATTGTTTAATTTTGGTGATTCATTTATACGTTGGGTAAATGTATTTTATAATGGTATTAAGAGTTGTGTTGTAAACAATGTGTTTTCCACAGGTTGGTTTGGACTATCACGGGGTATAAGACAGGGCTGTCCTTTATCGACTGCACTGTTTGTAATTGCTATCGAACTCCTTGCCATTTCTATACGTGCCAGTAAGGATATTGAAGGAGTACATTTGCCTTATGACAATGAAATTCGAATTTTAGGGTATGCAGATGATACCACGCTCTTTTTGGGGGTTCAGGTCAGTTAAGCACATTCTTATTTTGTTAAAGTACTTTCATAAGTGTTCCGGACTTAGAATTAACTTGCAAAAAACACAACTTTTATTAGTAGGTACTATGAAAAGGCAATGACGGGAAATAGATGATATTTCTCCCACTGATGAGCCAATTAGATATTTAGGCATTTATCTGGGCCACAATAAAAGGTTTAATAGGAAATTAAATTTGGATGATAAGATAACTAACATTTCAAATATTCTGTCAGTCTGGAAATCGCGAAATTTAACTCTCAAAGGAAATGTTATTTTAGTTAAGGTATTTGGTGCATCAAATCTGGTGTATTCTATGACTGCGATTTCAACCCAGAATAATGTTATTAATGAGGCTAGGTCCTTGCTATTCAATTTCTTGTGGAGGGGTAAAAAACATCATATAAAGCGTAATACCCTAATTGGTAACTATGATCAAGGAGGCCTTCCTATGGTGGATATTGAAATGTTAAACAAAGCAATAAAACTTTCCTGGGCTGTTAAAATCATAGATACAGAATCAACTATAGCTGTATTCAGTAATTATTATTTTAGAAATTATGGGGGTTTGCGATTTTTACTCCAGTGCAATTATGATTGGGGCCAAATAAATGGTAGAATACCTCCTTTTTACATGGATATTATAAGATATTGGGGTGAAATAAAACAGAAGGAACCAAGTTGTTTACAGGAAATTATAACGCAAACAATTTGGAATAATAAATATATTTTGATAAATGGGAGCTCTGTATATTACAGTAAATGACACATCAGTGGGGTAAGATACATCTGTAATTTGTTAGATAATAATGGTAAATTTCTTACTTGCCATCAGTTTACTGAAAAATATAATATTGATGTGAATTGTATAACATATACAGGTATTATTTCGGCAATTCCATCAAAATGGAAAAATCTTTTGAAATCTAATGACCATGTGCATGTAACTGGACAACATGTTCAAAATACAATTGATTATGGGAAGGGTAAAACAAAAGATTGCTATAAAATACTGATAAAAACTAAATTTGAACCCCAAGCTCAGAAACTAAATATGGATCAATGATTTATGGGCAGGGCATAGCAGGAAATGGAAGGCAATTTGGGAGTTACCTTACAGGTGAAGAAAAAATGAGAATTTTTCAGTTCAACATTTTGCACAGAATTGTAACAAAAAAATTATTCTTATACAAAAATAACTTAAGAACAGACAGTTTGTGTAAATATTGTCAAAATGAGCAGAATTTAGAACATTTGTTCTGGTATTGTTCAACTAAACAAAAATTTTGGAATTCGTTTGACGAGTTCTTGAAAAAGATCTCTGATGATAACACACATTTAATCACATGTTCAAGTATTATCTTCGGAGTACTGGAAAACAGATCCCTTTTAAATTTGTTGTTACTAATTGGTAAATATGTCTTGTATTGTAGCAGGTTTACTGGTTATAGCCCAACAATAGCTTATTTTATGAGTAAAATCAGAAACCAAATTAACATTGAAAAATGTGTTTTAACTGAAAAAAAGTTTGAAACGAAATGGAGCAAAGTACTGCAAGTGATTGAAGGATATTTTTAAGTTAATTTTATAAGTTTACTTACCATGTAGTCATTGTAAATTAATGACATTCAACATTTTATAAAAGAAAAGAAATGAACCCCTCCCTCATACACACACAAACAACAACAGCGCCCCACCAACCATTTTTTTCACTTTTTGCCCCTTCTCTTTTCTATTATTGCTTCATTTTATGTTGTTAATTATCTTTTTGACATGTAAGATTATTTTGAAGTAATGTACGTTTTTGGGAAAATCTATGAATAAAAAAAAAATTATAAAAGAAAAAAAAAGTTGCGTCAGCGGTCGGTGTTCACATCACACATAACGATATTGACATATCACATCGGCTAACGCATAACAGAAGCACATCTCTCAGACAACAACAACAACAAGCACCGATCATAGTTAAATTTACGAGACTGTTCGCAATAAATTGTATATGTCCAAGAAACTTCTTAAAGGCAAAACCAGTCATGATATCGGCACTAGTGGAAATACCAAATTATTCATTAATGAAAACCTGACAACAAAACAAGCAAATGTTTTTCCAAGCAAATCAGACACGGAAGGCAAAGAACTGGAGATTTATTTGGACAAATGGAGGGAAGATTTTCGCAAGAAAAAGCCCAGAAGACCTAGTCATACGTATATCCTGAGAAATGCAGACTTAGAAAAGATTGTCTAATAACATTGCCACTCGTATCTTAAATGACTGACACACTCGACGTATAACCAATCAAATATACCTGTAAAGCATACTGAGTAGATGAATTTAATTCAGGTAATTTCAATAATAAGCATTTTTTTTATCTACTATTCATTTCAATATCAGATCACTTGCAAAACATTTTGACGATTTTGTCTCTCTTCTTAATAATATAAATCAACATTTCTCTATTATTGCCCTTAGCGAAATTTGGTTACGTAAGAATTCTGATTGTTCCCTTTATACACTCCCCTCTTACCAATTAATTACGTTAAGCCATGAGCATTCCAAAGGTGGTGGGGCGGCATTGTACGTCTACCACTCATTATCATTCTCACACTTTCATTGTTATGAAATGACTCATTGTGAATCTGTCTTTGTTGACGTTATTATTGCAAAGAAACACATTGTATTTGCTGTAATTTATCGCAAACCCAATACTCTAATTCATGAATTCTGTGAAAGTTTTGGCCAAATATCTGCTTTAACAAGAAATTATTTCAGGTAATTTTGATATTGATGTAAATCAAGATATTCATATTACCTCCACATACGCATCACTTTTGCACTGTTATAAATTTTCACAATTAATTAATACACCAACAAGAATGACCCATGACACAAGTTCCTCTACTGATCACGTGATTACTAATATTACTGACCACTTTGTTAAACGTGGCACAATACTCTCAAATATAATTGACCACTTTCCTATTTTTTCTATATACGAACATTTACATCATCATTTCAATCAAGGCATGATGTTTTACAAATGTGACTTCTCAAATTATAACCGTGACAAATTTGTTTCAGTGCTATTGCATCAAGGAACGCCCCAATTAAATAGCAAATCGTTTTGTAAGCCCTGTCTCTCGAAAGGTCTTCTTATTTCAACTAAAACAAAACACAAATTATTTTCTAAGATGAAAAGGTCCCCCAACAATATTCAAGTTGTTAACAAGTACAAGATATACCGAAACCTTCTGACAAAACTGCTCAAAAAAGCTCAAAAAAAATATTATTCAGCCAAATTCCAGTCTTCGAATGGAAATACCAATAAAACCTGGTAAATTATAAATAGCATTTTAAACAATAATATTTTTATGTCTCCAAGATTAGGTTATTTTGTCAAAGAATATAGATATTGCACAGAATTTCAATATTTTTTTTACTGCTGTTGGACCAGCCCAAATTGCTCAAATCAATTCTTCTAAACATTTTACAAACTACCTTTCTGATGATCATTATATAGCTTCTTTCTTCCTGCGTCCAGTTAGTCAAAATGACGTCATTAATGTGATCGGGCGTTTAGATCCAAACAAAGCTATGGGCCCAGATCAAACAATAATCCATACTGCCCAACACTATGCTAGTCCCCTGGCCCATATCACCAACCTATCCATTACTACTGGTATTTCCCCAGATCTACTGAAAATCGCTAAAATTACCCCATATATATATATAAGGTTCACCTTCAGAAATTAACAACTACAGACACATTTCCTTATTGCCAATTCTAAGCAGAATTATTGAATCTGTTGTTAAATACCAACTTTTAGCGTTCCTTGATAAATTTAATATTCTTTTGCCGACTCAATATGGTTTTCGCAAACATTACAATACCAAACTTGCACTTGTAGATCTAATTACTGACATCACAGACAAAATCGACGCAAATTACATCACATTTGGTATATTTATAGGTTTAAAGAAAGCATTCCATACAAATGACCACCACATTTTATTACACAAATTAGAGCATTATGGGATTTGGAGTCTGCCACTTAAATTGTTTCACAGTTATCTAGAAAATCGTCTCCAGACAGTGGATGTTAATGGTACCGTATCACCCCCAAACTAAGTTAAATGTGGAATTCCCCAGGATTCAATACTCGGCCCTCTATTATTTCTTCTCTATATTAATGATATTAACTCCAGTACCAATGCCTTTGAATTTCTTTTATTTGCAGATGACACTAACCTATTCAACTCACATAAATCTAACCAAATTAATCTTAATACTATTAATACAGAATTTAAAAAAAAATCATTGACTGGTGTAAAGCTAACCAAACAAATTATATGGTTATTAAAACTCCACAAAAACAAGTTCATATTAATGGATCCCTGGAAATTGATAATGTACCGTTAGAGGGCGTAACATCAGTATCTTACTTGGGTGTCAATATAAATTCGTCTTTGAACTGGAAATCTCATATTAACAAAGTCACTAACATACTTAGCTCTAAAATTGGTATAATATCACAAACTAGACACTATGTCCCAAAGTATATTCTTATTCTATTATATAATACTCTGATTCTTCCACATTTAACGTTTTGTATTGAAATATGGAGAAACGCTTATCCTACCCTTCTTGAACCGATTCTACGACTCAAGAAAAGACTTGTGCGGCTTATCACTTTTTCGAAATGGAACTCGCATTCTGCACCACTGTTCCGTTCTCTTCAAATTCTGGACATTCACAAACTATGTAAATTCCACTCTTGTCTATATATTTTCGATTTAAATACAAATCGTTTCGCACGCTGTCCTGAGAACTACATCAACACTCCTCCTCATAATTATCCCACTAAAATAAATAGAAGTGGCAGCCTCTCTATATAATACCAAAAACAAAACTTTCTATAACCCTGCATAACATAAAGTTTGCATCAATTAAGCATTGGAATTCACTAAGAACAGAACTACAAAGTGGCAATATTAGTAGATATTATTTGTTAAATTGTCTTAAAGCTGAACTTATCTCTCAATATTCAGATTAATTATGTGATTATTGGTTGACAACTCACTACAGACTGACTGATTAACTGATTGACTAGCCGACTAATTAACTGGTAGTTTGTACAATGTGATTGATTGTTTTACGATTAGAAAAATATTAATCTATTTATTTTGCAATTAAGTGACTTATTTATTCAATTGAATTATGATTGTTCACCATATCAGGATAGAGCATAAAAATCACATATACATATATATGTCTACCTTTTGATATTTGTTTGATCGACAGACTGATTGTTTGTTTGATTTTGCAGTTTAGTGATTAGTTTATTTTGTGGAAAATGATTTATTGAAAATAGTGATCTGTTTATTATGCGACAAAATAATGTTCATATTCACTCAGTAATTTCAATGACTTATTTATTTTATTTTGATATTTGGTAATTGAACTATAATTTTGCGCCATGTCACGATAAAAATATATGTATATGATAAATATATGATAATCCGCACGTCAGTACAATATTATTTCTTATTCCGGGTCTAGGACTCGACTAGCTCTAATGAGCTATTTCTATTATCCACACCAGAATCCTTTGCAGTGGTAAAAAGGAAAAATTAATTGTGTTGTGTATATTTTCTTTTTCTGGTGTAAATAAATAAATACAATTACTACAAGCAACATTTTGAAATGTAGTCACGCACACACAAACTCAATTGAAGTTTTTTTCGCAAACATCCATTTTATTTTATTCTCTGGTAATTAATTATTGGTTTTAGCTGTATCTCGACCCCAGACAATACTAAAACAAGATAAAGCGATACACGATATATTGCTGTATACCTCTAATCAGTCCAAATCTACTCCACTAAAACTGTATATCAATACAATACAATGACGTGATTATAACATGACTATTACACGCCCATTTACGGCACCAGTGGCACAACGACTGGTATTTAGGTATGTGAACACTTGGTAAAATGTATTCCATGCATTTGACTGTCCGTTGAATCATTGTCAAACAAAGTTATTTCTGAGCATATTGTCATAAATTTGTTTTCGCGTATCTGTTGACCGACTTAATTAGCTGATTATTAGCTGAATTGCTGTGTTATGTCTGTCATCGTGTAGGCCTATTTGAAGTTTTGGACGGAACTAATTACCAGATAACCGCCGCTTTTTAGACTACTCATTTTGACAGTTTATATTCATAGTTATTAATGTAGTGAACGATTAATCAAAAGATATGACGTATTCAGTACTTAGTGTGATTGGCTTTATGATTGAAGGTTACGCCCTAGAGTCTTTTTACTGCTTTGTAATTGGTTAGAGTTTTGAAAATGAATAAAGAGAGTTTGAGTTGGTCTTGGCGAATACTCCACGACAGAGACAGTCGAGGCCAGTCCTGGAGAGCCTTGGGACGAGTGTTGGCGCAGTCTAAAAGAGTCTTGGTTCAGCCTTGTGAGAGTCTTGGGGACTTTTCCCCAGGGCGCTGTGTCTTATAGAGTGCTCCAAAAGATCGACTAAGACGAGAGCTGAAACGTATTTCGTTGTGTGTGTCTTATTTGACTGTAAAGTATAAGTGACTTTCCCAATCCCGTACCTCGAGGGGACGAGATAGAGAGACGAGACGAGATTCCCCCCTGACACGTGTGGAGAACCCCGAGAGAAGAGATTTAACCCCTGATAATATCACCAAATTTTGTATAAACAAACTACTGTAACATCACAATTTATAAAGTTAGCGGATTGTCATAACGAAATCTTTTGCAGGGCGATGCCCAGCCATATTTAGAGAGTATAGAGCTACGTGTGCCTACTTTATATGAGACAAAATCGAATCATTTATTGGAGACGTTCATATGCCTTGTATATTAAAATTATTATAAACACTATTACCGCCTGCTTCGTCGTATTCATTCACTCGTGTGCTGCTGTCTGTGTCACAATCATCAGTGCGTAGGGGTTTTTAGATATCGAACATACATGGGAACAAAATCACAATAACTGAATTACCATATTTACAATACAAACACAATCACAATGATTACATCCTCATTTTTAATGCCATTTTAAGGTAGCGAGATAGTTTTTTGGCATGAAAAATGTAAACATCTATAATCGGAGTAAATTTTACAAGAACCTATACAATCTATATATGTTTGGAAAGCCCTTGACTTGTACTTTTCTATTATTAATATTTTGTGAACACTGTGTTTGTTTTAGCGTCACGTGATTCTGAAAATCGGCGCGGCTGATAATTAACTAACGTGAATACATTTTTAAATGTCAGCTCTACGGTCATGCATGCGGCCAAAAACTTTACACTGTTTTGAAGCAAGGGTCATGAAGTTTAAATCCGTATTTCTATTTTTTTAAATTAAGTTTTTTTTCCTCTCCGAAAATGGAAAATTTCAAGCACGTTTTTTGCTGTTGAAGTTAGTGTATACCGGTGGTTTGCGCGAGGTTTGTGAAAATACGCGATAGAATTTCGCAAAAATGTAAATACGGATACGAAGCCAACATATTCGAGAGTACGAAAAGCCAAACGGCGACATCGTTGCGCTACTCACTGAAACGCCATTTAAAATTAGGTCAACGGCAATTGCCAGAAATCGAACACCGAGAAATCGGCACTTTTATGATTTTAAACTTCAATCAAGGTTAACTCCCGTTTTAGCAACAATTATATAGGTTGGTAGTAAATAAATTACCTTGAAGGTTGTTTTCAGAACAAAATCATGATTCGACATTTATGTCTGTGAAAAAACTGCATTTTTACCGTTTTCTTTCACGCTATGGAGTCTTGACACGGTCTGTGCTGATAACGAACGGTGACGTCATTCATTACAGCTGGGATTATGCAATGTGGGCGGTTCTGTTTGCAGGTAGCAAACAACACAAATACTACACTGGGCAGTTGAAGTGTTTGTCAACATAGCATATTTATGTTTGTGCCGTTTTATTTGCAAACTTATTTTCTTGAGTATTCCACAAGTTTCAAAGTCTTTTAGAGACACAAGAACACTTTCCGACAATAATTATCAGACTCCCGCGAGCAAACTTGCGCAGAATACGGTAGAATAAGAAAATGGAATGACGGCTGCGGGGCAAGTTTTTTTATGTGTGGAATTGGAAGAAATGCAGAGTAAATTTTCAACACGAAAATATTGTAAATCATCATCCGACGAGACCGTTTTTGTTGGACTTGTTATTTTCGGGAGGGACCTTTTGTAGTGTTCGTGCAAGTTTAGTTTTCATTTTACCTGAATAAGCCTAAAGCGATTTTCAGACAAATTCGAAGGAAACGCTGCCCCTCCTCACCAAAGTGTTCGTCTTACAGCACATTTACATGGACTCTTTTTGCAGGTACGTTGGACTTTGGTTTGATTTTGGTTTAAAATAGTAACAACCACCATCAGCTAAATTCAAGTCCATTATGTTCGCAAATAATTGTGCTGCATCAAGTTTTAAACTTGCCGCTTTATCGTGAAGATTCTGGCGATCTCGGCAAAGGAAGCTACCGTAGTGTGGCGTCCCAACAGCAAGTACATTGCGGATAAATTTTTTTCTCATGATGGTAACAGTGATCAATCACTGTCAACAGACTGTAATATTTGTTTCAATTGACGACTCTTTCAACGTAATTCGACCAATGAAAATGCAGTGTTCTAAAATATTGACAGACACTAAACAACCCCACGTGGTTTCTTGTTATGGCTATGACGGGGCTTCAAAGGGTCTTTTTGTCGCCTTTTTGTTGCTTTAACCGGACTTTTCTGGTCTGTTTATAATTCACACTTCCGCATTGAATACGTCGTACTATCTTGGGAAACATCCTTTACCATTGTGAGTATTGCCGTTGAGGAAACGAAAACTGCTGTGAATGACGGTGGAGTCAATGAAAGTAAATTACTGAACAGCAAACTTCAAGAGGTGTTAGCTGGGGAAGCTAACTCTGGAGAAGAAGATGACGAATTTGACTTTTTGGACGAAGACAGTTTGAAGGTGAAGATATCACAGATGCCCTTCAAGTATTTGTGAATGACGCTGACGAATCCGACGTTGGGGGCTTTTAGTTTTACAGCCAAAACAAAGTCAGCTTGGACTTTCAGTTGCAAGGCGTGACCCCCCCCCCCCAAAAAAAAACGCAGCCAGTGATACATTTCGAAGACAAAAATACAAAACAATCGCAATCAAAGACGCCGACCACGCGCGTTAGAAAAAAATAGAACACGCTGTTTCACTGGCTTCTTTCACCCACGCAATATAATTATGCTATTTCCAAACGCTTATATTGATCACTGTAAAAGTGGATAAATTCAAACCAGCCATCAAATTAAAAATTCGGATCTCGTTGAATGTCAATCAACACGGAACTCGGTAAGGGTCAAGGCCCCCTGATCTGATCCTAAAAAGCATATAATGTATCAAACAGAAATAAAACAAAAATAAAAAATCTCCAACTGTGACATTGTACTTTTATTTTGACAACAGATTTAAAAATAACATTTAGAACATAAATTTGTCTTCCCAAAATATTTAAAAAAAATCTTAAAAAATACCAAACTGCCGTTAAACGGCCCGGGAGAATTTATGGCAAAATCCGGTAACATGTGATACACTCATGTACTATTTTGTTTATACAAAATTTGTTGTGTTTCGAAAGTGTTTTTTTGTTTTTGCTGTACAGCTTCCTCCTCTTGAAACGAAGCAGTGCATATATCTTATCAGCTGTGTGTAAACTACAAACAGATATCTTATCAGTTGTTTGTAAATAGCTTAGCCCCAGTTCAGTTATGTTTGTTAACCATGAATATTAATGAGAAGCACTCATGGGGTGTACACTGGATAAACAAAAAACTTGGGTATTTGTTTGCACACAAGAAAAAAACCCAGTTTACTTGTACAAGATATTATTTTTTCAATAAAATAAATACACTAATGTATGTGGCATGCCTTATGGAGCTATGCTTGTGATGTTCAAAAAAAATGTGAAAAGTGCCCAAAAACTATTCCGCTACCTTAAGGTTAAATTTTGACAGGCGTTGGCGATACAATGCACCGTATCACGTGATAAAAACCAGTGCCCCAATTTTTGAGCTCTTCTGATTTTGTTTTCGATGCCAATAACAACTTGAGTGAGGTTGTGTTGCATTTTTACCTTTAGATACCATTGCCATTGACAAATCTGTCTTTGGGTAGATAGTTCAGTCTTATTGGGTCCTCACGAATTGCGATGTGCGATAACATTACTTGTTCCGAACATTTATTAGTACCAATTTTCTGTTGTCCGTCTTTAAACGTGCCAATATGTTCATTTAGTCTTAAGGAGAGTGTATTCCACCCTCGTTGTGTCGCTCTCGTTGCACTGAGAAACAAGAAACCAGCACAAAAACATCTCTGCATATCTGATGGAGGTATCAGTCTGCAACAAAAATGGTTCCAAACCACACAGCGTCAGATTTAGTTATTAATAGATTTATATTACTCGTCAACAACTTATTAATCATCATTACACGGAACAGTCCAAATTGATAATAATTGACATGCCAAAGTGACATAGATCTTCCATTACAAATTCTATAAGCAACACATTCGGCACACACACAACAAAAGCCGTAAAGCAATGTTTTGTCTATTCTTCATTGCTGTGATGTCAAACATTTATAGGAGAAAGTCACGTTGACTATTTAGGTTTTTGAAGTTTCTGGTTTAAAATTTGCATGAATTTTCAATGAACAACTAGTTTCTGCAGTCACCACATGGTGGCCTGAGCTGGTAAAACAACGTGCAAAGTTGTGCAAAGCGATTGCAAAGTTGGTAGATTCGTGTATATATTTGAAGTAAGTTGTTGTCATATCGAACCATAACGTTTTACACAGTAATAAATTAATACAATCCAAGAGAAAACCCCAATATAAGCGAACAGTCATATGAGCTGGCCGTAACATGTGCAAAACAGCCTAAAAAAAGATATCAACTCTTGTAATAGAATCTTGAACACACGTGAAGACAGAACAACAAGTAGATACATCCGAAGTGCTGGGATGACAACTGATACTTTACAGTCCACGAGTATATTGTTTCAAGTCCAGCAACCAGGTGGCTGATGATATTCGATCCCTAAAATATTTTCCATATTTGAAAACGTCCGAAGAGGCCTCTTAAAATAGATACACTTGTTTATGACCTCCAATTAAGAAATTTAATAGCACCCAAGTTGTGAAGCGTATTTATTACAGGTGAAATATCATCTGCAGGTATCTCCCGAATTGCAGTATTACTAAATATGGATGTAAACATAGCCCGGTTTGGACAATAACAAGATTTCTAAATTCTACCTAAAAAGGATATTTAGAGAAATTGGCCAATGAGAGTACAAATCCCAAATAATTCCTTAGAATCTGAGAAATTCTTGCTATGCCGTATTTTGTATAAAAAAGGCCTGTTTTTCAGTGTAAACTTGTCTCTGACTACGGACTGGGAGAAGACTGTCCAAGTTTGAGTTGTGCCTGCTAAGTTCACCATTTTCCAGCGAGAGCTTCTGTTTGATGTGGGAACACGGAGAAACCCGACTCAATACTGATTTTCATAGCTTTCGGGTAAGAAAACTGATAACTCTTTGAATAGACTTTCGTATTTGAGACAGGATCTTTGTCTTCTCTCAGTTAGTGACCAGAACCCGGGAAAAAGCTTCCCGTTATTATTTCAGCTTTGGAACAAGTCCGGAAACCGAAAATGGCAACACAATCGCGATAATAGTTGTTAAATGATTTGTGAGATCGCTTAGAATTCACAGAGAGGCACTTCATTACAAAGTAGAAACCCTAGTAAGATTATTAATTCCGGACCTAAAATTCGGCTTATTATTAGTCGTGGTTCATTAATTGATTTGTTTTGGCTCTTAAAGGTTATATAATGTTTCAATTGGCCGTGAAATTATAACTAGAGTTAATCAAGGGATTAGTGGTGATTGCTAAACAAGAGTATCTTAATTGGTTTATCATCGTGCCTGTGGTTAAACCAAATACTCTCATTGTTAGTTGGCGGGTTTACAGATACTTGGGAAGTGATAGTGTTCGAGTCCATGTATTGATTTACAGTTGGAATTCAGTTGGCATAGAAACCTAGGCAATGGGAAACAGAGTAGCACGCAGTACTGTCCAGTGTCATCACGAGACTCTGCGTCTAAAAATAGCGATACCGCATTAAAAATCCAGACTTGATTCAATAACTCGAATGTAGGTTTGAGTCAAAGTACGCTCTGTACACTTTTGTAAAAGACTGAACTTAATCCTTGTAAAAACGCCAACCACAGATATTGTCAATCTTTGATGTATTTCTGGAACTTAATTAGTTAGCATCTGACCATACACATTTTCTGTATCTCTTCTCCCTATTTTCGTGTTGTATTATTAAACCATTTTAACTTTATATTTCGTTTGTCTTAGTATAGTTTATCGAAATAGGAACTGACCCGAGTTGAACCCTTCGCTCTTCTGGTATGATCTCCCATTGCCATGACCCAGTGTACCAGCCATTCATTAGGAAATAAGCCTTCAATCTATGATAACTGAAGCCTTGTGAGTATGTGAAGCTATATTACATTTATTTTATTTGGCAACACTACCTTACGCTACCTTTGCGAGACGTCACTCATATTCACTAAAGTAGAATTCGTGCTACTGTTTAACCCTCAGTAACACAAGGTACATTAACCAAAGGGGTGTTTGGGGGATTGCTTCATTGCAGAGTTCCTCCTTGCTCCCCAACGGAATTTTCTTACAATACATTTGACTTAAGTCATTGCATATTGACGCCGCATTTGAATTTAGAGAAATGTATGTAAACATTTTGGAAAAAGCCCCTCTTATCAGACGAATATACCACTATCAAAGAGTATAATGATAAACAAACAGCTTACAAAGTTGTGAAAGTGATTGCAAAGTTTAAAATAACATATAGCTGAGTCGTCAGGTGATCGGTCACAAAAAATGTTAAGCTCAGTCGAGCATGGATAGTACTTGCATGGGAGACAATCTGAGCAAACCAGGTGAAAAACTATATTTTTGTTGGTTTCGGCACACACAAGAAAAAGACGTTAAGTATTGTTTTGTCTATACTTTATTGCTGTGATTTCAAACATTTATAGGAGAAAGTCATGTTTATTATTTAGGTTTTTTAAGTTTTTCAAACGGTTTAAAATTTGTATGACTTTTCAATGAACAACTAGTTTTTGCAGTCGTAGCATGATGGCCTGTGCTGTTAAAACAGCGTGCAAAGTTATGCAAAGCGATTGCATAATTGGTAGATTTGTGTATATATTTAAAGTAAGTTGTTGTATATCGAGCCGTGACGTTATACTGTAGAAAAATGAAATACCCTATATTAGCCGACAGTCATATGAGCTGACCTAAAGAGCCTAAAATAAAAAGATGTGAAAACAATTCAAAAGTGGGTTGGTTGGCATATATATTTGAGTCATTGTCATATCGACGCCGCAGTTATATTTAGAGAAATGTACGTAAAAGTTTTGGAAAAAAAACTCTCATCTGGAGAGTATACCACTATCAAAGAGTAAAATGATAAACAAACTGCTTACAAAGTTGTGAAAAGTGATTGTGAAGTTTGCAAATTTACCTGGAAATGTGACCTATGTTGTCATACTCTCGAGATCCATCGTTAAAAGTTCGAAAAAAGTTAATAAATATGTCGTAAATAGCTGTTCTATTGTCGTAGGGTATGTAGAGGTCATAGGTCAACTGACGACACAAGTGGAAAAGTTAGCAATTTTGAAACATTTCTAAACATTAAATGGGCCGGTTAGGGTGTTCAGCTACATTCTCCTTCAACACCTAAAAACTAAATATGGAAAGTAGGCCTACATTAAACTTCCCTGAGTGAACCCGCAATTCAAGCATTAGGAGCGTTTCGGTGAAAAAAATTGCTCAGCATACAAATTCAACATTTGCAAACCAGTATACTAAAACAGAAACGCTCAGCGATGATAAAGAAGGATAAATATTACTTTTCAGTATACACATCTCTTGACACAATCCCTCACACAATCTACTCCCAATTATTCCTGTGTAAAATGGAATAGCCTCAATCCACGTAAATATTCTGAGTAAAATCAAATGATGAGCTGTTAAAATTGATTGTTACACACTCTTCTGCTGGTCTGGAAAATGTGTTTAATTAGCTCACATTCAAGCAACAATGCTAATTTTCCAGTAGGAGTGCAACAAGCGTGACTCTGTCATTAGAAAATAGGGGTGTTTTCAGCAAAAACAAAACAAATAACCATGGAGTGCATACCAATACACTGAATTTCGGAACAAATATCGCATTAGTTAAAGCTCCAGATACCACAACAACGAAACATGAAAACACTACATATTGTATTTCAGTATGAACCCTCTTCAGCCGGAAATGCTTCATTTGGCGTCCAGTCAGTTCAACGTAATAAATCAACGGAAAATTCAACGGTTTTCATGCAGTGTTACCCCCATAAGTACAACCATTTTCCACTTTGGTATCACCCACCCCTGAAAACAAACTCTTAATATCACGCTGAAGCGATTGGTAATGAACATGAAAAAACCATAGAACTTAGCATAGAACTTAGCCTTATTCACAATTTATACATGAACACATTTATGTAGCAACGTTACATAATTAACAATGATTGTTATAAGTGATAACATTTGGGTGTGTAGACTGTAGTATATTGGATTCAATGAATATTATCCTAAGCACCAGCAATATTATGTCAGCTTTTTATTGTTAATTATGTCCAGTGATCAGATAAACATCAAACAATGCTTGCCTAAAGTAAGAAGAATATACATAAAATTCACAAAACTCACACTCTCACCACAGTAACTATTCAGTAAACATTCACCCGAGTTTTCTTGGACAGTCTTCTTCGCCATCTTACACTGGACGAGGTCGGTATCACATGACCAATATGACGTCACATTGTTGTCACTACGTAATGCGGTTAGGGATTCCTTAAGAACATTAGTTCTTTCACTTAAACGTTTAAGTATCTGGAGTACCAACTAAAACCAGCGCAAACTCACATCATCACTCATATTTGTGAAACAAAAAATGCTTTACTATGCTACCACCTTGGTTTGGAAAATAAGTCTGCTACATGGTCTCACAATTGTTTTATATGAAACACTCTTTATTTTCATTGTATCACCACCTGGTGTACCTCATGCAGCATCACAAGAAGAAGGATATAGATGCAGAAATCATTGAAGGTATATATAGTTTGATTTTAACTTTTCTTCGCGAAAGTAAATGTTATTGAAATGTCCGAACGTTGTTACTTAAATTGGCCTCTCACTAATATTGTCTATAACTTTACTATATTCTGTATCACGGGTATAAATAAAGGGCTGTTCAAGCTTTTATTCTAGTCGCCCGAAGCATTACTATTCATTCACTAGTGGTGGCTCGTGGTTAAATACAAAATTTACGCGAAAGTAGTTGGTTTCATTGCCAAAAATGAATGTACAGTCTTAGAATTATTATTAGTTATAAAGTAAGCTTCATAACGTCACTATTGTGAATATTTTATTCCCTACATACTCTAATATTGTGTTTTCCCAGATATTATTAGTATCAACATGTCAATTAAGGGCATTGATGCAAAATGTATTGCGGAGATGAGGTTTCAAATTTGCACGTAACCATCGGAAACGTTGATACTGCATTATAAAGAATAGAAAGCTTACACTCTCATGAATGATTCGGTAAATCTAAACTTACAGCCGTTCTGAGAATTATTCGGTCAGTCAGTTAGCAATATATCTTGGAACTTTACAAAACAACTTCCGAGTGCTGAGTAACCCCAGGTATTAATGAATTCGTCGTAGGCGGAAAGGCTCAAAGTAAAGTTCCTTAGCATTGGGCGCGCTGCAGTTTCGCGACAATTTTGAGCCAAAAAAACTCGTTTTTATATTACTGGTGCATTATGTATCAAATTCAGATTTCATGCCGAGGTGGGAGAGTACTCAGGGATACAGGGACGGTAAACTTGATTATAACGGTTTGATGGACTTTGTCAAATCAAAAGTGCCTTCCTTGAGCGAATCACTTTTTCAGCTGCAGTTTTGAAATGATGAGGGTATGACGACCGTTATTATGTCTAGTCAATTTTCGTAACAGGTACAACTGACTAAAATGACCGAGGGGTTGATATTTTTCGACAAAGTAAAGCAAGACCCAACTTGCGAATTTTTAAATTACTGAAAATAATTAAAATATAAATATAAAAAATAAATAATGGTTGCTGTATACGCACGCTAGGTAATACTTGCAATTCACCATGCCGACAACCCCTATGAAATGGTAATCCTAAACCACGCACACTTCAATCAAGTGGCGCCAATCGGAATTTATTTTATTTAGCAACTAATTGTTTTGATTGCAAGCACTTCCGTATATTTAAAGTGTGGTAAAATCCTGAACGTGAACGTAGAATCATAATATGGAATTTCATATCTGATATTACGTTCAACTACTACAGTGAAATTGCAACCAACAATTATGCACACTCCATACCGTTTCAAATATTTATTTCGTTTCTGAAACGGATGGTTGCAATGAACACACGTTAATGACGCAATGCCGGACATGTTGTGTACGTTGCTGGGGAAATCCTTAACCTCATTACGTAATGACAACAACGTGACGTCATATTGATCATGTAGCGACAACGTAGTGACAACAACGTGACGTCATATTGGTCATGTGATACAGACCTCGTTCAGTGTGAGTAAGATGACGAATATCTGCATTTTAGCGTGACCGTCCAAAATACTCGGGTGAATGTGCTTTATTTCGAGTAATGCACACTCAATAGTTACTTTGGTGAGTATTTAATAAATGTACAATCTATCGACCTTGCTTGGGAGTCGTGTTTCACAGGACATTGCATGATTTCCAATCGTTTATTTGCGCAAAGGTTTCATTGCGGCATCAATATGGGCGGAGCACTATGGCTGTCATCATAGCTCCACTGTTTCGACAATACCATACAAATATCATGTACGTTTAATATACCTTCAGATCGACACAAGCAGAGCTATGGGCCCACAGCTAGTGTACACCTTACTTCGTTTTACCTGCCTAGGCATCAGCGTGTTAGACTTAATGAACATTTATAATTAATTTGTCGTAGCTATCCCTTATTTTGCGTGCAGGTCAAAGTTATGATGTCCTCCAATAAAAGACCTCAAACAATGAACGTACACAGCAAATTAAAAAGGTGCGCCGTTGAGGGCCCTCCAATTTTTGGGCAGCAAATACACTAACGATAACATAAATGTACAGTAGTGATTTCGAAAAATACTGTCATTCGTGTGAAATGGCGATTCCCATTTTGAAGATGCCATTGACAAAAAAAAAACACTTTTGCAAATATTAAACTAGTTTCACATCGGCATGCGGAAGCATGCTATACATTCTTCCAAATAAAATACGAGAGAAGATGATTAAAAGGTTTATCTTTACAGCGGCACCAAATAAGCAGAGTTTTGTCACGATAGCATTGAGTCCGTTTGAGGCCGCCGTTATACACGCAAACTAGGGAGTAAACAGGAAGTGACGTTGTGTCCTACTCCACCATGTTGAGCATGTACATATCACTGAATAAACTACAGAGGAAATATGTCCTGCGAGCTTCGATTAAAGCGACGCTCATAAACGATACCTAATTGTAAAGCTTCACGTTACGGCATTTCTCCTCTCGGACACGGTGAATTCCTCTTATTTTTATTATTAAATCCAAGTAAGTAATGATTTATTGTTATATGCAGTAATAAGTTATCTCCCATTTTTCTACGTATGTATGTTCTGAAACATATTCAGTAGTGAAATATTTGAAGTCGACTGGAAATGCCTTAAGGTATTAATACATGTTTGTGGGCACTCGCTTGCCTAACAAATTGTTCATTCATTTGTATACGTACACAAAGGTGACGACACACCGTTTAAACTTCGGAGGCCATCTGGATGTAAACATACTAAATCAATCTCATGGTTAATCCTGAAAAGTTTAATAATGTATATTTTCTAAACGCTCTGTTTAATTTACAAGGCTTTTCATAAATAATAAATATTATTTATTTAAAAAAATGGTTTCAAAATCATGATTTCAGTTATTATATTTTACTGAACTGATGGATATTTTCCCATGGAGCAGTAGATTCAAACAAATATGTTGGAGCTCAGTATAATCTTGTTTAAATATGTGATGAGAGTATACAGGAATTAATTTGACATGCTACTTAGGCTTGGTTTATGGGTTGGTGTGTTCATGGGTGCACGTCTGTTACTCATGAAATGTATCATATCTTGTAGAATCTGTTAGAAGATACTGGCAAATGCCATAACATTCACAGAAAGTGTTAATAACAATCATGTTAAGAGCGGCTGCATGCGGTTCTTTGCTTTTCAATAATATCATCCCAATTGATCAGTACCAGTCCACGTAGCCCTGGCGTTACAAATAATTGTGTTCCTTTGCTGACTGCTAATTTATGTCTTTATTTGTATGAAGTGAAATTTCCTGAACAATTAGTTGTGCTTTTCATCAACAATTTAAAATTTTTTTTGACAAATTAAAGCAAGACCCAACTTGCGATTTTTTGAATTACTGAAAATAATTACAAAATAAATATAAAAAATAAATAATGGTTGTTGTATACGCACGCTAGGTAATACCTGCAATTCACCATGCCGACAACCCCTATGAAATGATAATCCTAAACCACGCACACGTCAATCAAGTGGCACCAATTGGAATTGATGCTACTATTTTATTTAGCAACTAATTATTTTGATTGCAAGCACTTCCGTATATTTAAAGTGTGGTAAAATTCTGAACGTGAACGTAGAATCATAATATGGAATTTCATATCTGATATTACGTTCAACTACAACAGTGAAATTGCAACCAACAATTATGCAAACTCCATACCGTTTCAAACATTTATTTTGTTTCTGAAACGGATGGTTGCAATGAACACACGTTAATGACGCAATGCCGGACATGTTGTGTACGTTGCTGGGGAAATCCTTAACCTCATTACGTAATGACAACAACGTGACGTCATATTGATCATGTAGCGACAACGTAGTGACAACAACGTGACGTCATATTGGTCATGTGATACAGACCTCGTTCAGTGTGAGTAAGATGACGAATATCTGCATTTTAGCGTGACCGTCCAAAATACTCGGGTGAATGTGCTTTATTTCGAGTAATGCACACTCAATAGTTACTTTGGTGAGTATTTAATAAATGTACAATCTATCGACCTTGCTTGGGAGTCGTGTTTCACAGGACATTGCATGATTTCCAATCGTTTATTTGCGCAAAGGTTTCATTGCGGCATCAATATGGGCGGAGCACTATGGCTGTCATCATAGCTCCACTGTTTCGACAATACCATACAAATATCATGTACGTTTAATATACCTTCAGATCGAACAATGAACGTACACAGCAAATTAAAAAGGTGCGCCGTTGAGGGCCCTCCAATTTTTGGGCAGCAAATACACTAACGATAACATAAATGTACAGTAGTGATTTCGAAAAATACTGTCATTCGTGTGAAATGGCGATTCCCATTTTGAAGATGCCATTGACAAAAAAAACACTTTTGCAAATATTAAACTAGTTTCACATCGGCATGCGGAAGCATGCTATACATTCTTCCAAATAAAATACGAGAGAAGATGATTAAAAGGTTTATCTTTACAGCGGCACCAAATAAGCAGAGTTTTGTCACGATAGCATTGAGTCCGTTTGAGGCCGCCGTTATACACGCAAACTAGGGAGTAAACAGGAAGTGACGTTGTGTCCTACTCCACCATGTTGAGCATGTACATATCACTGAATAAACTACAGAGGAAATGTGTCCTGCGAGCTTCGATTAAAGCGACGCTCATAAACGATACCTAATTGTAAAGCTTCACGTTACGGCATGTCTCCTCTCGGACACGGTGAATTTTTATTATTAAATCCAAGTAAGTAATGATTTATTGTTATATGCAGTAATAAGTTATCTCCCATTTTTCTACGTATGTATGTTCTGAAACATATTCAGTAGTGAAATATTTGAAGTCGACTGGAAATGCCTTAAGGTATTAATACATGTTTGTGGGCACTCGCTTACCTAACAAATTGTTCATTCATTTGTATACGTACACAAAGGTGACTACACACCGTTTAAACTTCGGAGCCCATCTGGATGTAAACATACTAAATCAATCTCATGGTTAATCCTGAAAAGTTTAATAATGTATATTTTCTAAACGCTCTGTTTAATTTACAAGGCTTTTTATAAATAATAAATATTATTTATTTAAAAAAAATGGTTTCAAAATCATGATTTCAGTTATTATATTTTACTGAAATGATGGATATTTTCCCATGGAGCAGTAGATTCAAACAAATATGTTGGAGCTCAGTATAATCTTGTTTAAATATGTGATGAGAGTATACAGGAATTAATTTGACATGCTACTTAGGCTTGGTTTATGGGTTGGTGTGTTCATGGGTGCACGTATGTTACTCAAGAAATGTATCATATCTTGTAGAATCTGTTAGAAGATACTGGCAAATGCCATAACATTCACAGAAAGTGTTAATAACAATCATGTTAAGTGCGGCTGCATGCGGTTCTTTGCTTTTCAATAATATCATCCCAATTGATCAGTACCAGTCCACGTAGCCCTGGCGTTACAAATAATTGTGTTCCTTTTGCTGACTGCTAATGTATGTCTTTATTTGTAAGAAGTGAAATTTCCTTAGCAATTAGATGTGCTTTCCATCAATAATCATAAAATTAGAGATATATACAAGTGGTTTTTTTGCTGAAGTGCGCTAAATTTCGATATATTTTCTATAATTTTTTTTCTTAATTGGACTACGTGGACATTATTTTATATTGGCTAGAACGAAAACTGTTTTATTTTGTGATACGTGACAAGAACTGATTTCAAATAGTTAATTAATGATTTCGTTCCTTATTAATTTGTCAACCATTAAATTCTATTCTCTGTAGACAAGTCATCAATAAAAAAATATTTTCTAAAACTGATCATAAAATCCCACCACCTGCCACGCGCACTGATACCAGCGTTTATGCTGGTCGTACAAATGTTTAAAATAGAAATATACAGTGTGTGTTGTATGGTTTTATTAAGAGCATTTACAGTGTTTTCTGGGAAAATTAAAAACAATGCCGTGATAAAAATAAAAATATTAAAAAAATACTGCAATTGAAATCGGTCATACATTAGAATGATATTAGTAATGTCATTTGTTTAATTGTTTTAGGTTGTTTGAGTCTCACAGAGTAAGAACTTTCACTGCTTGTATGGGTAGACAAGGCAATAGTATAGGAAATGAAATACACATACACCAAAATATCAAGTTATAGCTCCTCGATGTAATACCTCTAAAAATAATTACACGAAACAAAGCACAGACAAATACAAGGAATACATTCACTAAAATAGGGGATTGCTTAGGGAAGTGTACATTGTGATAACTCACAGTTCCATGATGAAGAAATGATTGACAGTCATTTGCTTCAGCAAACCAACAATGAAGAAATACAGGAGGGCACCGCTGAAAGCAGGAGATCACAGAGCACTTCATATACGTCTCACAGAAGAATGGTTGCAGCCTGTATCACTTCTCTCATAAGATCGTAACAGCAACATACTAAGTTTAAATGATAGACCCCAACTGTCCTCTGTCTTTCCAATTTATAGGCATAAATGGCCCAGATTCAGGGACACCACCTGGGTTTCCGCATGAACCAATCACAATGTGATATTGCTAACAGCTGTGTCACGTAGGCAACTTTGTTATTCAAATAACAGCACACCTGGTAGATTCCAACTGTCCTTCCAAAGTTGAAAGTAAGTATGACCTGTCATTCGTATCTGCAGAGTTTTAGAGTAAAGGATTGTGACATTGTCACCCTCGTTAAAACTGAACATGGCATATTTTCAGTTCAATAATCAGCATCAACTGCCAATAAATTTACATCGCTCATAATTTGAAAGCAAATATTGTAACAGTAGTTCTAAACATTCTCAAATTTAGGACCCACTGTATTAATCTACTGTTTACTCCCTGTGCCTTGCTTAAATAAAATATTAATGGATGGTGGTCTCCAAAATAAATTCTTTACCATATAAATATTGGTGAATTTTATGCAATGCCCAAATATCTCTTTAAATTACAGAATGAGACTTCTCCCTGGCTAGCAATTGACGACTGGCATATGCCACTCGAAATTTGTCTTCCTCATGTTGCTGCAATGAGACTACACCAATCCCAACTCCTGATGCATCACATCTTACAATTAAACTCTCAGTAAAACCAGGCAACCTTAAAATTGGTTCCTCACACAATAATGCACGTTTCTGGGGTTCTCCCCAGACCAGATTTCCTGGCCGACCATTTCTGGGCAAATCACTGAGATGAGCTGATATTTTAGCAAAATGTGGCACACATTTGCTATAGTATCCAACCATGCCTAAAAATGTTCTACTTGCTTTATTGTTTCGGTTCTAGCTGCAAGCTCTATGGCTTCCATTTTATCTGACTTGCAAAATGATGTCACCTTACCCTGGTGATCAATAAACCCTAAATTAGTAAAACCAAAAAAAATAATTTGAAGGGCTTGCGGTTAATCCCGCCTTCCGGCTTAGTCTTTTCCACGAAACGAAACGAAACGAAACAAAACGAAACGAAACGAAACGAAACCCAAACCCAAACCCTAACCCTAACTCGCATTTTTTTTTCATTGGCCCAATAATATCTGAGAAAATTTCACACTGTGAAATACGGACGTGACGATGTTTGAGGTCGTTCAAAATCTAAGGTTAGGGTTAGGGTTTAGTTTCGTTTCGTTTTATTTTGTTTCATTTCGTTTCGTGGAAAAGACTAAACCCCGCCTTCCTTAAACGAGCCAACACGTCTTGTACAATTTATATATGCTGCAGCCAAGATTTTGAATAAATTAGAATGTAATCAATTAAATTCTCAACTTTACCTGCCAGACATACCAACAAAATACGCATCATACGGGGAAAATTGTCTAGTGCATTTACAAGCCCGAAAGGCATGCGTCAACCATCAGGTAAACCATCAGATGTGAGAAAGGCAGTCTTTACGTTGGCCCCCTAACTTATGGGTATCTGCCAGTACCCCTTTGTTTGATCAATTTTGGTGAAGTACCGACACTCTATTGATCGTGAAAATAGGTTATTAGGTGATGACTTTGGTTCTGCATCGAACACTGCAATGCGATTGAGTTTGCGAAAATCAATGCAAAACATAACACCCACTCCTTTCTTATTTACTAAAACAATGGGTGAGGCAAAAGGTGAATTAAATGGTTCTAAACAACCATCTTTAACATTCTCTTAACCTCTGACCTCACTATATCTGTCATAGCGATTGGTAAATGATATGGTTTTGAGCTGAATGATTCAGATGTTACCAATTTTATGTCAAGCTCACCAATTTTATTATTTCCAAGACAATACTCCAATTCACCACTGTCACACAGTATTGTGTCACTAACATATTCGACAACTGCAGTGCACACACAGTTCATCACACACATAACCACGTTCTTATCATTTTGTTTGTCTCTTTCATGTTATGCTTTCAACAAATTAGCAAGATAATTTTTCACCATGCCTTTCACATTCATTCTGTAATCCATCATACTCACTCTCTGTTATATATGGTCCCTGCAAATCTAGTCATACTCTACTCATTTCCCTCATAATGTCTTATACAAACTGTGTCCCTAAATCAGTAAAAATGACCCTGGGTACACCAACCCGACTATATATTCTAACTAATGTATCAGCAACGACTTCTGAAGTGATTTTCTTTAACACCACAGCCTTGGGGTATCGTGAAGCATAGTCTACAACAGTTAAAATGTACCTATGACCTCTCGCAGTCATTGGACTGGATCGGATCAATCAGATCAATAGCTATCATTTGAAATGGAACTTCAATCAAGGGCATATCCAGTAATGATACTTTGCCAACACGACCCCTAAGAGTGGTCTTCTGACATATATCACATGACCTGCAATACGTAATAACATCAACCTGTATACCAGGCCAATGGAACTGAGTTATTCTATATGTAGTCTTCTTAGCACCCAGGAGACCTGCCGTAACAGACTCAAGAGCAAGTGATAGTACTTGATCACGATAACACAATGGTACAACAAATTGGGAACACACACTCCTCTGTCAACATTAAGTGACTGAAACTCACTATACATAAGCCCGTTATTCATCACAAACCTTGCCGATTGCTAAGACCTGTGATCAACTCCTCACTTGTACTCACTAACTTCCTATCACGATATAAAGTAGAATCAGACTACTGTGCCTCGAGCACTGCATTCACAGTAATAGGTTTCTTACCCTCATTAGCATCAACCTTACTATGCAACTCCTTAAACTCAGGAACTATTAGCCTACATAATTATTTTTCGTAGCTAACTAATGAGCCCTATTCTGTACCACCTGTACAACATCAACACTATCATTCTGACTGGAATCAATGGAGGGTTCACAACCACTCCAAGTAACTGAAGGCTCACTTATCTCAACACCTAGTAAACACCATTTGTGTATATAGGGTACACTAGCATGTCTACTAGTAGATATATAAGCTTCATTACCTACGGAAGCACTAGTCTCAATACGTGAAGAACAATAACCTACTCCACCAGAGGCCATACTAGTACCATCACTTGAAGGAGTATTATGCTCATCACCCAAGGGCGAACTAACATCACCATGCCCTACCTCATGAGCTAAACCCAGCTTCCAACCTAGATCAGGATCATTGGGCTCACTAGCCACTAATATTACTAATAATAAGCTACACTGGGGTCCTCATACACAGTGCCTTTACCTCACCAACATAGTAGGGTGTATCTACATATAGTCTAGCTGCTGGGGCTTTCCGACATGTACCATACATCATCACACAGGTATGACTCTCCCCAGTCAATTGACTGTCCCCTACCAACTCTCTACATACAACAACCGAGCTACACCCACTATCATGAAGGACTTCTACCTTAGTACTACTAATACAGCCTTGAACAACAGGCATACCACTCACCATCCTATTAGCTATTGTGACTCTGGCAACACTATTAATTGGCAGCTCATGACCACATTTAAACTCTATCTTGTCCCTGTAAACATGGATGCCTACTTGCATCTGGGACTACGTGAACTATACAAGTAGCACTGATTCTATCATTACTATTCTAATCACAACACCGCAGCTCACTTAACCTGAGGCTTGGGAATGTTATGATGCTTAGGGCAACTAACAGCAGAGGAATTGGATGACCACAAATTTAAAAGCGCCTGACTTTGGCCTAGACTGACCAAATCGACCCTGTCCTTTACCTTTTTGACCTATGCTTCACAACTGACTTTTTCCGAGTACAAAGTTGAAACTGGCTAGATTTCATATTGTTAACACTCGTCTGTCTACATGCATCTCTAAGCTTATGAGCTTAGTAAGTTATTTCTTTATCTGTCTTGGATAACCTGTCACCTATGAAAATAGACAACTCGTTACCAAAAGTACTCATCAACTTATCTCTCATCACTATTTCCTTAGCTCCATCAAATTCCTATCAACTCTGGACAGCTCTACCCATTAGCCAAAATAACTACTTAATCTAAGCCTAATTGCAAAATGTTCTCTGCACCTTCTGTCCTACTAGTTCGTAATCTCTTTCTATAACCTTCTACATTTATATCATAAGGCTTTAACAAAGCTGCCTTTACAACATTGTAATCGATTGACTCTGGAGACACATACATGCTGCAAATCGCTCAAATATTAAAATAATTGCTTCCATGTCGTCTCCAGTTTCATCAAACAAGTGTAGCTTTGGACCGCTAGGATCAACAATGGAATGTGCCACCTATTTTAAGCCTCCATTATGACCATTAGCTTCCGTACGCATTCTCGACATTTTAAGTTCATGCTGTGTTATTTTCTCTTTTTCTTCACAGGCTTGTTCTCTCTACATTGCCTCATCTTCAACTTACAAGCTTTGAGCCTCTCTTTTGGCTACTCTCTCATCCCTCTCCTCGCGCTCTCTCTCCTCACGCTCTGTACTCATAAATCAAGTCAGCTTTTCCCTCTTATACCCAAATCTACTACCTAACAATATTAATGCTGAGAAAGTGTAAAGCAATTTACTGTCTACCAAGCAGTACGAGCTGGTCTGACAAAACCATGTTTATTAGACTTAAAATTTAATCCATATCAGACTCACAATCCTACTTCACTTCTGCTTATTGGAAATGTTCCAACAGAACACTGGGCGTTTTTGTTTTTCACTGCAAGGACCGACGATTCTGGAGGGCATCGCTTAAAGCAGGATATTGCAGAGCAGTCAATAAAGAATGATGGTTGGAGCCTGTATCACTTGTCTGATAAGATCGTAGCAGCAACACACATGATACATAGTTGAAACGATAGTCCTCAACTGTCTTTAGTCTGTCCAATTTATAGGCCCAGACTTAGGGACACCACCTGGGTTTCCACATGAGCCAATCAGAATGTGATCTTGCTAGCAGCTGTGTCACGTAGGCAACCTAGTTGTAAGCACCATTTATTATGTAAATCTGAAACACACCTGATAGATTCCAACTGTCGTTCTAGAGTTGAAAACAAGTATGACCTGTCAATCAGCTTTATGACAGTTGTCACATGGCAATGCACACCGTTGCTTCCCATGATTCTATACACACTTCTATTTGCTGGGTTTGAGGTAATATGACAAAAACATAGAATACAGAAGGCTGACAAACTGAATAAACGGCAATTTTATTTAGCATGTTTTAATGAAATTATGGACATTTTTCCATGGAGTAGTAGATTCAAACAAATGTTTGCATTCCCAGGTGCTGCAGCGCAGTTGGCTTCAACAATCCCACACTCCCTAATATTGCAAGAAGTAATACATCATCCTGCAAAACGTCTTACACCCGTCCGGGTAAGACAGGGCTAAAAAACTACTGTGATGTCATCTTCTCTAATATGAATATTCGCTTACCTATCAAAATCATGAAAAAACCACAGACATAACTGTGAATTAGCTAATTCATGATATAATCCATGCAATCGAACGTTAAGTCTAATTAAATAAGAACATGTAAGTATAAGTGTACAAGCTACAAGCGTATTATGTACAAGAGATATAACTACATAAGTCAAAATAAAAAAATGTCGTGTATTTAGATTAGATAGTTAGGTAGGGATTTAATGTTATTTTTTTTATTTTTGCTTCTGCAAACATTTATTCAATGCCTAGCACAATTTTGTGAGATTTACAGAAATACATGAAATTTAGGGTCTGTGAGTAAAACAATAGAGTAGACTGTTAAAGGAACCACATATATTGGTTACATCTTTTGAATTGTATGATGTAGTACAGTCTGTGTTCGATATGGCTAACTTTATTGCTACTACTCGTACAAGGCTAACGACAGTCAATTAAATAGTTTAAGTACAGGCGGGAAAGTTTCATTTTAAAAGAATGCGATTGGTGGATTAAGCTTATCATGATAGGACAGTTACGAGAATAAGAATGTACATGATAGGCCGAAATTAACCACCGATTGGATAAATGTTTTTATCCAGAATCCGAAAGTATCATTAAGCTCGAAAATAATTTGCAACATAATCCCGGCGGCAAAAATCTTGTTAAAATGACTATAGAAAATAAGCGAAATTATAATCAACAATCGATTATTAAAAACCTCAAATATCACCGATTTAAGTAACTAGAGAATAAGTAATGATAACACAGTGTCACAGAGTGAAGACAGGGCTTCACAACCAACATCCTCTTGGCGGAGGTAGGAAATGTCCGTCACACTACACATTCCAGAGTAAATCGATTTTACAGTATATAATAAAGCCATCAAATGGACTAATCTTTTCATTTTTATAGGAATCGGGTGTCACCAAATTGGTCCAGGATATCAACGAAATATAACCTTATTTAAATAATTTCTACTTAAACTTGATTTATGGGTTGGTGTAGTCACGGGTAACGTTTAAAAATGTATCACATCTTGCAGAATCAGAAAGTGTTAATGACAGTCATGTTAAGAGCGGCTGCATGGTTCTTTGCTTTTCAATAATATTATTCCTATTGATCAGTACCAGTTCACGTAGCCCTGGCGTTACATATAAATGTGTCCCTTTGATGGCTGCTGATTTATGTTTTTATTTGTATGAAGGTGAAATTTCCTTAGCAATTAGATGTGCTTTTCATCAATAATCCGAAAGTTAGAGATATAGACAAGTAATATTTTTTTCTGCTGAAATGTCCTACATTCTCTTTCTTAGGCCAGACTTTTTTATTCCTTGTTTCGCGAGTTTTTATAAGGCAATTTTTTTGAGGAGGGCGGAAAAGAAATAACATTAATTATTGTTTTCTATTACATTTGTGTGATTCTCAAAGAATTGTAAGTGAGATCATTGATCGGAGAGAAGAAATGAAATAAAATGTTATTCCATGTATCCCTCGTTTCTCATCTTTGCGAGACTTTGGTACTTTGATCATGACACTCCTACGAAAATGCAACTTGGATTTGTTATCCGGCGGGCGGTAAAAAAATGAAGATAAAAATAATATTTTTTTTAGCATTTTTATTTTTTACGCTTATAAGTCGGCGGGCGCGAGAAATTATATTTTTATTTCATTTTCGGCTCCTGTTAATTCGGAGGGTTCGCGAAACAAGGGATAATAAAAGTCTGGCCTTAATTGGACTACGTGGATATAATTTTCTATTGGCAAAAACGAAAACTGTTTTATTATTTTTCGAAATGTGAGAATAACTGATTTCATATAGTTAAATTAATGATTCCGTTCATAATAATTTGCCAACCATTAACTATTCTGTCTCTACACACGTCATCAATAACAAATATTTACCACAACTGAACAAAAAATCCACCCACCTTCTAAACGCACTGACACCATTGTTTATGCTGGTCGTGCACATGTTTAAAATAGCAGTAAACAGTTTTTATTCCCTGGTTTTATGAAGAGCACTACAGTGTGTTTAGGGGATATTAAAACAATTCAGTGATAAAAATTAAATTAAAAAAAACTGCAATTGGAAAAGGTCATATATTAGAAGTGATATTAGTAATGTTGTGTCATTTGTTTAATTGTTTTAAGTTAAGCATGTAAATATTACTGTGTCACAGTGTACGGCCTGCTTATTGCCAAAGATAGGGCACCCAGAAAACGCACACTGAACAGGATGTTTTTCACTGCTAGACATATACACAAAAAATATCAAGTTGAAGCTCCTGGCTTCAATGCCTCTCAAAGTAATTACAAGAAAAAAAGCACAGAAAGCACAATGGATGAATTCACTAAAAGGGGCTGATGTATAGAGAGTTTCACTCACCTCATGTAGATAGGGGACGTGTGTGTTTTCAAATTAGTTGTACCATTGTGTTGCCGTGATCAAGTACTATCACTTGCTCATGAGTCATTTATGGCAGGTCGTCTTGGTGCTAAGAAGATACATATAGATAAGCAACTCAGTTCTATTGGCCTGGGATGCAGGATGATGTTATTAGGTATTGCAGGTCAAAAACAGGTATGACCTGTAAATTACCTTTATGATTTTATGACAGTTATTACATGGCAATGCACACCGTTTCTTCCCATGACTTCTTGCACACTCCCATTTGCAGGGTTTGAGGTAATGTGACAAAAACAGAGAATACAAGATGCTGACACACTGAATAAACGACAAAGTAAATATATACTGTGAGGTTGGATTAAAGCTACTCTCATAAACTGTACCTAATGGTCAAGCTTCACATTACGACACGACACTCTTTTCGGGCACCGTGTATTCCTCAGACAAATTATGTCTAATTTTAATCATTAAAATCCATGTAAGATCATCTCAATTGATCAGTACAAATCGACGAAGCCCTGGCTGATTTATTTTTGTATTTGTATAAAATGAAATTAATTTCTATAGAACGTAAATTTCAATTTGCTAAAATCTTCGTCATAAGTATTATATATAGAAATTATTATATGTGAAAACACATGACCTGAAATAGTTAAATTAATGATTCTATTCTTTAATTATTTTTCAACCATTAATTTCACAGGTTTTCATGACACCACGAAACATATACTATGCTCTATGCAGACAGGTAAACAAAAAGAATTTACCAAAACCGATCAGAAAATCGCTCCAGCTTCTATGCGCCAGTTTACAGTGTATTGTGTGAAGATTAGAAAAATACAGCTGTGTGAAAATATATTTTGCGGGATATTGATGAAATATCCGGCCAGAATGGCAAAGATAAATATTTGTCATTTGGGCACATTTAAATGCATATATCATGTGGCGTTGTATACCCTGGATTCTCCTACAACTTCCATCAATTAATTATAGACAAATTCCCTGATATAAAATATAGCTTTATAGTGGAATATGTAAAATTATCTATGGCAGGCCGAGGAGATGAATCGCTTATTGCACAGACAACATTTTTTTTGTAACCAGTCACACACATTAGTGATACATTTTTTACGCTTACAAGTCGGCGGGCGCGAGAAATTATATTTTTTATTTATTTCATTTTCGGCTCCTGTTCATTCGGCGGGTTCGAGAAACAAGGGACAATAAAAGTCTGGCCTTAATTGGACTACGTGGATATAATTTTTTATTGGCTAAAACGAAAACTGTTTTATTTTTCGAAATGTGACAATAACTGATTTCATATAGTTAAATTAATGATTCCGTTCCATAATATTTTGCCAACCATTAACTATTCTGTCTCTACACACGTCATCAAAAATATTTACCACAACTTATCATAAAATCTACCACCTTCTAAACGCACTGATACCATTGTTTATGCTGGTCGTACACATGTTTAAAATAGCAGTAAACAGTTTTTATTCCCTGGTTTTATGAAGAGCACTACAGTGTGTTTAGGGGATATTAAAACAATTCAGTGATAAAAATTAAATAAAAAAAAACTGCAATTGGAAAAGGTCATATATTAGAAGTGATATTAGTAATGTTGTGTCATTTGTTTAATTGTTTTAAGTTAAGCATGTAAATATTACTGTGTCACAGTGTACGGCCTGCTTATTGCCAAAGATAGGGCACCCAGAAAACGCACACTGAACAGGATGTTCTTTCACTGCTAGACATATACACAAAAAATATCAAGTTGAAGCTCCTGGCTTCAATGCCTCTCAAAGTAATTACAAGAAAAAAGGCCCAGAAAGCACAATGAATGAATTCACTAAAAGGGGCTGATGTATAGAGAGTTTCACTCACCTCATGTAGATAGGGGACGTGTGTGTTTTCAAATTAGTTGTACCATTGTGTTGCCGTGATCAAGTACTATCACTTGCTCATGAGTCATTTATGGCAGGTCGTCTTGGTGCTAAGATACATATAGATAAGCAACTCAGTTCTATTGGCCTGGGATGCAGGATGATGTTATTATGTATTGCAGGTCAAAAACAGGTATTACCTGTAAATTACTTTTATGACAGTTATCAAATGGCAATGCACACCGTTTCTTCCCATGACTTCTTGCACACTCCCTTTTGCAGGGTTTGAGGTAATGTGACAAAAACAGAGAATACAAGATGCTGACACACTGAATAAACGACAAAGTAAATATATACTGTGAGGTTGGATTAAAGCTACTCTCATAAACTGTACCTAATGGTCAAGCTTCACATTACGACACGACACTCTTTTCGGGCACCGTGTATTCCTCAGACAAATTATGTTTAATTTTAATCATTAAAATCCATGTAAGATCATCTCAATTGATCAGTACAAATCAACGAAGCCCTGGCTGATTTATTTTTGTATTTGTATAAAATGAAATTAATTTCTATAGAACGTAAATTTCAATTTGCTAAAATCTTCGTCATAAGTATTATATATAGAAATTATTATATGTGAAAACACATGACCTGAAATAGTTAAATTAATGATTCTATTCTTTAATTATTTTTCAACCATTAATTTCACAGGTTTTCATGACACCACGAAACATATACTATGCTCTATGCAGACAGGTAAACAAAAAGAATTTACCAAAACCGATCAGAAAATCGCTCCAGCTTCTAAGCGCCAGTTTACAGTGTATTGTGTGAAGATTAGAAAAATACAGCTGTGTGAAAATATATTTTGCGGGATATTGATGAAATATCCGGCCAGAATGGCAAAGATAAATATTTGTCATTTGGGCACATTTAAATGCATATATCATGTGGCGTTGTATACCCTGGATTCCCCTACAACTTCCATCAATTAATTATAGACAAATTCCCTGATATAAAATATAGCTTTATAGTGGAATATGTAAAATTGTCTATGGCAGGCCGAGTAGATGAATCGCTTATTGCACAGACAACATTTTTTTTGTAACCAGTCACACACATTAGTGATACATTTTTTACGCTTACAATTCGGCGGGCGCGGAAAATTATATTTTCATTTATTTCATTTTCGGCTCCTGTTCATTCGGCGGGTTCGCGAAACAAGGGATAATAAAAGTCTGGCCTTAATTGGACTACGTGGATAGGATTTTCTATTGGCTAAAACGAAAACTGTTTTATTTTTCGAAATGTGACAATAACTGATTTCATATAGTTAAATTAATGATTCCGTTCCATAATATTTTGCCAACCATTAACTATTCTGTCTCTACACACGTCATCAAAAATATTTACCACAACTTATCATAAAATCCACCACCTTCTAAACGCACTGATACCATTGTTTATGCTGGTCGTACACATGTTTAAAATAGCAATAAACAGTTTTTATTCCCTGGTTTTATGAAGAGCACTACAGTCTGTTTAGGGGATATTAAAACAATTCAGTGATGAAATTTAAATAAAAAAAACTGCAATTGGGAAAGGTGATATATTAGAAGTGATATTAGTAATGTTGTGTCATTTGTTTAATTGTTTTAAGTTAAGCATGTAAATATTACTGTGTCACAGTGTACGGCCTGCTTATTGCCAAAGATAGGGCACCCAGAAAACGCGCACTGAACAGGGTGTTCTTTCACTGCTAGAGACATACACAAAAAATATCAAGTTGAAGTTCCGGGCTTCAATGCCTCTCAAAGTAATTACAAGAAAAAAAGCACAGAAAGCACAATGAATGAATTCACTAAAGGGGGCTGATGTATGGAGAGTTTCACTCACCTCGTGTAGATAGGGGACGTGTGTGTTCCAAATTAGTTGTACCATTGTGTTGCCGTGATCAAGTACTATCACTTGCTCATGAGTCATTTATGGCAGGTCGTCTTGGTGCTAAGAAGATACATATAGATAAGCAACTCAGTTCTATTGGCCTGGGATGCAGGATGATGTTATTAGGTATTGCAGGTCAAAAACAGGTATGACCTGTAAATTACCTTTATGATTTTATGACAGTTATTACATGGCAATGCACACCGTTTCTTCCCATGACTTCTTGCACACTCCCATTTGCAGGGTTTGAGGTAATGTGACAAAAACAGAGAATACAAGATGCTGACACACTGAATAAACGACAAAGTAAATATATACTGTGAGGTTGGATTAAAGCTACTCTCATAAACTGTACCTAATGGTCAAGCTTCACATTACGACACGACACTCTTTTCGGGCACCGTGTATTCCTCAGACAAATTATGTCTAATTTTAATCATTAAAATCCATGTAAGATCATCTCAATTGATCAGTACAAATCAACGAAGCCCTGGCTGATTTATTTTTGTATTTGTATAAAATGAAATTAATTTCTATAGAACGTAAATTTCAATTTGCTAAAATCTTCGTCATAAGTATTATATATAGAAATTATTATGTGTGAAAACACATGACCTGAAATAGTTAAATTAATGATTCTATTCTTTAATTATTTTTCAACCATTAATTTCACAGGTTTTTATGACACCACGAAACATATACTATGCTCTATGCAGACCGGTAAACAAAAAGAATTTACCAAAACCGATCAGAAAATCGCTCCAGCTTCTAAGCGCCAGTTTACAGTGTATTGTGTGAAGATTAGAAAAATACAGCTGTGTGAAAATATATTTTGCGGGATATTGATGAAATATCCGGCCAGATTGGCAAAGATAAATATTTGTCATTTGGGCACATTTAAATGCATATATCATGTGGCGTTGTATACCCTGGATTCTCCTACAACTTCCATCAATTAATTATAGACAAATTCCCTGATATAAAATATAGCTTTATAGTGGAATATGTAAAATTATCTATGGCAGGCCGAGTAGATGAATCGCTTATTGCACAGACAACATTTTTTTTTGTAACCAGTCACACACATTAGTGATACATTTTTTACGCTTACAAGTCGGCGGGCGCGAGAAATTATATTTTTTATTTATTTCATTTTCGGCTCCTGTTCATTCGGCGGGTTCGAGAAACAAGGGACAATAAAAGTCTGGCCTTAATTGGACTACGTGGATATAATTTTCTATTAGACTGGATACTAGAACAAGAACTGTCTGAGCGAAAGCAAGGGGCCGACGAATCCGTAGAAGATTACGCGGCAAATATCAAGTCGCGTTGTGCCCGACTTCGTAAAACGCCCGAAGAACAATTACGTTATTTTCGCGCCGGGTTACGGAATGACATCAAGAGTCAGGTGATTGTCCATCAACCTCAAACCATTGATGAAGCGAGACGAAGAGCCAGACTGAGTGAGATAGCTTGTCAGATGCAGGAAGGCGAGAAAAAAAAGAATGGCGCAGATCTATCAGCGATTGAATTCAGCGTGGAAAGGTTAGCACAGAAAACTGAACAATTATTACAACAACATCGACCGCAGTACGTATACAGCCCGCAGCAGTTCCAGGGACCAGAGAGTCAGGTTGGTTCAAACCTAACTTACCAAGGTAGACAATTCAATACAATTCCGGTATGTGGCGTTTGTAATAAGCAGGGTCATTCAGCAGCCGGCTGTTACAGCCGTGGAAATTATTTCAGTGGAAATTGTTATAATTGTGGCAAAAGAGGTCATAGGGCAAGGGAGTGTCGAAGGGAAGCACAAAAAGGGAATTCGAAAGATATAATTTGTTATAGTTGTGGGGCGAAAGGCCATATTGCTAAAAATTGTGATAACGAAAAACAAGGGGGTAATTTAAACCCAAAAAGTCTATTTTAGTAAGGGCGGAGAATAGACTGACTAGCCATAAGAAAAGAATGGTAGACAGCCCTCTTTTGTGTTCAGTATCAACCGATATCTATAGAAATAATGTAATTAAAGTAAAATTAGATAATGATTATGTATGGGCATTGGTAGACACGGGAGCTGAGATTTCAGTTATTTCAAGAAGTTTCATACGAAACTTTCCAAACTTGAGAAATCGTAAAATATATCCCCCCCTTCGAAGTTCAGCACGTACTGTGAACGGTCAAATAGTTCCGCTCAGGGGTCGAATCTATGTTAGGGCAGAAATAGCGGGTCAGAAAGTGACTATTCCTTTCCACATTGTCGACTATACAAAAAGTAATGTGATAATTGGAGCAGACTTTCTAGCGGAACATAAAGCAGTTATTGATTTCTCATCCCGAAAGTTTCATTTGAGACCGAAGTCGCCAATATGGACACAAAATAGTATTACAATTCCTCCCAAGACACAGCAAATTATGACTTGTAAAACTCGATATCATTATCCAAACGGAATAATTGCAGAAAATAAGTGCGTGAATAATTTATCTAAGTACGGGTTATTGACTGCAAAAGGCATTTTTGAAATACATAAGAATAAAGTGCCAATTAGAGTAATGAATCCGTTAGACACAGAAATTCAAATTCCTCGAGGCATTAAAGTTGGAATGATACAATGTTTGACCCCGGATACTGGCATAATTAACGTCGGCTCAGAGGGGGAGCACTTAAGTTTGAATGAGTTCAAGTACGATGATCACCCTAGTGAAACAGTAAACCCTTTCAATATTGACATGGCGAGGGCAGATTTAAACTCTGAACAAAAAGAAAGGTTAAGGAAATTCCTAAATATGAATGGAGATATATTTGCCGAAATTGCAGGACACATGGGTCACACAAAATTAATCCAACATAGAATAAGATTAGTAGGCGACCCCGACCCAATTAGTTGTCGGCCATACAGGGTCACTCCTCAAAAAAGATCGGAGATTGAAAAACAAATTAATGATATGTTATCTGAAGATATAATTTCACCTTCTGTTTCGGAATGGAGTTTTCCGGTTGTCTTGGTTACGAAACCTGGGGGTGCTTATCGATTCTGTGTCGACTATAGGAAGTTGAATGCAATCACAAAATTAGAGCCATACCCGTTACCCTTAATAGTAGATTGTTTTGACTCTTTAGGAATAGCCAAACCCAAATATTTTTCGACGCTTGATCTAAAAAGTGGATATTTCCAATTAGACCTACACCCAGATAGTCGTGAACTCACTACATTTACGACCCATGCTGGGAATTATCAATTTAACCGATGTCCGATGGGAGTCGCTGGGAGTGGACATTCATTTCAACGGCTCATGAATATTGTGCTTAGGGGATTGAATTGGAAAAGTTGTTTAGTTTATCTAGATGATATAATCGTATTTTCCGATACTTTTGAGAAACATTTGGGGGACCTGAATCAAATATTCCAAAGGTTAAGAAAGGCTAACTTAAAACTGAAGTTATCAAAATGTAATTTTGCGTGTAGAGAGGTTAATTATTTAGATCACGTGATAAGTAAGGATGGTATCAGAGCAGATCCAGAAAAATGTGCAGCCATAAGGGATTTCCCCGTTCCACGTGATGTAAGAAGTTTGAGAGGATTCTTAGGTATTTGTAATTATTATAAAAAGTTAGTGTTCCAATATGCGAAAATAGCCAGGCCTTTGAATGCAATGACTAGCAAAAATATTGCGTTTGAATGGACGGAAGAATGTCAACAGGCATTCGAACAGCTGAAAGAAGCGCTAACAAATCCGCCTATATTGGCATACCCCGATTTTGAGAAGCCATTTATATTAAGTTGCGACGCCTCTGGCCAAGCCATCGGTTTTATTTTATCGCAAATACAAGACGGACGTGAGAGAGTTATTGCGTATGGCGGGCGGGCGTTGACCCCGGCAGAGCGTAATTATCCTATAACACAATTAGAGGCTTTGGCCGTAGTGGTAGGAATTAAATACTTCGACCCGTATTTAAGGCACGCAAAGTTCAAGGTAATAACAGATCACTCAAGTTTAAAGTATATATTTGGGTTAGTAAGACCTAAGGGCCGAATCGGAAGGTGGGTCATTGCCCTACAACAGTATGATTTTGAAGTTGTACATAGGCCCGGTAAGGTTCACCAAAACGCGGATGCATTGTCTAGACGTACCTATGAGGGGCCCCAAACGATCACAGAATTAGAGGAGGACGATGATTTGATTGGAATAGTATCCTTAGTGACTGATAAAGTCCAACCGGAAATTAATAATGAAGGAACAGTAGACGTATATTGTGAAGAAAATGTAGTCGGTGGAACGCCTGCAGAAACAGGCTGGTGTAATGTTAGCGAAATGCAACGAGCCGACCCAGAGATAAGCCAAATAATAGATTATTTAATAAACGGGACCCTACCGCCTGAACCGCGCAAGGCACGAATATTAGCATATACTAGAGACGAATATGTTATGGAGAATGGAAAATTATATCACCTCTGGTTCCCCAAGGGTAAATTTAGTAAAGAACAGGATTGCGTAAAACAGTTAGTCATTCCGCATAAATTAAGAAATCGCGTTTTAGAACAATTTCACAATGAAGTAACGGCAGGTCATTTTGGGTTTGCAAGAACTTATGCTTCAATCAGGCAGCGTTATTATTGGCCAAAGATGGCTTCTGAAATCCATAGTTGGGTGTCTACGTGTGTAGATTGCGCCACTAGGAAATCTCCTAAACTACGCTCCAAGGCCCCCTTGATACCGTTAAAAATAGAAGCCCCTTGGCATAGGGTCGGAGTTGATTTTATTGGGCCCATGCATAAAACTCGGGCGGGAAATCGGTATATTATTGTGTTTACTGATTATTTTACGAAATGGGCCGAGGCGTTCGCGACGGAAAACATGAATGCTCGAACAACAGCTAGGATTCTATTTGATGAAATTATATGCAGGTACGGAGCACCAAGATGTCTCTTGTCAGACAGGGGTCAAAATTTCTTGTCGGAAGTAATCAAAGCGACCTGCCAAATGTTTGGAATCAGAAAAGCAAACACGACGCCATATAATCCACAATGTAACGCGAATACGGAACGTTTTAATCAAACATTAATTCAAATATTAAGTATGTTTTGCGACTCTAGACAGGAAGATTGGGATGTATTTATACCGGCCGCGTTATTTGCGTATAGAGTAACTAAACAGGAAACGATTCAAGAAACACCGTTTTACTTAACATATGGGAGACGGGCGACGTTGCCAATAGACACAGTGTTATTAGAACCAGAACAAGAGAATAAAGTACCCCGAGATTATGCGGAATTACTGAAGGAAAAATTAAAGGTTGCCCATGAGACTGCTTTAAAATGCATTGAGGCTAATCAAGAAAAAATGAAATATTATTTTGACAGAAGAGCGAAAGAAAGTACGTTCCAAGTTGGGGATATTGTTTATTTGTACACGCCTAAAGCAACATCGGGATTGAGTAAAAAACTAGAACATCGGTGGCACGGCCCATATCGCACGTTCGAAAAAGTATCTCCCGTGAACTTTCGATTGCAACGCGTATGCGATGGGAAAATATTTAAAAATATAGTTCATGTAAACAGACTGAAACGCGGAGCTTTACGCGAAGAACAAAATGAAGGAGATATATTTGAGGAAGCCCCTGAGTTTGAAATCGTGAATGCTGATGAGAGGGGTACGGAAATGCAAAGTGAACCCCCGTCCACTCAAACGGAAATTCCTGGAGAAAATGTTCCTAATTTAGATGATATACCCGAAGGAGAAAATGATTCGGTAGGGCCCAGAGACACAGAGATGAATAGTAAGAATAGCGGATATTTTGGTATCGAAAAGATTATTAAGGGTAGGCTAAAGAACGGCAGAAAAGAGTATCTTATTAAATGGGTGGGGTACCCAAAAGATCAAAATTCTTGGGAATGTTATGAGAATTTAAACGAACAGGCGAGATTATTTTTAGAAGACCATCCGATACCCCTTATGGGATCGACAAGAGCGAATAAAAGAAGGCGGGAAAAGTTGATTAATGGTTTAGAAGTATATTAAAAAGAGATTAGTGTGTGACAAGACGAGTGTTATTTAGGCCCTGGGACGCACATCATTTCATTACTAACGACAAAACTTAACGAATTCATTCATACGAGACCATTTCTCAAGGAGCGTGGAAAGAATCCATGATAAAGCCTAAGTTTAAATTACATGGAAGTGTTATGTCCGCACTATAGCTACGTACGGGTTTGGTGTTGGGGGTCACACTTTCATGAAGACGCCGGGCGGTGACGCCATGGACAATTTGATGAGAACATAGGAAACGCTTTAGGTGGGTACTTAATTCTACCATTCGACCACGCAAATTGAGAATTGGCCACGAATTTTTCATTTATCATGTGTCATACCCCTTTCTTTTCATTTCATTACTAATTTATAGTGCGTCTCCCGAGAAATTGATGTCAAGATGAGAATAGCGTTGATATTTATTAGTGTATTACTGGTCGTACGATGGAAACCGTCTGTGCAGATGAGAGATTATGTTCTGCGCCCCAATTATGGAGTATTGTTTGAACGGGTAGCAAACATCGATAACAGCCTAACGTACTGGCATCATACGTTCGCAATACCTTATTTAGATATTCCTATGATGAGTGTGAATGAGTCATTATGTTCGAATGAAACAGTTCACCTCATTCCGAAGTTTTGTGAGGAATACGGGGAAACTTTGAAGTTAGTCGAACAACAGAATAAGTTCTATATGTATCATATTTCGAGAGATGAACGAGCGATTCGAGTGTTATTTCCAAAGATAGAGAAAAGGAAGTTGGGAAATGAACGGCAGAAGAGGGGATTATTAGACTTTGTAGGGAAGGTATCGAAATCTTTATTCGGAACGGCCACGTCGAACGACGTAAATATTTTGAGACGGCATGTAGCGGCATTGGAAAGTTCCACCGAGGTTATGACAGATCAAATTGTTGCGTACGAAGATGATTTAAACTCATATGTTTTCACAACGAATAAAAGAATAGGGAATGCTCTGAATGGGATTAAGGAAAATCATGAGGCCATTTATTCGATCGTATCTGATTTATCGCAATGGAGAAAGCGCTTGAACAGAATGGAACTAAATCAAGAGGCGTTAGAAAAAGAATTAAATTATGAACGGCGATCCACACATTTAATGTTTCGATATGCTATTCAACGCCTACAAGCGTTACAGTTACTTGAAAGGGAGACACAACGTAGGGTGAGTTCGATTGACGTGTTATTACAAGAAAGGTTACCTTTGCAGTTGATAGGACCGAGAGTGTTAGGGGATGCTTTAAGGGCAGTGCGAAAGAAACTACGAAAGAAATATCCTAATTTTGATATAGCATACACGAATTTGAATTATTATTACCATAATGCGAGAGTGACATTTCGGCGTACAGACAATAATGTGTACATAAAGGTTGGAATCCCCATTACTATAAAAAAACGACATATTCGAAGTGTATAAAGTGATAGTCATGCCTATGCCCCTCCCTTATGATTTAGGTGATAAACCTCAGCATTTCGACAATAATACAGCAAAGAACGGGCGCACGAAGGTAACGTCAGTTGCAGAGTATTTTGGGGTTAATGAAGATGAAACTTACTACGTTGAAATGAGTGCAGACCAAATTTCGTCTTGTACTGGTCTGACAGTAAAAGATTGTCCCTCTGTGATTACCATGATAAATATGCGTAAGTCGTCGTGTACGAAGGCCTTGTTCTATGATAATAAAGAGGAAATTCGTAACACATGTAAAATAGATTTAATACTCAACCCAGTATACGACCCTAAGATTCTCGAAATCGGACAGGGGAATATTTTGGTAAATAGCAATGATACTAAATGGTTAATAGCATGCGGGGATAAAAGCCCTGAGCCTATTGAAGGTTGTACAATGTGTATAATTAAATTGCCCTGTGGATGCGCTATAAAATCCGACAATCTCTATGTATCGCCATTGTTAACCAGTTGCACAGAAGACGAGGCCCCCACGTTTCTGCATCCGGTAAATTTGCCATTCTTAATACCCTTTTATGACCCAGATGATTTGACAGAAATTACGGGGGAATCGATGTATGAAAACCCGTGGCGAGTACAACTCCCTAACATCACCATTAACAGAGGGAATTTCGAGGAAATTGTACGTTCTGATGCACGTTTGGTGGTAGATTTAAACAGAACGGCAGATTTATTAAGAAAAAATAAACCAATTTATTATTCAAAAGTAGACAAATTATTTAGCGACATTACGGATGAAACCCCTGCCTTACCGTTTTTGGAAGTCAAAACTATTACTATAATTGAAACCATTCTGGCTATTATAAGCACAGGGTCACTGATTTTGTCAGTATATACAGTTTGTAAGGTGAGAACTTTGAGCATATTGATTGCAACCCTTCCCAGGGCCCGGGCTAAAACGTTATATTTGCCAGTAGACGAGTTAATTACGGACCACCCCTTGCGAGATTTGAAGAGTTCCATGATCCAACTTCGAAATGAAACGTTAATTCTGATTTTAATGTGTTCAGGATTCTTATTAATATTGGCGGTTATTCGATTGTGCAAGTGTTATCGTAATCGCTCTATAATGTATCGTGCACCTAAATTGCCCCGTACTAAGTTAATTTTAGAGATATCCAATGACAAGCTGTATGTCTTGGTAAATGTTATGACCCTGTACGTGTCTCCGAGCCATTTGGCCTTTGCAAAGCGACCCGTGATCGAGAATTTAACAGTTGAACGTGGTATAATTTCGTCCGTGTTGAATATCGAATGGGGTGATTTAAAATACAAATTTCATGGTGTAGAACGTGTAATTCCTTTGCCCAAAGCCGTTAAGATACCAAAGTGGAAAGATAGTAAGTGCATGGCTGTGGAAGGGGTAGGGAATCATTATAGATTATTGGTAGGTCTATCTGAAGTATATACCGAGATTCCCAGGGATATTATTAGTATGCAGTAGATAGGGAACCCAATACTGAATAATTGGGATAGCAAGTGAAGTGCTGGCACCTCTCCTTGATAGAGTAGGATATTCGAAAATATAACCAATGTATTTAACTTCATAATCTTTTTATTTAAATATATATAACTATTGTATTTTAGAATCATAACAGTAGTGTTTAAATTTATAGCTTTTTATTTGAATTTATAATTACCATATGTAATCATTGTATTTACTCATTTGAAACTATGTATTTTGTTATATTAGAGTGTATTTTACTTGCTTAACAATTGTTGATGTATTTGAGGTGTGAAATATAAATGTGATGACATCCTTGGTATTGGAACGGTATGTTCGGAGAACATGCAGAATGTAAAACAGGGGGTTGTATCATGATTTATATTTCAGTCAGTTTGACAGTGGTTGTCATGACATATACTGATAAAGGTTAATGACAAGACCAGATGGCGAGCTGGTCGAAATCAACCAAAAACATCTTATGACTCTGCAGTTTTTAAGATACAAGACAGTAGCTGTAATTCTAAACCAATGTTGTTTGCGAGTTTAAAAAAGGTAGTATCTTGGTGGAATGTTAGTGCGAGATTATTACCCCATCAATATTAGTTAGCGTTGACAATGTATAGAAATGTTTTCTCTAGACAGCTTGACGAGTAATTAATTGATTATGATGTGTAAAACTTTCATGTGATTGGTTGTTTGTTGGAAGGAAAGGCCTTGGAGTCTCTTATACTGATTGTAATTGGTTAAGGAGTGACAAGAAATAAAGAGTGATTTAATGCTGTCTCGAGTGAAAACGAGGGACTTGGCAGAGAATCGTTTCGGGAACATGAACGAAGCTTGTGTGTGTCTTTTGTCAGCCTAGCGTGGAAACGACCGAATCCCGGTTACCTAAGTGAAAGGTTTTAACCATCAAATATACCTATCACAGTACCATTGTGTTGCCGTGATCAAGTACTATCACTTGCTCATGAGTCATTTATGGCAGGTCGTCTTGGTGCTAAGAAGATACATATAGATAAGCAACTCAGTTCTATTGGCCTGGGATGCAGGATGATGTTATTAGGTATTGCAGGTCAAAAACAGGTATGACCTGTAAATTACCTTTATGATTTTATGACAGTTATTACATGGCAATGCACACCGTTTCTTCCCATGACTTCTTGCACACTCCCCTTTGCAGGGTTTGAGGTAATGTGACAAAAACAGAGAATACAAGATGCTGACACACTGAATAAACGACAAAGTGAATATATACTGTGAGGTTGGATTAAAGCTACTCTCATAAACTGTACCTAATGGTCAAGCTTCACATTACGACACGACACTCTTTTCGGGCACCGTGTATTCCTCAGACAAATTATGTTTAATTTTAATCATTAAAATCCATGTAAGATCATCTCAATTGATCAGTACAAATCAACGAAGCCCTGGCTGATTTATTTTTGTATTTGTATAAAATGAAATTAATTTCTATAGAACGTAAATTTCAATTTGCTAAAATCTTCGTCATAAGTATTATATATAGAAATTATTATATGTGAAAACACATGACCTGAAATAGTTAAATTAATGATTCTATTCTTTAATTATTTTTCAACCATTAATTTCACAGGTTTTCATGACACCACGAAACATATACTATGCTCTATGCAGACCGGTAAACAAAAAGAATTTACCAAAACCGATCAGAAAATCGCTCCAGCTTCTGAGCGCCAGTTTACAGTGTATTGTGTGAAGATTAGAAAAATACAGCTGTGTGAAAATATATTTTGCGGGATATTGATGAAATATCCGGCCAGAATGGCAAAGATAAATATTTGTCATTTGGGCACATTTAAATGCATATATCATGTGGCGTTGTATACCCTGGATTCTCCTACAACTTCCATCAATTAATTATAGACAAATTCCCTGATATAAAATATAGCTTTATAGTGGAATATGTAAAATTATCTATGGCAGGCCGAGTAGATGAATCGCTTATTGCACAGACAACATTTTTTGTAACCAGTCACACACATTAGTGATACATTTTTTACGCTTACAAGTCGGCGGGCGCGAGAAATTATATTTTTTATTTATTTCATTTTCGGCTCCTGTTCATTCGGCGGGTTCGCGAAACAAGGGATAATAAAAGTCTGGCCTTAATTGGACTACGTGAATATAATTTTCTATTGGCTAAAACGAAAACTGTTTTATTTTTCGAAATGTGACAATAACTGATTTCATATAGTTAAATTAATGATTCCGTTCCATAATATTTTGCCAACCATTAACTATTCTGTCTCTACACACGTCATGAAAAATATTTACCACAACTTATCATAAAATCCACCACCTTCTAAACGCACTGATACCATTGTTTATGCTGGTCGTACACATGTTTAAAATAGCAGTAAACAGTTTTTATTCCCTGGTTTTATGAAGAGCACTACAGTCTGTTTAGGGGATATTAAAACAATTCAGTGATGAAATTTAAATAAAAAAAAATGCAATTGGAAAAGGTGATATATTAGAAGTAATATTAGTAATGTTGTGTCATTTGTTTAATTGTTTTAAGTTAAGCATGTAAATATTACTGTGTCACAGTGTACGGTCTGCTTATTGCCAAAGATAGGGCACCCAGGAAACGCGCACTGAACAGGGTGTTCTTTCACTGCTAGAGATATACACAAAAAATATCAAGTTGAAGCTCCTGGCTTCAATGCCTCTCAAAGTAATTATAAGAACAAAAACACACACACATTAGTGATACGGGAATCGAATAGTTTCAGGTCATTGTGTTATTTACTGGATTGTGCTTTTGATTAATATCTGATTCCGATACTAGGCCTAGCACACAGTGAAGCGGTATGGCAGCGTTTATTTAGATATGTATTGTGGTAGTTAAATTGCATGATGTAATCATGTAATTGGTATATATAAATGTAATTAACGCCCGATCTGAATGCGAACAAAAAACGACTATGTGGTCATACTCATATAATTTTACAATTTAAGCTAGTCCAAGTAGAAGCAGTTGCACTTGTGTGCACTTTATTTTCACTGTTATCTTTTGAACACCAACATTTTCTCAGTTTTCTGCTTACAGACAAATAACAAATCGTCCATGAATTATATAATTGTGTGTATTAAAGAGAAATTGAATGTCCTGTTTTGCTTGTATTAGGTACCAATTTACACCATACAAAGATATATTATCTACTGTAATGTCCACTATCAAAGCTCAAAAACTACTGTGATGTCATCTTCTCTAATATGAATACTCGCTTACCTATCAAAATCATGAACTGTGAATTTGCTAATTCATAATATCATTCATGAAATCGAACGTTAAGTCTAATTAAATAATAAAATGTAAGTGAGTGTACGTGCTACAAGCGTAGTATGTACAAGAGATATAACTACATAAGTTGGGTAAGGAATTTAATGTTTTGAAGTTGACTTTCTTCTTCACATGTGCTGGTGGCGACGTGTAACATGGTGGTATTAATGTCAGACATAATTCCCATACCTGTAGGGCCGGAAGTTCGAACACACAGCAGTAGGACTGCTACCACGAATTACACGGTCTTCAATAAAGTTGCAATAGTAGTCAATCCTTATTAACACAGACAGTTCGAACGAGTTCACGTTTGACAGCGAATGTGCAAGTTTTAAGTGTGGCAAATTAAAAATCGGGCGGTTGCTCAGATTAGAAATTGGAGTGGAGATCTTGAGAACGATGGGAGCGGTGATAGTTCGAGATCCGTCTATTTCGGGATAATTGGATTCGCTTAAAATGTGCTACAGTAGGGTAGTATTGTTCTTAATTTCCTCATTTCTGATATCAATGCAAGAAATTTAAAAAAAAAATCTAAAACGACCAAATAAAATATTTTTGTGAAAACAAACCATTACAGTAGCACATTTTAAGCGAATCCAATTGTGTTGGTTTGAAGTGTGAACGTTGCTACATCGAATGCAAGTATTTGTGGGCCGGTATCGGGTTTAATATTGAGTTTGCCGGCCAGATGTCGCGTGATGAACGAACGTGTAGTGCCTTCGTCAAACAATATAGTCGCGTTTATTGAATCCGAGTTCATGAAAACTTTGCAACTGAGGTTTTTTGCAGAACTGGCTCATTCTGATAATCGCGTGGAGTATATTCAGTTCTCGTAAAGTTGACGTGTGTTTGAGTCGATGAGGTTGTATTAAATCGCGTACTATGGTATGCACGTCAAGTCATTGCCAGGGGTTTCGGGTCCGTTGTACATAGCAAGGTTTGGTGTTTCCGCCCACATCGAAGACAAGTAATTCTCGATTTACAATCAGAAACATGGTGGTTTTCAAGGCAATTAGAACAAAGTCTGGCCTGTTTGACTATGTCTTGTCGCTTGTTATATTCAGTTACCAGTATACAATCATTGTACAGTACGTGCATAATTTCGGTTTCTTTGCCGGAGTCGATCAGGCAGTTTCTGATCGCATTTCACAATCGAGTTCTTCGATTGAAAAACCGGCTTGTAGAGCTTCTATTTCTCTGAGAAGTGCTCGTAGTAGTTCGGCAAAATCCCGCTTTTTATCTCCATATTCTCGTGACATTTGCCTGGCAGTTTCTCTAATATGATGGGTACCAATAAATCCCATAAGACGCTTCTGTTTTCCCCAGTAATTCGGGACCACGTATATTTGTTTCCCAATCGTCGTAAAATCTTCTGAGGCTGTTGTGTTCGGTTTTGCCAGATCCCAAAATATCTTCATATGTGCATTAGTTATTTTGTGAGGTTGACAATATCGTTTCCCCAGCAGGTCGAGAACATGTTTATGATTGATGTGCGTTAAAGGCAAACCATCAATCGTGCGCGCGGCTTCACCAGTAAAGTGAGCGCAGAGGTACTGAAATTTTTGTACATTTCCAAGCCGTGTATCTTTGTTGACGGCCGAACTAAAAACGTCATTAAAACTCACCCATTTTCGTGTATCGCCGTTGAACGCAGGTGGATGTACTGTCGGCAAGTCAACAGTCGTAACAGCAGGAACTTGATTCACAGTATCAACTGCGAAACTGGTTTAACGTTGGTTGTGTCGGTCACGACGGATGTATGTTTCTCCATAAATCTGCATATCTTGAACTTTCTAATGAATATTTCATCAAAATAAACATCTGCTTCCAATATCATGCCTCCTAGGTCATCGTCTCCCGCACTGGCTATAGTATATGCATCAAGCCACTTGAGTGCGTCGTATTTTTTCGGCTAACCTCTCCCTATAAATAATGAGATTCTCCAACTCATCGTTTTTTTTCGACATCGAATGATGAGATGATTGCTGTTATCTTTTCACGATGTGCTGTCCGCGTTCCCTACTAGTACTCGTACAAGGCTAACGACAGTCAATTGAATAGCTAAAGTACAGGCGAGTAAATTTCATAGTAATAGAAGGCGATTGGTAGGTAAAGCTTATCGTGATAGGACAGTTACGATACAAGAAAAAAATGATAGGCCGAAATTAACTAGCGATTTGATAACTGTTTTTATCCAGAATCAGAGCGTACCATTGGGCTCGAAAATAGTTTGCAACAATGTCCTCTCAACGAAGTTGTTAAAATTCCTTGATAAAAATGTGTTGGTAATCTCGAATTTCATATTATTATACTTACTATTTTATCAATGATTTGGTCATATTATTTTCATTTTGTTTCATTGATTTTAAATAAAATTGTCAGTGTGTGGGCATTAGCACATGCGCATTGAATACTGTTTTGTATTGCCACACCCACTGCATATGAACAGACTTCTATAAAAGACATGTTTATTTTCGCCAACTCTCAATTCCCCAGTTGCTGTTGTTGGCGAGTCCACCTCTGCATGTAAGTATGGTATTATTGAACGTTTTTCTCATACATGTTGTGCATGTTTCACCTGTACAATATAATTCTGCATTACGGAATATGATTGTCCATGCTGTAATGTCCTATATGTGGAGTCACTGTCTGCTCGCTTGGTATGGACTCGCTTGTTTTTGTTAACCGACTCCATTTCAGTGTGCCCAATTCGGGTACACGTCGTAATCATTAAAACTCACTTATTTTCGTGTATCGCCGTTGAACGCAGGTGGATGAACTGTTGGCAAGTTAACAGTCGTAACTAGCGGGAACTTGATTCACAGTAACAACTGCGAAACTGGTTTAACGTTGGTTGTGTCGGTCACGACGGATGTATGTTTCTCCATAAATCTGCATATCTTGAACTTTCTAATGAATATGTCATCAAAATAAACATCTGCTTCCAATATCATGTCTCCTAGGTCATCGTCTCCCGCACTGGCTATAGTATATGCATCAAGCCACTTGAGTGCGTCGTATTTTCCGGCTAACCTCTCCCTATAAATAATGAGATTCTCCAACTCATCGTTTTTTTTCGACATCGAATGATGAGATGATTGCTGTTATCTTTTCACGATGTGCTGTCCGCGTTCCCTACTAGTACTCGTACAAGGCTAACGACAGTCAATTGAATAGCTCAAGTACAGGCGAGTAAATTTCATAGTAATAGAAGGCGATTGGTAGGTAAAGCTTATCGTGATAGGACAGTTACGATACAAGAAAAAAATGATAGGCCGAAATTAACTAGCGATTTGATAACTGTTTTTATCCAGAATCAGAGCGTACCATTGGGCTCGAAAATAGTTTGCAACAATGTCCTCTCAACGAAGTTGTTAAAATTCCTTGATAAAAATGTGTTGGTAATCTCGAATTTCATATTATTATACTTACTATTTTACCAATGATTTGGTCATATTATTTTCATTTTGTTTCATTGATTTTAAATAAAATTGTCAGTGTGTGGGCATTAGCACATGCGCATTGAATACTGTTTTGTATTGCCACACCCACTGCATATGAACAGACTTTTATAAAAGACATGTTTATTTTCGCCAACTCTCAATTCCCCAGTTGCTGTTGTTGGCGAGTCCAACTCTGCATGTAAGTATGGTATTATTGAACGTTTTTCTCATACATGTTGTGCATGTTTCACCTGTACAATATAATTCTGCATTACGGAATATGATTGTCCATGCTGTAATGTCCTATATGTGGAGTCACTGTCTGCTCGCTTGGTATGGACTCGCTTGTTTTTGTTAACCGACTCCATTTCAGTGTGCCCAATTCGGGTACACGTCGTAATCATTAAAACTCACTTATTTTCGTGTATCGCCGTTGAACGCAGGTGGATGAACTGTCGGCAAGTTAACAGTCGTAACTAGCGGGAACTTGATTCACAGTATCAACTGCGAGACTGGTTTCACGTTGGTTGTGTCGGTCAGCCACGACAAGTGTACATTTCTCTACGAATCTTTATATCTTGAACTTTCTAGTGAATATGTCATCGAAATAATCATCTGCTTTCAATATCACGTCTCCTAGGTCATCGTCTTCATCACTGGCTATAGTATGTACATCAAGCCCCTTGAGTACGTCGTATTTTTTCGGCTAACCTCTCCCTATAAATGATGAGATTCTCCAACTCATCGTTTTTTTTCGACATCGAATGATGAGATGATTGCTGTTATCTTTTCACGATGTGCTGTCCGCGTTCCCTACCATTTTTGGGAGACTGCATTTGTATTTGCGATCCTGTAGTCATCCTGGTCTCGGTACTAACAATGTGTGGGTTAGGGTTCTGTATGAATAAACAGGCTAGAGACAACAGCTGGGTTGACCAAGCACACTTTATTGCTACTAGTACTCGTACAAGGCTAACGACAGTCAATTGAATAGCTCAAGTACAGGCGAGTAAATTTCATAGTAATAGAAGGCGATTGGTAGGTAAAGCATATCATGATAGGACAGTTACGATAAAAAGAATGTACAAGAATGTTGACTAAAGTTGTGATTGCAAATTAGTTAACTTTCTATAATTGCATCGCATTTAAGTTAGAACAGCATATTTGGCGCACAATGTGGTTTGGTGTTTTTTTCTAATAATGATTTCTATAATGCGATTCACTGAAAACTCCGTGACACTTGGCTGTTTTTTTCTAATAATGATTTCTATAATGCGATTCACTGAAAACTCCGTGACACTTGGCTGTTTTTTTCTAATAATGATTTCTATAATGCGATTCACTGAAAACTCCGTGACACTTGGCTGTTTTTTTCTAATAATGATTTCTATAATGCGATTCACTGAAAACTCCGTGACACTTGGCTGTTTTTTTCTAATAATGATTTCTATAATGCGATTCACTGAAAACTCCGTGACACTTGGCTGTTTTTTTCTAATAATAATTTCTATAATGCGATTCACTGAAAACTCCGTGACACTTGGCTGTTTTTTTCTAATAATGATTTCTATAATGCAATTCACTGAAAACTCCGTGACACTTGGCTGTTTTTTTCTAATAATGATTTCTATAATGCAATTCACTGAAAACTCCGTGACACTTGGCTGTTTTTGTTGTGGATTATCTTGAAATTTATTGCTTCTCTAAAATGTTTTTTCTTTTTCCTTTTTTTCTTTGCCAACAATGAAATAGGAAGCACGTAGTTTGACGTGATCAATAAAGCAAGTTCAAACTGGAAATTTATATTTATTGTGTTAAAACCTCAAGCAACCCGATGCGTTCTTCCGTCGAAAACATGACCCGATTTAACACAAGCACATTTGCACGTAAAGCTTCTTTAAAAATCATAGTAACCAGTTAACAAATCCAAGAAAGTTGAATTTGCCTTGACAATTAGTATGTGGCATACTTACATTGTTTTTGTTCAACCACATATATTACTTTAAAACATCCTAATTTGTTTCGTCTATATTTATTGTATTTATGACAGATTGTGTTCAGATTTCGTAGCTTTATGAAAGTGGTCACGATGGCAAAGCTTCAAACAATGTATTCCTTACTCGTAGTGTTGGTGATGTTTATTCGTGCTATTCACTCGGTAAGTGACTAATGATTCTTAGAAACTCGTGTGTTTGTGCTATATTTTGTATTGTGATACGTATATCAATATTGTTTCAGGCTGAATCACCTGAGGATGCACAAACGGTTAAAACCGAAGAAGTAATCAAAGCAAAACGTGAACGTGAGTACAAACACATTTCAATAACTCAGTCTATAATGTTATTTAGAATGCATTACTGATATTAGAAATAATGTGAACAGCGACAGGCAAGTAAAATATAATAATTTTTCCATTGACAAATCTAGTTTACTTGATATACTTATTCAAATTATATGCTCCAATATACAAGCTTAAGTTTACGGAGTATCCTTTTTTCATAACTCAAGCCGGATTGTGTACTAACGACTGTGTGTACCATAATGATGGTTTTTGTGATGATGGTGGTGACACGACTATATTCAGTTTATGTATCTATGGCACAGATTGTGCAGACTGTGGAGAGAGACGTGGTTAGTCTTGAATATATGATTATTGCTCGTTCATAGTAATATACAATCACTTACAAACAGATCATTCTATTTGTCGGTTGCAAAACGTATTAATGTGAGTGCACAAATCTCACAATAACAATAGTAATTATTCTACTGTAACTTTTCCTGTATAGAATGCAATAACGAATACATATGAAATCAAATATAATAATTTTTCCACTGACAGAAAAAGTTTCTTGATATATTTATTTAAATAATATGCTCCAATATACACGCTTAAGTTTACGGGAGTGTGCTTTTTTCATAGTGGGCCAGGCAATATGTACTGACGACTGCTATCGCACTGATGATGGTGTGTGTGATGATGGTGGTGATGGATCTCAGAACAGTGATTGTGACTACGGCACAGATTGTGCAGACTGTGGAATAAGAACTAATACTAGTAAGTCTTAAATATATGATTATTGCTCATTCATCGTAATTATCAAAAAAATACAATTGTATAACACATACAAACAGATCATTTTATGTGCCAGTTGCAAAAATTATTAATGTGCGTGCACAAATCTCACAACAACAATAGTAATTGATTTACTGTAACTTTTTCCTGTATAGAATGCAATAACGAATACATATGGAATCAAATATAATAATTTCTCCATTGACAATACTAGTTTTCTTGGTATACCTATTTAAATAATATGCTCCAATATACAACCATAAGTTTATGGGTGAGTGTTTTTGCTTTCCTAGATTTCCTATTTCAAGTCGAATTGTGTACTGAGACCTGTGATTTCTCACACGATGATTACTGTGATGATGGTGGTGATGATGAAAATGACATCGGTGTTTGTGACTATGGCACAGATTGTACAGACTGTGGAATAAGAACTGTTAGTGGTAAGTCTTATATATATGATTATCGCTCATTCATCGTAATTATCACAAATATACAATATGGCCATGTTGTCGTATTTACTGTTGCGATAATTAAGTGAATACAATTTGGATAACAAAAACATGCTATTGTTCTGTCAAGGCTGTTATAATATTTAATGCTTAGTAAAAGTCCAGTTTAACAACAACAGACATGAATTGAATTTGAATAAATTAATATTAATCTTTATTGTTTTGAACGCTTGTGGAGCGTCTTGTTGAAATTTTAAAAATAATATACCATGCATAATATTTTGTTTTGTTTGTTTTTTGTTGAAAGGTCGATGAGCAAAACGGTCAGCAAAGGAATCGAAAAATGGAATGTAGGAGAAAGAAAGCATAATAAAAAAAGAATTAAAAACCGTTAAATGTTCATGTTATATTTTCATGTTAAAGTAGTTTAGTTGGAATAAGAGTATAAGGGTATAACAGTTCATCATTAAAGAAAACCAACAAATAAATAGTATTGTTATAATTGTATGTGTAATAATTGATCTCAAACTACAACAGATGACTTTCTGCGACTGAAATGAGAATGTTATAGTCAATAAAATGATGGCAAGTGAAGTATGCGTATTATTTCGTGAGTAGTTGTTCTTGATGACATGATAAACCAATTAATTTAAATATTCACGCCGTTTTCACTAACTCGATAGGTTTCAGGCTATAACTGATAGTTTGGCAGATACATGGTAAAATGATGTGCATACTTTATAAAATATATGCGTTTAAGGTAGAGATGCAGCTTGGGAGACTATATTTCTAATTGTCTCTAATTACTGTAATTACATGAGTAAAATATACTTTTTACCCATCAAGTTATATATCATTTGAAAGAGCTTTATTTAAACTTTTGAGTTATGGTTTACAATAATGTACTATGATACCATATTAAGTGGTGTGGATTTTGGGCTAAAATCATGCATTTTAGGTGAAAGTGCACTAAAAACTATTTAACGTTTGAATGCATACCCTGATTTTGATTTAAAAACACTTATTTAAAACTTCTGTTTACTAGGAACATAATGGCTTATTTATTAGTGTTTCCATTGAAAAGTGTTAAAACAGTGCTCTTTGAAACATTCACATTTTATAAATCGTTCACAATTAACAAAGCCGCTATTTGGCAGCTCAATTGTTTCTGTTCCAGTGAAGACAGTGAAACCATACGAAGCCATTTACTTAGGATAGACCTGAATAATCACCCCTGAAAATTTCATTGAAAACAATTGTAAAAATGAAACTGAGATAATGGCCATTTTGTAGAAAAAAGTGATAAAACAAATCATTCGCTTCATATGTGTAAAAGAAACTCATAGAAATACACCATACACCGAAATTTGCTGATGTTAAATCGTCAAGTCAAAAAATAGAATAAAAATATTCACTATTCGAGGGAAACGGACGAAAAATCGTCCGCGAAGTCACAACCTTGCGTGAAAACTGTCATGGCGTCGTGTTATCAATCCACTGAGGGAGGGGTACAATGGATTACGTAAAGCCGATGCGATTCTCATACAGTTATATAAACATAGCGATCGCCATTCGATGGGTTGAGTCTAAATTTACCTTCCCTCAAACCTTTAAAAAATACTTTGTATGACGCAGTTTCCGCGTTCCCAGTGAAATGGACCGTGGGAAGTTAGACGACCAGGTTGAAATGGGTCGTAATATTTTGCTACACAACGGCTATTCGCAGTTTTTACTACTCAATCACCCAAACGCCGGTGAAACAATTTCGAAATGAAGTCACATTGGAAGGGGAACTATTGTAAATCGAGGCAGGTTTCATTCAACTACAGACGCGACGGGTCGATGGAAATTAAACGAACCATGGCCTCTGGAACTACCTCATTCATAGAGTGTCTTTGTACCAGAAGTCGCCGATCACGGCCATACAACGTACTTTGCGACATCGCTACTGGTGCATGATAGCTGACAAGGGGGTTTCCGATTAAGGTAACCAAGATGGCATCGCAGAGTGCATGCTTTTTCCGTGATGTTAAAAAACAGCATCTCGTTGCCGATTTTTCGATAATTTCCAGGGTATTTTTTTATTTTTAATTAACCGAACATTTTACGTTTGTGTATTTTGACACTGAAAAGTTAGTTATCGATGATAGCAACAGCAGTGTTGGGTGTCAATTGCGTCGCAATTCTATCAGCACGGTGATCGTTACAGCGAAACGAAAAATGTTTACTTCAGTGTTGACATACCGTTGGAGTAATATGTGTAGAAACCTTTTATTAGTTTCTCCCACAATGTCTAAAAGCTTGAAATCTATGCACCAAGAAAACAAAAGAAATTGTGGTGTGTTTTTTTTTGCGCGCGAAATTAAATCGCCCTATCGGGACCTCCGCCTACATGAAAATAAATGAAAAATCAAATTATTTAAGAATGAAATAGTTTACTTATCATTTACAACTGTATGTTTTGTTTCATTACTCTTGTCTGCTGATTGCGCTTGAGTTAGTAAACAGGGAGCCAGGACAGGAAGTCACACACCGCTGCTCCGTAACTGGGGCCAGCAATCATTTGCATATTACATCAACAGTGATTTGTCAATCAAAGAAAAGCGCAAACAAACTTTTGGGACTTTTAATCACATAAGCGTGCCTTGGTTCCCTATATTTTAAAATTTATTTTTGAGTATGTTCCAACATTGACAATGCTTCGAAAATTTGACACTATTTACCCGAGACTGTATAGGTAAGAAAAAGCCAAAAAAAATTCACTCTGATTGCCCACGAACCTGCATCTCTACCTTAAATGGTGTGTGTTTCAAATGTGTTTATTCTATATTGAAACGATGTGCGTGTTTAAAATGGCGTGCGCATTTTAACGTGACGTGCCTATTGTACATATTGTGTGTGTGTTTGATTGATACGAGTATTGAGAAACGGTGAGTGCTTTTTCATTAAATGGTGTGTAATTTAGAAGTTGTTTATTGCCTCGGAATGAAAAATCGGTTGTGAGAACAAACGCGTGCATTAATCTATTTATCCCTATGAACTATCTTTGAATTTCGGTGTGTGTGTGTGTGTGTGTGCGTGCATGGTAAAAACGTTGTGACGACTTCAATTTAAGTTTACGCGGACTGGTGATGACAGGACCTACATTGTGACGACCCTCAGTATTTTCATAATTTATATTAATATTTAAGTTTGCGAAGCTTAGGTTTAGATTTGCAAACATTTCTATTTTCAGTCACTGGATATTATACTTTTATATAATTAAACTTAATTAACACACAATTCTACATTGTATTGCATTTTAATCAAGTTTAATTAAACACCAATTAAAACGCTACCCTAAACAGGAACGTTTTAATCGAATTCATATCGCAACTTTATTAAAAGTTAATTCAATCATATTAAAAGTTAATCCAATGTGTGTCGTTACAACGTCTGCAAGACGTGTATGTGTATGGGGGGGGGGGGTGTTTGTGTGTGTATGTGTTAACAAATCATTAATCTATTCACGCCTATAGGGGCGCTGTATCTAGAAGTCGTCATTTTTCCTCACCACAATGAAATATGATAAAGTAAGTATATCTCCAACACGACCGTTCAGCTTCAATAATCATGCTACGTGCCAACTACTGCAAAATTCCTGATAAGGCAAGGCCGAATAAATGAATCTTTATTGGGAAATAAAATCATGGACCCACAATCCCATGAGGCTCAGCGTCTTTTTATTCTTTATTACAACTCATATACTACCATAAATTATTCTGAGGTTTAAGTTTGCGATATATCGCATGAAATATTGTTTCCGCGACAATACAGAATTTAAATAGGCCTGTTATAAGTGTTGCATTTCATTACAAAACTCTATATGTGTGTGATAACAAAACTGCTAACTTGTCAATTGTAATTAATGCAAAATACAAGCTGAGAGTATTAACCTAAAGAAATGCAAACATGTTTGATGTAATATGAACCCAGTCGTCTGATAGCAAATGTCACTTGTAATTCATGGCTAACATTATCAACAAAGGGCAATATTTCATTTTACATCTTTATAAAAATGCAGCAACATACGTTTTTCACTGAAGCTAGCAAATCCATGTGTTTTTAATCAATTTTTGTTTACACTAAACTATTCATTGTATGAGCTTTTGCTCTGTATTGTAAACTGTTGTAATTTATGTCTGTAGACCAACATCTGTTAACTACCATGGTTAACTGCTTGAACACTGGTTTAGTGGACTAAAATATTTATGTGTTTAAAAATGGGTTGGTTGACAATACTATAATATACATGTTTCTGTTTTGCACTGAGACTGCTGATTTAATGTTGTAGTTCAGTGTGTGAAAAAACAATGTTTTATTTGAGATTTGACAGTCACCCGTGACACGACGTGGCGGAGCGTACTCAGGTCACCCAACGTAGCTAAGTGGAATCTTGGTTTTTATAGCACCATACTGTCACACGCAACGTAATATTACCGTAATTGGTGTAGTACAGGTGTGATTGTTCAAATACCAAAATGGCAACAGTAACATAAAGACATCCCTGGCGGCGATGATAACATACGAACACGGAGTCAACAGATGTGGTTTCAACCGGATGCTGATATTATTATACTCTGCAAACATCAAGTACAATAACGCGGCAAAACTCCACTACTCCAATAACTAGATACTTAAACTCCAATACAATTCAACGAGATCTCTGATCTGATCCAGTGCTGAACAACTCCCCTATATATACCCACACTGCCTATAAATAGACCATTACATCAGCATACATAATGAGTCTGGAACTTACTACAAATTTCTAGAATGTTCCATTACCTTCTATTGCCTCCTACAGTGTTCAATTAACTATTCAACCATTTTCTAAAAAAAAATCTAGAATATTCCACCCAGACACAGTACAGTTCTAGAACATTCTCAGTGACACGGAAGTGGTAAATAAGTCGTATGCGACACATACCAGCAAAATGTGTGCAGAGAACAAAAAAACAAACACTGTGAAAACCATCATTGCCACCTAATGGTGTGAACTAGTCACGTGACATTAGAACAGCGAAACGAGACGGCCAGCCTTAGGATATCAAAATATCCGATTATGCATTCATGTTTGTCAGATAATCTTTGCTTCATATATGATTACAGTACTACTACTAGTAGTAGTGATCGGGAAACCGACCAAAACTTGAAGTGAAAATCAACGTGATATACATAAAGTGTGTCACCCCACAAAGCTGACTTGAAGCCGGGTACACCAGCACCTATGGGTCTTCTCAACTGTGACCACCTTACCAGTGAAAACACTACCAATACAACAGACTGATCCAGGAATATGAATACAAATGGGATATTAACTTGTAGCAGACTACAAGCGTACTTCTAAGCAAACAGCAAGCTCGTCATTATGCACAGTACATAGCGCATCGCATATAGGCCACTTATTGATAAAAACCTGTAATTTATTACTCATTTTGAAAAAGTCAAATTCGGCTTTTAACCTTGAAATGAAGCGCTGCTTAAAGATTTCAAGTGGTTCGATCACGCCGTTCTCTTGGCGTTTGTTGCGCCTACTAATGTGAATCGAAATCTTAGCAGTACAGGCAATATAATTAAATAAGCTACGTGCTTGACGAGATACGAATAAACCAGATCTACCAGGAGGCAATTAAATAAACCACCACACAGGTATGTCAGCATCGGATACAACAAGATTTTTTATTATTGTTTTGATACAGTTGTACAATAACAGGACAATCAAGAAATATATGACGTAAGGAGTCGTTGTCCCCGCAAAGTGGGCACGTGTTCGATTGCGAAAAATTGGCATGAACCAGAAATCTGCAAGTAGTGTATACTCCATGTACAATGCGCCACTGTAAGTCCCCTTCTAACTTAGTAACCGGGGAAGCATAGCAAGCTTTGAAGTTCGGTTTATCTTCGTCCGAGAGATTCAAGATTTCCCGCCACACTATGTCACATTCATCCGGATGCCGTTTAATATGAAGCAATGTAATCATGTATTTATACACTGTCCCTTTTTCTAGTTTATATAGGGGCAAGTTTATTTCATTAGAATAATGAAGTTGGTAGCAGTCATTCCAGGGTTGGGGTGATTTAATCTCGTTACTGTTCAGGTAAGTGTTCATTGTTACTTTCCATTTTTCAGGAATACTTTGATGTAATGATTTTAAATGGAGATGTCGTGTGTGTTCCGATCAGATATTAAGTTTGTTGTATATCTCCGTACTCGAAGACAATGCTTTACTCTGTTTATCGACTAGGTCGTGTATCTTGGTGATCCCGGCCGCCGGGAAAAATTTCATCAAAACAGTCTCATTGAAGGTAGGAAGACAAGTGGTAATGTTATATTAGTTGCAAGCAGACGCTTGGTGAGCATCAAATTGCCTACTTTACTGAAATAGTAATCTGTGAATTTGAAACTGGGATGATCATAATCACTATACAAATATCTTTGAATATATTGAACATGATTAGCATTATTACGAGATTGTAGGTGAATCAAATTGTGTCCTCCGTTCTCAAGTGGCAGATAGAGCGTCTCAGCAGTTATCCAGTGACGACCTTGCCACAAGAACTCAATAAATAATGACTGGATATAACTTATCGTTTCAGAGGGAGGAGCAAGACTGATGAGCCGGTGTAAAAGTTGTGATGAAACAAGTTGATTTACGACGAGAACACGCCCTCTACAGGACATTCCTGCGGCGAATTTAGACCAGAAGGTGATTTTGCCTTCAACTTTTTGTACTAGTTTTGGCCAGTTTTTGTCCTCGTATTTCGTGTTACCCAGATATACGCCAATCAATTTTAGTCCCACATTATTCCATTTAATACCTAGTGGCGACTCGTTACGATCCCAGCCCAAAGTCCTTTGAATTTTTCGTAATTTATTCTTGCATTAGATGCTTGTTCATAGACACGAAGCCAATATGCAAGCTTATTGAAATCTTGATCACGTGTCATAAGGAATTCAACATCGTCAGCGTAGGCGGTTAATTTGCATCGGTAGCCGTTACTTTCAGGTATTTGAAGGCCGAGAATATCATCGTCATTTTGAATTTTGTCTAGAAGGGGTTCAATCGCTAAGACATAAAGTTGAGATGACAATAAACAGCCTTGTATAATCCCGCTGGAAAACATAACAGGAGACGTGAGCGCACCATTAACACGAACAAGTGACTGAGCATTACCATACATAAGTTTGATATACGCAATAAACCGTGAACCAAAGCCAAAGGCTGACAGAGCACACGAGAGGTACGAGTGATGTACTCCATGGAACGCCTTTTCTTGGTCCAGAGCTACGATGCCAAGTGGGATATTAGATGTATTAGCGTAGTCAATGGAATCCCGTAGGAGGTTTATGCTATCGTGAATACGCCGATTAGGTATACTACGACTTTGGTCGGGATGAACAATAGTGCCCATAACCGGGCGGAGACGCAGTGAAAGCGTTTTATTAAATAGTTTATAGTCGCTGCCGAGCAGACTGACAGGGCGCCAATTTTTGAGCTTAGTGTTATCACCCTTTTTGGGGAGAAGAGTTACGACTGCACGCGAGAACGAGAGTGGTAACACGCCGTCATCAATAGATGTTATAATGACCGCATGCAGATCTCTGCCTATAACATGCCAAAACGTTGATAGAATTCGTTTGGCAGGCCATCCAACCCCGGCGTGCGACTCCGTGGTAGCAGCTTAAGTGTTTTATTCAATTCATCAAAAGTAATTTCACTATCGAGGTCCTCGCGGTCTTCTGCAGCGACTTGGGGTAACTCTGCAAGAATGATATTTTGTGCATTGGTGTCAATTGGATCCGGGCTATACAGATTTTGGTAAAAAGATCGAGTAAGCCTTTGAATTTCACTCGAGTTTTCAGTAATGGTGCCATCGTGTCGTGAAAAATGAACAATGGCTTTCTTTTTCCCATTTTGTTTTTCTAAACTTAAAAAAAAAGAATTACAAATATCGGTTTCATTAAGAAACTTATGGCGCGCGAAAGTTGCGGCACCTTTGGCTGCGTGATTTACTAAGCGCGCAAGTAATTCTTTTTTCTCAGTATACTGCCTAGGAAGTGGTATGTTGTGTTTTAATTTTTTCTCGAGTGATCGTATTTCAGATTCCAGATCATTAGTGCATAGTTTGTAGTTGTTATGTTTATGATAACAATACTGTTGTGTCAAAAGTTTAACTATATGTTTCCCAACATCCCACCAAATCTGGATTTTATCAAATCTATCACGTTCCTTTTGCCAACTCAACCAAAAATCGGAAATTAAACCAACATAATCTTCGTCTTCTAAAACACTGGTATTCAAGCACCAAAGTGGATTGTGGCGATCAGAGTTATTATGTGATATATTAATAAAAACCAAAGAATGGTCAGAGAGTGCAAGAGATGAATTATGAATTTCAACGGTTTTAACTTTATGACATAGATGATTGATATAAAATCTATCTAAGCAAACCATTGTATTACCACGGCCCCAGGAATACTGTTTCGTATCACCATGGTAATGGCGCCAACCGTCAGCAAGTTTAAACCGTCGCATGATAGTGCTCAGTAAGTTTGAAGTCCGCATATCCGGTTCTGAACCTCCATTGCGATCAACGTCGGGCGCAATAGTACAATTGAAGTCACCTCCAATAATAGGATCATCACTTAATGTGTTTAGATGGCGTTTTAACATCTGAAACGATTCAAGCCTCTCAAGACCGTTAGTAGGCGCATACACATTAATGATATGGATAAGTTTATTATTAACCCGAGCATGAACATGTATTAGACGACCTGGTTGCACATCATGTTTAGAAATAATGTCTACTTTCGTTTTAGGTTTGAAAAGAATAGCAACTCCTGCACTGTTAGACGTGCCATGAGAAAAAACGCTATCACCTCGCCAAATGAGCCTCCAAGTATTCTCGTCTTGGGGGAGTGAATGTGTCTCTTGGAGCAGGTAAAAATCACAAGGATGATTACGTTTCAAAAATTCAAACGTTTTATATCTCTTAAACGAATCTCGACAACCATTAACATTCAATGTACTGCATGTGATTGATGACTCCATTGTAAAATTATGAATAATAAAATCTTTACAAACCGACTACAGTACGACCAGTTGCTTTAATATATGCTTTTATTTTATTGACAAGTTTTTGTATGCGTGCTTTTTGTGACGTGTTTAGTGCCTGCTTTCGTAGATAATTCATGAGTTTATTGGCCAAACTTTTGAGATTGGGGTGAAAATCGATACAGTTTTCAATAAACTTTTTTGAGTGCATAGTTGATGTCAGAAATTCCTTGATCGACTCATTTGAAAGTACTGTCTCAGAATCATCGGTGACCGAGACATCCGACATATCTGATATCTCGGAAGCAACAGAGGTTGTATCACCATTGTCACAGGTGTCTTCATCATTTGCTCGTACTTTGTTAACTGGCGTTAACATGACAGCAAACATGTCTTGTGACGAATCATCAAATCTAGACTGACCTGATAATGAGAGCGAAACAGTCGACAATGGTGAAAAAGAAGGAGACGTTGTCAGAGGAAGACTACTATCCATAGCAGTCTCAGAACAAGCCTTACCTGGCGACGAAGACACATTTTCTGCGGCGTCAGGGGCAATGATGGGCTCCTTAGTTATATTCACATTAGCATAAATATGGGGAGCAACAACTTGAATGTCCTCTGATGAAGAAAGGGGCTCTACTGCCGGTATGTTTTTATCTTCCGGCAGTAAAGTATGTGAAGGAGGGGTTAGTACCCTCTCTTCATCTATTGGTATAATATCAACATGTTTATCAGTTATTTCAATTATTTTAGAACCATTATTTACATCATTTTCATTTTGCACTTTTTTAGATTTACCAGTGTTATTTCTGTTATCCGGTGATTTTGATCTACTGCGCTTTTTAGGGATATTTTTTTGAGTTAAAATCATATCCTCTAAATTCTCACCTGGTATACCATCATCGTTTATCAGTTCAAATCAGCATTATTTACACTGCTCTGTTCACCTGTTGTTCGTTTTGCTCGCACGTGTTGCCACGTGTCTCATTCAGTTCAGTAATTTTATCGTCATTGCTTTTATTGTTTGACGGTTTTTGCATAACAATGGGGCGCGTGCCAGGACAGTTTCGTCGCGTGTGACCCTTTTCATGGCAACCAAAACGCACTAATTCATCGGTTGAAACATAAACGTTGTATTTTATTCCTTCATAGATTATTGGCAATAAACAGTTTATATCGACCTCTTTCAAGTGCACGTACACTTGCCGCCTAAAAGATTTTAGGTGTTTTAGTTCTGGTTTCCTACAACCAAGCGGGATCGCTCGAACAGAGCTAATAGCACGGCCATGGGGTGCCAGTGCGTGTGTAATGGCTTCATTTGGTAAAAACGGAGGCACATTGGAGAGTATCAATTTTGTTAAAGGACGTACTAGCGGTTCAACAGCAATGTGTTGATCGCCAATGTCAAGAACACATGCCGACAAGAATTCAATGGAGGTGATATCAGACAAGAAAACAATGACAGACCTGTTCATGCGAGATGCTGCTACAATATTGTTTCCCTCGACCATTTCAGCCACGGCTTCCACATATGTGTTGACAGGCACGCCTTCAATATTCTCACATCTAATCGCGTGGCTGCGAGTGAGTCTGCCAGATGGTGTATGGAATTGCTTTGTTTGTGCAGCTTCCATATTGCTCTGCGCTCGACACCATTTACCAAAGACCAGAACAACACCAACAGTTATATAGATCAATGTTGTGTTTAGTTGTTGGAGGCAGGTCACTAGACTAGATTCATTTTTAAAGTATGTTTGAATGCAGTCTTTCCAGGACGCAGGGATGGACTCGCTCACAATTTTTAGACTGAGATTAAAGATTCTCTCCGACTGCATTCCGACTTTTCTGAACAAAACTGGCGACGGAAGCCACTCTTTTCCTGGTATGTCGATCAAATCACCTACCTTGGTGATACCAGCATCAACAAAGTGTTTGAGCACATACGGTTCATTTCTAAGTTGATGCAAAACTAGAGGATTTTTAAAAATAGGTTCTGAAAGAACGTCAGAAACATTGTCAGTGTTAACCTTATGGCGTATATCCAAAGAATCCCAACACTTCAACAGATCAGAATAAAAGTTAGGTCCATGAAAGGATGAAATATCAATGCTGGTTAACAATAACTGTGATGTGTATTTGAGTTTACCTACTTGGCTGAAATATTAATCCGTGAACTTGAAGCAAGGATGTCTGTATACTGAATATAAATATTTGTGAACATATTTAATGCGCATAGCTTTAATTTTGCTGAATAGATGAACAACATTTTGACCTCCCTTTTCCAAAGGTAGATACAAAGTTTCCGCAGAATCCCAATGCCGACCATTCCATAAAAAATGCAATACAGTGTCAATAGGCAGGGAAAGACCGTCAACACGGTAAAGCAAATAAGAAGTAACGTTATTAACGATTAACGAGCGCCCTCTATATGACATGCCGGGCGAAAAGCGGGACCAATACTCAAGCTTACCTTCAGTTTTTTGTACAAGCTCGGTCCAGTTTTTTTCTGTGTAATCATTGTTGTTACCAAGATAAAAACCGAGTACTTTCAGGCCTATGCTATTCCATTTGATATCAAGTGTTGAATCTACGCGGTTGCGCCACCGCCCGACCCACAGGCCTTCAGATTTATTGAAGTTAACCTTGGAATTGGAAGCACGTTGGTAGATATCAAGCCATTTTATCAATTCACCAAAGTCTTCGTTATTTGTTATGAAAAGTTCTATATCATCTGCATAAGCAGTAAGTTTTGTATTTTCGCTATTACTGTTAGGTATAGCCAGTCCAGTTACTTTACTTTTTATTTCTTATTTTATCTAGAAAAGGTTCAATACACAGAACATAGAGCTGGGCAGAAAGTGAACAGCCTTGGCGTATACCCCTAGCTAGCGGGAGGGGTGCAGTGAGAGCCGTTTATGCGGATCAATAGTTGAGCATTTTTGTATATTAAACCAATGATATTAATAAAATAGTCACCAAAGCCAAATGCTTTTAGGGTGTTCATAAGGTATGTATGATGAACTCTGTCGAAAGCTTTTTCCTGGTCAAGTGCAACTATACCCAAAGACTTGTTAAACTCATTAGCATAATCAATACTGTCCCGCAACAAGGATACATTGTCGTGGATATGCCTGCCTGGTACACAGCAACTTTGATAGGATGTATAATATTTCCCAGAACAGGACGGAGACGCAGTGAAAGTGTTTTTGTGACGATCTTGTAGTCACTGCACAATAAACTAACTGGGCGCCAATTGTTTTAAACAAGTATTGTCACCTTTTTTGGGTAGAAGGGTAATAATCACTCTGTTACAAGAGACGGGCAAAATACCATCATCGATTGACGCACGTAAAACCCGATGAAAATCCTCCCCCAAAATATGCCAACATTTTTTATAAAACTCATTGGGCAAGCCATCGATATCGGGAGTGCGCCCCGACGGTAGGAGTTTAATTGTGTCGCTCAATTCCTCAAAGGAGATGTCAAGGTCGAGGGCATCTTTGTCCCTGGTATTTAATTGAGGCTGTCACAAGGTAAATTATACGGTGAAGTATTATGGTGTGGTAGAATCGCCAAACATCATACAGAAATGCAATGGCCTAAATAAAGTACAGTCACCGACCTTGTGGTTGGATTCTTTACCCCAAAATACACAATGTAAATAATGTAAAGATATATTGATATTGGTATATGATCATACACAGTAATGCCAGGGTAGAACTTTGGGATAGAACACGCACACCCGCAACAAACATGAACGCACTTCAAGAAACACAATATATGTGGGTCAACGAAATATTTAATATAAAATAATCTAAAATAATATTTGTAATGTAAATCAAGTTTGACCACAAATAATTAAAGCAACAATTACATTATCAATTAAACGCAAATAACCATGGTTAATGCCCTAAACAACATACTCAGTACATAATCTGAAAATACAAGTAAATAACGTTTTATGCTGTCACTTGTAGACTGTTAACATCAGTCACTGTACCATGACGACGAACACAGTAACGTAGAAATAACAGTGCAACGTCAGAGGCTACTTAGCTTTTGTAGTTGACTCAGTTCCATACACACGATTTAATGTCTTGATGTTGGTTTGACAATCTCCTAGGGATTTTGTCTTGGTGACGGTTTGACAAACAAGTTGCAGCACACCTATGGAGACTCTGCGACTTCACCATGTAGAATACCATAGTTGTTGGAAGCACATGTAGTTGACCACGGGGTTTCCAACCCAAAGTATCAGGAACTGGCAACAAACTTCTCAAGATGTTAACTGTGACAGGCAGCAGGGAGAAGCGATCTTTTTGTTTCACGCCATGTGACAAGTTAATTTCCACCTGCAATTTAACACGGGACTGTTTGAACAGCCGCCAATTACTACTGACCAAGCTGCATACGATGGGATACTCGGTTGGCGATCAGAACTGAATGTCGTGGTTATAGAATTAGTAACAGAAAATTCTATGTCATTTTGGCATGTTAATTATTATCAATTAAACCCATTGAGCGCCAGTTTCTAACAAATCAGTGTAAATAAATAAGTAAATGTGTTAAACAATTAAATTCATCAAAAGCAGAGAATACTGCTGTGATCTCTCACATATTATAAAAAAACTAAATGATGATCAACAGCATTTACATCACAAATTGAAATAATTATAGACATGTACAAATACCCGAACATTCGACCTCATTGCACATATCATAGTGAAACATTGATTTCATTATTGCAAGTAATCACTTGAACATTCTAGATTTGCATAAATCTCGTCTTCTATGTAAAATACCAATACATTGAATACAAACGTTAATCTTGAGATGGGGACGTATCATTTAATATCTGTAATCTCAACTTAAGAAATTAGAGGGTGACTTCCCAGTTTTGTCGGTAACGAATACACAACAAGTTTAATTGTCAACATGACGAAGTTGACAATGTGCTCTGACTCTCACTAAAATGTATGGCCACCGCTATTTGGTGAACATTTGTATTATTATACCGAAAATCTCTGGCGTACAGTTTCAGCAATTTGAAGTGCTCATTCTCTACTGAAGCAATGTCGAGGGCGACTTCTTAAAAAAAGTAATGTCAAAATCTAGAAAACCCAGTCAGAAGAAATAGGCGAAATGTTCGAAACTGGTTTTACTGTTAAAGTTAGTGAATAACTCGAGCATTTAGTGACATGAATATGAGAGTCAGAGCATTACAGTACCGTGTCGAATGTTCATATACTGATGTATATAATATTAACGATGTGCAGTTACGCATATGTAGTATCGACTGTCACCAAATAAGGATAATATACCATATTATATGTTTCTAATTATTTGCAATATAACACTTTCTCATTGGTTAATCGGCACCACGTGCAGCCCTGTTATCAGACGTTAACTGATCAGTGTTTAAGTTCAATACACGAATATGTGAATATGTGTACCTCGCCTATGTCTCATGTTTCCCTTGTTTTGTACGGGTAATTTAAACAACAAAAGCCCCAATGATAATTTAACTTTCTGTATTTATTTACAAATAATGCATTAAATCTCCGAATATGTATTCAACAATGTTAGGACAAAAATATAAACACTGTTTTTTTTAATTCTACTACAATTGAATTGAATAATTTAAATTGTATGTCCAATGGTTTATACATAAAAACAATTATTTGCAATTATTAGGTATTAAACAAATATAATAATTAGTACACATTTATCTGTAGTTAGTGTATTGCTCCAAATAACATATAAGAAAAGTCATCATTTGTGTATTTTATTACTTTATGGTATAAAATGTGTATATCAATAAAACGTAATACTGGTTAACTAACATTCTGTGTAAGAAGAGTAATTAAATAGAAAAAGACTTTCATCACGCACGTTGAGGGCGTTGTTGCAATATTTTCCGGGTAATTAGAACAACAACTGTAAATTAATTTGGGAAAGATTTGAATCGGTCCAGACAAATTGCGTGAAAGATCTTAATTAGCGTAAATATGATGCTTACACTGTACTGAATTACACTCTTCATTAACTTTCCCATCGACGTATTTATTTTAATTTAGTATTTTTAAATCTGTAAATGGTATTCTCGTCCTAACTTTAATTTTAAAGTCACATGACATAGCAATAGATCGTTTCGAAATTCCTTTACAACTATATTCTGATTTTTTAATATTTCAACTACATGTTTGGGAGGAAACACCAAGAATTATGTTTTACCTGATATCTCGTGTTGTTTGTATTAAAATGTGTCTGTTTTAATTTCTTTTTAATTTTGCTGTTCTAGTATTCTATAATCACAATCTTTCTGCCATAGCGGATTTTTCATTTTGTAGTCTACAATGTTATAATCTGTGTTGGGAACATTAAATAAATAAAATGTGTAAAAACATGAATGAATTGAAGAGTATACAAATGAGAGAATAATATGGTTAGCACAGAAAAGCTTATTTGCGGCTCAGGACCATTTTGCAAATTATCAATGGCACAATTATTTACTTCACATATATATGAAACGCTGGTGCGAACAAAATAAGTAAGTGATCTTTTTTTCAATTTTGACTGGTTACATATGGCATCGTTATAGAGAGAACATGGTGCGATGGTACACCACCTTTGTTTGTCAATGCAGCAATACACAGTACCTACAGCAGTAATCAGTACGTATGTTCTTTGGTGCTGGACGTTTAGTGCTGTCAAACATTTTCCAACTTCAATTTCATTCGGATATTATCTGCTTGTACGACCGTTCGAAAAACTGACACAATTAGTATACATTTTAACCTTGACTGACATACCTGCTAGACATACATGGAATTGCACGTAATGCATTTCTTTGACACTGCAGTATAACTGTAGTGTACTCAAACACTCCATTGTCCAAACGACCAAAGGGAGGAGAATAATTATTTACTTCAATTGTTTGGGTTTATTCATTCCTATTTTACTAAGGGCATTATTCAAACACGTACATTGCTTATAAGCTGTTTGGTCTTTAATAATGGTGTCCAATGAATACGTTTACAATGACACACATGGTGTTTAGTCAAGCGTTCTTCGCGATATAGGACAGTATCGCTTTCTGGAAAAAAGCCATTTCGCTAAAAATGGACGCAGTCACCAGTCTGAAAAGTATCTTAAATATCTGGCAGCGAAGGGATCTATCTTTATTTGGTAAAATAACCATTATCAAATCTCTTGCCATTTTTCAGATCTCGTACATTAGTTCGGTTCGTTATACACCAGATTGGGTGATTAACCAAATGCAGACACTAATTTAAAATTATTTGGTCTGGAAAAAATGGTAAAATAAAAAGAAATGTGATCACGAGAAAGATAGAGTGTGGTGGTCTAAACTTGCTGGATACTTGGTGTTACATGAATTCCTTGAAATGTAACTGGATTAACAATTTATTAATCCAACTGTAGCCAGTTCGAGATTAATTCCAGAAAGTTATTTTAATGTATATTCTATATGTGATTTTTTTCTTGGAAAATTTCATTTATCTGCCATTCCAACCACAATACCCCCAATTTTATAAAAAAAATTGAATGTTACTCAAAGTTATCTGCTGAAGATCCAATGACAAAGCATGACATTCTGTGGTATAATATCCATGTTACAAGTGCAAAAAATACTTTATTTTTTAGAAATTAGTTTAGAGCACGCATTCTTTACGTAAAAGACATCTTTAATGAAAAATGTTTTTGAAATATAGATATGTTATTAAATAAATTCAATATAAGTTCATTCAAATTTTTAAATTATTTAACAATAAAGGCGGCCATCCCATCTCCATGGAAGAAAATATTGTATGAAGGTCAGAGGTCACGTACCTGCAATACAATAACTTGTAATGTACTATCTTGAAAACAATATTACAATCCATTTATGCATACTCTTGAAGTGCCAGCTATATTAGAAATGGTCAGCAATCTTTGAGGACATTCAAAATGATCAGTGGGTACAATATTTTAATATGTCATTCAATATTATCAGTGAAACTAAACTTCAGGCTTTTCAATATAAAATACTCCATAGAATCTTTCCATGTAACACTAGGTTACAGAAATGGGGTATAATAGATACTGATTTATGTAATGATTGTGACCAGGTCGACATATTATGTCACTTCCTATTCCAGTGTAATATAGTAAACTGTTTTTGGAGTGATTTAACACGCTGGTATGAGGTAGCTATATCAGATTATTTACCATTATCTTGTAAAAATGTAATGTTTGGATTCATACCACTTAATATAGATAATTTCACTATGAATTACTGTATTTTACATATATAAGCAAAAATATTTCAGAAACCGTTCTTTTCATATTAGTTTTAATGGCTTCTTACGAGAATTGAAAAATAAGACTCTAGTAAAAAAGGCAAGCACAAACTGCTGGCAAATACCAAGAATTTACTTCACTGTGAGCTGTAATTCTTAATCTATTATTATAAGCCCGTACATTCATTGCATATTTAAAAATACCAATACTTTGCCACCTACAACTATAGTTTGTGATGCACTTTTATATTATCTGTTAATAAAAAAAAGTAAGGTAAATGTGTTAAACAATTAAATTCATCAGAGAATAGAGTAGAGAATACTGATAGTGATCTCTCACATATTATAAAATAACTACATGATGATAAACAGTAATTACATCACAAATTGAAGTAATGATAGATATGTATAAACAGGAATATTCGGCTTCATTGCATATATCGTTGAGAGGAAAAGCATGACTCTAGTTACTGTCATTGACATTTTACAAACATTGATTTCACGGGAGGGCGCATGCACGAATCTGAGTAAAGAGGGGGAAAAATCGGCTCTGTAAAATCTGTATAAATAGCGGGAACCAGGCAATAAATAACATAAAATGAGCAGCAAGAGCAAAAACAAACCATCAGGCAATCAGCAGGGAACAGAAACAGGGAAAAGAAGAGTAGAAGAAATGATGACACGCCAAACTGAAAAGTCAAAGAAACACAAGCAGATGATAGAAGATGGAGACCTAACGGAAATTATTCATATGAATCACGAGGAAAGAGAGGAAATAATAGTCAAGCTACTATTCAAAATCAAAGAGAAAGTCGTGAAAGTAGACCCCTGGTAACAAAAGTCGGTGAACTACATCAGAAAGTTGAAGACATGTAAGAATTGATTGACTCTGTGAGTTACCATATAGAGCAAGCAGAAAACAAGATGGCGGACAGGGGTGAACATGAGGAATTGCAAATGAGATTGAATGAAGCGGAGCAACGAATAAAGAGATCGGAAGAGCACTGTGACGAGCTAGAAAACCGAGGTAGGCGGAAAAACTTGAATTTCCATAACATAGAGGAAGGAGCAGAAAAGCCAGAAGGCAATTGCGCCGATTTTATTAGAAAGTTTGTAAACGGCCATATGCAAGTTAGGGACTTTCCCGAACGCGTGTCCATTCAAATGGCCCACCGCGCTCCGACATTCAGGCAACCGGGAAAAACAAGAATGATCAAAGTAGCCTTTCTCGATGCTAGCATAGCAAGGAAAATACTCCACGCAGCACCGGCATCATTGAAGAACAACCTGTTCCACGGACAAAGTGTGTATGTTATCGACGACGTCAGCAAAGAGGTGTTAAAAGAGAGAAAGAAACTACTGGAATATAGAAAGAAAAAGAAGATGGAACATCCAGAAAAGAACTTTAAAAGTTATATCCAATGGAAAGTACCTGCCACATTGATGATGGAAACGGAAGACGGCAAGATGAAAGCAATTCGCGCGAGTGACATTAAGTGAAAATCTCCGAACTCGAACAGTTTAATATAATGTTTTACCAACAGACGGTCACCATGTGTCAAATCATATTGGCGGACTGTGTTTACACGAATTTCTGAAGTTCAGATAAGTAAATGGTTAATTGTTACAATCTCCATTAATACAATTACTAACTCTTCCGTCCACCCACAGGTTGAGTTTGTTTTGGCAAATATCTTGCTGAAAAGTGTTTTGTAACTTCTCGCATTCCAGTTATGTTAGTTCAAATTGATGTGATCTGAATTACATTGTTACTGCTCTGTTTTATATCTATCATGCAGTATTGTTACACTCTGTTATTCACCACTCTTGTTATTTTCATACTCTTGTTAACCACCTTTGTGGTTTCTTTTTACATGTTATTTTAAAAATGGGAAAAATTAGGCTGAAAACCTGGGAAGGCATTGTGTATATAAAACTCCTCAAGGAATGGATTTTTCCACCTTAACATTCAACACTAGAGGGCTGCGAAACCCCAAAAAGAGGAAAAAGCTTGCCAGCTGGTTAGTCAGGAAGAGGGTCAATCTTACATTCCTACAGGAAACGCATAGTAAAACGGCTGGTGAGCCCTTTTGGTCCTCACAATTCAAGGGACAGTGTTGGTACTCTCACGGTACGGGTACAAGTAGGGGAGTAATGGTGATTGCCAGCAATATCAATATATCAGTAAGCAGGTTTATTCCGGACCCAGAGGGGAGATTTATTCTATGCAAATCAGTTATTGATGATATCCCATATTTATTAGTGAACACATATGCCCCTAACAGAGAATCCGAGCACAAGAAATATTTAGCCAAAATTGGTGGACTCTTATTAGAAAAATTTACAGACATGGAGCACATAATCTGGGGGGATGATTTAAATTTTCCAGTGGATATAAGCATAGACAGAGACGGGGGAAATATGAGACCATAGCACCAGTCAGTAGAAAAACTGCAGGATATTATGGAGCAATCTGATCTAGTGGACATTTGGAGACTGCATCACCAAAACGAAAAAAAGATTTACTTGGCGGAGACGCCACCCCACACTCATTCAAAGCAGACTTGACTATCTCATGATTTCCAATGATTTACAAAGCAACGTAGATCGAATTGAAATTATCCCTGGACTCTCCTCTGACCACTCTGCTGTTAAATTAACTCTTAAAATTAAACAACTGCGTCATGGACCCTCACACTGGAAATTTAACTCGACCTTGACGCATGATAAGGAATATGCCACCCAACTAGAAAAAAAGGTAAGGAGTGGTCACGAGAGAATTTGGATAGACTGTTTATGTGGGATTATGTAAAGTTTCGAATCAGAGAATTCACAATTGACTATAGCAAAAATTAAGCCAAAATCTGCCGGAAAAAAATGAAAAGTTAGAAAATGGACTAAACCAATGGGAGAAAATTTGTTCAGGGGCCCAAGTGATGGAAATTTGAATGAATTGGAAAGAATTGAAACTAAGTTTGAATCTATGATTAGATCACAGAAGGATTGATAATCTGCTCCCGTGTGGGATGGTACGAGAAAGGAGAAAAAAACAATAACTATTTCTTGGGTTTAGAAAAAAACGAAAAAGATCGAGTATTAACAAACTACAAAAGGATAATGAAACTATCGAAAACCGAGATGATATTTTGGCAGAGATTAAACTCTTTTATTCAAGACTCTACTCTGAATCTAATACTAATGAGCAACACATAAATGATTTTTTAAATTGTACAGTACCCCCAATTGAGCACTACTAAAAAGTTTTTATGTGAAGGACCATTAACTATGGGGGAGCTCTTTGCGGTTCTGTTTGAAATGCCGAAAAACAAACGTCGACTGACAACCGAATTCTACAAGGCATTCTGGCCTATAGTTGGTAAATTGGTAAGGGAATCTTTGAACGAAGGACACCGTGCAGGAGAATTTTCAGTGTCACAAAGACAAAGCATAATAACGCTAATAGAAAACAAGGCAGAGACCAGCGATTAATTAAAAATTGGAGGCCCATCTCTTTGATGAACGTTGATATTAAACTCGCATCTAAGTGCTAAACGTATTGAAAAAGTCCTACCAGATATTGTTGGACCTACTCAAGGGGCCATTGTTAAGGGACGAAATGTGGAGGACTCTATCCGCCTTATAGAGGAAATTTACCAGTATACCAAAAAACAAAATACACCAGCCATATTGCTGGCTGTTGATTTTGAAAAGGCTTTTGATATGGTGAACTGGAAATACTTGGAATGTACCCTAAAAAATAACTTTGGCGAATACTTCATTGCCTGGATTAAGGCCTTGTATGCTAATATTGAAAGTAGTGTCATGAACAATGGATATAGTACGGGATATTTCAAAATACGAAGAGGCGTCAGACAGGGGGACCCATTATCACCTGCCTTATTCATTATGGTCCTTGAGACCCTGCTTATTTCAATTCGGGATAATGAAGATATTGCTGGAGTCACCATACAGGGGGGAAATATTAAAGAATCAGCATTTGCAGATGACATGACCTGCTTCTTATCTAACTGTGAATCGGTTGGGAGGCTTTTCGATTTGCTGGAGCTATTCCGGCTGGGATCAGAATTAAAAGTCAATGTAGACAAAACGAAGGCAGTCTGGTTGCGGAAATAGAAAGACAGAGAACAAAATATGTTTGGGGTGAAATGGCCCACCACGCCTATCAAAATAGTTGGTGTACACTTTTCGTACAACAAAAAAGTACTTACCTGAAAAATATAACCAAACCGATTGAAAATTTGAAAACAAATACTCAACTTATGGAAATGTAGAAAACTGACACTATTGGGAAAAATTCAGGTGGTTAAAACTTTAGGTCTGTCACAGTTTTCATATATATCATGAACCATACATTTGTACCTCTAAACAAAATTAAAGAAGTGCACACAATTGTATACAACTTCATATGGGAAGGGAGGGACAAAATTACAAGGAAGACTATGATAGGCGGGGTGGGCAGTTGAGGGCTATCCATGACAGATTTGTATATTACTAGGAAAACACAAAGCGTTCTGTGGATTAAACGTCTTCTAAATGAAGAAATCAATCACCCCTGGAAATGGTTTGTCGAAGGAGAGATTCTCTTCAAGTGCAACTTTAGGACCAGACTGCTCCCAGTTAACTTCTCAGAATATATAACAGACTGTCTTGATGTGGGGGTTGAAGTGAACAGTAAAACATATGATGGGGTGGATCAGATTCTCTGGAATAACCACAATATTAAAATAGGAGGAAAATCCTTCTATCAGCAAAGATTTAACGCAATTGGAATTAAATACATATCAGACTTGTATAAAAATGGAAGATTAAAACCATGGGTAGACTATGAACAGAAAGGCATGACAACGATAGATAAACTCAAATGGATAGGAATGATTCAGGCAATTCCGGAGGGTCTGAAACACAATCCACATGTGGACCAGGTAGAAGTAAATGTACAAATATAAAATACAGATGTGGAAATAAGCAATGTGACAAAGAAGGATCTGAAGCGGGAGCTGGTGAGTCGATTTCTTTTAAGACCTAGGAGCGACAGAACTATAGACCAGAATTTAAACGTTGTATTAGAATGGAATAAAATGTGTAAAATGATCATAAAACTATCTATCGAAACTAGGTCTAGGGAATTCCACTTCAAGCTACTGCACAATATACTATATACAAACCAGCGTTTACACAATATGAACTAAAAAGATGTCCTACTTCCAACTGCACTTTTTGTGAAAACAATTATAGAAGATTATGCACATATTTTTAGTAACTGTAATTTTGTCGTAGCTCTCTGGAGAGATTTACTTTTTACACTGGGAAGACCTTTGAAACTGAAAGCACCATCTAGTAAACCGTGTATGATCCTCGGCGATCCAGAATTCAGCTGGCAAATCAATTTTATCTGCCTTCTGGTAAGAAAACATGTTTACTATGCTAAAATGCAAAACAAATTGCCAAACTTTACACAGTTTATTCAACTTCTGAAAAGAATATACCACATTGAAAGTTACATTGCTAAACAAAACAATAAAGAAGTGAATCATTACAAAAATGGTCTTCCCTGATACCGTATATTACATGATGTAGTCCAGGTAATAATGTAATTCATACTTATGTAACCTTTAATGTGAAGCCCAATAAAAAAAACATTGATTTCACTATTTGCAAAGAATTACTTTAAATATTCTAGATATGCATAAATCTCGCCTTCTATGTAAAATATCGATACTTTACAATAAAAACGTTAATCTTGAGATGGATACTTATCATTTAATATCTGTAATCTTGATTTAAGAATTTGGGGACTTCCCAGCAAGTACACAACAAGTATAATTGTCAACTCAGCGAAGTTCACAATGATCTGAGGCTCACTAAAATGTATGTTCATCGCTATTTGGTGAACATTTGTATTATTATAGCGAATATCTCTGGACAAACAATTTTAGCAAACCGAAGTTCTGCATATCTAATATTGGCTGTCACCAAATAAGTATAATGTACCATCTTATGTGTTTCAAATTAATTGCAATATAATGCCTTTTCATTGGTTGATCAGCACCACGTGCAGCCCAGTTATCAGACGTTAACTTATCAGTGATTGAGTTGAATGCACGAATATGCATAAGTGTAACTTGGTTATGTTTTACGTTTCCCCAGTTTTGTACGGACTATTTAAACAACAAAACCCATAATGATTATTTTGAGGTTATTTTTATCTAATAATTATCTATAGGTGATTGCTGGTGAGCGATCTTTGCGCAACTGACATACAAGCGCCAACAACGACCATTTATGAATACTCAACACACCACGTTTATTCAATACTACGACAGTCCGGACTATTGTAATTGAAATAACAAACTTTGCATTGTCCATACGAATTCCAAATATGACCCCTAGGATTTGACCGGACTTCACACAAGGAAGTCTGCCCAATCTGTTCTAAATGTTTTGTATTTTGGCATTCCCCTGATGTATTCCTGGGAGGAAAGGATGTATTCCTGGTAATAAGGTTATTACGAGCATACCGCAAAGTATTTTCGTCATCATTTGTGTATTTCACTACTTCTGGTTAAATGATATAAAATGCGTCTTGATGTTCATATCAATAAAGGCAGCGTAAACAACTTCATCAGACTGGTTAATTAAGTTAATTTTTAGTTCACACAGCAAGACGCCATATCATTAGAACGTGGCCTCGTATTTTGCCTGAATGCTTACTTACTATTTACAATATTCTCGTGGAAAACTATGATCAATTGAAAATAGTTTCTTGATACAAAAGTAATTAAATGACGTCAGCAGTTGGAACATTTTCTTTATTCACTTTAGCAAATATTATATTCAACGAATTAGATTTCATTGGATTCAGTGACAACAATTATTTCAGGTTGATAAGTGGTAGTGCATGTATTGTAAGTAAACACTTTAGCTGAAAGAAACCTGAGAATGTTAGCAGGTGGATTGCGGGTTACATATCTGTTCAGGCTTTAAACAAAAGACAGGATATAATTTTGCACCAGGACCCCTCTCTGATGCAAATTCTGACTCGTACCAAAGTAAATAGGTCCGTTCTTGAATTAAAAATGATCTAGTTTTACCTTTCGGAAACTATCGGGTTTTCGTGCTTTATTTTCAATTTGACGTAATAAGGTCATTAGTAGACGTCGAGTAGTGGTGAATGTAGTACATGACTTGAAACCATTCTTTGTTAAACTACGGGGTGTGTTAAACATATCATTCCATAATGCATTGTAACTATTCTCACTATATATAATGTGACTTCCAGCTGTTGTCAGTCATCAATACATTGCATATTAAAATAAAAGTGGAGCAGAGGTCTGGCTTTTGACACTCTGTACATGAAATTTGAGATCTATGAATGAATTCTGTCGATAAAAAAAACGTGTATGTGCTGCGAAATGCCCTAAATATCGGATATAAAACAGGCTGTGAAGTAGACGACAAACGCCCGCTTTGCCTGACGTCATTTCGCCTCTTCATTGCGTATTCACTGCCACAGCTCATGTGATACAATGCATGTTATGAAAAGACATTAACTGTCTACGCAAACTGCCAGACAGGTTGGGCCACGGCTTCTCAGGCAAATTAGAATTGCTATGACATCCACGCATGTTCATTCTCACTGGCTGGCTAACCCATCTTAATCTGACTATCAGGTCTCAAACAATCGGAACAGCAACATCCTTTTAATATTTCTGCCTGTGGTGGGTGCAGCTTATATTGTTTCAATATGGAATGTGCATGGTTAATTGTCATGAATCTAAGTTGTTTCAGGGTTCTAGGATAGATAGAAAAAAGGATTTTGCAGCAATGGAAATACAAGTTATAAGCGAGACTTTCTAACATTTTGTTGGCTAGTGTTGATACAATACAGCCAGTGGACATGAAGTGTTGATTCTCGTCAACATACGTAATATTGTTTACTTATAGTTTGTAGGTCTTGTAATTAATCTATGTTCGTGTGCCTGTTATATATTAATTATTTATGGTTATTGTCACTGCTAGTGAACAAGGCAATTGACAAGTCGTTAGAGGTGCTTTAAAATGTCTGTGTCTTATCAAAATATGTTGCGTCACAGGTATCAGACAAACCTAGGGCTTCACAGTCTAAGGCTTCAAACTATACCTCGTTATCTATTTTACTGTTCTATAAATATAACCAGCGAACGGCAACATGATCATATACATATTCCACATCACAGCCTGAGGGGTATGTAATAGAATGCACGTAACACGCTGCACTAGAATTTTGCAGCGATTTCGTGTGATTGTTAGTAGAACTTGCTGCAAATTGCGCCAACTTGCGTTTGAGTTTGTTACATATTTTGTGTATTTTGACAATATATCTATACTATGTATAATTTATTTGCTGGAAGAGAATAATGGCGATATAAGCTTATATTCAAGCAGCCTGTGTAATAATGCATTAAATCTCTGAATATGTATTCAATAGTATTATGACAAAAATATAAACACTTTTTTCAATGTTCTAAAATTGAATAATTTGAATTGTATGTTCAATGGTTTATATATAAAAAAACAATGTGGAAAATTTATTTCAAATACTATGACATTGTTACGAGGATTCCTAAAGTATGTACAAAGACAGTACAGCGAGAATATCGACCAACGCACAGCGTTCCTAGTTCCAAGGATACATCGTGGGAATGCCGAAATACAATAAGAACAGATTGAGCGAACTTCTTTGTTTGGAGTCCTGTCAAACGCTTGGGGGTGCCATGTTTGATTTTTATTATTAGAGGACGCTTATGGGCGTAATCGTTCTATATTTGGAATTTCCTAATTTGGTATCATGAAAATACCCAGTACATTAATTATTTTACCTTGTTAAAAAAATTAAAACCACTTGGCAGACTTTGAGCGCAGTCTCGCTGAACGAGGTTAACATAAAATTATTGATTATTATCATACACCTGTCACCTTAATGCCATAAGTTATTTTGTGGTAATTTACGAGTATTTTCGTCCTACCGTATAAGGAAATGCAAATTCCAAATATGGAATGATTAAGCGTCCTATAATAATAATAACAAACATGGCTGCCGCCAGAGTTTGAACGGACTCCACACAATGAAGTTCGCTGATTCTGTTCTAAACTTTTTGGATTTCGGTATTCCCATGATGTATCCTTGGAAGGATAAGATGTATAATAATAATTTTATTACGAGTATACCTCAAAGTATGCACTCAGACAGTACGCCGTCGCATCGACGTCCGCTGTACTGTCTTCGTGCATACTTTGAGGTTTCCTCGTAATAACCTCGTAGTATTGTATTATAAGCTGCTTATTAAGCTGCTCAGCAGACGACAACACCTGATTACGTGATCGTTTTTTTTTTTCAATGAGCGCTCACGATTATCTTATCCGTGCGTATAGTATAATGGTTACTAACGACGTATCCTCGGAAAAGAAGCAAAAAAAAACAGACGGAGCAGCCCGTCTTGATGCAAAATATCATTGTTACTCAAATGCATTACTGCATAATTGCAAATTATTGTGTCTGTGTTGCAGCAAAAAATATGTTTGTCAATAGTTGGAACTTTGCTGGTCATCGCAACATGTCATCGATATAGTCACACACAAACTAGACCGACATGTCTACACAGCCATACGCCGTATCATCAGAACACAGCCTCGTCGACTCCTCCGTGGTACCAGCGCTTTTTCATGAATGCAATGTAAAACAGTTGCTATTTACAATAGTCTCGTGGAGGTGGAAGACCTAAAACTCTCCATTTATTTTTTTCATATATAAGTTTGTCTATTTCTATGAAATGGATAACGCCCTGTCCAACAATCCGACTACTATGGTTAAAAATGTGTACTCCGCAAATAGAAATATGGGCTGTTCAGATGCGGGTCACAACATGTTTTGTCTGTATAGGGGCCATGAACAACGTGTTACGTTGAAGATGACCTAAATAGAGAGGGCATAAATAAAAGCACCCCTCTGTATATATGTCGTTAACAACATTATATTGCCCTAAAATACAACGTGCAGAATGCACCATTTGTTTGTCATTCTGTTCGATTGCCCGAGCATGTTTTTAGCTGGGTCAATACTGTAGATTAAAGTTCGTAAATAAACAAATATTAGTAATACATAGCAATTCTTACTAAAATTGTATTCACATTAAAATTACATTAGGATAAAATACAGGGTATGTTTCTCATAGAAATATTAAAAACTACTTTTCTATTTTTAATGTTAATAAATAAGTGGTAAATTGTTTTGGGGCACGTAAACTATTCAGCATTGTGTTTGATTGTAAACACTTAGTCATAGAACATTTACAAAGCATGGTTTACTTGTAATTTTACGATGATAAAATAAAGTCGTCCACTCCAAACAAAATAATCACATGACTTATATGGTTATTCATTTAAGAAAATCTTGCATACTCAAACAACGTGCAAAAAATAATTAAAAAAAACGTATATTACAAAAACTATGGTGAATTGAAAATAAATTCTTGATACAACAAAAATTAAATGACGTCAGCAGCTGAAAAAACACATATTCTTATATTCACTTTAGCCAATATTATATTCAACAATAGAGTTTTGATTGAATTCATGGACAACAATTATTTGATTTAAGGTTTATAAATAGTAGATATAACGCAATAAGGTCATTAGTAGACGTCGAGTACCGGTGAATGTATTGCATGACTTGAAACCATTCTTTGTTAAACTACGGGGTGTGTTAAACATGTCATTCGATAATGCATTGTAACTATTCTCACTGTATATGATGTGACTTCCAGCTGTTGTCAGTCATCAATACATTGCATATTAAAATGTAAAGTGTGTTCATTGCAACAGATCATGTGACATAATGCATGTTATGAAAGGACATTAACACAATCTGTCTACGCAAACTGCCATAAGGGTCGAGCCACGGAATACATAACACTATAGTTGTATACTTGCTGTAGTGAGAGAAGCTAGCTCACCGAGACCAATCCCTATAATTGAGTGCTTTGATGTCAGTTCACTATTTACTTGGGGTGTAACTAATGTGGATGAACCTTGCCGACTAAAATTGATTGATCTTGGAAGGCCTGACTGGACTTAGATATATGAATTGGAACGTATATTACTGGGGGGTGGTGAGTTATTGCGCTTTCCTGGCCTTGAATAATCATATTTTTTCCGTTTCAGTCATTGATATATATTGTTCCAAAATGAGTTTCTTGCCAGTGGGTAACACAAAGTCAGGAAAAGATGCATTGAGGCAAAGTTAGGTGATATAAAGCAAAGGAACGCTAAGCAAAACATAGCAAAGTAAAACAACACTAAGCTAAGCGTAACGCAGGAGGGTGGTCACCTGCGCACGCGCGGGAATTGAGTCCCAGGCAATGATAACACACGCTAAGAACGCAAAGGCTCATGGGTAGACGCTTGTTTGTAAACAATGACACGCTATGGCCACCTGGCGCATGCGTAAGTGACGACACCCCGCTTTAATAAGGGGTAAGTTTAATAAGTTTAGGTAGACTAAAACATTAAAACAAAATGATAAAATATCACAACCTAAGTTATTATCATTAATGCTTCTTCAACGCTATATCTGATTTCTGTAATAATCTACTTACATTGTTATATACCCAGAGGTCACATATCAGAGTACACGGAATGTCCAGCAAAGGTTTCGAATATTATATTGCAAAGTAAAAATTGGTTTTGAACTTTTGTAACAAAATAGTTACATTGTTTTTCACCATGAACCATTAATACATTTCAATTTAAAACAATTTCTCGTAGAGTATGTCGAGTATTAATATTATATGTTTGTGTTTCACAAACAGGTATCTCTGTGACATTCACCATGAAATCTGCCAGAATTATGTACAGTATGTTGCTATGTAATATAATAGCCTGTTTATCCATGGTATATTGGTATGTTACAGTTAAGTCCACTCAAGTACAGACGGCATATGAAGTACACAGTACGGCAGTCTTCCCAATCATGAACATTCAGAACAATACTGATAAACAATTATCAAATCACACAGTTAAGGTCTCCAATATTACCAGTCACTATGCCAATGAATCAATAACCACAGGCCAGTCACATAGACACACCTCGACGTCAATGAAATTATTAGTGACAGGTGATAAGGGTGTGTGCAAGAGGCTGAATAAAGAACTTCGAGATATCTACAATACTTCTGATGCCGGTAGAAAACCTCTTCCAAATTTCTATTTGAGTTATAATGAATCAGCACACAGTCAATATCGTGAAGCAAATGTTATTTTTACGCATCTGCCAAAAGCTGGTGGAACATCAGTTGAGAAGATACTATTGCAAATCACACCGAAGGAGGGGGTTCTGAGAAAAAGTTTAGTTGGTCATTGCAGTGAACTATACAATGAGGGTGTTAACTCTAGGAATGATTCTTCACAAACTGTTTACTATTCGAAACGTACATATGGTATCCATGACTACGTGTTCAAATACAGACCAGTTGCATATGTCACATGGTTTCGTGAGCCAATTGCGAAGCTTGTTTCAAGCTACTATTATCTGAAGAAAACGCATTGCGGACGTACCCATCCAATTTGTACAAAGTTCTTGCAGAGAACCTCTTCACTCACAGATTTCTTAAAACGTACTGAAAGAGTGCATCTACAAGATATGAGTAATAATATGGTACGACTTTTACAGTTTGGTGATAATCCCACAATTGATGATACATTTGAAGACGGACATGGAGCAGTGCATTTATCTGAAGCATATGAAATACCTGATGTAGAAGAGAAACACTATCTTGTTGCTAAGAGAAACATAGAAACCAATATGGCGTTTATTGGCCTGACAGAGGACTTTAAAACCTCTCAAGAAATGCTAAGTCATATATTTGGTATAGCACAGCAAAATGACACTGTTCATGTCAACGCTAATACCCACAGTGAAATCCTTACAGAATACGAATTGAATGAACTACGTACACGAAATAAATGGGACTTGAAGCTTTATGAAGATGCAAAGAAAATTTACCTAGAACAAAAAGAGAATTACTTTAAAACAAAAAAGCAAACACTTGTTTGATTAAAAATTGTATAAACATAGAAAGCTTTTCGGAATGCCTATTTGATACACTGTGGTATAATTATTATTTTTTATTAAATTGTATTTCAACTTGAAAATATTTCTATTCATTATATGGATGAGTTTAAATAATAAAAAATATAAAAGTATCAAAACAAGGCCACAACAAATAAATGGTACAGTAATCGAGTATCCTAGTTACATTATATGTACCAATGAAGTCAGGTATATGTGTAATGTGAAATCAGTGACGCATCTCACAACAGAAGCACCAACTATTATAATATATTGGCCGCGTTATTATATGGAATTACACTATAATATTATCAATTGGGGTAATTCTATTTAACTTCCTGAAAATCAAACATGACTTTAAAAGAGGTGTAAGACATATACTTGTTCTCACATGTTATGCTAGCCATGTGATGCTAGTCATAACATAGTGGATGTATTTCAGTTATTGGTGGATAAACGCTTCTGTTAATAACAGCAATAATAGCAATTTTTTTAAATAAATATTATAATGACTGACGTTTATTCTGTATTTACATTTGCCATGAGTTCCACAGTATCTTTTTCTTACTGGTGTGACTACAGTGACTGTGTAATGTACTCGGCAGTTTTTGTTTTATTTTTTTGTCGATTGTTGACAGTTGTTTGTTTTGTGTTCTTGGAATTTTGTACAAAAATCGACAACGGTTAAATAAGTATATTGTTTCCACTTTGCAGTATATCGTAGACAGTACTTGTATACTTTGTTATCCATTATAAATATCGGATTGTTCAGAAGCATGAGATTGTAATGTAAATTTCGTTCATTAAATGTTGTACAATGACGCTTTCTCGGGGGTCTTCAGAGTCCCGGCCCGTTTACTTACTTGTTGTCAGAGTCTGACTGGTATATACAAAATACAACCAAGTAAAAGTCAGAATATTAAAAAAAACAGGTTTGAAATCGCCCATGTTTGTGTTCAGACATATCGTCGCGCCGGGCTGTCGCAGTAGTGGTACCGGCTAAACAACGAACCATATAGCATTATATACACCTAATCAGAGCCTACATGACCTGCGGCGGTCACAGTATAACCTGTTAACTTGATTGGTCACATTGTGTAAGATAGCATAGCATAGCAACAAAGTATACTATTTAATGTCTTCATTAAATTGCTGAAGCATAGACCATTCTATTGTTGACATGCAAATTCAAGAATAACACTAAAAAAAACTCGAGAATCACACTTGAATAACACTATCTTCCTATCCATCTATCCATTCATTTTCACTTCTTTCCTTTCCAGCATTGAGATAATGACATTTCCTTCGGTACGCAAATGGGAGTTTACATGGTCCCTAGAGGGCGCTCCACGCGTACTGTGGTGGCGTGTGTAATTGCTCAGATTGTCTCCCATGCAAGTACTATCGACGCTCGATAGATCTTAACAATAGAACGGCTATTTACGACATATTTATTCACTTTTGCGAACTTTTAACGATGGATCTCGATTGTATGACAACATAGGTCGCATTTCCATGTAAATTTGCTAACTTTGCAATCACTTTTCACAACTTTGTAAGCAGTTTTTTCATCATTATACTCTTTAATAGTGGTATATTCGTCTGATAAGTGGGGCTTTTTCCAAAATTTTTACATACATTTCTCTAAATTTAACTGCGGCGTCAATATGCAATGACTTAGGTCAAATATATATGCCAACCCACCCACTTTTCAATTGCTTTTCATATCTTTAACTCCGCTGTCAACTTTGTCGAGTGGAGCTTATCATATGAGTGATTGTCCGTCTTCGTGTGTCGTCAGTCGTCTGTGTCAACGTTTTACTTTTTTGACCTCTTCTTGAACACCACAAGCCTGAATGCTTTGATACTTGGTGTTATGGTGAAAAATGATATTTTTGAATCCTTGCTGAAAACATGCATTTGACTGTCCGTTGAATCATTGTCAAAAAAAAGTTATTTCCGAGGATATCACTAAATCTTGAACAAATATACGACATCACAATTTATGAAGTAAACGGATTGTCATAACGAAATCCTTTTTTAGGGCGATGCACAGCCAAACGTGTGCGCCACTTTATATGAGACAAAATCGAATCATTTAATGGAGACGCTCATATGCGTTGTATATATAAATTATTATAAACACTATTACCGTCTGCATCGTCGTATTCATTCACTCGTGTGATGTTGTCTATGCCACAATCATCCATGCGTAGTGGTTTTTAGATATCGAACATACATGGGAACACAATCACAATAACTAAATTACCATATTTACAATACAAACACAATTACAATGATTTCATCCCCATATCTAATGCCATTTCAAGGTTAAATTTTGACAGGCGTTGGCGATACAATGCACCGTATCACGTGACAAAAACCAGTGCCCCCATTTTTGAGCTCTTCTGATTTTGTTTTCGATGCCAATAACAACTGGAGTGAGGTTGTGTTGCATTTTTACCTTTAGATACTATTGCCACTGACAAATTTGTCTTTGGGTAGATAGTTCAGTCTTATTGGATCCTAACGAATTGCGATGTGCGATAACATTACTTGTTCCGAACCTTTATTAGTACCAATTTTCTGTTGTCCGTCTTTAAACGTGCCAATATGTTTACTTAGTCTTATGGAGAGTGTATTCTACCCTCGTTGTATCGTTGCATTGAGAAACAAGAAACCAGCACAAAAACCATCTCCTTTACCGTAATTTGCGACATTGACGTGCATATCTGATGGAGGTGTCAGTCTAGGAAAATATTGAAGAGGGTTTTCAAACCACACAGCGTCCAATTCAGTTATTAATACACTAATATTTCTTGTCAACAACATACCATTTGTCTTTACACGGAATAGTCCATATTGATAATAATTGACATGTCCGTATGACATAGGATTTGTTGTTCCAAATTCTATAAGCAACACATTCAATTCTGTCCGCCAACCAAGTAATCCATCATATGCAGCTTGGTCAGTAGTAATAAACACAGTTTGCTCTAATACGTCATCAAAACAATCCACGTTGCAAATCCAACTCTTTGCCATATCCAAGTAAGCATGGTTCAAAAACTGCACAACGATAAAGCCATAACGTTTCTGTATAGCCGTAGTGATTTCAAGTAATTTCTCGGCACTTGTATTGACTCCGTCCGCAGCAGGTACAACCACGTTCTCGGATGAATCGAGTCTATCGTAGGTAGTCGAATGTTCCACCAAAAGAAGTATCCATACAGGAACCCAGCCAACGTCAGAAATGTAATACACAGACATAATACAAAACGAGTTGATATATTTAACATGTTTTGAGACATCGTATTGCAACTATATCAGAGGTCTGTGTCTGAGCGTTGTGTAATCGCCTCATATTAGGGTTTTTAGGTTTGATTTAGAGACAATTTATCGCGGGGAAGATGCAGATACGCAGATGTGTCGAAATACAAGGTTATTATTATCTGACTGAAACTACACTATATATGTGATATTTGGGGAAATTGTGATACTTTTAAAGGCAATAGGCGAGTCCTACCACCAATTGTGCACGACATGCGAAAGGTAAAAGGGGTTCAATGCCCCCATTTATCAATGGAATATCCTATAAAAAATATTGGACATTTATTACGCATTGCGAACATGCAGTACACATGTGCACAAGTTTTGAGTTTTTAGAATACATAGATCTCCTAGGATTTGCATACTGAAATATATGCACAACCTAATCAAGTTAATCTCGAAATATCATACAGTCTAAAAGTCCACACTCCACAACATTGTATGAGCCTTGTATTAGAACACACCATTTGTGGGTTTCTTCTTATAAAAGTATTATAACTTGACAAGTGTATGTTTATTGTCGCGTGACCTACATAACAGTTTGAGACAAGTTCTGAGGAATAAGGCACATGATCGTCTTCCGAGAATTTAAAAGAACAATTTTAAAATATTTAAGAAACGCATTATCATCAAACGCTATATATACTTATGGAGTGACAGCGGAATCTTCAATGCCCGAAAATGTTGCTCGGAAAAACAACAACATAAATTTAAAAGATATGTGTCTGTTAAAACTGAATAAAGCAACGGAAATGTCTACCATGTGTCACCTTAATGTTATCAAATATTACCTGTTACCATCTGTCACAATAAATATGCTGCGATTTTTTTCTCACCTTCTAATTGCTATGTCAGAAGCGTTCGTAAAAATACTAGATGCCCGAATGAAATAAAGGCAACCAGCGAGTAACATCTTTGATTTCAATTCACTATAGTCAAAGAGCCCGATCACTTACATTTATAGACCAGAAATTTTAGTAAAATTTGAATGCGCTCGTTTGATAAACATTTGCTTCGTCAGTTTTTTCAAACTCACTTAAAAGATGGGGATCCACAATTACAATTGTTGCCCTGTTGTCTCAGTTTGAATATCATGTCATTAAAATAACATTGTTTCGTTGACATTGCAAATTCAAGATGGCCACAATTATAAATAATCTATAAATATTTGAAATATCATATATTTTTCAATTGTATTGTTGTTTTTATTGCAAACCCTTGAGTGTATAACTATTCTTGCCATATAGTTAAGAATGTTGCTTAATTAATGTTGCACGTCACATTATAAACTAGTATGCGCAATAAGATACCTGCAGTGCACACTGCCTTAGATGATATTGTTTTAAACAAAGAACAAGTTAGGTATGACAGGGGTTAAATTGAGGACAGGTCGCCCAGCTGTGCTGTTATTATTCAAATTCCCGTGTTTCTGTTTCCTCGTAATGAGCACTGAAAGCAAATTCAAGTTAGTCTCACTCAGAACACAGTCCTGGAAAGTTGTTCTCAGCCAACCTCTTGCTGGGCTCTTGTGACGAGCCAGGTTTTACTTTTTATATGGGGCGCTAGAGAATTAGCTATATCTCTAGTATAAGCCTGGGCCAGCTTTAGTAAATGGAACCAATGTGAGTCGTGTCTTGTTCCACCACAATCTCGACGTTGCCAAAATCGTATGGACACTGCAATGTGTAGTTTACTATAGTGTATAATACCAACAGAACTATAGTACAGAAACATCTCACAGGCTTACTGGTAAAACAGTACAGCCTTGGGAACCATATGTTTTTAACAACCAGGATAGAATGTTCTAATGCGAAGATAAAAACATTGTAGAATTGACCCTCCACCTGTACAACTGGCCCTTTACTTGGATTAGAATATGGATCAGTTGAAAGCTGCTAATACCATTATTAGTTATTAATATGTTTGCACACAAACAAATTACAACAGCCTCACTCCAGCTGTCGCTTTGATAATGAGCCATAAAATTAAATTAAGTATCAATTTTAAATGAAAATATATATATATTAAATGGTTGCCAATGACAGTTAGATATATTCACTAACAAAATTCTACTCCATTTTCGGGTCTAAATCAGGTTGATTTAATTAGTTCGAATATAATTTGTAAGGGAATGATCACTCGTAAAACGTTGCATATGTATAGGTTATGGTAGTCGATGCTTTACTAAAATATGTAATTATTAAAATAATTTATTCTGCTTGTTCTCCATTTTGGTCATTAAGGAAAATAATATTTAAACAATGTTTTCATTCATTTATTATTGAATTTATTATACGTTTCACATAGTTTCATTAAATGCACCATATGGTGGATATTATAAGGCTGAAGCTGTATTAATTATACATTGCAATATGATGTCCCAAAACGCACTGAAAATAATATCGCGTTCTCTGTGTGTTGCAGTCATCGTAGCATTGATCATTTTCTCAATAAGAAACTATAACAGGGATTGGATATTTAACAATCGTTTTAAGACTGCATCTGGTTTGGATAGTCTGGTGCCGAATACGCACGCGCGAGTCCAGGAACATTATTCAAATAGTGATACATTCACAGACATGAATGTATCCGTACAGGCTGGATCAAGTGTGATGAAAACAGATTTAGTTAGAATAAGCTCAGATATACAGAAACATTATGGTTTTGTCGCTCTGCAGTTTTTGAACCATGCTTACTTGAATATGACAAAAAGTTGGATTTGCAACGTGGATTGTTTTGATGACGTATTAGAGCAAACGGTGTTTATTACTACTGACCAAGCTGCATACGATGGATTACTTGATTGGCGACCTGAGCTGAATGTCAGGCTTATAGAATTCGGAACAGAAGATCCTATGTCATATGGGCGTGTCAATTATTATCAATTTGGACTGTTCCGTGTAAGGATGATTAATAGGTTGTTGACGAGTAATATTAGCATATTAATAACCGAAGGTGACGCTGTGTGGTTTAAAAACCCACTTCATCTGTTTCGTGAAAAGCCAACTCCCTCAGATATGCACGTAAATGTCGCAAATTACGCTGATGAATCAGAATTCTGTGCTGGTTTTCTTTACCTCAATGCAACAAGGGCAACACAACGAGTCTGGAATACACTATCCACAAGGCTAGGTAAACGTATGAGCAAGTTCAAACAAGGACAACAGAACATTCATTTTCGAGGTTCAGAACAAGTAATATTATCCAACATTGCTATTCGTGAGGACCCCATCAGATTGACTTATCTTTCCAGAGACAGATTTGTCAGTGGGCAGTGGTACCATAGTGAAGATATGCAGCAAAACATCAGTCCAGTTGTTTTGCAAAACAACTATGTTACTGGTAATGAGAACAAAATAAGAAGAGCCCAGAAGTGGGGACACTGGTTTTTGTCAAAAAACACAACACAGTGTTTACCTGATGCATGTCAACGCTTAAATTCTAAATTACTATGATTGTTAGTATATATAATGTATAATTTGTGATTCCATTTTTGCGAAAAGCGTTCTACATAATATACTGACAAACAATGTACGTTTCTAATCATGTATCGAAAAAATTAAAATTGTATTTCTTAAGATAATTACCAAGTATACCAAGCTTAAATAAGGCACGGTAACTTGTAAATGCTACCCACTGTATACAATAAAGTTGTTATCACCGATATCATGCAACTGAATTAATAAGGACGTCCTTATTTTCTGATACAAAAAATGCTTGATGTTTTTTAGGGCCACTAATCAAATGCGCATCAGTCTAACCTTCATTATCATACTTGTATGTAGTGGGATGATTGGTATTTGGCCTTCTGTTCAAGTTGGGCCAACCTGTTAAATGGTGTAAACGTTCATTTTTTGATATGAACAAACATTGAAACAAGTTACAATATAACACCACAAACGTTGAAGAATTCGAAGCTCAAAATGCTGTGTAATTTGTTTCAATTTGGAAATTAGCCAACCATGGATTGTATACAAATAAACCTATAATTCATGGTTTAATACGACCTTACACAGTTAAGAATGTTCCCGAGGGACAACTCTGTTTACGAGCAGAGACAGTCACTGTGTGCAATTTGAATTACATGTACAGGCAAATGAGGATTGGAACTCGTGATCACGGCAAACGTCTCGCCACTGCAGGTAGACTTGTTTCTCGTCAACCCACAGCCAATTACCTAAAACGAATATCGCAAAATGTCGTGTAATTATGGAAAGACAAGGATACAATTAATAGAATGTAATACAAGGAATGGATGAATAAAACAAGCTGAAGCATTTGGTACATTTCGGGAAAATCAGATAGGGACTGGTGTTGAAATTTCCAGGGGAAACTAAGACTATTTTCGAAGATGTAGAAGAAGATGTGCTCGTTTTGGGAATAAAAAGGAATAAATACAAGCTCACTAATCATCATCAACAGAACAGGACAGTATTGATAATTATATTGATTATGTGGTACAGAAATGAACCGTCTTTACATAAACAATTAAACCCATTAAGTGCCAGTTTCTAACAAAGCAGTGTAAATTCACTCACACAATAATTAAAAATAAACAAGTAAATGTGGTAAACAATTAAATTCATCAAAAGTAGGAAATACTGATGTGATCTCTCATATATTATAAAATAACTATGTCAGCAGAAATAGGCAGAAATGTTCGATGCTGGTTTTACTGTTAAAGTTAGTGAATAACTCGAGCAATTTGTGATGACATGAATATGAGTGTCAGAGCATTACAGTACCGTGTTGAATGTTCATATACTGATGTATGTAATATTAACGATGTGCAGTTACGCATATGTAGTATCGGCTGTCACCAAATAAGGATAATATACCATATGTTTCTAATTATATATGTTTCTAGGATATTTGATGATTCGTTCATGAACAAGGTAAGATTCTAACCTTTGAGGCAATTATCACAACTTGTTTACAATTTAAAACTACTTGGCAGACTAATTTAGAGTGCAGTCACGCTCGACGAGGTAAACACGAGATTGTTGATTATTATTGTACCGTAAGTTGCTCATTCGGCGTTTTTGTTGGTCGATCAATACAACGCCCAACCCTTTTATCGCACAACAATGGGAGTGATTGTGGCAAATGCAGGGAGCACCAGAGTACAGCAGACGACAACACCTGATTACGCAATCGTTTTTTTTTTAATGAGCGCTCATGATTATCTGAACAGTGCGTGTAGTACGTATCCTTGGTAGAGAGGCGAAGAAAACAGACGGGGCAGCTGAAGTATGACGATGATTTTGTGCTTAATTTCCACCTGCAATTTAACACGGGACTGTTTTAACAGCCGTCAATTACTACTGACCAAGCTGCATACGATGGGATACTCGGTTGGCGATCAGAACTGAATGTCGTAGTTATAGAATTAGTAACAGAAAATTCTATGTCATTTTGGCATGTTAATTATTATCAATTAAACCCATTGAGCGCCAGTTTCTAACAAAGCAGTGTAAATAAATAAGTAAATGTGTTAAACAATTAAATTCATCAAAAGCAGAGAATACTGCTGTGATCTCTCACATAACTACATGATGATCAACAGCATTTACATCACAAATTGAAATAATTATAGACATGTACAAATACCCGAACATTAGACCTCATTGCACATATCATAGTGAAACATTGATTTCATTATTGCAAGTATTCACTTGAACATTCTAGATTTGCATAAATCTCGTCTTCTATGTAAAATATCAATACATTGAATACAAACGTTAATCTTGAGATGGGGACGTATCATTTAATATCTGTAATCTCGACTTAAGAAATTAGAGGGGACTTCCCAGTTTTGTCGGTAACGAATACACAACAAGTTTAATTGTCAACATGACGAAGTTGACAATGTGCTCTGAGTCTCACTAAAATGTATGGCCACTGCTATTTGGTGAACATTTGTATTATTATACCGAATATCTCTGGCGTACAGTTTCAGCAATTTGAAGTGCTCATTCTCTACTGAAGCAATGTCGAGGGCGACTTCTTAAAAAAAGTAATGTCAAAATCTAGAAAACCCAGTCAGAAGAAATAGGCGAAATGTTCGATACTGGTTTTACTGTTAAAGTTAGTGAATAACTCGAGCATTTAGTGACATGAATATGAGAGTCAGAGCATTACAGTACCGTGTCGAATGTTCATATACTGATGTATATAATATTAACGATGTGCAGTTACGCATATGTAGTATCGACTGTCACCAAATAAGGATAATATACCATATTATATGTTTCTAATTATTTGCAATATAACACTTTCTCATTGGTTAATCGGCACCACGTGCAGCCCTGTTATCAGACGTTAACTGATTAGTGTTTAAGTTCAATACACGAATATGTGAATATGTGTACCTCGCCTATGTCTCCTGTTTCCCTTGTTTTGTACGGGTAATTTAAACAACAAAAGCCTCAATGATTATTTAACTTTCTGTATTTATTTACAAATAATGCATTAAATCTCCGAATAGGTATTCAACAATGTTAGGACAAAAATATAAACACTGTTTTTTTAATTCTACTACAATTGAATTCAATAATTTAAATTGTATGTCCAATGGTTTATACATAAAAACAATTATTTGCAATTATTAGGTATTAAACAAATATAATAATTAGTACACATTTATCTGTAGTTAGTGTATTGCTCCAAATAACATATAAGAAAAGTCATCATTTGTGTATTTTATTACTTTATGGTATAAAATGTGTATATCAATAAAACGTAAGACTGGTTAACTAACATTCTGTGTAAGAAGAGTAATTAAATAGAAAAGGACTTTCATCACGCACGTTGAGGGCGTTGTTGCAATATTTTCCGGGTAATTAGAACAACAACTGTAAATTAATTTGGGAAAGATTTGAATCGGTCCAGACAAATTGCGTGAACGATCTTAATTAGCGTAAATATGATGCTTACACTGTACTGAATTACACTCTTCATTAACTTTCCCATCGACGTATTTATTTTAATTTAGTATTTTTAAATCTGTAAATGGTATTCTCGTCCTAACTTTAATTTTAAAGTCACATGACATGACATAGCAATAGATCGTTTCGAAATTCCTTTACAACTATATTCTGATTTTTTAATATTTCAACTACATGTTTGGGAGGAAACACCAAGAATTATGTTTTACCTGATATCTCGTGTTGTTTGTTTTAAAATGTGTCTGTTTTAATTTCTTTTTAATTTTGCTGTTCTATTATTCTATAATCACAATCTTTCTGCCATAGCGGATTTTTCATTTTGTAGTCTACAATGTTATAATCTGTGTTGGGAACATTAAATAAATAAAATGTGTAAAAACATGAATGAATTGAAGAGTATACAAATGAGAGAATAATATGATTAGCACAGAAATGCTTATTTGCGGCTCAGGACCATTTTGCAAATTATCAATGGCACAATTATTTACTTCACATATATATGAAACGCTGGTGCGAACAAAATAAGTAAGTGATCTTTTTTTCAATTTTGACTGCTTACTTATGGCATCGTTATAGAGAGAACATGGACACAATTAGTATACATTTTAACCTTGACTGACATACCTAGACATACATGGAATTGCACGTAATGCATTTCTTTGACACTGCAGTATAACTGTAGTGTACTCAAACACTCCATTGTCCAAACGACCAAAGGGAGGAGAATAATTATTTACTTCAATTGTTTGGGTTTATTCATTCCTATTTTACTAAGGGCATTATTCAAACACGTACATTGCCTATAAGCTTATTTGGTCTTTAATAATGGTGTCCAATGAATACGTTTACAATGACACACATGATGTTTATTCGAGCGTTCTTCGCGATATAGGACAGTATCGCTTTCTGGAAAAAAGCCATTTCGCTAAAAATGGACGCAGTCACCAGTCTGAAAAGTATCTTAAATATCTGGCAGCGAAGGGATCTATCTTTATTTGGTAAAATAACCATTACCAAATCTCTCGCCATTTCCCAGATCTCGTACATTAGTTCGGTTCTTTATACACCAGAATGGGTCATTAACCAAATGCAGACACTAATTTAAAAATTATTTGGTCTGGAAAAAATGGTAAAATAAAAAGAAATGTGATCACGAGAAAGATAGAGTGTGGTGGTCTAAACTTGCTGGATACTTGGTGTTACATGAATTCCTTGAAATGTAACTGGATTAACAATTTATTAATCCAACTGTAGCCAGTTCGAGATTAATTCCAGAAAGTTATTTTAATGTATGTTCTATATGTGATTTTTTTTCTTGGAAAATTTCATTTATCTGCCATTCCAACCACAATACCCCCAATTTTATAAAAAAATTGAATGTTACTCAAAGTTATCTGCTGAAGATCCAATGACAAAGCATGACATTCTGTGGTATAATATCCATGTTACAAGTGCAAAAAATACTTTATTTTTTATAAATTAGTTTAGAGCACGCATTCTTTACGTAAAAGACATCTTTAATGAAAAATGTTTTTGAAATATAGATATGTTATTAAATAAATTCAATATAAGTTCATTCAAATTTTTAAATTATTTAACAATAAAGGCGGCCATCCCATCTCCATGGAAGAAAATATTGTATGAAGGTCAGAGGTCACGTACCTGCAATACAATAACTTGTAATGTACTATCTTGCAAACAATATTACAATCCATTTATGCATACTCTTGAAGTGCCAGGTATATTAGAAATGGTCAGCAATCTTTGAGGACATTCAAAATGATCAGTGGGTACAATATTTTAATATGTCATTCAATATTACCAGTGAAACTAAACTTCAGGCTTTTCAATATAAAATACTCCATAGAATCTTTCCATGTAACACTAGGTTACAAAAATGGAGTATAATAGATACTGATTTATGTAATGATTGTGACAAGGTCGACATATTATGTCACTTCCTATTCCAGTGTAATATAGTAAACTGTTTTTGGAGTGATTTAACACGCTGGTATGAGGTAGCTATATCAGATTATTTACCATTATCTTGTAAAAATGTAATGTTTGGATTCATACCACTTAATATAGATAATTTCACTATGAATTACTGTATTTTACATATATAAGCAAAAATATTTCAGAAACCGTTCTTTTCATATTAGTTTTAATGGCTTCTTACGAGAATTGAAAAATAAGACTCTAGTAAAAAAAGGCAAGCACAAACTGCTGGCAAATACCAAGAATTTACTTCACTGTGAGCTGTAATTCTTAATCTATTATTATAAGCCCGTACATTCATTGCATATTTAAAAATACCAATACTTTGCCACCTACAACTATAGTTTGTGATGCACTTTTATATTATCTGTTAATAAAAAAAAGTAAGGTAAATGTGTTAAACAATTAAATTCATCAGAGAATAGAGTAGAGAATACTGATAGTGATCTCTCACATATTATAAAATAACTACATGATGATAAACAGTAATTACATCACAAATTGAAGTAATGATAGATATGTATAAACAGGAATATTCGGCTTCATTGCATATATCGTTGAGAGGAAAAGCATGACTCTAGTTACTGTCATTGACATTTTACAAACATTGATTTCACGGGAGGGCGCATGCACGAATCTGAGTAAAGAGGGGGAAAAATCGGCTCTGTAAAATCTGTATAAATAGCGGGAACCAGGCAATAAATAACATAAAATGAGCAGCAAGAGCAAAAACAAACCATCAGGCAATCAGCAGGGAACAGAAACAGGGAAAAGAAGAGTAGAAGAAATGATGACACGCCAAACTGAAAAGTCAAAGAAACACAAGCAGATGATAGAAGATGGAGACCTAACGGAAATTATTCATATGAATCACGAGGAAAGAGAGGAAATAATAGTCAAGCTACTATTCAAAATCAAAGAGAAAGTCGTGAAAGTAGACCCCTGGTAACAAAAGTCGGTGAACTACATCAGAAAGTTGAAGACATGTAAGAATTGATTGACTCTGTGAGTTACCATATAGAGCAAGCAGAAAACAAGATGGCGGACAGGGGTGAACATGAGGAATTGCAAATGAGATTGAATGAAGCGGAGCAACGAATAAAGAGATCGGAAGAGCACTGTGACGAGCTAGAAAACCGAGGTAGGCGGAAAAACTTGAATTTCCATAACATAGAGGAAGGAGCAGAAAAGCCAGAAGGCAATTGCGCCGATTTTATTAGAAAGTTTGTAAACGGCCATATGCAAGTTAGGGACTTTCCCGAACGCGTGTCCATTCAAATGGCCCACCGCGCTCCGACATTCAGGCAACCGGGAAAAACAAGAATGATCAAAGTAGCCTTTCTCGATGCTAGCATAGCAAGGAAAATACTCCACGCAGCACCGGCATCATTGAAGAACAACCTGTTCCACGGACAAAGTGTGTATGTTATGACGACGTCAGCAAAGAGGTGTTAAAAGAGAGAAAGAAACTACTGGAATATAGAAAGAAAAAGAAGATGGAACATCCAGAAAAGAACTTTAAAAGTTATATCCAATGGAAAGTACCTGCCACATTGATGATGGAAACGGAAGACGGCAAGATGAAAGCAATTCGCGCGAGTGACATTAAGTGAAAATCTCCGAACTCGAACAGTTTAATATAATGTTTTACCAACAGACGGTCACCATGTGTCAAATCATATTGGCGGACTGTGTTTACACGAATTTCTGAAGTTCAGATAAGTAAATGGTTAATTGTTACAATCTCCATTAATACAATTACTAACTCTTCCGTCCACCCACAGGTTGAGTTTGTTTTGGCAAATATCTTGCTGAAAAGTGTTTTGTAACTTCTCGCATTCCAGTTATGTTAGTTCAAATTGATGTGATCTGATTACATTGTTACTGCTCTGTTTTATATCTATCATGCAGTATTGTTACACTCTGTTATTCACCACTCTTGTTATTTTCATACTCTTGTTAACCACCTTTGTGGTTTCTTTTTACATGTTATTTTAAAAATGGGAAAAATTAGGCTGAAAACCTGGGAAGGCATTGTGTATATAAAACTCCTCAAGGAATGGATTTTTCCACCTTAACATTCAACACTAGAGGGCTGCGAAACCCCAAAAAGAGGGAAAAGCTTGCCAGCTGGTTAGTCAGGAAGAGGGTCAATCTTACATTCCTACAGGAAACGCATAGTAAAACGGCTGGTGAGCCCTTTTGGTCCTCACAATTCAAGGGACAGTGTTGGTACTCTCACGGTACGGGTACAAGTAGGGGAGTAATGGTGATTGCCAGCAATATCAATATATCAGTAAGCAGGTTTATTCCGGACCCAGAGGGGAGATTTATTCTATACAAATCAGTTATTGATGATATCCCATATTTATTAGTGAACACATATGCCCCTAACAGAGAATCCGAGCACAAGAAATATTTAGCCAAAATTGGTGGACTCTTATTAGAAAAATTTACAGACATGGAGCACATAATCTGGGGGGGATGATTTAAATTTTCCAGTGGATATAAGCATAGACAGAGACGGGGGAAATATGAGACCATAGCACCAGTCAGTAGAAAAACTGCAGGATATTATGGAGCAATCTGATCTAGTGGACATTTGGAGACTGCATCACCAAAACGAAAAAAAAGATTTACTTGGCGGAGACGCCACCCCACACTCATTCAAAGCAGACTTGACTATCTCATGATTTCCAATGATTTACAAAGCAACGTAGATCGAATTGAAATTATCCCTGGACTCTCCTCTGACCACTCTGCTGTTAAATTAACTCTTAAAATTAAACAACTGCGTCATGGACCCTCACACTGGAAATTTAACTCGACCTTGACGCATGATAAGGAATATGCCACCCAACTAGAAAAAAAGGTAAGGAGTGGTCACGAGAGAATTTGGATAGACTGTTTATGTGGGATTATGTAAAGTTTCGAATCAGAGAATTCACAATTGACTATAGCAAAAATTAAGCCAAAATCTGCCGAAAAAAATTGAAAAGTTAGAAAATGGACTAAACCAATGGGAGAAAATTTGTTCAGGGGCCCAAGTGATGGAAATTTGAATGAATTGAAACTAAGTTTGAATGTATGATTACATCACAGAAGGATTGATAATCCGCTCCCGTGTGGGATGGTACGAGAAAGGAGTTTAGAAAAAAATAAACGAAAAAGATCGAGTATTAACAAACTACAAAAGGATAATGAAACTATCGAAAACCGAGATGATATTTTGACAGAGATTAAACTCTTTTATTCAAGACTCTACTCTGAATCTAATACTAATGAGCAACACATAAATGATTTTTTAAATTGTACAGTACCCCCAATTGAGCACTACTAAAAAGTTTTTATGTGAAGGACCATTAACTATGGGGAAGCTCTTTGCGGTTCTGTTTGAAATGCCGAAAAACAAACGTCGACTGACAACCGAATTCTACAAGGCATTCTGGCCTATAGTTGGTAAATTGGTAAGGGAATCTTTGAACGAAGGAAACCGTGCAGGAGAGATCTCAGTGTCACAAAGACAAAGCATAATAACGCTAATAGAAAACAAGGCAGAGACCAGCGATTAATTAAAAATTGAAGGCCCATTTGATGAACGTTGATATTAAACTCGCATCTAAGTGCCTTGCTAAACGTATTGAAAAAGTCCTACCAGATATTGTGGGACCTACTCAAGGGGCCATTGTTAAGGGACGAAATGTGGAGGACTCTATCCGCCTTATAGAGGAAATTTACCAGTATACCGAAAAACAAAATACACCAGCCATATTGCTGGCTGTTGATTTTGAAAAGGCTTTTGATATGGTGAACTGGAAATACTTGGAATGTACCCTAAAAAATGTTACTTTGGCGAATACTTCATTGTCTGGATTAAGGCCTTGTATACTATTGAAAGTAGTGTCATGAACAATGGATATCGTACGGGATATTTCAAAATACGAAGAGGCGTCAGACAGGGGGACCCAGTATCACCTGCCTTATTCATTATGGTCCTTGAGACCCTGCTTATTTCAATTCGGGATAATGAAGATATTGCTGGAGTCACCATACAGGGGGAAAAATATTAAAGAATCAGCATTTGCAGATGACATGACCTGCTTCTTATCTAACTATGAATCGGTTGGGAGGCTTTTCGATTTGCTGGAGCTAATCCGGCTGGGTTCACAATTAAAAGTCAATGTAGACAAAACGAAGGCAGTCTGGTTGCGGAAATAGAAAGACAGAGAACAAAATATGTTTGGGGTGAAATGGCCCACCACGCCTATCAAAATAGTTGGTGTACACTTTTCGTACAACAAAAAAATACTTACCTGAAAAATATAACCAAACCGATTGAAAATTTGAAAAAAATACTCAACTTATGGAAATGTAGAAAACTGACACTATTGGGAAAAATTCAGGTGGTTAAAACTTTAGGTCTGTCACAGTTTTCATATATATCATGAACCATACATTTGTACCTCTAAACAAAATTAAAGAAGTGCACACAATTGTATACAACTTCATATGGGAAGGGAGGGACAAAATTACAAGGAAGACTATGATAGGCGGGGTGGGCAGTTGAGGGCTATCCATGACAGATTTGTATATTACTAGGAAAACACAAAGAGTTCTGTGGATTAAACGTCTTCTAAATGAAGAAATCAATCACCCCTGGAAATGGTTTGTCCAAAAAAAATTACAACAAGTAGAAGGAGAGATTCTCTTCAACTGCAACTTTAGGACCAGACTGCTCCCAGTTAACTTCTCAGAATATATAACAGACTGTCTTGATGTGTGGGTTGAAGTGAACAGTAAAACATATGATGGGGTGGATCAGATTCTCTGGAATAACCACAATATTAAAATAGGAGAAAAATCCTTCTATCGGCAAAGATTTAACGCAATTGGAATTAAATACATATCAGACTTGTATAAAAATGGAAGATTAAAACCATGGGTAGACTATGAACAGAAAGGCATGACAACGATAGATAAACTCAAATGGATAGGAATAATTCAGGCAATTCCGGAGGGTCTGAAACACAATCCACATGTGGACCAGGTAGAAGTAAATGTACAAATACAAAATACAGATGTGGAAATAAGCAATGTGACAAAGAAGGATCTGAAGCGGGAGCTGGTGAGTCGATTTCTTTTAAGACCTAGGAGCGACAGTACTATAGAACAGAATTTAAACGTTGTACTAGAATGGAATAAAATGTATAAAATGATCATAAAACTATCTATCGAAACTAGGTCTAGGGAATTCCACTTCAAGCTACTGCACAATATACTATACACAAACCAGCGTTTACACAATATGAACTACAAAAATGTCCTACTTCCAACTGCACTTTTTGTGAAAACAATTATAGAAGATTATGCACATCTTTTTAGTAACTGTAATTTTGTCGTAGCTCTCTGGAGAGATTTACTTTTTACACTGGGAAGACCTTTGAAACTGAAAGCACCATCTAGTAAACCGTGTATGATCCTCGGCGATCCAGAATTCAGCTGGCAAATCAATTTTATCTGCCTCCTGGTAAGAAAACATGTTTACTATGCTAAAATGCAAAACAAATTGCCAAACTTTACACAGTTTATTCAACTTCTGAAAAGAATATACCACATTGAAAGTTACATTGCTAAACAAAACAATAAAGAAGTGAATCATTACAAAAATGGTCTTCCCTGATACCGTATATTACATGATGTAGTCCAGGTAATAATGTAATTCATACTTATGTCACCTTTAATGTGAAGCCCAATAAAAAAAACATTGATTTCACTATTTGCAAAGAATTACTTTAAATATTCTAGATATGCATAAATCTCGCCTTCTATGTAAAATATCGATACTTTACAATAAAAACGTTAATATTGAGATGGATACTTATCATTTAATATCTGTAATCTTGATTTAAGAATTTGGGGACTTCCCAGCAAGTACACAACAAGTATAATTGTCAACTCAGCGAAGTTCACAATGATCTGAGGCTCACTAAAATGTATGTTTATCGCTATTTGGTGAACATTTGTATTATTATAGCGAATATCTCTGAGCAAACAATTTTAGCAAACCGAAGTTCTGCATATCTAATATTGGCTGTCACCAAATAAGTATAATATACCATCTTATGTGTTTCAAATTAATTGCAATATAATGCCTTTTCATTGGTTGATCAGCACCACGTGCAGCCCAGTTATCAGACGTTAACTTATCAGTGATTGAGTTGAATGCACGAATATGCATATGTGTAACTTGGTTATGTTTTACGTTTCCCCAGTTTTGTACGGACTATTTAAACAACAAAACCCATAATGATTATTTTGAGGTTATTTTTATCTAATAATTATCTATAGGTGATTGCTGGTGAGCGATCTTTGCGCAACTGACATACAAGCGCCAACAACGACCATTTATGAATACTCAACACACCACGTTTATTCAATACTAAGACAGTCCGGACTATTGTAATTGAAATAACAAACTTTGCATTGTCCATACGAATTCCAAATATGACCCCTAGGATTTGACCGGACTTCACACAAGGAAGTCTGCCCAATCTGTTCTAAATGTTTTGTATTTTGGCATTCCCCTGATGTATTCCTGGGAGGAAAGGATGTATTCCTGGTAATAAGGTTATTACGAGCATACCGCAAAGTATTTTCGTCATCATTTGTGTATTTCACTACTTCTGGTTAAATGATATAAAATGCGTCTTGATGTTCATATCAATAAAGGCAGCGTAAACAACTTCATCAGACTGGTTAATTAAGTTAATTTTTAGTTCACACAGCAAGACGCCATATCATTAGAACGTGGCCTCGTATTTTGCCTGAATGCTTACTTACTATTTACAATATTCTCGTGGAAAACTATGATCAATTGAAAATAGCTTCTTGATACAAAAGTAATTAAATGACGTCAGCAGTTGGAACATTTTCTTTATTCACTTTAGCAAATATTATATTCAACGAATTAGATTTCATTGGATTCAGTGACAACAATTATTTCAGGTTGATAAGTGGTAGTGCATGTATTGTAAGTAAACACTTTAGCTGAAAGAAACCTGAGAATGTTAGCAGGTGGATTGCGGGTTACATATCTGTTCAGGCCTTAAACAAAAGACAGGATATAATTTTGCACCAGGACCCCTCTCTGATGCAAATTCTGACTCGTACCAAAGTAAATAGGTCCGTTCTTGAATTAAAAATGATCTAGTTTTACCTTTCGGAAACTATCGGGTTTTCGTGCTTTATTTTCAATTTGACGTAATAAGGTCATTAGTAGACGTCGAGTAGTGGTGAATGTAGTACATGACTTGAAACCATTCTTTGTTAAACTACGGGGTGTGTTAAACATATCATTCCATAATGCATTGTAACTATTCTCACTATATATAATGTGACTTCCAGCTGTTGTCAGTCATCAATACATTGCATATTAAAATAAAAGTGGAGCAGAGGTCTGGCTTTTGACACTCTGTACATGAAATTTGAGATCTATGAATGAATTCTGTCGATAAAAAAAAACGTGTATGTGCTGCGAAATGCCCTAAATATCGGATATAAAACAGGCTGTGAAGTAGACGACAAACGCCCGCTTTGCCTGACGTCATTTCGCCTCTTCATTGCGTATTCATTGCCACAGCTCATGTGATACAATGCATGTTATGAAAAGACATTAACTGTCTACGCAAACTGCCAGACAGGTTGGGCCACGGCTTCTCAGGCAAATTAGAATTGCTATGACATCCACGCATGTTCATTCTCACTGGCTGGCTAACCCATCTTAATCTGACTATCAGGTCTCAAACAATCGGAACAGCAACATCCTTTTAATATTTCTGCCTGTGGTGGGTGCAGCTTATATTGTTTCAATATGGAATGTGCATGGTTAATTGTCATGGATCTAAGTTGTTTCAGGGTTCTAGGATAGATAGAAAAAAGGATTTTGCAGCAATGGAAATACAAGTTATAAGCGAGACTTTCTAACATTTTGTTGGCTAGTGTTGATACAATACAGCCAGTGGACATGAAGTGTTGATTCTCGTCAACATACGTAATATTGTTTACTTATAGTTTGTAGGTCTTGTAATTAATCTATGTTCGTGTGCCTGTTATATATTAATTATTTATGGTTATTGTCACTGCTAGTGAACAGGGCAATTGATAAGTCGTTAGAGGTGCTTTAAAATGTCTGTGTCTTATCAAAATATGTTGCGTCACAGGTATCAGACAAACCTAGGGCTTCACAATCTAAGGCTTCAAACTATACCTCGTTATCTATTTTACTGTTCTATAAATATAACCAGCGAACGGCAACATGATCATATACATAGCGCTACAAAAATAGCCGCCATGTTGCTAAGAAAATATGTAAAATATTCCATATTCCACATCACAGCCTGAGGGGTATGTAATAGAATGCACGTAACACGCTGCACTAGAATTTTGCAGCGATTTCGTGTGATTGTTAGTAGAACTTGCTGCAAATTGAGCCAACTCGCGTTTGAGTTTGTTACATATTTTGTGTATTTTGACAATATATCTATACTATGTATAATTTATTTGCTGGAAGAGAATAATGGCGATATAAGCTTATATTCAAGCAGCCTGTGTAATAATGCATTAAATCTCTGAATATGTATTCAATAGTATTATGACAAAAATATAAACACTTTTTTCAATGTTCTAAAATTGAATAATTTGAATTGTATGTTCAATGGTTTATATATAAAAAAAACAATGTGGAAAATTTATTTCAAATACTATGACATTGTTACGAGGATTCCTAAAGTATGTACAAAGACAGTACAGCGAGAATATCGACCAACGCACAGCGTTCCTAGTTCCAAGGATACATCGTGGGAATGCCGAAATACAATAAGAACAGATTGGGCGAACTTCTTTGTTTGGAGTCCTGTCAAACGCTTGGGGCTGCCATGTTTGATTTTTATTATTAGAGGACGCTTATGGGCGTAATCGTTCTATATTTGGAATTTCCTAATTTGGTATCATGAAAATACCCAGTACATTAATTATTTTACCTTGTTAAAAAAATTAAAACCACTTGGCAGACTTTGAGTGCAGTCTCGCTGAACGAGGTTCTGTCACCGTAATGCCATAAGTTATTTTGTGGTAATTTACGGGTATTTTCGTCCTACCGTATAAGGAAATGCGAATTCCAAATATGGAATGATTAAGCGTCCTATAATAATAATAACAAACATGGCTGCCGCCAGAGTTTGAACGGACTCCACACAATGAAGTTCGCTGATTCTGTTCTAAACTTTTTGGATTTCGGCATTCCCATGATGTATCCTTGGAAGGATAAGATGTATAATAATAATTTTATTACGAGTATACCTCAAAGTATGCACGCAGACAGTACGACGTCCGCTGTACTGTCTTCGTGCATACTTTGAGGTTTCCTCGTAATAACCTCGTAGTATTGTATTATAAGCTGCTTATTAAAGGGGCACCTTCCAGTTAAGATTAATTTTACAACAAATTTGCTTTCTGGATTAAAATAACAATGGATAACAAAAGATAGATTAACATTGTAAACAACATAAACAATAGTGTCCCATGATTCTTTGGTGCAATCCAAGGGATTGAGCGGTTTCCCTTTAAGCTGCTCAGCAGACGACAACACCTGATTACGTGATCGTTTTTTTCAATGAGCGCTCACGATTATCGTATCCGTGCGTACAGTATAATGGTTACTAACGACGTATCCTCGGAAAAGAAGCAAAGAAAACAGACGGAGCAGCCCGTCTTGATGCAAAATATCATTGTTACTCAAATGCATTACTGCATAATTGCAAATCGTTGTGTCTGTGTTGCAGCAAAAAATATGTTTGTCAATAGTTGGAACTTTGCTGGTCATCGCAACATGTCATCGATATAGTCACACACAAACTAGACCGACATGTCTACACAGCCATACGCCGTATCATCAGAACACAGCCTCGTCGACTCCTCCGTGGTACCAGCGCTTTTTCATGAATGCAATGTAAAACAGTTGCTATTTACAATAGTCTCGTGGAAGTGGAAGACCTAAAACTCTCCATTTATTTTTTTTCATATATAAGTTTGTCTATTTCTATGAAATGGATAACGCCCTGTCCAACAATCCGACTACTATGGTTAAAAATGTGTACTCCGCGAATAGAAATATGGGCTGTTCAGATGCGGGTTAGAACATGTTTTGTCTGTATAGGGGCCATGAACAACGTGTTACGTTGAAGATGACCTAAATAGATAGGGCATAAATAAAAGCACCCCTCTGTATATATGTCGTTAACAACATTATATTGCCCTAAAATACAACGTGCAGAATGCACCATTTGTTTGTCATTCTGTTCGATTGCCCGAGCATGTTTCTAGCTGGGTCAATACTGTAGATTAAAGTTCGTAAATAAACAAATATTAGTAATACATAGCAATTCTTACTAAAATTGTATTCACATTAAAATTACATTAGGATAAAATACAGGGTATGTTTCTCATAGAAATATTAAACACTACTTTTCTATTTTTAATGTTAATAAATAAGTGGTAAATGGTTTTGGAGCACGTAAACTATTCAGCATTGTGTTTGATTGTAAACACTTAGTCATAGAACATTTACAAAGCATGGTTTACTTGTAATTTTACGATGATAAAATAAACTCGTCCACTCCAAACAAAATAATCACATGACTTATATGGTTATTCATTTAAGAAAATCTTCCATACTCAAACAACGTGCAAAAAATAATAAAAAAAAAACGTATATTACAAAAACTATGGTGAATTGAAAATAAATTCTTGATACAACAAAAATTAAATGACGTCAGCAGCTGAAAAAACACATATTCTTATATTCACTTTAGCCAATATTATATTCAACAATAGAGTTTTGATTGAATTCATGGACAACAATTATTTGATTTAAGGTTTATAAATAGTAGATATAACGCAATAAGGTCATTAGTAGACGTCGAGTACCGGTGAATGTATTGCATGACTTGAAACCATTCTTTGTTAAACTACGGGGTGTGTTAAACATGTCATTCGATAATGCATTGTAACTATTCTCACTGTATATGATGTGACTTCCAGCTGTTGTCAGTCATCAATACATTGCATATTAAAATGTAAAGTGTGTTCATTGCAACAGATCATGTGACATAATGCATGTTATGAAAGGACATTAACACAATCTGTCTACGCAAACTGCCATAAGGGTCGAGCCACGGAATACATAACACTATAGTTGTATACTTGCTGTAGTGAGAGAAGCTAGCTCACCGAGACCAATCCCTATAATTGAGTGCTTTGATGTCAGTTCACTATTTACTTGGGGTGTAACTAATGTGGATGAACCTTGCCGACTAAAATTGATTGATCTTGGAAGGCCTGACTGGACTTAGATCTATGAATTGGAACGTATATTACTGGGGGGTGGTGAGTTATTGCGCTTTCCTGGCCTTGAATAATCATATTTTTTTCCGTTTCAGTCATTGATATATATTGTTCCAAAATGAGTTTCTTGCCAGTGGGTAACACAAAGTCAGGAAAAGATGCATTGAGGCAAAGTTAGGTGATATAAAGCAAAGCAACGCTAAGCAAAACATAGCAAAGTGAAACAACACTAAGCTAAGCGTAACGCAGGAGGGTGGTCACCTGCGCACGCGCGGGAATTGAGTCCCAGGCAATGATAACAACACACGCTAAGAACGCAAAGGCTCATGGGTAGACGCTTGTTTGTAAACAATGACACGCTATGGCCACCTGGCGCATGCGTAAGTGACGACACCCCGCTTTAATAAGGGGTAAGTTTAATAAGTTTAGGTAGACTAAAACATTAAAACAAAATGATAAAATATCACAACCTAAGTTATTATCATTAATGCTTCTTCAACGCTATATCTGATTTCTGTAATAATCTACTTACATTGTTATATACCCAGAGGTCACATATCAGAGTAGACGGAATGTCCAGCAAAGGTTTCGAATATTATATTGCAAAGTAAAAATTGGTTTTGAACTTTTGTAACAAAATAGTTACATTGTTTTTCACCATGAACCATTAATACATTTCAATTTAAAACAATTTCTCGTAGAGTATGTCGAGTATTAATATTATATGTTTGTGTTTCACAAACAGGTATCTCTGTGACATTCATCATGAAATCTGCCAGAATTATGTACAGTATGTTGCTATGTAATATAATAGCATGTTTATCCATGGTATATTGGTATGTTACAGTTAAGTCCACTCAAGTACAGACGGCATATGAAGTACACAGTACGGCAGTCTTCCCAATCATGAACATTCAGAATACTGATAAACAATTATCAAATCACACAGTTAAGGTCTCCAATATTACCAGTCACTATGCCAATGAATCAATAACCACAGGCCAGTCACATAGACACACCTCGACGTCAATGAAATTATTAGTGACAGGTGATAAGGGTGTGTGCAAGAGGCTGAATAAAGAACTTCGAGATATCTACAATACTTCTGATGCCGGTAGAAAACCTCTTCCAAATTTCTATTTGAGTTATAATGAATCAGCACACAGTCAATATCGTGAAGCAAATGTTATTTTTACGCATCTGCCAAAAGCTGGTGGAACATCAGTTGAGAAGATACTATTGCAAATCACACCGAAGGAGGGGGTTCTGAGAAAAAGTTTAGTTGGTCATTGCAGTGAACTATACAATGAGGGTGTTAACTCTAGGAATGATTCTTCACAAACTGTTTACTATTCGAAACGTACATATGGTATCCATGACTACGTGTTCAAATACAGACCAGTTGCATATGTCACATGGTTTCGTGAGCCAATTGCGAAGCTTGTTTCAAGCTACTATTATCTGAAGAAAACGCATTGCGGACGTACCCATCCAATTTGTACAAAGTTCTTGCAGAGAACTTCTTCACTTACAGATTTCTTAAAACGTAGTAAAAGAGTGCATTTACAAGATATGAGTAATAATATGGTACGACTTTTACAGTTTGGTGATAATCCCACAATTGATGATACATTTGAAGACGGACATGGAGCAGTGCATTTATCTGAAGCATATGAAATACCTGATATAGAAGAGAAACACTATCTTGTTGCTAAGAGAAACATGGAAACCAATATGGCGTTCATTGGCCTGACAGAGGACTTTAAAACCTCTCAAGAAATGCTCAGTCATATATTTGGTATAGCACAGCAAAATGACACTGTTCATATCAACGCTAATACCCACAGTGAAATCCTTACAGAGTACGAATTGAATGAACTACGTACACGGAATAAATGGGACTTGAAGCTTTATGAAGATGCAAAGAAAATTTACCGAGAACAAAAAGAGAATTACTTTAAAACAAAAAAGCAAACACTTGTTTGATTAAAAATTGTATAAACATAGAAAGCTTTTCGGAATGCCTATTTGATACACTGTGGTATAATTATTATTTTTTATTAAATTGTATTTCAACTTGAAAATATTTCTATTCATTATATGGATGAGTTTAAATAATAAAAAATAGAAAAGTATCAAAACAAGGCCACAACAAATAAATGGTACAGTAATCGAGTATCCTAGTTACATTATATGTACCAATGAAGTCAGGTATATGTGTAACGTGAAATCAGTGACGCATCTCACAACAGAAGCACCAACTATTATAATATATTGGCCGCGTTATTATATGGAATTACACTATAATATTATCAATTGGGGTAATTCTATTTAACTTCCTGAAAATCAAACATGACTTTAAAAGAGGTGTAAGACATACTTGTTCTCGCATGTTATGCTAGCCATGTGATGCTAGTCATAACATAGTGGATGTATTTCAGTTATTGGTGGATAAACGCTTCTGTTAATAACAGCAATAATAGCATTTTTTTTAAATAAATAGTATAATGACTGACGTTTATTATGTATTTACATTTGCCATGAGTTCCACAGTATCTTTTTCTTACTGGTGTGACTACAGTGACTGTGTAATGTACTCGGCAGTTTTTTTTTTATTTTTTTTTTATCGATTGTTGTCAGTTGTTTGTTTTGTGTTCTTGGAATTTTGTACAAAAATCGACAACGGTTAAATAAGTATATTGTTTCCACTTTGCAGTATATCGTAGACAGTACTTGTATACTTTGTTATCCATTATCAATATCGGATTGTTCGGAAGCATGAGGTTATAAATTTCGTTCATTAAATGTTGTACGATGACGCTTTCTCGGGGGTCTTCAGAGTCCCGGCCCGTTTACTTACTTGTTGTCAGAGTCTGACTGATATATACAAAATACAACCAAGTAAAAGTCAGAATATTAAAAAAAAAACTAAAAATCAGGTTTGAAATCGCCCATGTTTGTGTTCAGACATATCGTCGCGCCGGGCTGTCGCAGTAGTGGTACCGGCTAAACAACGAACCATATAGCATTATATACACCTAATCAGAGCCTACATGACCTGCGGCGGTCACAGTACTACCTGTTAACTTGATTGGTCACATTGTGTAAGATAGTCATAGCAACAAAGTATACTATTTAATGTCTTCATTAAATTGCTGAAGCATAGACCATTCAAGAATAACACTAAAAAAACTCGAAAATCACACTTGAATAACACTATCTTCCTATCCATCTATCCATTCATTTTCACTTCTTTCCTTTCCAGCATTGAGATAATGACATTTCCTTCGGTACGCAAATGGGAGTTTACATGGTCCCTAGAGGGCGCTCCACGCGTACTGTGGTGGCGTGTGTAATTGCTCAGATTGTCTCCCATGCAAGTACTATCGACGCTCGATAGATCTTAACAATAGAACGGCTATTTACGACATATTTATTCACTTTTGCGAACTTTTAACGATGGATCTCGATTGTATGACAACATAGGTCACATTTCCATGTAAATTTGCTAACTTTGCAATCACTTTTCACAACTTTGTAAGCAGTTTTTTCATCATTATACTCTTTAATAGTGGTATATTCGTCTGATAAGTGGGGCTTTTTCCAAAATTTTTACATACATTTCTCTAAATTTAACTGCGGCGTCAATATGCAATGACTTAGGTCAAATATATATGCCAACCCACCCACTTTTCAATTGCTTTTCATATCTTTAACTCCGCTGTCAACTTTGTCGAGCGGAGCTTATCGTATGAGTGATTGTCCGTCGTCATGTGTCGTCCGTCGTCTGTGTCAACGTTTTACTTTTTTCACCTCTTCTTGAACACCACAAGCCTGAATGCTTTGATACTTGGTGTTATGGTGAAAAATGATATTTTTGAATCCTTGCTGAAAACATGCATTTGACTGTCCGTTGAATCATTGTCAAAAAAAAGTTATTTCCGAGGATATCACTAAATCTTGAACAAATATACTACATCACAATTTATGAAGTAAATGGATTGTCATAACGAAATCCTTTGTAGGGCGATGCACAGCCAAACGTGTGCGCCACTTTATATGAGACAAAATCGAATCATTTATTGGAGACGTTCATATGCCTTGTATATTAAAATTATTATAAACACTATTACCGCCTGCTTCGTCGTATTCATTCACTCGTGTGATGTTGTCTATGCCACAATCATCCATGCGTAGTGGTTTTTAGATATCGAACATACATGGGAACACAATCACAATAACTAAATTACCATATTTACAATACAAACACAATTACAATGATTTCATCTCCATATTTAATGCTATTTCAAGGTTAAATTTTGACAGGCGTTGGCGATACAATGCACCGTATCACGTGATAAAAAACAGTGCCCCCGATTTGAGCTCTTCTGATTTTGTTTTCGTTGCCAATAACAACTGGAGTGAGGTTGTGTTGCATTTTTACCTTTAGATACCATTGCCACTGACAAATTTGTCTTTGGGTAGATAGTTCAGTCTTATTGGATCCTAACGAATTGCGATGTGCGATAACATTACTTGTTCCGAACCTTTATTAGTACCAATTTTCTGTTGTCCGTCTTTAAACGTGCCAATATGTTTACTTAGTCTTATGAAGAGTGTATTCCACCCTCGTTGTATCGTTGCATTGAGAAACAAGAAACCAGCACAAAAAACATCTCCTTTACCGTAATTTGCGACATTGACGTGCATATCTGATGGAGGTGTCAGTCTACGAAAATATTGAAGAGGGTTTTCAAACCACACAGCGTCCAATTCAGTTATTATTACACTAATATTTCTTGTCAACAACATACCATTTGTCTTTACACGGAATAGTCCATATTGATAATAATTGACATGTCCGTATGTCCAAATTCTATAAGCAACACATTCAATTCTGTCCGCCAATCAAGTAATCCATCATATGCAGCTTGGTCAGTAGTAATAAACACAGTTTGCTCTAATACGTCATCAAAACAATCCACGTTGCAAATCCAACTCTTTGCCATATCCAAGTAAGCATGGTTCAAAAACTGCACAACGATAAAGCCATAACGTTTCTGTATAGCCGTAGTGATTTCAAGTAATTTCTCGGCACTTGTATTGACTCCGTCCACATCAGGTACAACCACGTTCTCGGATGAAACGAGTCTATCGTAGGTAGACGAATGTTCCACCAAGAGAAGTATCCATACAGGAACCCAGCCAACGTCAGAAATGTAATACACAGACATAATACAAAACGAGTTGATATCTTTAACATGTTTTGAGACATCGTATTGCAACTATATCAGAGGTCTGTGTCTGAGCGTTGTGTAATCCCCTCATATTAGGGTTTTTAGGTTTGATTTAGAGACAATTTATCGCGGGGAAGATGCAGATACGCAGATGTGTCGAAATACAAGGTTATTATTATCTGACTGAAACTACACTGCTGAGAAAGCCAATATATATGTGATATTTGGGGAAATTGTGATACTTTTAAAGGCAATAGGCGAGTCCTACCACCAATTGTGTACGACATGCGAAAAGTAAAAGGGGTTCAATGCCCCCATTTATCAATGCAATATCCTATAAAAAATATTGGACATTTATTACGCATTGCGAACATGCAGTACACATGTGCACAAGTTTTGAGTTTTTAGAATACATAGATCTCCTAGGATTTGCATACTGAAATATATGCACAACCTAATCAAGTTAATCTCGAAATATCATACAGTTTAAAAGTCCACACTCCACAACATTGTATGAGCCTTGTATTAGAACACACCATTTGTGGGTTTCTTCTAATAAAAGTATAACTGACAAGTGTACGTTTATTGTCTCGTGACCTACATAACAGTTTGAGACAAGTTCTGAGGAATAAGGCACATGACCGTCTTGCGAGAATTTGAAAGAACAATTTTAATCTATTTAAGAAACGCATTACCATCAAAAGCTATATATACTTATGGAGAGACAGCGGAATCTTCAATGCCCGAAAATGTTGCTCGGAAAAACAACATAAATTTAAAAGATATGTGTCTGTTAAAACTGAATAAAGCAACGGAAATGTCTACCATGTGTCACCTTAATGTTATCAAATATTACCTGTTACCATCTGTCACAATAAATATGCCGCGATTTTTTTCACACCTAATTGCTATGTCAAAAGCATTCGTAAAAATACTAGATGCCTGAATGAAATAAAGGCAACCAGCGAGTAACATCTTTGATTTCAATTCACTATAGTCAAAGAGCCCGATCACTTACATTTATAGACCAGAAATTTTAGTAAAATTTAAATGCACTCGTTTGATAAACCATTGCTTCGTCAGTTTTTCAAACTCACTTAAAAGATGGGGATCCACAATTACAATTGTTGTCCTGTTGTCTCAGTTTGAATATCATGTCATTAAAATAACATTGTTTCGTTGACATTGCAAATTCAAGATGGCCACAATTATAAATAATCTATAAATATTTGAAATAACATATTTTTCAATTGTATTGTTGTTGTTTTTGCAAACCCTTGAGTGTATAACTATTCTTGCCATATAGTTAAGAATGTTGCTTAATTAATGTTGCACGTCACATTATAAACTAGTATGCGCAATAAGATACCTGCAGTGCACACTGCCTTAGATGATATTGTTTTAAACAAAGAACAAGTTAGGTATGACAGGGGTTAAATTGAGGACAGGTCGCCCAGCTGTGCTGTTATTATTCAAATTCCCGTGTTTCTGTTTCCTCGTAATGAGCACTGAAAGCAAATTCAAGTTAGTCTCACTCAGAACACAGTCCTGGAAGGTTGTTCTCAGCCAACCTCTTGCTGGGCTCTTGTGACGAGCCAGGTTTTACTTTTTATATGGGGCGCGAGAGAATTAGCTATATCTCTAGTATAAGCCTGGGCCAGCTTTAGTAAATGGAACCAATGTGAGTCGTGTCTTGTTCCACCACAATCTCGACGTTTGTTTTGTAATGCGTCAGACGAACGTAATTTGCATACAAGGCGGATGCTGACAGAGCCACAATCGTATGGACACTGCAATGTGTAGTTTACTATAGTGTATAATACCAACAGAACTATAGTACAGAAACATCTCACAGGCTTACTGGTAAAACAGTACAGCCAGGAAAGAATGTTCTAATGCGAATATAAAAACGATGTAGAATTGACCCTCCACCTGTGCAACCGGCTCTTTACTTGGATTAGAATATGGAACAGTTGAAAGCTGATAATACCATTATTTGCTGTTAGTAATATGTTTGCACACAAACAAATTACAACAGCCTCACCCCAGCTGTCGCTTTGATAATGAGCCATCAAATTAAATTAAGTATCAATTTTAAATGAAAATATATATATATATATTAAATGGTTGCCAATGACAGTTAGATATATTCACTAACAAAATTCTACTCCATTTTCGGGTGTAAATCAGATTGATTTAATTAGTTCAAATATAATTTGTAAGGGAATGATCACTCGTAAAACGTTGCATATGTATTGGTTATGGTTATGGTACTTGATGTTTTACTAAAATATGTAATTATATAAAATAATTTATTTTGCTTGTTCTCCATTTTGTTCATTAAGGAAAATAATATTTAAACAATTTTTTCATTCATTTATTATTGAATTTATTATACGTTTCACATAGTTTCATTAAATGCACCATATGGTGGATATTATAAGGCTGAAGCTGTATTAATTATACATTGCAATATGGTGTCCCAAAACGCACTGAAAATAATATCGCGCTGTCTGTGTGTTGCAGCCATCGTAGCATTGATCATTTTCTCAATGAGAAACTATAACAGGGATTGGATATTTAACAATCGTTTTAAGAGTGCATCTGGTTTGGATAGTCTGGTGCCAAATATGCACGCGCGAGTCCAGGAACATTATTCAAATAGTGATACATTCACAAACATGAATATATCCGTACAGGCTGGATCAAGTGTGATGAAAACAGATTTAGTTAGAATAAGCTCAGATATACAGAAACGTTATGGTTTTGTCGCTCTGCAGTTTTTGAACCATGCTTACTTGAATATGACAAAAAGTTGGATTTGCAACGTGGATTGTTTTGATGACGTATTAGAGCAAACGGTGTTTATTACTACTGACCGAGCTGCATACGATGGATTACTTGATTGGCGACCTGAGCTGAATGTCAGGCTTATAGAATTCGGAACAAAAGATCCTATGTCATATGGGCGTGTCAATTATTATCAATTTGGACTGTTCCGTGTAAGGATGATTAACAGGTTGTTGACAAGTAATATTAGCATATTAATAACCGAAGGTGACGCTGTGTGGTTTAAAAACCCACTTCATCTCTTTCGTGAAAAGCCAACTCCCTCAGATATGTACGTAAATGTCGCAAATTACGTCGATGAATCAGAATTCTGTGCTGGTTTTCTGTACCTCAATGCAACAAGGGCAACACAACGAGTCTGGAATACACTATCCACAAGGCTAGGTAAACGTATGAGCAAGTTCAAACAAGGACAAGAAAACATTCATTTTCGAGGTTCAGAACAAGTAATGTTATCCAACATTGCTATTCGTGAGGACCCCATCAGATTGACTTATCTTTCCAGAGACAGATTTGTCAGTGGGCAGTGGTACCATAGTGAAGATATGCAGAAAAACATCAGTCCAGTTGTTTTGCAAAACAACTATGTTACTGGTAATGAGAACAAAATAAGAAGAGCCCAGAAGTGGGGACACTGGTTTTTGTCAAAAAACACAACACAGTGTTTACCTGATGCATGTCAACGCTTAAATTCTAAATTACTATGATTGTTAGTATATATAATGTGTAATTTGTTATTCCATTTTTGCGAAAAGCGTTCTACATACTATACTGACAAACAATATACGTTTCTAATCATATATTTCTTAAGATAATTACCAAGTATACCAAGCTTAAACAAGGCAAGGTAACTTGTAAATGCTACCCACTGTATACAATAAAGTTGTTATCACCGATATCATGCAACTGAATTAATAAGGACGTCCTTATTTTCTGATATAAAAATGCTTGATGTTTTTTAGGGCCACTAATCAAATGCGCATCAGTCTAACCCTCATTATCATACTTGTATGTAGTGGGATGATTGGTATTTGGTATTCTGTTCAAGTTGGGCACAACATGTTAAATATACGTTAAATGGTGTAAACGTTCATTTTTTGATATGAACAAACATTGAAGCAAGTTACACTGTAACACCACAAACGTTGAAGAATTCGAATCTCCAAATGCTGTGTAATTTGTTTCAATTTGGAAATTAGCTAACCATGGATTGTATACAAATAAACCTATAATTCATGGTTTAATACGACCTTACACAGTTAAGAATGTTCCCGAGGGACAACTCTGTTAACAAGCAGAGACAGTCACTGTGTGCAATTTGAATTACATGTACAGGCAAATGAGGATTGGAACTCGTGATCACGGCAAACGTCTCGCCACTGCAGGTAGACTTGTTTCTCGTCAACCCACAGCCAATTACCTAAAACGAATATCGCAAAATGTCGTGTAATTATGGAAAGACAAGGATACAATTAATAGAATGAAATACAAGGAATGCATGAATAAAACAAGCAGAAGCATTTGGTACATTTCGGGAAAATCAGATAGGGACTGGTGTTGAAATTTCCAGGGGAAACTAAGACTCTTTTCGAAGATGTAGAAGAAGATGTGCTCGTTTTGGGAATAAAAAGGAATAAATACAAGCTCACTAATCATCATCAACAGATCAGGACAGTATTGATAATTATATTGATTATGTGGTACAGAAATGAACCGTCTTTACATAAACAATTAAACCCATTAAGTGCCAGTTTCTAACAAAGCAGTGTAAATTCACTCACACAATAATTAAAAATAAACAAGTAAATGATGTGGTAAACAATTAAATTCATCAAAAGTAGGAAATACTGATGTGATCTCTCATATATTATAAAATAACTATGTCAGAAGAAATACGCAGAAATGTTCGATGCTGGTTTTACTGTTAAAGTTAGTGAATAACTCGAGCAATTTGTGATGACATGAATATGAGAGTCAGAGCATTACAGTACCGTGTTGAATGTTCATATACTGATGTATATAATATTAACGATGTGCAGTTACGCATATGTAGTATCGGCTGTCACCAAATAAGGATAATATACCATATGTTTCTAATTATATATGTTTCTAGGATATTTGATGATTCGTTCATGAACAAGGTAAGATTCTAACCTTTGAGGCAATTATCACAACTTGTTTACAATTTAAAACTACTTGGCAGACTAATTTAGAGTGCAGTCACGCTCGACGAGGTAAACACGAGATTGTTGATTATTATTGTACCGTAAGTTGCTCATTCGGCGTTGTTGCTGTTCGATCAATACAACGCCCAACCCTTTTATCACACAACAATGGGAGTGATTGTGGCCAATGCAGGGAGCACCAGAGTACAGCAGACGACAACACCTGATTACGCAATCGTTTTTTTTAATGAGCGCTCATGATTATCTGAACAGTGCGTGTAGTACGTATCCTTGGTAGAGAGGCGAAGAAAACAGACGAGGCAGCTGAAGTATGACAATGATTTTGTGCTTAATTTCCACCTGCAATTTAACACGGGCTGTTTTAACAGCCGCCAATTACTACTGACCAAGCTGCATACGATGGGATACTCGGTTGGCGATCAGAACTGAATGTCGTCGTTATAGAATTAGTAACAGAAAATTCTATGTCATTTTGGCATGTTAATTATTATCAATTAAACCCATTGAGCGCCAGTTTCTAACAAAGCAGTGTAAATAAATAAGTAAATGTGTTAAACAATTAAATTCATCAAAAGCAGAGAATACTGCTGTGATCTCTCACATATTATAAAATAATTACATGATGATCAACAGCATTTACATCACAAATTGAAATAATTATAGACATGTACAAATACCCGAACATTCGACCTCATTGCACATATCATAGTGAAACATTGATTTCATTATTGCAAGTAATCACTTGAGCATTCTAGATTTGCATAAATCTCGTCTTCTATGTAAAATACATTGAATACAAGCGTTAATCTTGAGATGGGGACGTATCATTTAATATCTGTAATCTCGACTTCAGAAATTAGAGGGGACTTCCCAGTTTTGTCGGTAACGAATACACAACAAGTTTAATTGTCAACATGACGAAGTTGACAATGTGCTCTGACTCTCACTAAAATGTATGGCCACCGCTATTTGGTGAACATTTGTATTATTATACCGAATATCTCTGGCGTACAGTTTCAGCAATTTGAAGAGCTCATTCTCTACTGAAGCAATGTCGAGGGCGACTTCTTAAAAAAAGTAATGTCAAAATCTAGAAAACCCAGTCAGAAGAAATAGGCAGAAATGTTCGATACTGGTTTTACTGTTAAAGTTAGTGAATAACTCGAACATTTAGTGACATGAATATGAGAGTCAGAGCATTACAGTACCGTGTCGAATGTTCATATACTGATGTATATAATATTAACGATGTGCAGTTACGCATATGTAGTATCGACTGTCACCAAAAAAGGATAATATACCATATTATATGTTTCTAATTATTTGCAATATAACACTTTCTCATTGGTTAATCGGCACCACGTGCAGCCCTGTTATCAGACGTTAACTGATCAGTGTTTAAGTTCAATACACGAATATGTGAATATGTGTACCTCGCCTATGTCTCATGTTTCCCTTGTTTTGTACTGGTAATTTAAACAACAAAAGCCTCAATGATTATTTACCTTTCTGTATTTATTTACAAATAATGCATTAAATCTCCGAATATGTATTCAACAATGTTAGGACAAAAATATAAACACTGTTTTTTTTTAATTCTACTACAATTGAATTGAATAATTTAAATTGTATGTCCAATGGTTTATACATAAAAACAATTATTTGCAATTATTAGGTATTAAACAAATATAATAATTAGTACACATTTATCTGTAGTTAGTGTATTGCTCCAAATAACATATAAGAAAAGTCATCATTTGTGTATTTTATTACTTTATAGTATAAAATGTGTATATCAATAAAACGTAAGACTGGTTAACTAACATTCTGTGTAAGAAGAGTAATTAAATAGAAAAAGACTTTCATCACGCACGTTGAGGGCGTTGTTGCAATATTTTCCGGGTAATTATAACAACAACTGTAAATTAATTTGGGAAAGATTTGAATCGGTCCAGACAAATTGCGTGAAAGATCTTAATTAGCGTAAATATGATGCTTACACTGTACTGAATTACACTCTTCATTAACTTTCCCATCGACGTATTTATTTTAATTTAGTATTTTTAAATCTGTAAATGGTATTCTCGTCCTATCTTTAATTTTAAAGTCACATGACATAGCAATAGATCGTTTCGAAATTCCTTTACAACTATATTCTGACTTTTTAATATTTCAACTACATGTTTGGGAGGAAACACCAAGAATTATGTTTTACCTGATATCTCGTGTTGTTTGTATTAAAATGTGTCTGTTTTAATTTCTTTTTAATTTTGCTGTTCTATTATTCTATAATCACAATCTTTCTGCCATAGCGGATTTTTCATTTTGTAGTCTACAATTTTATAATCTGTGTTGGGAACATTAAATAAATAAAATGTGTAAAAACATAAATGAATTGAAGAGTATACAAATGAGAGAATAATATGGTTAGCACAGAAATGCTTATTTGCGGCTCGGAACTATTTTGCAAATTATCAATGACACAATTATTTACTTCACATATATATGAAACGCTGGTGCGAACAAAATAAGTAAGTGATCTTTTTTTTTTAATTTTCACTGGTTACTTATGGCATCGTTATAGAGAGAACATGGTGCGATGGTACACCACCTTTGTTTGTCAATGCAGCAATACACAGTACCTACAGCAGTAATCAGTACGTATGTTCTTTGGTGCTGGACGTTTAGTGCTGTCAAACATTTTTCAACTTCAATTTCATTCGGATATTATCTGCTTGTACGACCGTTCGAAAAACTGACACAATTAGTATACATTTTAACCTTGACTGACATACCTAGACATACATGGAATTGCACGTAATACATTTTTTTAACACTGCAGTATAACTGTAGTGTACTCAAACACTCCATTGTCCAAACGAACAAAAGGGAGGAGAATAATTATTTACTACAATTGTTTGGGTTTATTCATTCCTATTTTACTAAGGGCATTATTCAAACACGTACATTGCTTTATAAGCTTGTTTGGTCTTTAATAATGGTGTCCAATGAATACGTTTACAATGACACACATGATGTTTATTCGAGCGTTCCTCTCGATATAATTTATTAGTATCACTGTGCTCTAGGATATTTGATGATTCGTTCATGAATAAGGTAAGATTCTAGCCTTGTAGGCAACTGCTTGACAGACTAACTTAGAGTGCAGTCACGCTGAACGAGGTAAACACGAGATGGTTGATTATTATTGTATCATAAGTTGCTCATTCGGCGTTGTTGTTGGTCGATCAATACAACGCCCAACTCTTTTATTTCATTGTAATGGGACAGTGATTGTGGTCAATGCAGGGAGTACAGCAGACAACATCTAAATACGTGATCGTTTTTTAATGAGCGCTCAAGATTATCTGATCAGTGAGGTAATAGAATGTATCTTCGGTAGAGAGGCGAAAAAAAACCAGACGGGACAGCTGAAGTATGACGGTGATTTTGTGCTTAATTTCCACCCGCAATTTAACACGGGACTGTTTTAACAACCGCCAATTACTACTGATCAAGCTGCATACGATGGGACACTCGGTTGGTGACCAGAACTGAATGTCGTTCTCACAGTATTCTATGTCATTTTGGCATGTCAATTATTATCAATTTGGACTTTTTTGTGTAGGGATAAATAATAAATTGTTGACTTGCTTCTCATCAACTCACAAGCAATGTCATGAAACGAATATCGCAAAATGTAATAATGGAATGATTGACCATACAAAGAATACATAGCTAAACAAAACAAGCAGAAGCATTTGGTATATTTTCCTGAAAATCAAATAGGGATTGGTGTGAACAATTTCTAGGGGTACTAAGACTAATTTTGGAGATGTAAGATCGATTTTGTGTTAAATGAATTAAACACTTGAATAAGCCATACCAGCTCATGAACCATCATCAACAGTTCAGGTGAGTATTTTCGAAATTGGTAATTCTATTAATACTAAGGTGAAAAAATGAACCAAAAACTGCCGTATTTACATAAACAATTAAACCTAGTCAGTGATAGTTTCTAACAAAGCAGTGTAAATTCACTAACACAATAATTAATAAGTAAGGTAAATGTGATGTCTTGATGTATTACATGAAAGTTATTTGAGTAATGCCACAGGTGCTCTCATATTCATTGATTTCTTAAAGGCCTTCGACTCTATTCGCTGGTGCTTCCTGTTACGTGCTATGAGTGCGTTCAATTTTGGATCAATTTTCTGCCACTGGGTCAAGGTACTCTATAGTAATATAGAGAGCTGTGTCAGTAATAGTGAGTTTTCGACCCCTTTTTTAAACTAGAGAGGGGTATTAGACAAGGATGTCCCATCTCTGCTCTGCTGTTTATTATTTCAGTGGAGCGTCTAGCAATTTATATTAGAGGCAATACTTCAATTGCGGGCTTAAACAATTTTGATACAGCTGTGAAGATTTCACAGCTACCAGACGACACCACACTCTATATACGCGATGCTATTTCAATTCAAAACACAGTGAAGGCGCTCACATGTTTTTACTTTGCTGCTGGTCTAAAAATTAACTATGACAAAACAGGACAGTTAGGACAGTATTGCTTCCTGGAAAAAAAACATTTCACTTAAAATGAACGCAGTCACCAGTCTGAAAAGTATCTTAAATATCTGGCAGCAACGGGATCTATCTTTATTTGGTAAAATAACCATTATCAAATCTCTCGCCATTTTTCAGATCTCTTACATTAGTTCGGTTCTTTATACACCAGATTGGGTCATTAACCAAATGCAGACACTAATTTAAAATTATTTGGTCTGGAAAAAATGGTAAAATAAAAAGAAATGTGATCACGAGAAAGATAGAGTGTGGTGTCTAAACATGCTGCATACTTGGTGTTATATGAATTTCTTGAAATGTAACTGGATTAACAATTTATTAATCCAACTGTAGCCAGTTGGAGATTAATTCCAGAAAGTTATTTTAATGTATATTCTATATGTGAGTTTTTTCTTGGAAAGTTTCATTCATCTGCCATTCCAACCACAATACCCCCAATTTTATAAAAAAAAATTGAATGTTACTCAAAGTTACCTGCTGAAGATCCAATGACAAAGCATGACATTCTGAACCAATCACTGTGGTATAATATCCATGTTACAAGTGGAAAAAATACTTTATTTTGTAGAAATTAGTTTAGAGCACGCATTCTTAACGTAAAAGACATCTTTAATGAAAAATGTTTTTGAAATATAGATATGTTATTAAATAAATTCAATATAAGATCATTCAAATTTTTAAATTATTTAACAATAAAGGCGGCCATCCCATCTCGATGGAAGAAAATATTGCATGAAGGTCAGAGGTCACGTACCTGCAATACAATAACTTGTAATGTACTATCTTGCAAACAATATTACAATCCATTTATGAATAATCTTGAAGTGCCAGGTATAATTGCAGTTAAGAAATGGTCAGCAATCTTTGAGGACATTCAAAATGATCAGTGGGTACAATATTTTAATATGTCATTCAATATTACCAGTGAAACTAAACTTCAGGCTTTTCAATATAAAATACTCCATAGAATCTTTCCATGTAACACTAGGTTACATAAATAGGGTATAATAGATACTGATTTATGTAATGATTGTGACAAGGTCGACACATTATGTCACTTCCTATTCCAGTGTAATATATTAAACTGTTTTTGCATTGATATAACACGCTGGTATGAAGTAGTTATATCTGATTATTTACCATTATCTTGTAAAGATGTAATGTTTGAATTAATACCACTTAATAGAGATAATTTCAATATGAATTACTGTATTTTACATATACAAGCAAAAATATTTCAGAAACCGTTCTTTTCATATTGGTTTTAATGGCTTCTTACGAGAATTGAAAAATAAGATTCTAGTAAAAAAAGGCAAGCACAAACTGCTGGCAAATACCAAGAATTTACTTCATTGTGAGCTGTAATTCTTAATCTATTATTATAAGCCCGTACATTCATTGCATATTTAAAAATACCAATACTTTGCCACCTACCACTATAGTTTGTGATGTACTTTTATATTATCTGTTAATAAAAAAAAGTAAGGTAAATGTGTTAAACAATTAAATTCATCAGAGAATAGAGTAGAGAATACTGATAGTGATCTCTCACATATTATAAAATACCTACATGATGATAAACAGTAATTACATGACAAATTGAAATAAGGATAGATATGTATATACAAGAATATTCGGCTTCATTGCACATATCGTTGAGAGGAAAAGCATGACTCTAGTAACTGTCATTGACATTTTACAAACATTGATTTCACTATTTGCAAATAATTATTTTAAAAGTTCTAGTTATGCATAAATCTTGCCTTCTGTGTAAATTATCGATACTTTAAAATAAAAACGTTAATCTTGAGATGGAGACCTATCATTTAATATCTGTAATCTTGATTTAAGAATGTTGGGACTCCCCATGTTTGTCGGTAACGAGTACACAACAAGTATAATTGTCAACACAGCGAAATTCACAATGTAATCTGAGGCTCACTAAAATGTATGTTCATCGCTATTTGGTGAACATTTGTATTATTATAGCGAATATCTCTGAACATACAATTTTAGCGATCCGAAGTTCTGCATATGTAATATTGGCTCTCACCAATTAAGTATAATATATCACATTATGTGTTTCAAATTAAGTGGACGTTCTTTGAGCAACTGACATACAAGCGCCTACAACGTCCATTTATGAATGCTCAACGCACCACGTTTATCAATACTACGACAGTCCGGACTATTGTAATTGAAATAACAAACTCTGCCTTGTCCACTGTCGCGTGATAACACCCTCGGCTCGGACATTATCGTGTGAATATGTAAAATCCTGTTATTCTGATAGTGGGGATTCGTAACACGCAATAATAGACAGCGTATCGTCATTCATTCTCTATATAAAATGAATATTTAATAGGTGTATTTGTACTTATTTACAAATAATGCATTAAATCTTCGTAAATGACATGACATAAATTTAAAACACTGTTTTTTTTAATTGTACTACGATTTAATTGACTAATTTAAATTGTGTGTCCAATGGTTTATACATAAAAAACAATGTGGAAAAAATATTTGCAAATATTAGGTATTGGCGATCCGCTCCGCTAGGATTGCCCTTATGATCACTTTTGTTGTTTTGTGTGTGTATGTGTGTGTGTGTGTTGGCGATCCGCTCCGCTAGGATTGCCCTTATAATAATAATAGTCGTTTTGTGTGTGTGTGCCGTCACTAACTGTAAAAAAATCCTGGCCCACTACTGCCATTGCAAACACCAAAAAACTGATTTTTGAATACTTTCACCCCAAATGTATTACCTCCTACCAGTTTTGTACACAGTCAGCTGGCATCGGTGTCGCTAGGTGTATATAATAAAGGGAAGTTGTGCAACCAAATTTATCGAGTTCACAGTTTTTCGCCAATAAATAAAAAACTAAGGCAAAAACTCACGGTTTTTCAGCATTTTTGTAATAAAGACATTATTCTCTATCAACTTGAATATTCCGCCGAAAACAGGAACATTTCTACTAATTCTTGTGTTTTTGACGTTTTTCGAAAAACCTGCGATTAGGCTCATTTGTGTACTTTTCAGTAAATTTATTGATTCAATTGAAATTACTTCATTATTACAGTTTTGCATTTCTTTTCTTGCCAAATCTCATGAACTAATTCATATTCGTAAAATTAGTCAACAATGTATTGTTAACCAATCAGGTATTCGTCTCACTAATTAATATTTCTATATGATCAAGTCACCTAAAAGATTACCGAAATTGTTATCTAAGCGTTAGGCCGTCGCTGATTGGCTGCTGTGCTGGAATGCCAATTTTTAGTTTCAAATACCCCGGCTTAGTGTTCTAGGTTCTCCGCGTAATTAGGTGTTCGTATGCAAGGAATTTTTCCACACAAAAACGACGAATTCGGCCGAATTTTGTTATCGGTTGGCTTAATATACTAGTAACCCCAACGGACCGTATTTTTGTGAAAGATTGGTATTTTTGTCCTGATTTGTAGGAATCTGAAAAACGCGTTTCACAACTTGTCTCTTATTTAGTTTTATGCGTCATTCAAGATGGCGGCCCCCATATAGTAAATATCGTATTTATGTTATTATCACGTGTGCGCCAGCTGACTGTGATTCGAGCATGTGGTGGGTGCAAATTTCCAGAACTTTTTAGTTCCGTCATTATTCGAGTTTTTATTTCTGTTTTTTTTTTTTACATGGCTTGTGCGCCGCTTACAGGGATCGAAGTTTTACTATTCTATGTAAGATCGCCACTACTGTGTGCGTGGTGTGTCAGTGTGGTAGAGTGTAAACAACCATTACAGTAGCAGCGAAACGCCGATAATCAACATGAATCTATGAAGTTGTTGTTGATGTAACGTCTCGTGTATTTATAATGGAAACAATCTTCTAGAGATAACTGTGGCTGCACAAAAATACACTTCCCAGACCACACAAAATGTGTGTACTGACCATCAGATAACGATTATTCACATACAGGAGTTATTTCAGAGAAACATGTTTCAGCAGTGGCGGATCCAGCGAAATGCATTGGGGGCAAGCTTCGCTCGAAATTACGGAGCGTAAATCGCAGAGAAGCTATGCGTAATCCAGATTATATGAATCGTCATGCGTTTGGGGGGGGGGACTATGGCCCCCTGGCCCCCTTCTGGATCCGCCACTGTGTTTCAGCATATATAATTGAACGAAAACAAAGGCGATTAAAGGCATATCAAATAAGTGTGTCATTTAGGAAGAAGAAGAAAAGGAATTATAGACAAATATCATCCACAGCATTGATAAATCTTGACAAAACATTTATTTAAATTAGTAATTATTTGTTCATGCAATATTGCCTAAATAGGGAAATAATACCTGGTATGAACAAGAAGGGTAAACGATCACATTTTCAAAAACGATCATAAGTAGAAGGCCAAATTCTTTTGATGAACGACCAAAGAAGCTGAAAGATGAACTATGGTGGTTTAGTGACCTTGAAAGGAAAATTTGCGCAGCAAATGTTGTTCGACTAATTCAACATTGGTGTAAACAAAATTGGTCCACCATGAAATTCTGTCACAAGGTAAGAAATCGTTGTAATCAAGAAAAGCAGGATACTTTCATTTCTTCTTCAGCTTTACATAGCTTTAATTTTCACGATAAATATAGTATTTTATGTATTACATAAAAATGGGTAGACCTTTTTATTTAGCTAAGCCATATTTGGGTGGGTAACTAATGACTAACCACATAGACATCTGACTCGAACCTCTAATTTTAAAGGGCGGTAGTCGTCGCGCCACGCATGCGCGAGATTATGGGTCTCAAATGAACAAAGATGGCGATTTTGACTGTTGCACAGATCGACGAAGACAAACTGATACGTGACCAAGCTTTAATTAGGTATTTTCAGGTGATTGGGGGTATCGAAAGTCGCGTCCAGGTCAAAATTCATACTTATGATTTCAATTAGAAGAGCGCATTAGATTGTGGGGAAATCGCGACGACTACCGCCCTTTAAAAATGTTCTAAATTGTGCAATTCAGATTAAACAGCACAAGGTAGTAGACACAATTTCCTCAAGCATTTCACTTCAAAGCACTGATGGTTTTGTTTTTTCTAATTAGGTATTTAGAGTCTATGACTCACAAATCATTTCAGAGTTTTAATTGGGATGTTGGAGTTTTTCGAGATTAAATTGAGTGTGTGTGCGTTTGTCTAATCAACGTTGTGACGACATCAATTTACCGCGTTCTGTTCGATATGGGACTCATAGCGACGTATACAACGCGTCGAGTAAAATACATTGTTTATTTTCATGAAATTCAAACACGCGCTGCGCGACAACCACCGGGATTTAACATCAAACCTACCAAGTAACGACCCTCACTATTTTACATAAATTATATTAAATGAAATTTAAGTCAATTTCGCGTAGTTTAGGTTTAGTAAAGGGTATGGTACACTTTATATTAATATAACTGTACCATGCCCACTATACTAACACCAAGCTTCGCAAACATTGCTATGTCAAGTCGCAGGATGTATGATGTTATTCCTACTTTGTTGCGTTTTTATTTAATTAAACTTGAACTAAAATGCTATTCTATATTGAATTGCAAAGTAATTGAGTTTAATTCAATTCCAATCAAATCGCAACCATATATACATTCGCGTTTTACTCAAAATATAACGTCACTATATTAAAAGTTAATCCGGCGCATGTCGTCACAACGATGGTAAGACGTGTACGTGTGTGCGTGGTCATTATATTTAAATGATCAGGTCATATATGATATTGGTGACTAACACAAAGAAACCGAATTAAATGACAAAATATTTTTACTCCCAACAAATATTAATTACTTTTTTGTAAATAATACCATTTCCCATGGGTGCTGCTCTGTGTAAAGTAGGGTGCACCACTGTTTGAAGAGGGCGTTCACATGACAATTACAATTGTATCAAGGTGTAAGGTCACATAATATTTACCCTTATCACACATCGTACAACGGAATATCCAGATTTAAATAAACGAATGGACCAATCAAGGCAATGTTTTCCGCTGAGTGCCGTTTGAGGGCGTACATAACTTGGGTCAAAGTTGGAGCAAACGTGTCTGTTCAGCGGTCGTTCACCCGAAGATTTATTATGTGTGCATCTGCGTGATCTAATCTTAATATTTTTCAAGTGATTTCTCTAGATTACAGTAGGTGTCAATTTTGTCAAAGTTTGAGCGAAACAATATGTGCGTTTCTTTCATGTGGTTGATTAATGTCATGTCGGCGTGACTGGCGCCTTCGCCTGCCGAACCTCACTGTTGGGTTTGGAGCACCGCAAAGGGCGTAACTCACGCAAACTTGTCAGGATATTCGAAGCCGAGTTGTCGATTTTTTTTAAAGATTTTCATATTTAAATCTGCTAAAGTTAGCATCGTTATCTATATAAATCTATTTTTGATACGGGGCATGAGGTTAACTTAACTCTGTGAACGCCTACAGCGCCGTAAGTCCGAGGAATATACATGACATATTGCGTCATGGGTGAAAGTAGTCTCCGAAAGTACTGCCAAGCGAGTGAAACATAACCAAGTACATCCCATTACAATTCCTGCCAGGATCCCAAAGAAACCAGGTTACACGATAAATGATATCATTCATAGTCAATTCGTGAAGAGTTGAAATGTCGTTGCCATAGCGACACATACTCCATGTTGATTTGAATTCGTATATTTACATAAGGTCGGCGCTAACTAATCTTTCGTATAGCTGTGGTTATGACAAAACCCCTGCATTGTCGTAAAACATGTAGCCTCTTTTGCGGCATGAGGTGGTTACAACATGAAACAGCCTCAGTTCATGCTTTTTCCGAAATCATATTAAGGTCAGTGTTATAAATCCCCACAAATAATGTGGTAGACACCAGGGTCACCAACTTTTAAAAAATAGTGGCCCTGAGTGTCTTTCTATATTTATAGCAACGTAATCCAATTTTTCAAAAAAGCGACTTTGTCTGGAAAATCATGTTCAATCTCACAATTAATAGAACGTTTAATAACACTTACAAATTACTATTTCTAAAAATATTCTCTTTATCTCTCATCCCGGGTTGACTGCGCAAATATTCTCCGCTGACATTTTACTAAACTTAAGGTATTTAGACATTGTAAAGTTTACCTCGTACAAAACGTAAATTCTGTTGATGACGTAAGCGCCGCGATGTCGTACACGCGTTGTGGACGTTGCATATTCCATTTTTGTTCAATATTTGTTCTCACTTCTCGCATATTCATCTCGCGTGGGCAGTTTGTAGACCAACCTGTCCAACACGTGGGTGCCTGTGAAATGGTCGACAGCCACAACGCAGTGTCTGTTCGAATGTTGTATGAACAAACAATATGTTTAACACGTGTTGTATACGTCACTAGAACCCACGTTTGAACATCGATCGTTGGGCTTTAATTTGATTCACGGTCAATTCGTTCCAATTCACATTCGTTCCCTAAGTTTGCCTGACATGTAGGCGTGAGTAGGTCCTCGCTGGCCGAACGGCATCAGACATGGGTTTGGAGCACCGTGGAGGGGCAACTCACGCAACCTCGTCATCCCCAACTCGATTCGTCCATAGACCCTCTATGATTCGTCCCAATTCACACTTGTCCCAATACACTTTCGATACATTGCCTTTGTTCAGAGACAATCAAGCTTGATACATATAAAATACAATCGGAAAGCCTTTACAACAATATTTGTTTATTTCCCGATATTCAGAAATAAACAACTTTTACAATGTTTATCAACACTTCGACACATTAATTAATTATGAAATATGAATAACTTGATTTGATTATTAACGGATTAACGTAATGCAAAGTGTGATACAATAAACGACTGGGGTTCAGTCTTCAGGGTGCTGACTTATGCAAGATGAGTCCGTGACTACGATTAGATAAAGTTTGTCGTTCTTGTTGCGGACATTGGACGAGTTAGTGTCGAACTAACTAATATATCGGACGGATCAACTTTGCTACGAATCGACAAATAAATTTGTGGGACGAATCAACCTGTAGGACGAATGTGATTTGGGACGAATCGATCGCCCCTTTAATTTATATTGTCTACCTTGTTTATGGTTACGCTGCTTTACATTCGATCTAGCACAAATTGTGGCGAGTTAAGGTGTCTTTATTCAAATAAACTAAGATACGTCATACGGAAAGTATAATACCGTAATACATGTGACCGAAACGTAATATATACTCAGATACTAGTAGTACCCGGAAGTCGTAAAAATGGAAGACGTTAATAATGAAGCTATCAAAGTCAAAAAGCAGAAGCGTGACCACAGAATGCACAAACTCGTCATTGAGAGTGTGATATCAGTAGTTGTCATCTTGATCATAACGATGGTAATAACTGTTGCCATTATTTTTAATGTAGACATGGAGCGAGAAATGGATGTAGGTAAGAACCAACGATATTTAAAGTCTTAAATTATTTACAAACTTGCAATACAGGGTATGTACGCCGCACAAACACACACCTAAAGACCAGTCACCTTACTGTGTTTTAATTGTGACGAAGTTCATGTTTATTGTTGTCCGATTTAACCGAACTAGAATTTGTGTCAAGCCCACAGAGATTTGCAGTCGTATTTGAAGTCAGTTTTTTGCCACTTTTACTTTCTGTTTCATTTGTATGGAGTAGTGTGAAGTCGTTAGACTGAGTCGTAGCTGCAGTTAGTTAGCTTGGAAGTATAATAATAATTGTATTAGCCTTTGAAACGGCGTAAAAAGTAACATACAAGTCAACAACAACAAGAAAAGAACACTTACACTATACACTTTCGGTCCATTGCCTTTGTTCAGAGACAATCAAGCTTGATACATGTAAAATACAATCGGAAAGCAATATTTTTTTATTTTCCGATAATCAGAAATAAACAACGTTTACAATGTTTACCAACACTCCGTCACATTAGTTAATTATGCTATAATTATGAAATATGAATAACTTGATTTGACTATTAACGGATTAACGTAATGCAAAGTGTGATACAATACACGGCTGGGGTTCAGTCTTCAGAGTGCTAACTTATGGAAGATGATTCCGTGACTACGATGAGATAAAGTTTGTCGTTGTTGTTGCGGTCATTGGACGAGTTAGTGTCGAACTAACTAATATATCGGACGGATCAACTTTGCTACGACTCGACAAATAAATTTTTGGTACGAATCAACTTGATTTGGAACGAATCGATCGCCCACCTTTAATTTATATTTTCTCCCTTGTTTGTGGTTATGCTGCTTTGCATTCGATCTAGCACAAATTGTGGCGAGTTAGGGCGTCTTTATTCAAATAAGCTAAGATACGCCATACGGAAAGTATAATAATGTAATACATGTGACCGAACCGAACGGAATATATACTCGGATACTAGGAGTACCCGGAAGTCGGTACAAAATGGAAGACGTTAATAACGAAGCTATCGAAATCAAAAAGCAGAAGCTTGACCATAGAATGCAGATACTCGTCACTGTGAGTGTGATATCAGTACTTGTCATCATGACAGGGGTAACAACTGTTGTCATTGTTTTTAATGTAGACATGGAGCGAGAAATGGGTGTAGGTAAGAACCGACGATATTGCAAGTCTTACGGGGTACGTACAAACACACACACAACACATAAAGACCAGTCACCTTACTGTGTGACGAAGTTCATGTTCATTGTTGAACTAGAATTTGTGTCAAGCCCACAGAGATTTGCAGTCGTATTTGACGTTAATTATTTGTCACTTTTACTTTCTGTTTCGTTTGTATGGAGTAGTGTGAAGTCGTTATACTGAGTCGTAGCTGCAGTTAGTTAGCTTGGAAGTACTGCGAATTACGGCGAAACCAACACGTATTGAACTACAGCTACACTAAACCCGAGAATGACTTTTCAGGGGATCTCCCGCTTCTGGCGTGATCGCACATGACACTAAAAGTTATTTTTTGTGTCAATTGTAACTCATGTTTAATTAATAGTTAACTAATAGATTTGTTTTGTTTAACGTTCAAATTAAGTGAATTGAATTTTAATTAACAGTTAACCGAATTTCGAGCAACATACAACGTTAAACAAAAAACCAAAAATATATATATAATGTCCAGATATCTATTGTACGTACACATGTACTACTAACTGGGTATTGTGCACATGGAAGAAGAGAATTGGATAAACTATTAGCTGGTCATGTGACCTAATTGTTTCTGCTCATATCTAATTCACAGATATATATTGTACGTACACAAGTACTACTAACTCGGCACTGTGCACATGGAAGAAGAGAATTGGATAAACTATTAGCTGGTCATGTGACCTAACTGTTTATGCACATATCTAATTCACAGATATCTATTGTACATACACATGTACTAACTGGGTATTGTGCACATGGATTAAGAAAATTGGATAAACTATTAGCCAGTCATGTGACGTAATTGATTGTGCACATATCCAATTCACAAATATCTATTGTACGTACACATGTACTACTAACTGGGTATTGTGCACATGGAAGAAGAGAATTGGATAAACTATTAGCTGGTCATGTGACCTAATTGTTTCTGCTCATATCTAATTCACAGATATATATTGTACGTACACAAGTACTACTAACTCGGCACTGTGCACATGGAAGAAGAGAATTGGATAAACTATTAGCTGGTCATGTGACCTAACTGTTTATGCACATATCTAATTCACAGATATCTATTGTACATACACATGTACTAACTGGGTATTGTGCACATGGATTAAGAAAATTGGATAAACTATTAGCAGTCATGTGACGTAATTGATTGTGCACATATCCAATTCACAAATATCTATTGTACGTACACATGTACTACTAACTGGGTATTGTGTACATGGATTAAGCGAATTGGATAAACCATTAGCCAGTCATGTGACCTAATTGATTATGCACATATCTAATTCACAGATATCTATTGTACGTACACATGTACTACTAACAAGGCATTGTGCACATGGAAGAAGAGAATTGGATAAACTATTAGCTGGTCATGTGACCTAATTGTTTATGCACATATCTAATTCACAGATATCTATTGTACGTACACATGTACTAACTGAGTATTGTGCACATGGATTAAGAGAATTGGATAAACTATTAGCCAGTCATGTGACCTAATTGATTATGCACATATCTAATTCACAGATATATAATGTACGTACACATGTACTACTAACTAGGCACTGTGCACATGGAAGAAGAGAATTGGATAAACTATTAGCTGGTCAAGTGACCTAATTGATTATGTACATATCTAATTCACAGATATATAATGTACGTACACATGTACTACTAACTAGGCACTGTGCACATGGAAGAAGAGAATTGGATGAACTATTAGCTGGTCATGTGACATAATTGTTTATGCACATATCTAATTCACAGATATCTATTGTACGTACACATGTACTACTAACTGGGTATTGTGTACATGAAAGAAGAGAATTGGATAAACTATTATCCGGTCATGTGACCTAATTGTTTATGCACATATCTAATTCACAGATATCTATTGTGCATACACATGTACTAACTGGGTATTGTACACATGGATGATGAGAATTGGGGAAACCATTAGCCAGTCATGTGACCTAATTGTTTATGCACATATCTAATTCACAGATATCTATTGTACATACACATGTACTACTAACTAGGCACTGTGCACATGGAAGAAGAGAATTGGATAAACCATTAGCCAGTCATGTGACCTAATTGTTTATGCACATATCTAATTTACAGATATCTATTGTACATACACATGTACTAACTGAGTATTGTGCACATGGATTAAGAGAATTGGATAAACTATTAGCAACTCATGTGACCTAATTGATTATGCACATATCTAGTTTACAGCTATCTATTGTACATACACATGTACTAACTGAGTATTGTGCACATGGATTAAGAGAATTGGATAAACTATTAGCCAGTCATGTGACTTAATTGATTATGCACATATTTAATTCACAGATATCTATTGTACATACATATGTACAACTAACTAGATATTGTGCACATGGAAGAAGAGAATTGGATAAACTATTAGCTGGTCATGTGACCTAATTGTTTATGCACATATCTAATTCACAGATATCTATTGTACGTACACATGTACTACTAACTAGGCACTGTGCACATGGAAGAAGAGAATTAGATAAACCATTAGCCAGTCATGTGACCTAATTGTTTATGCACATATCTAATTTACAGATATCTATTGTACATACACATGTACTAACTGAGTATTGTGCACATGGATTAAGAGAATTGGATAAACTATTAGCAACTCATGTGACCTAATTGATTATGCACATATCTAGTTTACAGCTATCTATTGTACATACACATGTACTAACTGAGTATTGTGCACATGGATTAAGAGAATTGGATAAACTATTAGCCAGTCATGTGACTTAATTGATTATGCACATATTTAATTCACAGATATCTATTGTACATACATATGTACAACTAACTAGATATTGTGCACATGGAAGAAAAGAATTGGATAAACTATTAGCTGGTCATGTGACCTAATTGTTTATGCACATATCTAATTCACAGATATCTATTGTACGTACACATGTACTACTAACTAGGCACTGTGCACATAGAAGAAGTGAATTGGATAAACTATTATCCGGTCATGTGACCTAATTGATTATGCACATATCTAATTCACATATATATATTGTACGTACACATGTACTACTAACTAGGCACTGTGCACATGGAAGAAGAGAATTGGATAAACTATTAGCTGGTCATGTGACCTAATTGTTTATGCACATATCTAATTCACAGATATCTATTGTACGTACACATGTACTACTACTGGGTATTGTGTACATGGATAAAGCGAATTGGAGAAACCATTAGCCAGTCATGTGACCTAATTGTTTATGCACATATCTAATTTACATATATCTATTGTACGTACACATGTACTACTAACAAGGCACTGTGCACATGGAAGAAGAGAATTGGATAAACTATTATCCAGTCATGTGACCTAATTGATTATGTACATATCTAATTCACAGATATCTATTTTACGTACACATGTACTACTAACTGGGTATTGTGTACATGAAAGAAGAGAATTGGATAAACTATTATCCGGTCATGTGACCTAATTGATTATGTACATATCTAATTCACAGATATATAATGTACGTACACATGTACTACTAACTAGGCACTGTGCACATGGAAGAAGAGAATTGGATAAACTATTATCCAGTCATGTGACCTAATTGATTATGTACATATCTAATTCACAGATATATAATGTACGTACACATGTACTACTAACTAGGCACTGTGCACATGGAAGAAGAGAATTGGATGAACTATTAGCTGGTCATGTGACATAATTGTTTATGCACATATCTAATTCACAGATATCTATTGTGCGTACACATGTACTACTAACTGGGTATTGTGTACATGAAAGAAGAGAATTGGACAAACTATTATCCGGTCATGTGACCTAATTGTTTATGCACATATCTAATTCACAGATATCTATTTTACATACACATGTACTAACTGGGTATTGTACACATGGATGATGAGAATTGGGGAAACCATTAGCCAGTCATGTGACCTAATTGTTTATGCACATATCTAATTCACAGATATCTATTGTACATACACATGTACTACTAACTAGATATTGTGCACATGGATTAAGAGAATTGGATAAACTATTAGCCAGTCATGTGACTTAATTGATTATGCACATATCTAATTCACATATATCTATTGTACGTACACATGTACTACTAACTAGGCACTGTGCACATGGAAGAAGAAAATTGGATAAACTATTAGCTGGTCATGTGACCTAATTGTTTATGCAAATATCTAATTCACAGGTATTTATTGTACGTACACATGTACTACTAACTGGTTATTGTGTACATGAAAGAAGAAAATTGGATAAACTATTATCCGGTCATGTGACCTAATTGTTTATGCACATATCTAATTCACAGATATCTATTGTGCATACACATGTACTAACTGGGTATTGTACACATGGATGATGAGAATTTGAGAAACCATTAGCCAGTCATGTGACCTAATTGATTATGCACATATCTAATTTACAGATATCTATTGTACATACACATGTACTAACTGAGTATTGTGCACATGGATTAAGATAATTGGATAAACTATTAGCCGTCATGTGACGTAAGTGATTGTGCACATATCTAATTCACAGATATCTATTGTACATACACATGTACTAACTGAGTATTGTGCACATGGATTAAGAGAATTGGATAAATCATTAGCCAGTCATGTGACCTAATTGTTTATGCACATATCTAATTTACAGATACTGTATCTATTGTACATACACATGTACTACTAACTAGATATTGTGCACATGGATTAAGAGAATTGGATAAATCATTAGCCAGTCATGTGACCTTATTGTTTATGCACATATCTAATTCACAGATATCTATTGTACGTACACATGTACTACTAACTGGGTATTGTGTACATGGATGAAGCGAATTGGAGAAACCATTAGCCGGTCATGTGACCAAATTGATTATGCACATATATAATTCACAGATATCTATTGTACATACACATGTACTACTAACTGGGTATTGTGTACATGGATGAAGCGAATTGGAGAAACCATTAGCCGGTCATGTGACCTAATTGATTATGCACATATATAATTAACAGATATCTATTGTACATACACATGTACTACTAACTGGATATTGTGCAGAAAGCCAGTTGAATTTCGGACAGGTAGAAGGCAAAGATATGAAAGTATCTTGAAACAGGTGCAATCAATCGCCACGGAGTGCCCGACCACGCCCCAAACCGTCCAGTACTGAACTTAAAACAACATGACTGCTCTATTTATACTCAGAGAGCTCCCTAAGTGTAGCAAATATCATAATATGGTTCAAACTGTCATTGCATATGCAAATCAGATGAACTTAAGAAAGAACAATGACTAGTGATTAAATTTATATAAACTCAAAAATACATTTCTACAAGATCAAATATTGAAATATCGTCACAGCTAGTCAATACAGTTTTAATGCAGACTGTGGGATGACTGAGGTGCTGTACTTTAAACTTAAAAACTTACTTTCTCTTAGATGATCCAGTGCAGATAGATGACGAGATGACCGAAGTTCCCACATTCAAGTTCATTGATCGCTCAGAATGGGGGGCACGTGATCCCGTCAGTAGAACCAACTTGGATACGCCTGTGCAGTACGTTATTGTTCACCACACCGCAATGAATCGCTGCTACACCATGGAGGAATGCAAAGCACAAATGAGGGCTATTCAGGTATTGAATAGTTTATCACCAAATATGAAGAACTAATACTTCCTCCATTCACTCAATGCTTCTGTTGGATCATCTCATTCCACACATTTATTTAAAGATAACAATGCCCCAATTATTAATACTGTAGAATACTTTATTTTGGCCATTTCCGCTGAAGGGATGATTCCGTGAAAATAAAATCCAGGGAATATACTTTTTTTTCCTATATTTTACATTAAACTCATCACAAATCAGTGAAAATAAATTCCATACAAAACTCCCAAAAAGCCTTTTCAGCAAAAATTGATAATCTTGATTACACAACTATCCCATCAGAAGTATTGTATAGCATAACAACAAGAATTACATAGCACCATAACTACAAGTTCGAAATAAATGACAAGAAAATACAATTTATCCTAAATTTTCTCACCTTTCTTTATATTGTGTTTTTTAAATACTAGCTGAATTTCTCTATTTTTAATATTAATGATTATTGTCTCGTTTGACATTTGAACATGTTAATGTCACATTTTTTAAATAAACTTCCTAGTTCATATTCATAGTAGACACATTTTAAAATAAAATGCATTTTATCATCATTCCCATTTTTATATTGGCTCTTGTTTTCCACTGAAGCATGACATCATTTGCATAAATATTGAATATATTCAAACACAATGACTGCAATGACCACTGTCCTTGAATTTAGATAATACCATTTCTATATGATGTGTGCAAACTCAACTTGACCATGCACTACACATTCCATAAAAATGCATTTCTATCAATGTTGAAATCATGAACTTCATAGGCATGCATCTAATTTTGCCCCTCCCCCTCATATCAGTTACACTGAAAGTATGTCACGCCTGATGTACTTAATTCTTGTTCCATTTTAGAATTTTCACATGGATGTACGCAAATGGAATGATATAGGGTATAATTTTTGTGTTGGTGATGATGGTAATGTTTATGAAGGACGTGGTTGGGATACGGTAGGCGCTCATGCTACGTGGTATAACAATTACTCCATAGGTAAATAGTACATGCCTATTTGTGTTGATTGATCGCTTTTTAACGCCTTAAAGTAACAAAATATACATGAGAATAATTTTTATGAGAAACCATGTTAAAACAACATTTCATAAAATAAATTAGTAATCATCAGATTATCCTAATATTTCTTGACAACCATCTACTTAATAACTACATATCCAACAAAATTTGGAGATATGAAAACTTTATTTACCCAATGGTAAATAGCCCAAAATCACCATTTTCATGGATGTTTGACCTGTGTTTTGTGCGAAAAGTATTTTTATTGGTAATCATATATTTTTATCTGGGTTTTGTGATTAACAGCATAAAATAAAACCACTGTGTAAACATAAAGGAAATCCAATCATTTGTTTTAATCATAGTTCACAATCATAAACCTTTTTAACACCAGTTCCCTCTTTCATCACAAATTCATAAAATAATCCCATTTATAGTCTGCATTTTTTTCAGAAGATTGGGACAAAAACAGTCAAAACCAGTCAAAACTGAAAATTTACCCAACTTTTGTCTGTTGGCTACAAAATTAGGATTCATTTCCAGAAATATTGAAGATTATAAAAAAACGTGCAGAACAATTTGGCGAGAAAGTCTGGTGGTGAAAAGGTTAAAACCTGAAAACAATTGATCACAGTAAATCATACAAAGATTGTTTTGTGATGATTCACACACATCCAAGTCATTCATATTTAACGTTTTTATGGGGAAAAAAGGCTGTTTCCAAGACAACATATGCAAAATAAGCTAAAAGTGATAATTTTGGAACATTTTCCATAGGATTCCATGTACAATTATTCCATGGATAACTAATATTCAAAATTCTCCCATTTTTTGTGACAGTCATATTTAGCCCTCGTAACACTACATATCATTTTTCAGCATATGTCCCTGAACACAATTTTGAGATATGATTGAATGTTTCTGCCATAGGAACCAATGGTAAACTGTTGCAATGTTGATCAATTTCCCGAGGTCAGAAATTTTAACCTTACAGTGACCCAACCCAACTTGCTGGATTTCGAGGATTTCCAAATATTTTTTTTTTAATGGTAGCAAACTACCTTAGTGATTTTTATATTTTCATATTAGGTATCTGTGTTATGGGTGATTTTACTGACACTTTACCATCGGATGCCGCAATGAAAACAGTGCAGTCACTTATCAAGTACTGTGTTGAAAAGTAAGAGGCATTTAAATCCACCATGCTGACTATATTGGCCCAAAGGAAAGGGAATCATGATGACACTAAGCAAGATACAGTCACCGCCATCCCCACAAGAAAAGAAAACCTATTTTGTGCTATCATCAAAACCAGTGTTATTTGGCAATTATGAAAATCCTATTTTCAACTTCTTGAAAACTACCAGCTCAATTGCTTTTATGTTTGGCATGTACCAGTATAAGGTACCTTGGGTCGATCTATCTCAGATTTATTCATTTTGTGATGATATCTTCAATTCTCTAATTTCGATGAATATTTTTGTCATTTTTGGTAAAAAATCCTATTTTCAACAGCTCAATTGCTTTTATGCTTGGCATAAGGTACCTTGGGTGGACCTCTGTCAGATTTTTGTAATTTTGTGATGATATCTTCAATTCTCCAATTATGGAAAATATTTTTGTCATTTTTGGTAAAAAATGTTATTTTCAACTTTGTGAAAACTACAGCTCAATTGATTTGATATTTTAGGTAGGTGTACGCTTGTTCACATGATAAACTGCTTTCTATAATTTTACGTTCTAGTAACAAAGTGATAGACGACTATATACTATACGGTCATCGACAAGTACGTCGTGAAGGTACAACATGCCCCGGTGATACATTCTTTGACCGTGTAAAGACCTGGCCACATTGGGTGAGTTTTCAGTGTTACCTTGTGCATCTGTGGTGCATCTATGGTGTTACCATGGATACACTAATGATGGACATTGTAAAAGGTTTTCTAGATAGCTAGTGATGCTTTTTTCTTAGTTTGTGGTAACTTTTTTTTTTAAATTTATTTGTTAATTATGGGTCATACAGCGATCGTTTTCATTGGCTACAGTTATGAATCAAATATTGTTATATTTTAATCTCAACTCAAATTACTTCAAAAACTGGTTGTTTCTTATCACATTTATTTCAAAATTTGCATCATATAATTTATTTAAACCATTTACATTTTCATTCTAATTTACCAGTCAACATTTCTACTTTTTGCTTTACATTGTCATTATCGATAGCTACTGTTATTTGAGTCAGTGCTGTTATCGTTATCATGGAACTCCACCATTAACAATGATGATGATGGGTTAAATTATAATTCAAATCTATAGAAGAATGCAAAGGCAGGCAAAAAATATTGAGTAGGAGAAAATCACCCTTGAGCGTCAGTCTCACATCCATGCAATATATATTCTGTTAGAATTGATGATTTGGGAAACTGCAAATTACAACCATAAAATCATTTGAAACAAATATCTTTTTGGTCAACATAAACACAACCCCAAAAAAGTGCAGGCAGAATTGTTTTTTCACTTATTTTTTCAATGCACAACACCCTCTGTTGACAAATTGATTAAGCCCAACAAATTTGTGCACAATCAAATATTTCAGTCGACTCTCAAAAATAATTCTAGTAACTGCCTAATTTTTGAAAAAGAATAATTTGACAGAGAATTTGTTTTTGTGATACCTATCATGAACCATGGCATTATTCCTGCTAACATTTTGCACATTTGTATGCCTTTTTATACATTTTCTTAGTTAAATTTAGACAAAATGGTCTACAAGTCTTGAGAAAATATTAACAAAATTGTATAGGTTAAATTCTTGAAAGGTGACAAGTTGTCTGGCATTCAAAGGGTTACAACCTACATAAAGCCATCCTATTGTATAGTGCCCTCTATAGGTAGATTTATAGAGCGAAAACTACTAGTATATCAAATGTACTACCTTCACCTATGAATACAATGATATTTAACTGTTAGTATATTGTATGATTTGTCAATAGGTGCCGGGACAACACTTTCCTCCAACCAAATGATAACAAATTTGGTGAAAACGGTGAACATTTTATATTCAAGAAATGTGTGCATAGATGTTTATTGCATTGGTAGCGCCCTCTAGTGGTGTATATTTTTTTCTGCTGGTCTGTGCACCTTGTCATAAAGGATCAACACTGTGTTGTCTCAGATTGATTGGAACTCATATTGGTTGAATTTATATTTTTTATAGCTCTCCTGCAGATTGAACTAGTCAGGGATTACAAGTGTACACCATCATTTTGCAATCATGTTTTTAAAGGAAAAACAATCCAGTGTCACTGTACAATATCTTGCATGTTAGTATGTAAATGTTTTTTTGTGTGTGTGTTTGTAACTATATTCATACTACCGATACATGTAGTTTGTATACAGTGAGGCTCAAAATATTTTGTTATCTGAATTATATGTTTGGTACTAATTTTCAGCCAATGATGGAGTTTTGTGATGCTAAATAATACATCCACTAAATTGAGCTGTCTTTCAACACTAAACACATCGAGCTTGTTTTTTTCAGTTCAATAATGTATTTTGAGGTGATGTGAGAAAAACATGCCTGCTGCTCATACAAGACTAAAAATTCCCAATTTGTGTGAAAAATTTAATTCCAGGCCCGACTCTATTAAACTCTCGGTTTATAAAGTCTGTGAAGAATGCTAGTGAAAATTCCAGTCACCACTACACTGATAACTAAGGTAACAGGATAGTTTTTTGGGCACTTTTCAAATTTTTTGTGAATAGATCTCCAAAGCATGCTACATATATTGGTATATTTAATTTTTTGAAAAAAAAAATATCTTGTACATGTAAACTTTATGTAGAAGCAATTTGTTCACGTCCTTCTGACAAGACATAAATTTTATACATGAAACTTCAACACTGTCTATCCTTCCATTTTTTCTTTCTCAATTATGAATTTTACTAAATAAAAATTACAAAAAGCAAAAGTAACACTATATTTTCTGTGTTTAAAACACATCTCTATGTGCATGTAAGCAAAACACAAACCTTGTCAGTATTGTCAACTGTCTCACATTACAGAAGCTCAAAAATCTTAATACTTAGGATATTATTTCAATTCTAGAGATGCGCCCAAAATTGTGTCTTATAACATATAATATGGAAATGCTTTTGACATGCTTGTAGATTGTAAAAATATTTTGATAACTTTTATGAACCATGCAATATAGTTAAATTCAATAGAGGTATAGTTCAGCGTGTCAATATTTCTTCATTGTATGCATTGTATGTATGTTTGGTTATGAACAATAGCAACTTAATATGAAACATGTACAGCAATTGAAAATATTCCAAATAGTACTGGTATATTGGTGTGACTCGTATTGACTTAACAGCAGGGGACCAGGGGCGCAGCGCCCTCATTCCATGGTCATACACCCCCTTACCTTCGGGAGCAGATCTTCTGACAATCATAAAATTCTGATTGACTGGGGATCACATATGGCCACAGTCTTCAACTATGACCTGTCTGATAGTAATTTTGGCCCTAAGGAAAACAGAATGCTCCATTTTAAGTTAGAATTATCAAAAACTCCACATCCTGGTAGGGAGAACCCTATCTCCCCCGCTTGGTGGTGCCGCTGAATTGCAGTGCTCCCTCTTGCAGCAACAGTATATATGTATTCAAAGCACATTTGTCATCGATCACATGACTTTCACGCTCAAAGTCAGACAACTTCATTATCATTATTAATGAATACAGTTACAGTTGTAATTGAAGTTCATGTTAGAATGGCAAAAGTGAAGGTATATTATTTGAAAGTATTGCTGTTATTCTAGAAAGCTCTGAAAGCAAACATCAGTCAGATATTGGGTTAAAACAAAAATATGTATCCAGGCCTAAACAATTATAAAATCAAAACTTAAAAATAGGCATTTGCGTCATAAAAACGTACACAGCATCACGCTGAGGCATCAAATTAACATGCGTTTCAAACACATTCCTGCACCAAAAATGGATGTACAGTGTATGTACACCATTCCCCAAACAAACACTAATTAATTTCTAGTTATTTTATGATAGTACAATTTCAAGACAAAATGAATGCATGTTATTTTCGCATTTACATCTGAGAGGCGTGAAGACGAAACCTAGAACGCATCGGCTTAGACCTTGTGCATTTTAGGATGTGTTGTAAGCAAGATTTGCATGGTCTCTTATCTGTAAAACGGTATACAAAACATGGAGATTCCACATCAACACTCTTTGGATCCATTTCAACATCAATTATGAAAGCCTAGGTTTTGTATCTTGATTGTGCTTTTCTTCACTCTGTGTCTTATCATCGCTATTATCTTCTGAGATCTCCTCATCCTCTAATACAAAGGACTGCTTTGCCTGCTCCATCATATATCGAAGTTGGTCATCATATTTTGCACCTAACGTCCAGAGTTTTTCTAATTCATACAGTTCTCTTGTTGGTGTGAGAAATAGATGTAAAACAATATTACCTGTGAATAAAACCATCAATCCAAATCAACCATCAATGAAATTTTGTAAAAAAAAATGGTTATTTGTCAGCAAAACAGTTGAACAAAACAAAAAAACCCAAAAATGAATGTGCGTATCTATGTCATTATGTCTTGTCTTCGTACAAACTTTGAACAAAATGGTCCTGACGTATCCAACAAACGGTTGAGGACTCATGAAAATAAAACCAACCTGGTTGCCGGGTGGCCATTTTGAATCAATTCAACTTAACTAAAGGGCATACCAACTAAACAAATCAGCTGGACAAGCATTACCTAAATCAATACACATCCAATCTTCTGTATGTTTTCCCTCCACTTTCACGAATGGATCTTCAGGTCTTTTTTTCTGTTTATACTTTAAAAACAAGACATTTAAAATTAATCCAAGCAGCACAGATTCATAAATATGCATTTCCAAAGCAGGCTGAATAACAATCTGTCAAACAGAAATGGTTTCTCCAAAAAAGGTATTGGCGATCCGCTCTGCTAGGATTGCCCTTATAATCACTTTTGTCGTTTTGTGTGTGTGTGTGTCTGTGTGTGTACATTTCCAGTGTTCCAGTGTTCACGTATTATTTCTTCTGTGATTTTTTTGGCTTGGCCGATTTTGTTCAAACTTGGCAGGTAGGTCACACCTTAACCCTAGTTATAAGGAAAAATCTGGAAAATTTTTTTGGCCCACTGTTGCCATAGCAACAGCCAAAAAACTGATTTTTGGATAGCTTCGCGCCAAATGTATCTCCTCCTACAAATTTGGGATAAAATACTTCAAACATAGCTCATTCTACTCAGCTTGAGTGTGGGCACAAAGTTACCATTTGAATTTTTGATATCTGTTTTCATTACCGAGAAATTTGACCCCAAAGTTGGGGTAACTTTTCACCAGCAACGGCTCGGCTGGTTTTGTTCATACTTCACAGGTAGGTCGTGCCGTCACTAATTGGAAAAAAATCCTGGCCCACCACTGCCATTGCAACATCCAAAAACTGATTTTTGAATACTTTCGCCCCAAATGTATTACCTCCTACCAGTTTTGTACACAGTCAGCTGGCATCGGTGTCGCTGGGTGTATATGATAAAGGGAAGTTGTGCAACCAAATTTGCCGAGTTCGCAGTTTTTCGCCAATAAAAAAATAACTAAGGCAACAACTCACGGTTTTTCAGCATTTTTGTAATAAATACATTATTCTCTATCAATAATCCGCCCAAAACAGGAACATTTCTACTAATTCTTGTGTTTTTTAGACGTTTTTCGAAAAACCTGCTATTAGGCTGCAAAAGTAGAACATTCCGGAGGGGGCGAAAGGGAAGAGCCAAATTTAACGCGTAAAAATAGAACGCGTATTTTGACCTCTATGCGGTCGTTGCCAAAGAGCCCTGCGTCCATCGCCTGGCGATGCTCTTCTGTTTCACCAGTTGCGTTTTTTGACTAAAATTTGGGCAGTACTGTCAGTCACGAAAATTGATGAATAAATTAATACACATAAAATATGAATCACGGGCTAATTCAATGGTCACCGAACACTCCACTACTAAACAATCTGTGGCAAGATAGTAGCGTACTGTATATTTGACCCAGATTTGACAAGCGTGGTACAGTTTTTTGCGCGTGTCCGTAATAACGCGCACAAAGGATTGTGGGACAGAGTCCTTTATTTGCTGGCATTCTTGACTTTTGACTGCAGTTCTTTTTTTATATTTTAGAGTAAATGCTTCTGATATGCTCTTAGGTTGCTTAATATCCGTCTGAAATTCTGGACTGTGGTCATATTTTTCGATTAGGAGTCGTATATTTAAATTACTCACTGTGACTAGTGTTTTGCATTATGAAGTATATTGTTATGAAGGTCAACACACTGCAATTTAGGTAAATATTTACCATTTCGTTATTTCATTATTTCGCTTTCCAGCATTTCCGGGAAACTTTTCATTCTAAAAAATGCTATCGCAAAACGGTTGGAAATAATAAATGTAACAGCAGAATACGTCCTAGCACAGTCACTCTACTAGGAGAGAGTAACTGTGGTCCTAGTACTAAACTAAGTGACTTCTAAAGACTGAATGGTGTTTGCGAACTTCGTATTAGTTATAAACCGACGTCAGCTTCACGTTATGTCACCATGGAAACAGTGCAATTTAGGTAAATATTTACCATTTCGTTATTTCATTATTTCGCTTTCCAGCATTTCCGGGAAACTTTTCATTCTAAAAAATGCTATCGCAAAACGGTTGGAAATAATAAATGTAACAGCAGAATACATCCTAGCACAGTCACTCTACTAGGAGAGAGTAACTGTGGTCCTAGTACTAAACTAAGTGACTTCTAAAGACTGAATGGTGTTTGCGAACTTCGTATTAGTTATAAACCAACGTCAGCTTCACGTTATGTCACCATGGAAACAGCCAAAAAACATGTTGCTTGTTTTTGAGCGGAGCGGATCGCCAACCAGCCTACCGGCTTGTATTTATTATTAAGGCAACTTTTTTCTATTGTCTATGAATTGTCGGTCTTTGTTTGAAATCGAGTGAACCTCACTAAAGCAGGTGCACTACTAATAGAGCAAATACAGTATTCCAACTCACCATCTGGTTAATATACTGAGTAGTTGCCTGTAGATGACGCACCGATCGACAGCTAACGATGACAAAGTAGTCAACATACTGTTTGTGTTTTGGCACTTCGATAACACAAATATCTTGCGTATTTTCTTCTCTCAAAATCTCAACCAATTCATCAATATTGAAAACATAATGTGTTGTATGATCTGTCAGATAAAAAGTATGTGAGTATGTTTTTACAATAAGATTGCTGGCAATTTACCTTAAATAAGGTTCCACTTATTCAAGAATTGCGGAATTCCAAACTGTTTTACAATTTACTTGCCACTTTTACCAGCAGAATAAAACAAAATCCAATAATAATAAGGGGGAAGGACAACTAAAGTACATTTGCTTGAGCCCCCATCCCAGCCGAAGAATTAAATAATAGTAGAATACCTCAAGTAATTACCTCGCTTGCCAAAAGATTCAAGTTTCCAATTATTCTCCTCGTCACTATGGTGACCAAAATCAGACGCCATTTTTTTCAATAACTTCTTCAATTCCTCGTCTGTTTGAACAGATTCAGTGTGGAGAGAGTCTTTGATTTCTGGCACTTGAGAAACTCCGTCTTTAACAACATTTTCATTTGAAAAAGAATGTGTTGTCGAGTGTATGGTTCGAATTGCATGTGTAAAAAGACGCTTGGCGTAGAATAGTGTCCGCGGACTAGGATCCGAAATGTTTTTACATTTTGAAGTTGAGGTTGAGGCAAATTGCTTGAAGGCAGAAACAGGCGATGGGTGGCAACGTACACTGCATGGCTGGATATATCCGTTAACAGCAGGCGTGGCGATAAATGTCAACTTACGAAGATATCTAAGATGCAGAGTAGGTAACAACGACATGGTGGACCCGAAGAAGACGTGAAACTACGGAAAATTGATCACAACATCGGTCGACCTAGTTATCACGTGTGTGAATGTTTGTATGACCTTCGACCTTGTAGTTAGAGGGACTAAATATAATGTCGCAAAATGTTGTGTTGTGAAATTGTGATAATTTGTAAAGCTCTATTCGAATACAAAGATTTATATTATTAATGATCGTTTTCTTTTCACTATTACTAGTTCCTATCAGAGAATATGTTAAGTGCGACAGGATTTACGATAAATTGTGAGCGGTTATTTTACGACACTTTTGTTGCCTGAGATAGAAATGACTACATTTGTTGATAACTATTTGCCCTTATATTTTCCTGTTTCCAGTGACGTTATTGACTCAATATTTTCAATAAATATAAATAACACTAATAGAAATATAATAGGATGTTGATTTTATTCGCTTGAATTTAATTTGAACTCGGTAAGAGAGGGCGCCACCAGTGTTTAAAACTTGTTGTGGCACATTTTGTATAGTATCCAGTAGGACTTGAATTACATGTTCGCCCTAGGGAGAATTTTATTGATTTATTTTTTTAATCAGATTTAATAACAAAGAAGTCCCAACTTTGATAGTAGAGTTATGGACTTACATGCGGATTGGTTAACAATAATGATGGCTGTAAACAAATCGTTCTGTTCGTCCGGTCTTTATTTTTGTCGAAAACATGGGTACGACAAAAACCAAACGCGTCACATAATTATTGATTTTGAATTATGCCGTCAACTTTTCGTGTTTTTTTTTGTGTTTTTTTTCAAGTTTTCAAGAAAAACTGCCTGAAAAAAGCAATTTCCATGAGAAGCCATGTTAAAGCAGTGTTTAGTAAAAACAAATGCATTACAATCAGTAGATTTCTCATAACTACATATGATTTTTCACCATGTGTAACCAAACAAAATTTTGAGATATTGTATGAATCGAAATTTTCAAGGATAATGACCTGCGTTTTGTGCGAACAGTAGTTTGCTGACCATCTATTTTAAACGGCGTTTGGGCGTAAATAAACCCCTAGTGTAAACGTTGAGAAAATTGGATCATTTGTAGCAAACTGTGTAAACGACAAAGGCCGCGCCTTAGGTTTGAGAATGTCTAAAGGTTTTCGCAGAATGTTCCCAGAAATAAACTAAAAACGTACTTCATAAATAGGTGTTGAATAGCGATCATAAAATAAGTGCGACGGACAGTGTGAACATTACCATTAGTTACCATTTTAGTAGCACATATTTTGCGTGTTTCAAATTCACTAAAATCCTGACCATAATTATTCCCTTTCTTCGCACAACCGGTCGTGAAAATATCAATAAGTGGTCACATATGCAGTAATAAGAATTCATATGTCTTCGGAAAAATTGGATCTTTTGTTGTAGTTCATATACCTGGTTAGTATTTTTGAACATGTATACATAATAAAAGGAGGCTTTAGTTTGAAACAAAAAGTGTTTTTTTTTTTATATTTATTATTTAAACTGAAGTATAAAATTGCTACTTCTCATACATACTTTTTTGCATAAACTTTTTTACACAATAAAGAACAATATTGCGTATAACAATTGGTTGCATGGACTCTTTGTTTTTAAAAATAAAGAACAATAAACTCTGTTACCACACAAATAGTTTGTCTGTATTCCCTTTGTTAAAGTATCTACTAACTCCATACATGGACATATTTTGCATATCTAAATGTTTAAACATCCACTGTTCTTACAATGAATTACAACATTCACTTGAATAGTTTGTTCTACACTGCATTTTTAATAAATTGATGCATAAAGTTCATTTTTATGATGACGACTTTGTTTTTAATATGAAGTACAGACGTTGTTAAATTCCCCTCCTCTTTTTTGGTGGAGTACTACCTTCCAAAAATTATTTTTTCTTCTAGAAATAACACATTATTTGTTAGGTATATTGCGGTGTTTGGTACATTTGGTTAAATTCAATGTTTCTGTATTGTTCGTTGTTTTACTATTGAACACACTTCCCATTTCTTATTGCTGATATCTGCCGTTAGTGGCGCTGTTGTGGGACACTGAAATAGTTTTGCATCAAGTTATTTCGAATCAGTGAAATGTGTAGTTCGCTAGGCACAAACAAAAATCTTCACTCTTCATGCTGATTTTTTTAAATAAAATAATGACAAATCCGCGGACCGAGTTTATTGGGGGCGGGTTCACGTGATATGAAATTGTTCATTTTCTATATAATGCTTAAAAAAAATATTCACGTTTACAGAGATATAAATATCATGATTCAATGCATATGGTTTGTATGACTCACCATCTGATAAAAGATGATTCTCAGTGTATCCCATAGAGTTTGAATAACGTATGCGAATTAAATAAAATTATATTTGCGTTATTCCTTCCAATCCTCACAACTATTGTGTGAACGGGACTCTACATTACCAACGTGTAAAACGACAGTGAGGACCGTGACCCCCCCCCCACCCCCATTGATCATATAATCAAAACAGCGTTTCTTATATTATTGTGACTTTATTATTTGCACTTTTTAGTTATTTGTATCAAACTGCACGTTTCGCAGATAATTCAGTTGTGTAGGAAAGTTATTGTTATGACTCGATGATGAGTCACATTACACGCGTGTGACAGGATATCCTCCCGAGCCATCTACTCTCTCTTAAAGATTTGACAATGCACTGTAATTTGTTTGTCAGTCCATTATCTGTTGTCTATCGTGTTGACGTCTTGGACTTGTTATTTTCTTATATTACATTTTAATGTGATTGAAACACTACGATAAAGACTTTCAGTTTTTCGACATTTTGAAATTCTTTTCGTTTTTGTGGGGAGGGGGCATTCGAAAACAACTAATATTGCCGAAAAAAATAAATTCAGAAATATATTAAAAATAATTCCAGAACGGAATTTATTCCATATGCACACCAATGATAATTCGCTATATTTTGTATGTTTTATTTGTCTTGAATTATGACTGAAAGAAGCTGTATGAAACTATAAACTATGTAGCGTGTTAATATAACTGTAATAAACATGATTTTACTTGGTAAAATGTTGTATTTTTCTGCATAAAAAGGAAAGAATTCCTCAATGTCGAAAATGGGACGTCTTTATCGTAGTTTTATATCGATTGGGTGTGGCGTTACATTTACTTCATTGACACAATATCTGTCATCTACCAAAGTTCAACAAACTTTCTTTGTAGGCGTGTTCTGCTTGCTTAAAAACTTGTCAGCGAATGCCTCGTATTTTTTTATGCTAATTTTTACTAATGTATTGTAGTACCACAAAACAAAATTGAGAGAAATTGCAATATAAAATATTCCATCAAAGACACTTCTCGATGGGCATATTTTGCGGTCTGATTTATTCACTCTGGTGTTGAAAATAGCAAGGATAATAACAAATGACGACAAAGGTGAAAAACATGTTTATGCTAATTACTATTTTACCGCGAGCGACCAGATTGATATTGGTAAGATTCCAGGGACGGCAGTGATGAACCCCAAAACGCTATTTAAGGCAAATGAACACGTGAAGTACACGAAACTGTTTCAAATCATCGTACAAAATACGAATTAAACGTTGTTTACCCTTGATGTAAACTAGAATCACACGCTTTAGATGGTGTCATAATAAGCGAATGGTGAAAACAGTGTTTATGTTATCAGAAATTGAAGACCTCAAACATACATTTGCACTAAGTAATTTTTTGATTGCTCAGTGAATTTAGGTCTAAATATCCAAACATATTTTAGTATAAGGCAGTAATAATAATAAAAATCACCAAAAAAACAAACAAGAGAATGTATGTCTAAATATCGGTTTACTCCACTAATCTAATTGACCGATCTTGGAGAGCATATTACTAACATCTGGTTCTCATCATCGGCAATAAAATGTCTTTATTCTGTCTATTTCTACGTTTAACAAATTTTATTTCAAACGAATCTTAGCCTATATCTTGAGAATTTTACTTGCTATTCATATCGAAATAGAACTTGGATGACATTACATACTCATTTGCATGAATTCCTAATTTGAAGATGATCTGATAAAGAATGCTGAGTTACTGTAACCACAAGAAGATTTTTAAGCGAAATTTCATAAAATATCATCGAAATATTTTTGGAAGGGATCGGATAATACAACAAGAACATTTCCTCCTCGGACAGCCTGAGGGTAAAAATGACGTGTTCTCATCAGTGTGTCGTCCATGTCCCATCTCGCCCATAATGCATTGCACTGTGACGTAATCCAAGAGCTCAAGTTACCCAGGGTTGTGGTTTACGACAAAGTTGGGTAAATATTTACAAATGTAGATATCAATTTAACCGATAGGTTGTGAACCTTAGGCTAAAATTTATTCAACACTTTTATCTTTCTCCAGCAGCAGAATGGAAAATTATTTCGTTAATTAATTCAAGTAATTCAAATACATTAGTAAATCTTGGCAAGTTTATTTTCTTTTCATTACAGAAATGCCGAAAACTTATGGAATGACTGGAGAGGGTTTATTTATTTATTTTCAAGAATATTTAATATTGTATATGTAAGGCCCATGGCCTATAATACTGAATAAAAATATATACATGTACTGCTACATTTTGAGTTTTGTATTTGAAATGTGTACAGATAAATTAACCGTAAATCACACCCACGGGTTACTATGACAACAATTTGTGGTAAATAATCGATGCATTTTTTCTATCGTTTTTTTCCCTAAACTTTTTGTAGTACATTTATATCTGTCATTCTATGAGGGCGCTGTTGAACTATATTTTTTACGAGACAACAAAAACGATGAGTTTAACGTAAACAGTGAACAATAGACTGACATCGTATTGTTTGTGTGAATTTATGGTGCTTGGACTCGACTGAAACTATTGCGATAAACAATTTAATTTTCAGTAGTTCAGAAGGTTTCTATATTTCATTTTTAAGGTTCAAGCTAACATAACAGACCGTTTCCTGTATCAATACACATTCTTTGCAGGTGAAGGACTTTCTTTAGAAGCGACAAAACATTCTTGAGGAGATCAGCGTACGAACCCAAGGCGTGGACTTTGCCCAGTATCTAGTTACTGTCATCTGTGACGTAATTGCCAAACAGTAACCTAATTAGCATAAATTATGTTGAACACAATATGGCGGCTTCGTATCATTCAAATCGAAACTTTTGATACAAATGCAACAAGAGTGTTCGCGTGATTTCTGTGTGTATTTTATCGATGACGACACCGTAAGAAGGTAGTACCAACCAGTGTCGAGCCATGTCAACGGAGCTGGTGGCTGCATGCGGCAACCTGAGTGACGAAATCACGAAACAAGGTAAGATTTCGCGCAATGCTAAATCGCTACCGCGAACGAAACAATCAAGGCAGTGTTGATTCCGGAAATATTATTTACAATGTTGACACACGGAAGAAGCTTTACACTCGTTTACAGCGTTCCAGCGGCCAGCTGATCGGACCGTGTTCGGAGATTGTTTCCTAGACTCGGGCTTTAACAACCACATACAGCTTATGCCATTGTCCGATCTGTTACTACTGTCTGTTTGACTCTCCAGCTCGCTCCAGGGTCACCCATTCATTCCACCATGTCATCGGACGGTATTTTTTGTAATATAATTCATGATCATGTCGACCATTCATGATGCCTGTCATTTGACTATCAATTCAATACGTAATTCTGTATTCTTCACCAGATCGTCCAAACGACGCCAAGGAGAAAAGCAGCAAAAGCACCAGCAAAATAAAGAAATTAAAACGGAGATTGTCCCTGAGTTTCAAAAGATTATGTAAGCATAATAATTTACTAGTATTTTGCGACTACTGTGGAATACTTTATTTTCGCTGGAATTAATTTTCACTGAAAAGATTTTTTGGGCATTTTGTATGGAATTTATTTTCACTGAGTTTAATGTGAAATATAGGAAAAAGTATATTCCCTGGATTTTATTTTCACGGAATCATCCCTTCAGCGAAAATAGCGAAAATAAATTCCAAGCGAAAATAAAGTATTCTACAGTATTCCCCCCGTAGTTTACTTAGTCCCCGACTTGTCATAATTGGTTTTCTTAATGCCCGCTTTTATTGAGTCTAGGGCAAAGGAGAACTCGATATCATGACGTTATTCTGATGTAGACTACAGAACTTTGCCTGTAGGTATATTTTCCGAGCTCCGTTTTATACACCTACATATATATCAGTGTAAATGTCCCCCACTACTTAGAGAACTGTTCTAATACAAGTTGCCGTCTGGCATTTTAATTTTCTTCTGTATTATTTTTTAGTTTTAAAATGGCTTAATAACTTATTGTCAATATGTTGTGTTGTGCTGACACTAGGTTTTGACGGAGATTTATTGCTTTGATTTACTCCCTTACAATTTGACAGTCTTTAGAATAGATCACTCAAGTGTGTTTTGATCTTCACTTAATATACTACGAATTAGTTTAATAAATCAATAACGACTCTAAACTGAATTATACTGTAATATCCCCATTTAAAGTGCACATGTTTAATTAATATGGGTATTTGGACATCCATTTTTTTATTATAAATACTATAAATATTAATTGATGTAAAATTAGGTGTCCTGAAAAAAGGTGAAACTTTTTAATCAAATTGTTTCCCAAAATGGATGTGCAAATGTTGATTTGTAACGTGTCCTGAAAATTACTTTTACTTCGATTTCCACACACATTTTCAACTGACATTCGAATCGTGATGACAAAAAACATGATTTTTTTTCCCTTGGCTTGAGTACAGTGTCATACTTTCACTAATATTTTAATCTTGAATAAAAAAAAAATTGAAGAACTCAATTTATGGCATTAAACTAAATCTTATGTGCTGAGGTATTTTTGTGCGTAATTTCTCGCAATTACTCAAGGGATTTACAGTAATGTAACTATACTTAAGCAGAGTATAAGTATGATAATAAAGATCGATATCGGCTGACTGATGCTGTCGTTAATGTGAGGGAAGATATAAACATAATTTGCAGCTTCTTTGTAGAGGATGATACGTAAGTGACCAAATGTCGGTTTTATTTATTTTAAAATTGATATAGTCTTAATGATTAACCATAATTTTTCACTCTACCTGTCTGTATTGTGCTCATTATATACAAGTATGTAAGAGGAAACAATAATAAGCAATGACACAAAACCGTTTTACGAGAAAGTGACCATTAAAATTTTAACAGCTACTATAGGTTTTATTTCTTCTAGGTCTTCTTTCTTCTTCTAAGTTAATCTTTTCACTCCTTGAAATTTTTTCTCACCAAAATCCTTGTTCATATGTTGGTAAATTTGTTTTAATTTTCTCAATTTTCAATATGAATTTTGAGCAGAATCTGACATTGTTTAGAGACTTTTATCACAATGATGGCATTTTTATCAATAATTTTTATAGAAATGAGCAGATTTGAATGCCAAAGTCAACTTCTATGACATTTTTATCACCATGAATGGAAAAACATGTTCTTTGAAAAAAAATATATAAAAATTTGCCAAATTTCTGCAATAAAAATTACAGTACTAAAAGCTTTAAACGAACATAGTTTTATGGGGAAGTGCAACATGGTTGCTATGGTGATTGTGCAGACTTTCCAGACACTGGAACAAAATCTCTGATTGAAGGCTGTGACATTTTTTTCCACGGTTCAGTTGTTTCAATTAAACTCTACCATGGTTGGTTCAAATGTCAGATAGGGGGGTCGCCACGTTGGTGTCGTAATCATGCCCTTTTGGCATTTCAATCCAAGTGCAGTTTTGTATATATGTGTCTATTGTTGCTATGAAAAAGTTTCTGGTACATGTGTACCGTATTTGTTCTATTAGAAGTGCATAGAAGCCATAGATTTTAAATTTAAATGGCATTAAATGTTGGGATTGTGAATGAGAAACTGCAGAACATGAATTTAACATTTTCACCACTAGTTGCCTCCTTTCATCACAAATTTACAAAATAGTCCCATTTATAATCTGTCACAGCCTCCAGACTTTTCCACCCAAATTATTCTGGACTTTTTACTTATTTTCTTCCATATTTCCGAAAATAAACCCTAATTTTGGAGCAAACAGGCAAAATTTGAGTAAATTTTCAGTTTTTACTCAAAAGAATTTGGTTATTTTAGTCCAAATCTTCTGAAAGAAAGTGTGGACTATAAATAGGATTATTTCGTGAATTTGTGATGAAAAGAGGGAACTGATAGTGAAGGTTAATAATGCAGTATGGTTGCAAACATGTAATTTTTAATATTGTTATTATTAGAAACTCTAAAATGAAGAATACTGTAGAATACTTTATTTTCGTTTGGAATTTATTTTCGCTATTTTTGCTGAAGGGATAATTCTGAGAAAATAAAATCTAGCGAATATACTTTTTTTCCTATATTTCACATTAAACTCATAGAAAATCAGTGAAAATCAGACAAAAAGCCTTTTCAGTGAAATTTAATTCCAACGAAAATAAAGTATTCCACAGTATATTGGATTATGATTTACCATTAACTAAAAACGTTATTCTTGTTGAACATTTATTCAGTCGATATATCTGTTTCAGTTGGTACAATAACAATCACTGTATCTTAGAGTTTTTAATTTTCATTGAACCAAAAGCATGTCATCCTTTGTTTTAAAAATTACAGGCACATATGTTTTAATGTGACCTTGTGCTTGTTGAAACAAATTCTAATAACGGTGTGAAACCTATAAATTTCAATGCAGAGCACGTAGTTATTTCACAGATTACAAATTTTTTTCCTAATATTCCAATGAAAATGTGATACATTGTTCGAACAAAAATTTTAAACTACAACTATTGCAAATATTGCATGCTTATATTCAGTTGTGGATTTATATTCAATTTTCTTGTTTTATTTATTCTGCATTTTGAAATAAAAAATTATTTTGTGAATGCATGTATGTGCTGTCATAGGGAATCATCGACTTATATAACTGGAGTTTTCAATCATGAAATGTTGTCTCATTCAGTGATTGTGTAGTGTAACACAGCTGTTACACCAACCACATTACATGTACATACTGTATTTATATCGTGGATAGTACAGCTGACCTCCCCCTCATTTTCCCCTCTTATATCACTATCACTTTTCAATCATTTGTCCTCAAATTTCTTTTTCCTATTCTGTCACTTGCATTATTCCCATATTCCCTCACTCTCATTTCTCCCCTATTCTCTCGCTCTCATTTCTCTTCTATTCGCTCATGCTAATTTCTCACCTATTCTCTCACTATCATTTCTCCCCTATTCTCTCACTCTCATTTCTCCCCTATTCTCTCACTCTCATTTCTCTATTCTCTCACTCCCATTTCTCCCATATTCTCTCACTCCCATTTCTCACCTATTCTCTCACTATCATTTCTCCCCTATTCTCTCACTATCATTTCTCCCCTATTCTCTCACTATCATTTCTCCCCTATTTTCTCACTCTCATTTTCTTCCTATTCTCTCACTCTTGTTTCTCCCATATTCTCTCACTCATTTCTTCCCTATTATCTCACATTTCTTCCCTATTTCACCCTTTTCTCCCCTATTATCTCACTCTCATTTCTTCCCTATTCTCTCACTCTCATTTCTCCCCTATTCTCTCACTCTCATTTCTCACCTATTTTCTCACTCTCATTTCTCATCTTTTTTCTTACTCTCATTTCTCACCTATTCTCACTCCCATTTCTCCCCTATTCTCACTCATTTCTCCCATATTCTCTCACTCATTTCTCACCTATTCTCACTCCCATTTCTCCCCTATTCTCACTCATTTCTCCCCTATTATCTCACTCTCATTTCTCACCATTTTTCTTACTCCCATTTCTCCCCTATTCTCACTCATTTCTCTCATATTTTCTCACTCTCATTTATGTAGAGACTTAAGCAAACTTTCTGAACAGTTTCCATTGTCCTTCAGTGCTTAGGTTAGTTTAATCACCGTTGGTCATCGGACCATACTTTGACCAACCAAGTATGAACCGAGATATTACCAAGCATTAACTAGGTAATTTTGTTTGTGGTTGGAGGGTGTTGAAGGTGTCATCAGCTGTACTTAGTGCATGTTACATCCTGGTCAAAACTTGTACTTGTGATACCCATCAGAAGAGCACATTGAATTGTGGGAAAATCAATGTTTATCAACTCAAATGTTGCACTACTGCCCTTTAACTTTACTAAGAATAAAACTCTCAATAAAATTGATTATATATAGTCAGTTGGTACGCATAATTACATGTATGCATAAAATGTGTTATTACTTGTATATTGAATAGGTAGTTATAGTAATTATTTTTTTTATATGTAGCATACAAAAAAAGTAGCAGGGTTGTGGTTATTATTATTGCACATATGCTCATCTACCTACATATCTGAATGCAAAATTTGATTTTCTCTCCCATAATGCATTGCACATATGCTCAATAACATGCTCAGTTGAATGCAAAATTTAAGTTTTTTTCCCACAATGCACTGCACATTTTGCTTAGTAACATGCTCAGCTGAATGCAAAATTTGATTTTCTCTCCCATAATGCATTGCACATTTTGCTTAATCATGCTGTTGACTGCAAAATTTGATTTTCTCTCCCACAATGCATTGCACATATGCTCATTAACAGTTGAATGCAAAATTTAAGTTTTCTTGCCCATAATGCATTGCACATTTGCTTAGTAACATGCAAAATTAGATTTTCTTGCACTTTTGACAAAATTTTCAACATTTTGATCAAGACTTGGCGCTAATAAATTATACTCATTTAGTACAAATTATATACACAATTATTAAGAGAATTACTAAATGTTGCTTAAAAATTTTGGCAGGAAAGCTTTTGTCACCCAAAGAGTGCATCTATTATCTCTTTGCTGACTCATCTGAGAATATTACATTGTCTAGGTGATGAATTATTAAAATATTGTTCATTTTAATGTATCTGTACAACTGTGAGTGTGTGTCAATATTGAAACACGAGTCTGTAATAATTACAACAATATTATATTACACTGTGTCAATAGTGACATACCAAAACCATCCACTGATTGACTCAATTGATGCAGCTGATGTCATTAAATGATGAGACATCGGTTGAGTAAAATCATGTAATCCTCAACTCACAAACGTACAATGTATTAATCAATATTTTTTTATGAAGATGGTTTATACATGTTTACCTGCATCTTTTTCTTCTGTGTGCATGTCTGTTGTTTTCTTGACTCGGCTTTTGTCATGAATACCATACTTATTCGGCCTGGTACTCCATATAAGGTTGGTGGTCATCTTAAATTCTCTAATTTTAATGAATATTTTTGTCATTTTTGGTAAAAAGTGATATTTTCAGCTTCTTGTTGAAAACCGCGAGTCCGATTGCTTCAATATTTTAAATATAGGTACAATGTACCTCAGGTAGACCTCTCAGATTTGTTCATTTCGTGATGATATCTTCAATTATCTAATTTTGATGAATATATTCTTGTAATTTTTGGTAAAAAGTGATATTTTCGAATTCTTGTTGAAAAAAGCAAGTAGGACTGCTTTGATATTATGTGTATAATTACTACATGTGGATCTCTTTCAGTTTGTTCATTTTGTGATGATATCTTTAATTCTCTACTTTTGGTGAATATTTTTGCCATTTTTGGTAAAGTGGTAAAGTTTCAACTTCATGAGTGGCATAAAATCCGGAAATTGTTAAATTTCTAGCAATGAAAATTTAAAATTTACAACACATGTAAATATTGTTTGTTTACACAAAATTTTAAAGCATGGTGAACAATGACCTGAGAGTAACGACCATGGTTATCAGGAATTCTGCTCTTGAATAAATTTTTCTAACCAGGTAGCCATATGATAATATGAGGTTATTACACTCAGACAGTACACCATCGCATCTACCTTCATTGCACGTCGGTTGATACTCCCTCTGTACTGTCTTCATGTATACTTTGTAGTATCCTCCTAATAATCTTATTATTATACATCTTTTCCTCCCAGCAATGCATCTTGGGAATGCTGAAATCCAAATGTTTAGAGCTTCTTTATGTAGAGTCTGGTCAAACCCTGATGGCAGCCATGTTTGTTTTTACTATTAGAGGACACTCACGCATGTAATTGTTCCATATTTGTAATTCGCGTTTCCTAATATTGTAAAATGAAAATACCCAGTGCAATACCAAAAAATTACGGCACGCATGGCGTTATGTTGACAGGTATATAATACTATTCTATAGGTGTCAGTGTTTTGGTAACATGTACTTGTAGCCGATCACACACCATTATGAATACAAATAAGCTTCCTTACTCATTACATTACAGTGAATATTTATCAGGAAATCATTTTTTTTTTAGTATGCAATTCGTAACTTATAAAAATCATGGTACACCGTATACTGTATGGTTGATTACAAACAATGCGACGTTTCTCATTTATTCTAGAGTATGATTTCATTCCATCTTTGGGTCATATTTAGTCTGACATTAACACAGAAAAATTTGAAATCCCACGCATGCTAAATCGCGTAATAAGATACTCGCATAATTTAATGCTACTTCAGTCGTTGCAACATCAAAATCTTATCTGGGTTCTTAGGACAGGGAGACACAATGCACAGCGTGTTTCGTATGACATTTCAAATTTATGAATCCTCTTTAAACATCAAATTGTGAGAGATATATCTTGCAGCTAAAATGTTGGTCGCCAGTCAATTATTATCTCTATGAAAATTTTAGTACTTGAGTTAGACTACTAATTTTCATATAGCTAGCCCTGGGACATATATTGGAAGTTTGTGTGCATGAAGAATTTTAAGTTGCTCATCAGTTTCCACGACATACTGTAAAACATGTTGAAAAAGCGACATGCAATTGTGGTAAAATGACGTAATAGCGAAATGTTGATTATGCGAATCTCTCTGGTCATTGTTGATTTCCTGTTTTCACAATACTTGTCTGTCGCGTGCCAAAACAAATGCGCACTTATCACCTCCATTAAAACAAAGAAAAACTGGCAAGTGTAATTAGGAAGCGCCCCAGATTTATATGTTCTGAATTACTGTATACATGGAAGGTACTAACGGAAGGAGCCACGACGCTATTGTTTTAGCTTTGCCCCATGATCGTTTGTCAATGTTTGTTCACAAACATTGGTTCTCGTTACCTCTTAACACCTTCGTACAATGGGTTACGCTAGTCTCGAGCATTCGGTGATATTCGGAGCATGTTCGGAGGCGATAGACGAACCTCGCATGTACAATACTGGAAATGGCGTCTAGTTTGAATGCTGTTGTTTCCGGAGATCTTTAATGAAAAATTGGCAGATATAACTTCGATTGAAGAACAACTGATGAACTATTGTGAATCTTTTTGTATTTGTAATGGTGATGAGACTTAATCAATAATTGCCTGTGACAATAACTATTGCATTATTCAATGGTACCATTGTCATTGCGTGGGTTTGACGCCCGAAACTATTGACATTTTCGACCACCGGGCATCGGCGAACACCACCAGAAAAGATAGTATCAAAAGAAGGGCATGCCTAGACACTTTCTCTGTGATAATATTTTTTAGGAGTCCTTAGGAAATTTTGTTGTAGCCACTCGTAATCTTGTTCTTGTTGCAGTTGCTAATAACTAAAACATGTGAAATCTGTGAAGTCAAACGTTCATCAGTTGAATTCCCAGTTGTGAAATACGTATTTTGACCCTTCACACCTAAACAAACAAAGTGCGCATGTGTGATGACCGTAGTTTTATAATGCGCATATATTTTATGGTCACATTTAAAAATAGACGGGTTTGTATCATATTCCGCTAACTCGTTACTTGTGTATACAATCGCAAACTATCATCAACATTAAAGATGAGCTAGACAATGTCCTAATCAGGATTAACTTGGGTTGAAACAAAAGAAAATAAGCCTGTTAAGAAGCTTAAGTGGCCACTTTAGAGGCATCATGGCTCCTTCCGTTAGTACCTTCCATGCTGTATACAAATCCCCAAGCCTTGGTTATTTTGAATTTATACATTTAATGACATCTTGAATTAGCGAATCAGTTCTCTCGCTAAATTCGCTAAAAAGACATGCTCGTGAAAAAGACATGTTTTACAGTATGATATGATTATTCATAAAAAAAACGTTTATGAAAAAATTTATGTGTTTAATATTCTGTGATGGATGCCTGATAAAATGATAATAATTATATACGTATGTTAAATGTATGTTAAATGGTGAAGTAGCTCCAAACCCCAAATAAAGACTTGACCTGTATGTGCATTCATGCATCTCCAACTGTATCTTAGGCATGCCTGGACCAGTCACATTCAAACTTCACACATATATCATGCATCTATGGTTATATATGCATATCAATTTGTTTCATGACCTGATTCAAGGTGGCCAACTGGTGGCCATTTTGTTTTAATAAATTCTCTTCCAGAATCATATATCTCACATGTCCTGGCCGATCAAAGTTTTTATACACATGTTTCACAGATGCTCATTTATTCGTTTAATGAGCTGATTCAAGATGGCCGAGTGATGGCCATTTTCTGTCAGTGAAAGCAGTTTCGGAGTCTATATCTGACATGCCATCACAGTTTGTGTTCAAACTGTATCCATACATCATGTCTCACACATACTGTATGCTTATACATGTATATTCATCCAGTGATATGATTCAGTGTAGCCGAATTGCAGCCATTTTAATTTTTAAAAATTCTTCAAAATCAAGCATTTCTGCTATTCTGAAACCATGTCTTGGTCATATATGGATGGATTTTGTTCAAACTTGGTACATGCATTAGACATTATGGAACCTTTGTTTCTTGACTTACTTTGACTGATTTCAATCTAAGTTTGTAACTATTATATACATCATATTGCAAACATTATCACACAAACGTTTTTAAGCTAATTTCAGTTTTGTATACTATTGAACCAACAGGGACTCTGTCATATCATATCATATCATGTCATGACATGACATAACTTCTCTATTTATAACTCAACAAATTATGTACAAATCTTCATGAAATTTTTAGGTGATGTTGCCATTGATGCAAGAACCAAGCCATTAAATGTTGGTAGAGAGGTAGATCTAGTTGCCATAGAAACAACAATTGAAGTAATAGTGATATATAAGTATACAATGTAATTCCAAATGTTGAGTTTACAATTTTACAATGGTTAAGGAATCCAATAAGCAAATGTACATGTATAATTTTTAGATATGCTTTTATAGTTAATTATACAACAGTTTTGGAATCAAGAAGTATACTATTTTGTTGACCTTATTTAATTTGTTGATTGGCTGTAAATCCAGAGAATGCATTTAATTATTTATAAAATCTTATTTTTACTTTAAGTCATAAATTTTCTCGAGTCATTTTGTAGCAGTCAAAATTTATCTGTGTTTTACGTCATGGAGTGGTAATGGCTTTTGTGATAATTTGTCCTGATAAATGCCATAAAATTCTGACTGAAAATGAAACTTTTTACAGTATTTTTGCCTTAAATATTTTAATATCATATTTTTTCTCGCCAAAATTTTGGTCCAATTTTTAAAATTTTGTATTGTACTCATTGTGCCATTTGAAGAAACAACACAAGCACCAAAATTATTTTCAGCCATGTTCATATTTAGTATTTGAGGGCACTGTTTGATCCTTTCGGCTCTGACTGAACTCTGGCAGATCTCGGCTCTCGTTAGTCCCCCCCCCCCCCGACCGTGTAAATGCATTGGAGATAATCTTCTGTCAATCAGTGGGAGGAGCAGTAGTTCAGCTCTGATGGAATGCTGCCATGTAAACGTAGCATATAATTTTTAAATCAATATTTTGAATATCAATCTAATCCAAACTCGTTTAAGCAATTAAATTTTGAGATTTGAGTTTTTATAGTATGTAGACTGAATTATGCATATCTGAAAACTTAAAAGTGAGCATAAATCAGTGAGTTAAGTGTACTTAAAATCCACCAATACAATTCATTTTGATGATTAAAATGGGGGAGGTAGCTGATACAGGTTACAGGAAATAACAAATGCAGTTTATGTTTTTACAGAAAATATATATAAATATAATTTTTACTTTAAGTCATAAATTTTCTCGAGTCATTTTGTAGCAGTCAAAATTTATCTGTGTTTTACGTCATGGAGTGGCAATGGCTTTTGTGATAATTTGTCCTGATAAATGCCATAAAATTCTGACTGAAAATGAAACTTTTTACAGTATTTTTGCCTTAAATATTTTAATATCATATTTTTTCTCGCCAAAATTTTGGTCCAATTTTTAAAATTTTGTATGTACTCATTGTGCCATTTGAAGAAACAACACAAGCACCAAAATTATTTTCAGCCATGTTCATATTTAGTATTTGAGGGCACTGTTTGATCCTTTCGGCTCTGACTGAACTCTGGCAGATCTCGGCTCTCGTTAGTCCCCCCCCCCCCCCCCCCCGACCGTGTAAATGCATTGGAGATAATCTTCTGTCAATCAGTGGGAGGAGCAGTAGTTCAGCTCTGATGGAATGCTGCCATGTAAACGTAGCATATAATTTTTAAATCAATATTTTGAATATCAATCTAATCCAAACTCGTTTAAGCAATTAAATTTTGAGATTTGAGTTTTTATAGTATGTAGACTGAATTATGCATATCTGAAAACTTAAAAGTGAGCATAAATCAGTGAGTTAAGTGTACTTAAAATCCACCAATACAATTCATTTTGATGATTAAAATGGGGGAGGTAGCTGATACAGGTTACAGGAAATAACAAATGCAGTTTATGTTTTTACAGAAAATATAATGGAAAGTTCCATTTACTGTAAAAAATAAGTTTTTACACTTTACAGATGAAGCAAATTGCTTATTATATTTTTATAATATATTTGATATTTTGTGTTTAAGAATCAAAATTGGAAATTGTGTACAAATTGCAACATTGGAAATGCCTTGTACGCTTACAAAAAATAATATCCTTGTACAAATTACGGATGAATAAAACGGCTGATTAGGTATGGATCTCTGTTAGAAATATTATTCTTTTCACCACAAGTTCCTTCTTTTCATCACAAAATAGTACTGTTCATAGTCCGCACTTTCCTTCAGAAGATTGGATTAAAAATAGCCAAATTTTTTGAGTAAAAACTGAAAAGTGACTGAAATTTTGTTTGTTGGCTCCAAAATTAATGTTCATTTCAAGAATTATTGACGAATATAAGAAAAAAGTGCAGAAAAAGTTTTTACTTTATGTTAATTCAGAGAAATGCATTTTATGCCTTAGAATTGTCTTTCTTTTATAGGATTTATTTTCTCAATTTATGTATCAAGTATAATTAAGATAATCTCTAAACAATAGAAAGAAATCTTAGCATTTTCTGGAAACAAATTTGGATGTACTTAAAGGTACTTACAGTGTCTATGACACAAACTCTTCCAAGTGGACGTGAATGCGTTTCGCATGAGAGCATTGCATAGTGCATATACTAAGAGTAGTGCAAAGTATTAAAACGTGAATATCATTTTAATACAGTGGGTTAGCGATTTTTATTTGTAGAAAATGTTGTTTTCTGCAAACCCCTTCATTATTATCAACCACGCAATATAAAACATGTACAAAAAATAAGAGAATTTTCAATGTTTTTTGTGTGAAAATGAATCAAACATTCTTGATTGAATATTGTATATTTAAATTTCATATTCATTATAATATGAGTTTATGTATCAAGTATTTTAATATTTGAAAGTCAAAACGTCATATACTAATTAGATATAACATTAAATTTCGAGAGTTCCCTTTCTGAATGCATAAAAGCTTGAATATTTACTGAAATTATTCATAATTATAGAAAACGTACACTACTTACTAAAGGTGAACATGAATAAAACAATCAGCACTCAAAAATGTCCAGGTGTAGCTACTCATCGCCAAGTGGTACCTGTATACTACTGTTAATTTTAATTTTATTCACTACCACATCTACTTACTCAACACTGCTTAAAGCATCCATGAGACAGACGTCTTTTTGTATCAGATTCGTTGAAGGTTACTGTCATGGTCATAGTGAACGTATTCTACCAGCCCCCGTTCAAATGAGGAGGGGTGGTTTGCATCTCATTCCAGAAAAAAAATAATGCGACTTTATTTATATTTGTATTGAGATTATTCAATACCACAAGAAGATATTTTCATATTTAATATTTATTCGTCCCCGTTCGGACGAATTCCGAAAACAGGGACTTATAATTCGGTCTCCGTCCGTGCGTTTGTGCGTCCGTCCGAAGTCATATCTCAGAATCCCTTGGACCGATTCCGTTCATTCTTTGCATGTACTTTATACTTTATGTGGGACATATGCACATGCAGTGGTTTAGCGATTCGATTCAAAATGGCTGACTGGCAGCCATCTTGTTTTTTGAAAATAGTTTATTTTGGACATGCTTTGGCAGTTTTTTTTTCAAACTTGGTACATAGATTATACATGTTAGGATACATGTTCATGACGATTTATTTCACAATTGGATCAAAGATGGCCGACTGGCAGCCATCTTGTTTTTTGAAAATGTCGTATTTTGGACATGCTTTGTCAGTTTTCATTCAAATTTAGTACATAGATCATACATGTTAGGATACATGTCCGGCCGTCCGTGAGTTTCTGAGTCTGTCCGTCCGGCCGTTTGTCTGTCTGTCCGTATGTCACTCTGTCTAGAGTCATATTTCAGAATCCTTTGGACCGATTCCGTTCATTCTTTGCATGTGCCTAGTACCTTATATGGGACATATGCACATGCAGTAGTTTAGCGATTTGTTTCAAAATGGCCGACTAGCAGCCATCTTGTTTTTTGAAAATATTTTGGACATGCTTTGTCAGTTGTCATTCAAACTTGGTACATAGATAATACATGTTAGGATACATGTTCATGACGATTTATTTTGCAATTGGATCAAAGATGGTCAACTGGCAGGCATCTTGTTTTTTTGTTTTTTTTATGCGGTATCTCTTTATGCGTGCTCTGTCAGTTTTCATTCAAATTTGGCACATACATGTACTTTATACATGTTAGGATGCATGTCCATGACAATTTGTTTCAAAATCTGGTCAAGGATGGCTGATTGACAGCCATCTTACTTTTTGGCCTTACTACTATATTTCCACAATTTATGTATCATTTTCATTTGTATTGGCACATACATCATACATATCAGTGTGTTTCATAATCAGATCAAAGATGGACGAATAACAGCTGTTTTTATTTTTGGCCATATTACTACTACACGGAACACGTGTTTTGATGTAAATAAACAATCTGTTGTATACGCCACTTGGAACTCAAGTTTCAAGGACAGGCTCGCGACAACCCCTCTGCTTTAATATGATGAGCACAAAGAGAACTTTCCAAAATTTAATTGGGACTGTGTCATTTTCAATGACTTGTTAAATATATGCATTAAAATTTATTTAAATTGACAAAATATCGGAAATCAAAACAAAAATCAAACTTGTTCTCATTCGACTGTATGTGGTGCATTGTACACCAAATTACAAAAACAAATTTACATGCATGAGGTAACACTTTTTTTTGTCTTTAAATGCTTCAATTTCAGGAGAGACTAAAGCTGGGAATGCTCGTGATTGGATGATTTTAAAATTGTGTTCGCGTTAGAACGACATTTCATGAAAATCTCTTACAAAAATCAGCAAATTTCCATATCCCGCAAAATCATGAAAATTCATCTTGATTAGATTCACTTTTATTTGTACTTTCCTTTATACTTTATATATTTTTTAATTATATCTGTTCAATATTTGAGAGGATCTTCATATAGGAACAGATCAAATCAAAATGCACTGTATTATTTGCCTGTCACATATTAAAAAAGTCTATTGTCGTTCAATAATTCGTACTTCATCATCTAATTTTCCATGAATGAACTCTTGCGTATTTCGTACGTGCAATTATTTCTCAACGCCTGTATTCAAATACTGGAAATTAGCATCTCATTTCAGCGCTAAAAATCCTAGTAACATAAGACGCTGAAATATTAGGATGAATATTTGAAACATATTCTCAGGTCAAAGGTTGGATATTATTATACAATATCTATGCTTGAAATATGACATCAGGCAATCTTAGGAATGCTCCTTACTAACTTTTTCCAGCATCTTTCTTGGATTCAGGAATGATTTCTGAAGAAGAAAATAATTGTTTCATTGAACTCACTATCAACATATTTTATTTATATGTTATTTCTGTAGTTATTATAGTTTAAATAACAAATAATTAATTAACTGCAAAGCACATAATTGAAGGTGTCTGTCTGTCTGTCTGTCTGTACATGACATGACATATCTAACTTAAACCACTAGAAACTAGATATAACATTTTTAGCTACTGTAAAATGCTTTATTTTCGCTGAAGGAATTATTCAGTGAAAATAAAATCCAGCTAATATTCATTTTTTCCTATATTTTACATTCAACTTGTCAAAAATCAGTGAAAATAAATTCCATACAAAACACCCAAAATATCTTTTCATAAAAATTATTTCCAGCCAAAATAAAGTATTATACAGTACATGGGTAGTCTGACTACAACACGTCTGCCTTAATTTACATTTTACCTTTATTGGGTGTTTTGTCATTTGCTCATGAATATTTCAACAGCATAGAAGGATTAACGTCATTACATAAATTTTTGTTGTTGAACAAACCGTATTCCCAATAGCTCGTCCTTAGAGACGCTACCTGCCTTGATTGCTGTCGTGGGTTCAACCGCTTTGGTTAATTTTTTCTATAGCTATAGAAGAATTTTATCTCGTCATCATCTCCAGATGTTGTCGCTTGGCTGAAGCTACACAGTCTATTCACCAACAGACTTTCTCGCCCAAATTTTTCTGTACTTTTTTTTCTTATATTCTTCAATATTTCTAGAAATGAACCCCAATTTTGAAGCAAACAGACAAAATTTGAGTCAATTTTAAATCTATTTTTGTCCTAATCTTCTGAAGAAAGGTGCAGACTACAAACAGGACTGTTTTGTGAATTTGTGATGAAAAGAGGGAACTGGTGGTGAAAATGTTAAAACTTGCAGGGTCTGGTCTATATAAAAAAAAAAGTGTGCATGCAGGTTTACATGTTATTCAAGATCTGCAAAAATGGCTGACAATTTCTATGAAAATACGACCATAGCGATTCACACTCTGCATATGATTGTAATAGTTTACAATCTACAATAGAAACACATATAAACCCAAAAATCATTAAAACATCCCTTATTTTTGACCATAGAAACACCTCTGTAATTTACATACTGCAAAATACTTTATTTTAGTTGGAATTGATTTTCGCTGAAAAAACTTTATGGGTGTTTTGTATGGAATTTATTTTCACTGATTTTTGACAAGTTGAATGTAAAATATAGGAAAAAAAGATATATTCGCTGGATTTTATTTTCACTACATCATTCCTTCAGCGAAAATTAATTCCAAGCGAAAATAAAGTATTTTACAGTAAGTGAGTTACGTAATCATTTATAGCATACATATATGTCTGCTAATGGAACTCGTGGTTTTTTAGCTCCATGGTCTGCTGAAAATGGGCATAATATGGATTCAATCCCTAAAGACGTTGCTCCCCCATTCTACCCCATTTCCTGGCTTGTAGCATTTACTGTTTGGTGCGTAAACTGATTGGCTGTTCCTGTTTTAAATGCCCATACCTTATCACAACAAGTTGTCAGTGTTTTCCCCAATGACTTTTAGGGTAGCAGGCCGCTACTCTGTCATTTCTATGCTGATACTCTTTACAGCTTGCCCTCGCAACTCTGACAGGTTGATCGCGACTTGACTGGTCTACCAGAAGTCAATTCTTGTCAACCTGTTTTGCTCATTTACTATTGTTGGTGCTAATACATTAAATATAATACAGCACTGATACTTGGCAGGTGACTGACAGAAAGTTGATATTCTCTTTAGGGCTTTAACTAACTCGCTATGAAACAGCCTTTACACAGGTTCAATTATAATTGTAACCAAAAGATATTATATCATATTTTAATGAAGTAATAAGTGTGTATACAGTAAATTTAAATTCAAATTAGTATGCAAATTAGCCACAGCTCTGAGACAGTTTTTCTGGAGGGAACACTAGGAGCCATAATTTACATAAATTAAGTTGTGACAAGCAAATATAAATGGGAAGATGTTGCCATGGAAATCAATTATGCTCCCATTTGGTGGACTTTTTTTAATTTTAAAAATGGTTGAAACTGACTGCTGGTTGATTAATTTATGCTTCTCATTAAAAAAAAAATCTCTTGAAGTTGCACTTTGAGAATAATAGATGTATTTAGGACACTCCCTGCTGAACACCTCCACGAATAATTGAAATGAAAAATAACAGTATCAGCAGGCAATGTATTAATTAACCATTTCCCGTTTACTGCGAGAATCACGCGTTTTACATGAAATCAAATGTAAAAACAGGACAAACAAAGGTCATAGCTTCGTAGTGGCAACAAACCTCACATGGGATTCGACAAACGTGAAAGTATTTTGGGAACATTTCCATGCTTAATAATGTGCTGTACACATTTGATGATAGGCAATTTTGATGAAGTAAGGGTATTCGGAAGCAGTATTCTCTGTCGAAGATCGGCCGGTCGATGTGAGTTACGAAATAAAGAAATTCAAGTTCAAAATTAAATCTTTTGATTTTTGCAGTAGACGTTCGACGCGCTTCTTTCATGTAACTCGCGAGATCTCGCAGTTGAATGGAAAATCACCTATTAGTGTTTTGGTACAGTACATTATGTATGTTTCATTACGTCATACAAATCCAAACGAAATACAAGATATATATCATTAAATATATATTGATTTTTCGCACGTTTCAGTTTCAGTGATTGTTCAGACTTTCCATTGAATTCTTGTTTAAATTTAATTTACGATAACTTCAGCGCTGGATAAGAATAACGGAGATCAGCTGGTTGTCCACATTAGCAATGTCCCTCTAGGATTAAATTGCCCATGAATTTCCGACGTGTGCAGATTTCAGAATATTTAGATCGTAGTAATAATTTGGGGAAGTGTGAGTGCATCTCACTTGACAATGAATTATAAAATAAATATTTCACATATACATTTCTGCTTTACCTGGAATAATTGCCTAAATATTTGTTTTAATTGTAAAATATATATATTTAAATATAAGGTGGAAGTGTCTGACATTGACATGGACATGGACTCCTGCACATTTTTATTCCTTCAGAGGTGCATTCTATTCTTATTAGTATTACTAAAAAAAGCATGTTTTTTCTATATTAAAGTGTGCCAAAACAAACAGATTTTCCTTTCCAGTGATTGAGGGTAGGCTTTAGTATATGCACAAATAGCAGTTCTTATCAAAATATTCTTCCATATTTTTTTTATGCCACATGGAAACGTTGTTTTTGTAATACCGATAACCCCTTTCTCTGTCCCATTCTCTCTCCTTCCGTGTATTCCAGGGATTTTTTATGATTGTTTTATGCCAAATGGGAATGTTGTTTTTGTAATAATAACAACCCCTTTCTCTGACCCATCCTCTCTCCTTCATCGTATTCTAGGGATGAAAACAAACAATCTGATTTGGGATGCCAGCTGTGTAATCAGCGCTGCATCTAAGTATGAATTATTCACTGCCTAGTGTGGGAATACACGTAGCACCAAATGCACACTTCCTATGGGTCATTGCAATGTATAAAACCAGTGGTAATTATATTGACATAGTGCGTCTCATTTCCATCAGACTTGGTGCTCATTGGATCATACCAAACTATATATTCACTACATTTGTAGCTTCTCAACCTCACCAGTTTCATCTCGTCACCCCAAATTGACCCCAAATCTAATTTCCATTTCATTACCTGTTTTAATACAAAAATGAATGAATCGGTTTCAAGAAGCAATAAATAATCAGCCATAATGGAAAGTGTAACGATTTCTGATATTAGTAGGGTATTGGTGATTAATAAAATTTATTGTTAATTTATTAATTGCAATTCCATCAAATTTCCAAAGCCTTTTAAATTAGTAGTCAATATGTAAATAAATTTTGATTTTTATTGTCCAATATTTGTATTAACCAAGTTATTATCCTTTTCAGATATTGAATAATTGATCAATAAATATTAAACTGTATTAAACTGACAGGTCCTAGATGGATTCTGTGCCACCATGCATTTGATCTTTGCAATAGAAGTAGTCATTGTAAAGTGCTTGAATTAATTCAAAAGATAACATTCATTGCTAACGATGTGGAAGCGTATTCATGAACTTTCAATCGAGATAATCACTAGATAAATTGGTCTAATATTTCACGCTGTTTCTTAGTGTTTATCGACCGTGGAAAATGTATTTGATGTCACTGATGAATACATTGTTCAATGTGTCGTTTATCCTGTCAAATCAGCTAATTACTTGTACCATGCATGACCTTTAAAGGTCATGTAACTAGGTATTTTCTGGGGGGGGGGGGGGGGAGAGGCTCATCGATGCTAATTTTCGCTTTTCAAAGCTGCAAGCAGAAGTTCAAAAATCAGTCTAAAATGGCAAAGATGATACTGCCAGGTAGTGCATGTCCTTTAGGGGTCTTGCATAGGTATACTAAACTTAACACACTGATATCTGAAAACAGTACTACTGTAAAATCTGTATTAGAAGCTATGGCTTCTATTAAAATGGTACAATGCAACACAGGGGATGTGGCTTCTATTAGAGCATCTATACATATGAGAAATGACGAATTTTTGGTTCTCAATTGCTCAAAAAGAATGGGAACGACTTACATTAGAGATGCAGCTTCTAATACAGATTTTACGGTATTTGAAGTCACGATTTCAAAATGACATGTATAGCCAGGCGATGAATAAATATTCATACACACTTCGTAGCAAATAAATTTTACCCACGTGTAGGCTATTTTTACCATTTGCATATGGCACATGGTCGTCGTGCAGCGCGTGTTCAAATTTCATGTAAATAAACAATATATTTTACATGCGTTGTGTACATCGCTATGAATCCCATATCGAACAGGACGCGGCGCGACGACCCCGCCCTTTTAGAGCCCAGATGATTTTTATGAGATTTGTTGTGAAGTACAATTAGATTCTCTATAGTCCATGGGGGTAATAGGTAAGAGGTAGCTAATGTATTAGACAGGGTACCATAGGGAGCATTGTTGCACCAACAAATAAAAAGTTCAGGAACTCAATCAAGTGTTGATTTAAAGTGAATACATAATCGCATGCAATGAACATACAATGTAGATCACATGAAATTTAGAAATGTACGATGACCGTACTGTAAATCTCCCAATTGAATTGAGGCTAATTAAGATAATACTAAACGAACTTTGGGATTTACGATAGGAATCGTTACAATAAGACATTCCACTTGGTAATATGCAATACATTGACATCAAGGAATTACAGGTGCGCATACAAAGTGTGTAGAAAGTAATCTGAGATAGTGAATCCTTTTCTCTTCGTCTTTGTAGTATCAGCGCTTCAAACATGTATTCATCAGGGATTACGAAATCTTAATCAGCAGAGTTTTTGATTTCTTTTCAACAAGATTTTCATCTCGGGTAAATGGACTTTCATATCACTCCTGTGAATCAATCTTTTCTCTCCTGACTGGCTTTACATTATCACAGACATGCAGCATGAATGTGGTTTTAATTTGCGAGTTTCTCCTGAACTAGGTAACATTGGGGTACATGCAATGCCCGTTAGCGATTTCTAGCATCGACTTTTGATAAATTAAAATTTATAGCTAATGAGATTATTGAGGTAATGAAAAAGGAAGGTAAAATGATGTTAGTATAGAAACATACTGTATCACTATTTTATTTTTTAATCATCCAAAAGCTCCACAGACTGGAAATTAAGGACCTGTGATTGTACATTATGCTGAAATATACTATACATGTATTTATTACTGTAAATGCATTTATTATTCACTGGGTTTTAATTTTGCTATTTTTTGTTGAACAAGTAAAACATGCTAAATTACATTTTTGTAAATCCATGTAGAATAACAATAGAACTCATTGTTTCCCCTGCCATGTTCATGAACTTAAAATCCTGCTAAATTACATCAAAATAATGAAATTAAATCCTAGTGAAAAAAAAAGTGATTTTACAGTATACATTGTACATGTACACATGTACTATTAATCAGCTTTCCTGTTTTTACTTGCTGAAGAAAAAATGTTGAGAAAAACAAACAGCATGACAATGTTCCGTGATAATACTGTAGAAGGAACAATTTCACTTGGTTTGAATGTTAGCTCTTTCACAGTTATACCACAGCTAATAATTAATCCTTCAACAGTAATGCCATTAAGAGTACCGGTAGTAATGAATTGTCTTTATCTGTGAATCTTATTTTTTCAGCACCAGTTCCCTCTTTTCATCACAAATTCACAAAATAGTCCTGTTCATAGTCTGTTGACTCCAAAATTAAGCTTCATTTCCAGAAAGATTGAAGAATATAATGTATAAGGAAAAAATGCAGAAAAATTTGGGTGAAAAGTTCAAGGTCCCCCCCCCCCATCCACATCCACATCCACCATAGGAATACATACCCATTCTGTTACAGGTGAATGCACTGCCAGATGAATGTTTAATTGAAAGGCAAATTGAGGAATTATGAGACATCATCAGATATCAGTGTAAATGATGTCATCATTCTGTGTTTCACTGAAAATGATGTCATCATTATTTGTGTTTTAGTGCACATGGTGTCATCGTTATTGTGTTTTAGTACAAATGATGTCATTATTTGTGCTTTGGTGCAAATGATGTCATCGTTATTGTGTGTTTTAGTGTAAATGATGTCAGCATTATTTGTGTTTTAGTGCAAATGACGTCATTATTTGTGTTTTAGTGCAAATGGTGTCATCATTTGTGTTTTAGTGCAAATGATGTCATCATTATTTGTGTTTTAGTGCAAATGGTGTCATCATTATTGTGTGTTTTAGTACAAATAATGTCATTATTTGTGTTTTAGTGCAAATGGTGTCATCATTATTGTGTGTTTTAGTACCAATGACGTCATCATTATTTGTGTTTTAGTGCAAATGGTGTCATCATGTTTCAGTGTAAATGATGTCGTCATGTTTCAGTGCAATTGGTATCATTAGGTTTTATTGTGTGTTTTAGTACAAATGATGTCATCATTTGTGTTTTAGTGCAAATGGTGTCATCGTTATTGTGTGTTTTAGTACAAATGATGTCATTATTTGTGTTTTAGTGCAAATGATGTCATCATTATTTGTGTTTCAGTGCAAATGATGTCATCATGTTTCAGTGTAAATGATGTCGTCATGTTTCAGTGCAAACGGTATCATTAGGTTTTAGTGCAAATGTTTCAGTGATATTTAGGTAAAATTACAGTTTCAATGAAAATTATGTCATTAATATTTGTGTTTCAGTGCAAACAATATCATTAGGTTTTATTGTGTGTTTTAGTACAAATGATGTCATCATTTGTGTTTCAGTGCAAATGATGTCTGTTCTTGTCTTTCATAACCGGAAGTTGGGCTTCATTAATAATCTTAGACATAGATCATTTAATTCTTCAATCACAGACATAAATCCAAACATTTTATCTATTATGTATGTGTTGCAACTCTCTCCATGTATACATTATATTTCGCTCTCAGCGTTTCTTTCACTCTCATTCACGTAATGTGGAAAATGAAAAGTTCCATTTGCAAACAAATACTCTTACATGATAACGCAAAGTTGGCTGATTGTTGTGAGTGCTTTTTAGTTGAGCTCCATGGAAACACATCAAGACATTGATTGGCAGGAAATCTCAACCTTTCATGTGTGCATGCAGTCACTCAATGAATTTGATTTTTTTGCTGATGAAATTAAATCTACATGTAGAGTGTTTATTGGTTATCCCACTTGTAACCGACAATCTGCATACATGTAGAGTGTTTATTGGTTATCCCACTTGTAACCGACAATCTGCATACATGTAGAGTGTTTATTGGTTATCCCACTTGTAACCGACAATCTGCATACATGTAGAGTGTTTATTGGTTATCCCACTTGTAACCGACAATCTGCATACATGTAGAGTGTTTATTGGTTATCCCACTTGTAACCGACAATCTGCATACATGTAGAGTGTTTATTGGTTATCCCACTTGTAACCGACAATCTGCATACATGTAGAGTGTTTATTGGTTATCCCACTTGTAACCGACAATCTGCATACATGTAGAGTGTTTATTGGTTATCCCACTTGTAACCGACAATCTGCATACATGTAGAGTGTTTATTGGTTATCCCACTTGTAACCGACAATCTGCATACATGTAGAGTGTTTATTGGTTATCCCACTTGTAACCGACAATCTGCATACATGTAGAGTGTTTATTGGTTATCCCACTTGTAACCGACAATCTGCATACATGTAGAGTGTTTATTGGTTATCCCACTTGTAACTGACAATCTGCATACATGTAGAGTGTTTATTGGTTATCCCACATGTAACTGACAATCTGCATACATGTAGAGTGTTTATTGGTTATCCCACTTGTAACCGACAATCTGCATACATGTAGAGTGTTTATTGGTTATCCCACTTGTAACCGACAATCTGCATACATGTAGAGTGTTTATTGGTTATCCCACTTGTAACCGACAATCTGCATACATGTAGAGTGTTTATTGGTTATCCCACTTGTAACCGACAATCTGCATACATGTAGAGTGTTTATTGGTTATCCCACTTGTAACCGACAATCTGCATACATGTAGAGTGTTTATTGGTTATCCCACTTGTAACCGACAATCTGCATACATGTAGAGTGTTTATTGGTTATCCCACATGTAACTGACAATCTGCATACATGTAGAGTGTTTATTGGTTATCCCACTTGTAACCGACAATCTGCATACATGTAGAGTGTTTATTGGTTATCCCACTTGTAACCGACAATCTGCATACATGTAGAGTGTTTATTGGTTATCCCACTTGTAACCGACAATCTGCATACATGTAGAGTGTTTATTGGTTATCCCACTTGTAACCGACAATCTGCATACATGTAGAGTGTTTATTGGTTATCCCACTTGTAACCGACAATCTGCATACATGTAGAGTGTTTATTGGTTATCCCACATGTAACTGACAATCTGCATACATGTAGAGTGTTTATTGGTTATCCCACTTGTAACCGACAATCTGCATACATGTAGAGTGTTTATTGGTTATCCCACTTGTAACCGACAATCTGCATACATGTAGAGTGTTTATTGGTTATCCCACTTGTAACCGACAATCTGCATACATGTAGAGTGTTTATTGGTTATCCCACTTGTAACCGACAATCTGCATACATGTAGAGTGTTTATTGGTTATCCCACTTGTAACCGACAATCTGCATACATGTAGAGTGTTTATTGGTTATCCCACATGTAACTGACAATCTGCATACATGTAGAGTGTTTATTGGTTATCCCACTTGTAACCGACAATCTGCATACATGTAGAGTGTTTATTGGTTATCCCACTTGTAACCGACAATCTGCATACATGTAGAGTGTTTATTGGTTATCCCACTTGTAACCGACAATCTGCATACATGTAGAGTGTTTATTGGTTATCCCACTTGTAACCGACAATCTGCATACATGTAGAGTGTTTATTGGTTATCCCACTTGTAACCGACAATCTGCATACATGTAGAGTGTTTATTGGTTATCCCACATGTAACTGACAATCTGCATACATGTAGAGTGTTTATTGGTTATCCCACTTGTAACCGACAATCTGCATACATGTAGAGTGTTTATTGGTTATCCCACTTGTAACCGACAATCTGCATACATGTAGAGTGTTTATTGGTTATCCCACTTGTAACCGACAATCTGCATACATGTAGAGTGTTTATTGGTTATCCCACTTGTAACCGACAATCTGCATACATGTAGAGTGTTTATTGGTTATCCCACTTGTAACCGACAATCTGCATACATGTAGAGTGTTTATTGGTTATCCCACATGTAACTGACAATCTGCATACATGTAGAGTGTTTATTGGTTATCCCACTTGTAACCGACAATCTGCATACATGTAGAGTGTTTATTGGTTATCCCACTTGTAACCGACAATCTGCATACATGTAGAGTGTTTATTGGTTATCCCACATGTAACTGACAATCTGCATACATGTAGAGTGTTTATTGGTTATCCCACTTGTAACCGACAATCTGCATACATGTAGAGTGTTTATTGGTTATCCCACTTGTAACCGACAATCTGCATACATGTAGAGTGTTTATTGGTTATCCCACTTGTAACCGACAATCTGCATACATGTAGAGTGTTTATTGGTTATCCCACATGTAACTGACAATCTGCATACATGTAGAGTGTTTATTGGTTATCCCACTTGTAACCGACAATCTGCATACATGTGGAGTGTTTATTGGTTATCCCACTTGTAACCGACAATCTGCATACATGTAGAGTGTTTATTGGTTATCCCACATGTAACTGACAATCTGCATACATGTAGAGTGTTTATTGGTTATCCCACATGTAACTGACAATCTGCATACATGTAGAGTGTTTATTGGTTATCCCACTTGTAACCGACAATCTGCATACATGTAGAGTGTTTATTGGTTATCCCACTTGTAACCGACAATCTGCATACATGTAGAGTGTTTATTGGTTATCCCACATGTAACTGACAATCTGCATACATGTAGAGTGTTTATTGGTTATCCCACTTGTAACCGACAATCTGCATACATGTAGAGTGTTTATTGGTTATCCCACTTGTAACCGACAATCTGCATACATGTAGAGTGTTTATTGGTTATCCCACATGTAACTGACAATCTGCATACATGTAGAGTGTTTATTGGTTATCCCACTTGTAACCGACAATCTGCATACATGTAGAGTGTTTATTGGTTATCCCACTTGTAACCGACAATCTGCATACATGTAGAGTGTTTATTGGTTATCCCACTTGTAACCGACAATCTGCATACATGTAGAGTGTTTATTGGTTATCCCACATGTAACTGACAATCTGCATACATGTAGAGTGTTTATTGGTTATCCCACTTGTAACCGACAATCTGCATACATGTGGAGTGTTTATTGGTTATCCCACTTGTAACCGACAATCTGCATACATGTAGAGTGTTTATTGGTTATCCCACATGTAACTGACAATCTGCATACATGTAGAGTGTTTATTGGTTATCCCACATGTAACTGACAATCTGCATACATGTAGAGTGTTTATTGGTTATCCCACTTGTAACCGACAATCTGCATACATGTAGAGTGTTTATTGGTTATCCCACTTGTAACCGACAATCTGCATACATGTAGAGTGTTTATTGGTTATCCCACTTGTAACCGACAATCTGCATACATGTGGAGTGTTTATTGGTTATCCCACTTGTAACCGACAATCTGCATACATGTAGAGTGTTTATTGGTTATCCCACATGTAACTGACAATCTGCATACATGTAGAGTGTTTATTGGTTATCCCACATGTAACTGACAATCTGCATACATGTAGAGTGTTTATTGGTTATCCCACTTGTAACCGACAATCTGCATACATGTAGAGTGTTTATTGGTTATCCCACTTGTAACCGACAATCTGCATACATGTGTCATCTGCATTGTCATTATTGCATAATAACAAGTTCTAATTGGATTTTTTTTAATTCTTTGAATGAAATTGTCAACTTCTTTCACCATCTACAAAATCATTTTGTAGTCTGCTCTGTAGTCTGTAGTCTCCCACATGAAATGCTGATAAAAATTAACAATCTTTTTGATCAAAAGCTAAAAGCAATATCTGAAACTGTTCATATTGCCCAAAATGTTGATGAAATTTAGTGAAAATTTTCCAAAATGTAAAAATATTTGCACTGAACTTTTGGCGGGATGAATATCTTGTAACTCAAAGGGTAAACATTTTTGAACTCCAATGTCAACTTTTGTAACCTCTACGAAAATAAACTAGTATAATGAATGTCTACTAGGAACTTTAGGTGTTAAAAAGTTATCATGTCAATGTTCTTTTTGACTCCCGTGTGCGAAGCACAAAAGGGAGTCTTTGCAGTTACCCTGTCTGTATGTCTGTATGTATGTATGTATGTCACTTTTTTTGTTCCACCGTTATCTCAAGAACCACCAATCAAATTTTCGTGAAACTTGGTACATAGATGCTCTGGGATGATGCGCAGAGTTGATTAGGTTTTGGTAAAAATCTATGAATATTAATTACCTAATTTGCATGATAATTAGCTGATTTTTAGCTGTTCCAAGACTGTTCCACTGATATCTGAAGAACCACTCATTGGATTTTGATGAAACTTGGCACATGGATGCTCTGAACTAGTGCGCAGATTTGATTAGTTTTGGGTAAAAATCTATGAATATTAATTACCTAATTTGAATGATAATTAACTGATTTCAAGCTGTTCCATGACTGTTCCACTGATATTTGAAGAACCACTCATTGGATTTTGATGAAACTTGGCACATGGATGCTCTGAACCAATACACAGATTTGATTAGTTTGGGGTAAAAATCTATGAATATTAATTACCTAATTTGCATGATAATTAACTGATTTTAAGCTGTTCTATGACTGTTTCACTGATTTTTGAAGAACCACTCATTGGATTTCAATGAAACTTGGCACATGGATGCTCTGAACTAATGCGCAGATTTGATTATTTTTGGGTAAAAATCTGTTAATATTATTAATTACCTAATTTACATAATGATTAATCAATTTTCGGCTTTTCCACTGATATCTCAAGTACTAATCATAACATGTCAATAAAACTTGGTACATATATGTCATATGACACTGCACAGACCTGATAGTTTTTAGGGTAATATCAGTACATACTAATTACCTAATTTGCATAATTAATTAATTTTCAGCTTTTGATATTTCAAGTAGTAATGATCATGTTTCAATGAAACTTGGTACATAGTTACTTGAGGACTGTGCAGAGACCTAATTAGTTTTTGGGTAAATATTTGTGCATATTAATCACCTCATTAGCATAATTAGTTAATTTTCAGCTTTTCACCTGATATCTCAAGTACTAATCATCACATTTCAATGATACTTGCGACATAGATATTCTAGGACTGTGACAGATTAATTTTGGGATAAATAATTGTGTCTATTAATTACCTAATTTGCATAATTAGTTAATTTTTTGCTGTTCTATGGCTGTTGCACTGATGTCTAAAAGCCACTCATTGGATTTTAAAGAGTACTCATCACATTTCAATGAACCTAGGACTATACACCATATTAGTTTTTGGTAAATATTTATGTTTCTTAATCACCTAATTAATATAATTAATTAATACTGATATCTCAAGTATTGATTATCACATTTGAATAAAACTTGGTACATAAGTGCTCTAGGACAATAGACAGTCTGATTAATTTTGGGTTAAAATTAGCATAATAATTAATATTATTTTGGTTCTAATCACATTTCAATGAAACTTGGTACATTGTGCATACCTTATTAGTTTTACACTTAAATCTGTTCATATTAGTTACCTAATTTGCATAATTAGTTTTCTGCGTTTCCATCAACATCTCAAGTTCAAGTAATTTTGAATTAATTTTTAATGTGTCTCCAATACTCTCTCAGCACACGGGAGTTCTTTCTAAGCTTTCTTTGATTAACCCTTTTGATTGCCAAAGTCAATGTTTCGTCTCCTTTTATACGAAACTCGCATAATTTTTTCAAATTTGTCGCAAAATTTTGATTAAGACCTGCTAAGCTAATGAGAAGTTTTTCCCTGTTTGGTTCAAAATATTTTTAAATACCCATGCCCACAAATAATTCACAATATAATGATAAAGTATCAAGAATGTTCCAAATCATAGGGATGGACCATTCAAATATGGGAGAGGGCTCAGAACCCACCTGGATTTCAGATGGTTCATCCCCCTATTAAAGCCACATGTCACGTTTCATTCTGTAGTGACAATAATTTGGATTTGTTCTATGCACGGAATTTGATGAGTAATTTATATGGGACCTCACTCAGAATGTTAATTACCCATATGTATGTACAGATTCCTTTGTCAGGAATTGTAGCCATGCGGTTACATTTGTATAGTATTTATCATTGGCATTCTCATACATGTATTCCATACACAGTGTTTATTAGAAGCATTTGTAAGCACATACAGTACTGCAGTTTTATTTCTTTAACATATGGCTGATAAATTGTCGATTGCGTGTACTTCCATCCAATCTGTTGGCTATCGTTGCTATGCCACGGACATGTATAATAATATACCTTATTATACATTTTTTCCTTCCAATGGGAATGCCGAAATCCAAAAAGTTTAGAACAGAATCAGCGAACTTCTTTGTGTGGAGTCTGGTCAAACCCCGGTGGTAGCCATGTTTGTTTTTTATTATTAGATGATGCTTACGCGCGTACTCATTCCATATTTGGAATTCACATTTCCTAATATGGTAGAATGAAAATACCCAGAGCAATACAGCAAAATTACGGCACGTTGTAACTTATGGTGTTACGTTGAGAGATATGTAATAATAATATTTATTGTCGCAACACGTAGTAAAAGTGTAGACAGTGAGGTCTCAGAGGTTAAGGAAATGAACAAGTACTTACAGTAAATTAAGGGAAAAAAAGAAGATAACCTACGAACATTATTTATGTATCCAATGAATGCTGGTCATCAGTGGTGTCGTATAATAAAGAACGCAGTAAATAAACGTTTGTTGGTTTTGCTGTTAATAATGAGGCTAGAAAAATAAAGGAAGCTATAAGCATTCTGCTATGTTGACATTTAATCAAAATTAATAAGTGATTCGTCTATTTAATAATCATTTTAATTCCAATTTTAATTGAATTTATTTGTCCAATCTGAATGTCTGTAAACAGAGATAGATCACTAAAATTGGGGGAAACACATTCAAGCCTCTCTTGTCTTGTTTACCACATGTGTCGAGTCAAACTAAAATAAAAACATCTGATTGTTTTCATGCTACGTACGTGTGCTGTATATACTCAATTGCGATTGATGGATCCACATTACGTACTATGCAATTAACTGCGTATGTACGTGCATGACTATATAGATTATGTAATCAATCGTTCACTTAAATTGTAAAGATTACGAGAAGCATGCAAGTAACGATCTACGAAGCCCAATCTCCTCTCCTTTGGCGGTAATTTTCACCCCACGGCGGTTTAATATCCATAAACATTTAACCTTTGACTCAAGCTGCATACAACAAATGCCGTTGTTCAATATTGATTCATGTGGCCGCAGACTCGTTTTCCCTTTGAGTTTCTAGTAAATTAATTGTAAATATATATTTTTTTTATTTTCAACAGCTCCAAGTAAAGGTGTGACCAGTCCTGTCTCTGACGATAATGGTGGAAAAATACCCAGTGATGTGAGTGTTCAATAATAGCTTTACCCTTACCCACAAAATATATGTTTTTAACAATTTTTATTTGGTTCAAATTTAACAAGAAAAATACATTAGTAATGCAAAATATTGCACAAAAATTTTGGCAGAAAAATAATGATGAAGATTAATTAACAAAATATATCCAGAATTTCTTCTGTGTACATGTACTTCAAGATAATGGGGTTGTCAACGTTGTCTGAACATAAGCAGTTACACAGATACCTATACCTTAATTAACCAACCCTCCTGAGGTTCTGGAATGCATTCGTTGATCTGTCTGGGTTGCTCTAGTAACTACTTACATGTACTTGACTAATGTCATGCGAAGACTTGTTCTCATTGCAAATTTTTTTACATCTTAGAATCTATTGTATGAACAGTATCGCGTGAATTAGAAGGCGAATAGGTTTAAGTGTGTTAAAACTGTGAGGCATTATCACTTAGTAATGTCTAGGCACTTAACTGTTTACACTTCACCAACCATGATGCCGCAGGCTGTCATACACCCTACATGTTTAGTTTCAAATAACTGTTCTGTCACGTCTGCATAGTCTAGTCATCAAATGTTTTGTGGGTTTTTTTGTAAAATTAAGTTTTAATCCATTGGCTTCATTGCTCAATTAAGTTTGAAATGTTTTTTATACATGAAGTATGAACTTAGTTGACACCATTTTGTGGCTGGCCTAGAAATGCCATCACATAAATGTATCATGAGAGGTCATTAAACTTATGTGTTGCAGTATAGAACAAATATCTTCAAAGGATTATGTGAAAAAAAAAACGTCTTTGTTTTTTAAATGACAGTGGAGGAAAAATAGAATTAAGATTAAAACTAAATCATTAAACTTATTAAGATGGTTAATTTTATGCCCTGAAACTTAGAAAAGTATGTGTTTCCAAGTAACCACAAATTTTGTATGCCAACTCAGTATCTTTTCATGGACAAGCTGCAAAATGGCCACTGGAGGGTGCTCACTTCCTGTTTCTTGTTGCATGCTGGGCAAATTCTTTACAGCCCATACATGTACATCGCCATGCATTGAAATTTCATTTGCAAAATTCAAATGTGTAATAGTGTGGACCAACATGCCAAGCAGCATCTTGTTGAAAAAAAACCAAGGGCTTAAAAAAATAAAAACATGACAAAATGAAAAATTATATCTACAAATGTACATACATAGCCTCATTTTTTTTTTCAATCTTACCAGAAACACACTACCGTAAAATCTGTATTTGAAGCAGCATTCCTAATAAAAGCCGCATCCATTCATTTTAAATTATTGAGAACTGAAAAATCACAATTCCTCATATGTGTAGATGTTCTAATAGAAGCAACATCCCCTCTGTTGCATTGTACCATTTTAATAGAAACCGCTGTTTCTATTACAGATTTCACAGTATTTATTTTAGTTGGTCTTAGATAGAAACAAATAATATATCCGCTCTAATATGTAAATTCAGAAATTGCTTCTATGGTTTTCTTGCCCTGTAATGTACTTCAACATAATGTGATGCAGTGTTTACATATCTCATCGGGACAAAGCTAGAACACAGCTAATTTTACTACTTTGTAGTAACTTATTGAGCTAACATTTGTTTAAAGGTGTTGCTTCAATTGATTGTCAAGTTCAGAATCACATATCACTAACTTTCACTTATCCATCTGTAATTTGGGAATTATGTAAAAAAAAATTTGATTCATGTCTCGTTTTGTTTTTTTGGGTTCCCTTTTACCCATTGACAATTTCAATTAGGTATATCTCATTTTAATATTAAGTACTGTAAAGGGGTTAATTATTCACTGGGTTTTAATTTTGCTTATTTTGCTGACTGTAAAATAAGCTAAACTCAAACCCAGTGAATATGTAAAATTTAGCATAGAACACATTATCTGAATGATAAAACAGTGAATTTGAAAACCACTGAATATGCCTGAAATGGTAAATCAGCGAAATTTAAACCCAATGAAAATTAGTCATTTTACAGTATTTATGGCAATTAGTGGTTAGCTTATAATCATTTCACTATTTTTTTTTTTGAACTCCGACATTGTACATGTATTACTAGTAAAGACTTCATATTATAGCTATAAATTGTTTCCGTTTGATTATTTAAACGTGTTCAGGGATAAGTTTTTGATGAAAGCAACTGTAACTTTATGTCTTCATGCCCGCAATGTATGTTGACAGCCTGATCGAGGTACAACTTTTTCGTGATTACCCGTACTCTGTAAATTCACATATACATGTATTATCTCTTGAAGAAATTAATGCTGTCTTCAGTATTGTGCACACATCAACAGATCAGTTGATTTCTACACGCATTGTATTTTGACGTGTGTATCCATTTTTTCTGTATCAATCACATTTGGCCGAATTTTTGTATGGGAATTATCTTTTTATAGAATTATTGTGGTTGGCAATAGAAAAATGATTATATTTGCTGACTGCAGCAAGAAATGTGATCAGACAAGCGTACTTATCCAGCATCCACTTATAAGTCTTCTCATTCACGTGCTCAACCAGCTGTCGTATCATTAAACTAATGAAAACAGTAATTGCCAGGAATCAATAATTGACACAGACGATTATTATATTGAGAATAGCTAGGATCTTGTCTCCTGCACTCCTGTCTGACATTGAATAACCTTTGTATTGAGTCCTCTGTGGCACTATTCTTAGGGTGGAGCTACGTCAAATAACGTTCTATGTTGTTATGACGCGCACCACTGTTCCATGTATTTCTATGGGGTCTGTGCGAGCTGCCGTGGAATACCTGTCGAAGAGCCGGTAAAAACGGCCAAAATCAAGAAAACAGGACAAATTCAACTTTGATGTAATTCTGAGCAACCAAATTTATATATGTTATACATATAGGGGTAATCTTGTTACACTGTTCTGGAGTGTCTTAACAACTATCCCAAAGTACATTTTTCTGAGAGTTTTCGTCCCTTGTTTTCACCGTTGCCAAGCGGTGAGATTGCCCGGATGTCCGCCTCGAGAATACTCTTTATGGTTGGTGTGCGAACACTTATTGTTCGGTATTATAAAATAAGTTTTTGAGGGCATTCACCTTTATTTAACCCAATATGCCCATTGATATATCCACATTTCATTGTCATCAAGTTTTAATCAAAATCGGTTATTAATATCAAGTTCTGTCATTTGGGTACAGAATTAATGTTATAAATGTCAGAAAGTAGGACAAAAAGTCTGGCGGGGAAGCCCGTCGGTTGGTGACATGTTCTGTCTGATATGATGCGGCAATCAACACATTCAACACTGCATTGACTAGTCAATTGGAATCTTCTCTATAGACTTGAAGTCCTATTGTTGGTAGAAAATGGAAACTTATTCATCAATTTTGTTTTGAAATGTTGTGCTCCCAGTAGTGGGTGAATGACTTTTGTTCGGCTTCAACAAAAGTTGGTTTAATTACTGTCTTGTATAGTTCTCTACAAATTTTGGTCAAAATTATAAATACTTTTAATCCAATACGTGTCATGTCAGCAGTCAGCGTTCTCCCCAGAGTGTTATAGAGTAGGGCCCCCTAGTTCAGTAATGTTGGATAAAAAATAGAACTCAATTCTCAAAATGCCAAATAAACGAATATATGTGTTTCCAGTAAGGCCAGTAAAAAAAAACTCTCCGTTTCTAGTTTCATGGAAATTTTAAAATTTAAAGGCGGCGAGGCGATTTTTTTTTTTTTTTTTTTTTGAATACTGAGCTAAAATAGGGGGAAATTTGAGACAAGTGCGAGTACAAGTGCATTTTGGAATGCTTTAGAAGGAAAGAAAAACATTCGAGGCGCATAGTTCAAAATGATTGTTTTCTCAGCCTAACCATGCAAATTTATTTTCTATCCAAAACTTATTTGTGGCCAAATGTAAAATAGTGCAAATTACACAAGATACGTGTATAAATAAGGCTTTAATAATTTATTATCCAGAAAATTGGATAAGTTGGGAAGACTTTTCTGTAAACATCATTAAACGTGGGTTTCTTAAAGTGGGGGAGCTGTCAAGTACCCATGCGTCAGATTGCCATAATGTGTCATTGTTTACAAACAAGCGTCTACCCATGAGCCTTTGCGTTTTTAGTGTGTGTTATCGTCGCTTGGGACTCGATTCCCGCGTGCATGTGACGGCCCTCCCGCTTTAAGTAAATGATGTCTGATGAAGAAAAAGAAATTAAATTTGACGTGTTCACCTGTTTTTGAGAATTTTTATATTATATTTATATGCTTTGCTCTGACCATGATAAAATAGAGACGATTAAAATATTGACTGTACATTCTTTAAAAGTTGATAAAAAGTTCTTGATATTTCTTATCAAGTTGTTTCATATTTTCGAGATAGTTTCAAGGTCAATATTAAATTTGGGAAAAACTATTCTTAAAAAGGAATTAAATCTGCTCAGGAATTGCACTCTGAATTAAAAAAAAAATTATTGTTATGCAAATTAGCTTTAGCGACTGTGAAATATTTTATTTTAGGTAGAATTAATTTTCACTGAAAAGACATTATGGATGTTTTGTATGTAAATTATTTTCACTGATTTTGACAAGTTGAATGTGTAAAGTATAGGAAAAAAGATATATTGCTGGATTTTATTTTCACTGAATCATTCCTTCAGCGAAAAATTAATTGCAAGCGAAAATAAAGTATTATACAGTATTTGCCCCAGGGAGATCTCTCTGACAGTTAAAAATTTTCTTTTGATCTAAAATCAGATCACTGAAAAATTTAAAAAAAATTTAAAAGATTTGCTTTCCAAATATTGTCAGTGGAAAAAAATTTCTTCGAATCAGTATTTTATATTAGCCGTAGTTCACTCTTATTAATATCTGCAAATTACTATTTTTACCATGAATTACAATACACATAGAAATGTTTTTTGTTTGAAAAGAAAAATAAACCAGAAAAAACAAACAAAATTATATGGTTGTTCAGATTTAAGCAGAATGCAAGAATCTGTCATCATATGGGTGTCGCATGCTTATCAACGCTGAGCGAGGACTAACCTAGCTTGAATTCTTGCATTTAGAGCAATCAACATCAACCATGTGTATAGTAATCATCAGCTACATCATCCAAGACATTCTTTCTTTGCATCAGTGTGTGTTATGTCTAGACACTACTTTAGTTTGGTTCATTTAATTAAAAATACAAACGGTGTCACTATCCAATTGTTGAACTGATTTGATTTTCACTGTACATTGATTTTGATGGTAAAACCTATGAAAATATGGGTCATTCATTTCAACTAACATAATTATCCTCGCTTGAGTGGAAATTCCAACTCCAAGCCGAAAATAATAGCGATAATAATAGCGAACGAACCTTCGCTAACTAGACAACTTAATACCATCTTAATTTCATTTTTTCAGTGATTGAAAAAATAACATAAAAAGAAATGATCCAGGTATTCTGTGATAAACTAGTAGATTACCTTGACAATCGACAAACAAATTTTTAATAAAGGTTTACTGTCATTAAAGTTGTATCCTTACACGTTTTAAAAAATAGTGCCCAATTTTCTTTGCAAATTAATTTCTGGGGTAGCATTAACTTTTATTTTTTCGTTGTGGGGCTCCACTATTTGTAAACTGCTTTAATTTGTGACAGACAAATTTTTGCAAAATTCGCAAATGTCATTAAATCATCAAATCCTGACAATTGAGCGGTTTACAGTTACTGTAGTGATTTGCTATCTAGCACATAGACCCTCTAGTCTGTGCAACTAGCACATAGACCCCCTAGCCTGTGCAACTAGCACATAGACCCCCTAGTCTGTGCAACTAGCACAGACCTCCCAGTCTGTGCAACTATCACATAGACCCCCTAGCCTGTACAACTAGCACATAGACCCCCTAGCCTGTGCAACTATCACATAGACCCCCTAGCCTGTACAACTAGCACATAGACTTCTAGTCTGTGCAACTAGCACATAGACCTCCTAGTCTATGCAACTATCACATAGACCCCCTAGCCCGTGCAACTAGTACATAGACCCCTAGTCTGTGCACCTAGCACATAGACCCCCTAGTCTGTGCAACTAGTACATAAACCCCCTAGTCTGTACAACTAGCACATAGACCCCCTAGTCTGTGCAACTAGCACATAGACCCCCTAGTCTGTGCAACTACTAGTAGCACATAGACCCCTACTCTGTGCAACTAGCACATAGTCCCCCTAGTCTGTGCAACTAGCACATAGTCTCCCTAGTCTGTGCAACTAGCACATAGACCCCCTAGCCTGTGCAACTAACACACAAATAGTGAAGCAGTAAACGAAAAGTGCACACAACACAGCACACATGAATATCCCACAATACACGATGATAAAATCGCTGTAATTGATATATTCCCGTCTTTTTTGGCATTTCGTGTTGATTAAATTCTCCATACCTTTCATTCATTGTACAGGTGTGTCAGTAAACCGATTAATAACTTTTCTGAAGGCAGCTAACTTTACAAGGATTATATTTTGCGTAATACATTGATTGTTATTTAATCATTATTATTTGAAATAGTTTTTAACAAGTGGTGGTTATCATGCCACGTCCAATATGGGTTCAATATGGGACTCATAGCAACATACATGTAAAATAAATTGTTTATTTATGTGAAATTCGAACGTATACTGCGTGACAACCACCATCATTTAATAATATTTCAACCTGGCAACCAATTAAATAATTGAAATTATAACATAATAAATTAAAAACCAATTTCATATTTCTATTTTACTGTATTTGCTGTATTAGAATACAGACAAGTGTGAATCAAATATTACTGTAACATTAATTGTGTCCTGGATTATTAAAATACCACTTATTGTAGCCATGAATATACGTCAATAAAATGTGTAGACATGCACATGTGTATGTGCTACAATCGCACATTAACTCGCTTATTTACTTGTTAATTTCAATATATCATTATTTTTCCCACATTTCAGTTTTGTTCTATTCTTTCTCTTTATATACATTCTTTTATTAGTCATTTTCACAGTTTTAATCGATATCATATTTCACACATTAATTATTAACCGATTTAATATTAAAATTTGTTCCTTTTCCCTCACTTATGTATGATTTTTTAAACTGTAAATAATTGTTATTTGAGTATTAATAAGAGAAATGTGCTACTAGTAAAGAAAATATGATATGCATATTTTAACAATACCAGAATTTAGTATGTCGGCTCAATTTTCGATAGCATTCAATACCCAAAACATGCATCAAAATTCTAATTTTTTCCACGACTAACTTCCATGTTGAGTTTAAATCTAAAAGAAAGATGAAAAAAAAAAAAATATAATTTGTGAACAGTTTATTATTCAGCATTTTGGCTTTATCTTAATTTTTACTATTTGATCACATTTTGATGCATTTCATGAAAAAAAAAATGTTACGACTCAATCTCTTTCCAAAAGTAATTCTTGTTGTCTGGAAAAATTGATTTGAACCCAATTTGACTGTACTGTACATTTGTAATTCACAGGGACTATATACAGAAAGCACTGTGACTTTCTTTTAAACAAACCTAGAACCCGCTACAAAATCTCTTCATTTGCCCCCCCTCCCCTCCCCGCACATAATGTGCCTCTCATTTATATGTACTTATATAACAAGATGATTAAATGTAACCATCGATGTAGAAAGTTTAGAATGTTACGTACAGGCTGCAAAATTACATTTGATAAAGAGCATTTTTGGAAAGTTGCCAGATAAATGCAATCTTAGTAGATAATGTACTATCATTTGATTAGTGTCTGATAGACTCTATCCACTTTATCTTGGTTCTCCTGTGGCAGACTTGGGTTCTACCTGCAGCTGTGAAACTAACCAATGAGAGTGTACTTTTAACATAAAGCAGTTTTGTAATTTATGTTCTAATTGGTTGTATATGTGAACAGTTTGTAACACACATTGTCTGTGGTTATATTTGTGGACAGTGAGTGACACCTGATTAGTTTGTGCTGGCCAGTTTGTTACGTGCATCCTCATTGGTTGTATTTATGGAAAGTTAGTGAAATCGCGAAAGTTTATGTCTTGCGAAATTAAAGCTGTTAAAAGTACTTCAAAGATGCAAGAAATGCTAAAATGATTGTCATGGAAAACAAAATATCCTTTGTTGCCTATAATTTTGTGTTTTTGGAAGATATGATTTATTTCTTTTTTACATAAAAACTGTAAAACCAACTTTTTTTCCATGCATGTTTTTAATATTTTTCTCATTTATTTGTGAAATGTAACCTTTGATTTTCCGATATTTTTCTAAATGTTCAACCAGTCGTTTAGCTAATGTTTTATCGGGTACAAATTCATCTTAAATGCATTAATTACACACTGGGTTTTAATTTCGCTATTTTCGCTGAAAGTAAAATCCGCTAAATTAACATGTAACATGAACATGTAATATAATATTAAAACTCATTGTTACCTTAACAAATTTGTGAATATACTCAAAACATCAAAATATTGAAATTAAATGTCAGTGAAAAAAAATGCTTTTACAGTAATATATACAATAAATGCACATAATTTTGTACCAACGTTTTGACGGGACAATTTTAAGGGCAGGGTTATTATAATCTCGTCTGAAAAAAAAGATTGTTATATTAAAAGAAAACAGCTTTGCAGCTGGATACTATTTAATGATTTTAGTGGTCAAGACAAAAATGGATGCCATGGTTACTAAAATGCTAATTGTGTATCCCAGAATTGTCACAACCATTCATAGTGAAATTAGAAACGGTCAAGTATATAAAATTGACATTATTATTATAGTTCTTAATTAACTTTAATTCATTTTTATATTAACGAAGAGTAAACATTAATAAACTTTAATCGTTGCAACTAAAACAAAAAATATTGATTCATGTGTGTTAATTATCAAAGATGGCAGCCGAATATTGATCTGGTAAAAACAGACTTTTTTCTAAAATTCCTCCCCTGATATGCAGATTTCATTGAACCCTTTGAATGCCAAAGTCAACTTAATCACTTTTCACAAAAAAGAGCGGGCATTTTTTTATTTTATTTTATTTTTAATCCTTGTAAAACTGAGCGAAAATTACTTGGATGGTATCAAATGAGTAACACAGGATAAATTGTTAGATTGTATATTTAGCTACAAACGATATTTAGAAAAGGATCGTATGTAATCATAGTACTTAGTTATTATTCAATATAACCAGATGTTTGAGACAAAGTATCTTTGCTCAATAATCTGAGATATAACTTGAGTGAGAATTGTAGAAAATAGTACGCAACCCGTAGCGACTAAAATGATAGAATATTACAAGCACGTGAAATGGCAATCATCAAAAATTACGAGAACAGTTGATTCATTCCATGCGGTCCCATTCGTCCCATTCTAACAACACACGCCCTCGAACTGAAAAGTAATGACATCAGATAAAGACGCCAAAAAAAAAAAAGTCAGGAGAGACAACAGTGACATTCAATGTCCAGAACTGTCGCCTAGCACAAAAATATTTAAAAAAAAAAAAAAAAAAAAAGATAAAGACGCAAATGTTTAGCGAAGTGATCCATGTATTCTTTTTTCATACATGTACACCACGTGACCTGACAAATACCCTCTATTCACTCATTTAATGCATCATGCAAATGATAATGTATGTCAACAAATTCTGTGGATGGCCCTTTAATAGATGTAATATAATGTATAATATATATTACCAACATAAGCTGCTACAATCGATCACTGTCTTATTAGTTCTAGTAATTTAGTTCCACATCTTACCTTGTATTGTATAGCTTTTCTTTTTTGGCTTCTACTACATGTGCATGAATCCAATTATTGCCGATTTAATCAGACGTCAGCTTAAATTTCATTGGTTTCAGCTGTTGACGTAAAGTCTGTTCTATTTCTGATTTCTGTCACAAAGCTGATTTCCTAGTCTACCTGTCATATGCTTGGTTGTCAAATTGTCTCACGCATGTTCGTCAAACAAAATTTTGCTTGTAGCCAATCAGAAATCTGCATTTGTCACATACATGGTGCGAATTAGAATTCTGCATTCATTACATAGCCAATCAGAGATCTGCAATTGTTACAGTATGGCCAACCAGAATTCTACATTTGTCACAGTATAGCCAATCAGAATTCTACATTTGTCACAGTATAGCCAATCAGAATTCCACATTTGTCACATAGCCAATCAGAACTCTGCATTTGTCACAGTATAGCCAATCAGAACTCTGCATTTGTCACAGTATAGCCAATCAAAATTCTACATTTGTCACATAGCCAATCAGAATTCTACATTTGTTACAGTATAGCCAATCAGAACTCTGCATTTGTTACAGTATAGCCAATCAGAATTCTGCATTTGTTACAGTATAGCCAATCAAAGTTCTACATTTGTTACAGTATAGCCAATCAGAATTCTGGAGTCCAAAAAATCATTATCCATCTATTTGAGTACTGTTATGTTTAACATGCCATACCACCTTATGTTTACTCATATAGTACACAAAATAATTTTGGATTAGTACTATGAAAACTCATGCTGAAATTGGAGACACACAGTTCTTCTCATATTCATTCTATATCAATTGTGTCAACACCAGGTATCTTATAAACCCTTTAGCATATTGCATGTTGAAAACCCACACAGATAACAGAAATGAATAGAAAAAAACATGTGTTAGAAGGCAATGTGTTAAGAATTGCATTCTCTGTATGGCAAGCGTCATTTTACGATAAGAAATTTGATTAATATCTTTATAACTTCTTATAGTGGCATCTGCCAATTGAATGATCTTAAAATAAATGTACAATATATTGATGTATTGTATTTGTGTGTTTTTTTCTCTGAAATTGCCTCATATAGAGTGATAAACGATGCTGAGTTGCCTACAATTTAGTTAGGAATGACTGATTGTCTGTCATCTGCAGTTGTCAACTTGTCTGGAAAAAAAACTTTATTCATATTTGCTTCATTATAACAAAGTGCATGTGAAGCAAAAACTGTTGGAGATCCACTTCGCTCCGCTTCGCTCTGCTAGAACTGCCATTTTGAGTGTGATTTTCTGTGTCTTCACATATTAATTCTTATGTGTTTTTTTTTGGTTGAACTGATGTTGCTCAAACTTTGCAGGCAGGTCACATCTTCTCTCTAGTTAGGGGGTAAAATCTGAAAAAAATCCTGGCCCATCGATGCCACGGCAATAGCCAAAAAAAACTGATTTTTGAACAGCTTCGCGCAAAATGCATCTCCTCCCACAAATCTCAGACATAGCTCATTCTACTCAGCTTGAGTGTGGGTACAAAGTTACTATACTACTACTTTTTAACTCTTCTGTGATTGTTTGGGCTGGGTTGGGCTGGGCTGATTTTGTTCATATTTGGCAAGGCAGGTCATTCCGTCAATCTGGTTGGATGGTAAAATTGGAAAATAATTCCTGACCCACCATTGCTATGGCAATAGCCAAAACAATACTTTTGCTCCAAATGTATTACTTCCTACCAGTCTTGTAATAGTAATGCTTTTTATTTTGGCTAAGTTGCGCACCAACGAGTGATCACCGGTGTTACCAGTGTTATACTGTATCAACTTAGAGAATCTAGAGTAGAAAATACAATTACAAAATGGTCTGAAATAATATTTATAATTATAACAGCGAAGTACACGCTAGTAATAAAGTGAAGTGACTTCTGAAGACTGAATGCCCTATGCAAACTTTGTGTATGGTTCTCATTTTTGTTATAAACCGACGTTAGCTTCACATTCTTGTCTGGCTAAGGAAATAGCCGAAAACATGTTTGTTTTTTGAGCGGAGTTTATTCAGATTTTGTTCATTTCTATTTTGGGTGAGTGATCTTCTTGAGAATCGTTAAGAAGATAAGATACTTTGATATTTTCTTTGTGATGACGTCATACATGTATAGGTGTATACAGTATTTTCTACTTGTACATACATACATACATATACATACATACGTGTATATTCAGTGGTTTTCTATTTTTGGAATTTGTTCTTCTACTTGAAAACTGCTGCAGTGTACGTCGTTTCAGATCATTCATTTACAAATCAAATTTGTTGAATAACTCTGAATACATTTTTCAGATGCTCGCCTAACGACAGGCATGTTTACATGTTATTTGCATGTTATTTACATGTTACTTGCATGCTATTCGCATGTTTATTCCATGTTATTTGCATGCTATTTGCATTTTATTTACATGTTATACTTGCATGCTATTTACATGTTATTTGCATGTTATTTACATGTTATACTTGCATGCTATTTACATGTTATTTGCATGTTATTTACATGCCATTTACATGTTATTTACATGTTACTTGCATGCTATTTACATGTTACTTGCATGTTTATTCCATGTTATTTACATGTTACTTTGCATGCTATTTACATGTTACTTGCATGTTTATTCCATGTTACTTTGCATGCTATTTACATGTTACTTGCATGTTTATTTTATGTTATTTTTACACTATTTACATGTTACCCTGTGTTTATACTCTGTGTTTATTACATTTATTTTATGCTGGATCATTATAATATGATTAATTTGATCATAGACAAACACCTCTGTTATTAATGTGAGCACATGTGTAACTAATATAGCAGATACAATTTTAAAATCAAATTTTGACAATAATTTTCACTCAGATTTACCAGAAATGTGTTTCCAGTACTGTTACAATATTAACACATCTCTCACCACTTTAAAGTCTCCATGGATAGCATAATGAATGGGAAGAAATGGCATCAGCTGGCAATGTGTTAATATTGACTGCCATGATATTGTGCAAGGGGTAAATATTAATTGTACATGTACATGTAGTAGTGTGGATGCCAAACAAAACAATGAATTCATTCTAGGCCTGTGTTGTTCATAACATTGTAACATTGGTGCTGTGATATTTTGTTAAAATTTTGGTGAAAAATATTATAAATATTGAAATACATTAATAAAAAAAATAAAAAAATAACTAACAACTTATTTAGCTCACAGACGTGTACACAATACAGAATGCATTATGAATGGTAATCTTGCTAAATGCTTGCTTATAATTCATCTCAGTACCAGGTTGAGGGCGTTACTTTCAAAATTAAAATGAAACTGATTTATTACTGAGAATTGATGCTAAATTTTAACCTTTTCTGACTTGATATTCCTGGAATAAATTGTTTTGAAATGAAAAAAAAGGTTGAGGTGTTGACTCTTAAGAAACCGGGGTGGGGTTGAAAAAAATCTATTGAAGAGAAAAACAAATTATGCTTGAGTAATTACTTAATTAAAAAATTCTCCACAACTGAAATAAAAATAAAAACAGATTGAAAAAATAAAATCTGCAGTAGCTGTATGTACTTGTGTTTTTTTTAAAGGCCCAGGTATACTATAAATACGCCCCTAAACAATAGGGATTATTTCCTTGCTTGTCATGCTGTAGTAAACAGCTCCAGCCAAGCTCCGGTAAAAACGTGTTTTCTCTAACTTACAGGTCAATTATGTCATGCCAAAGTGGATGTATGTAACTATGAATATCGCAGCAGTGACTGTGCATAGTATTTATGACAATAAATAGTATACGAGCTGAGATTTTGGCGGATAAAAGTCAAAAACACAAACCGGGGAAAGAGAAGCGCTACTAATCTTGAATAATAAACTACTGTCAATCAAAGTCAAAGTTGGACTGCTGAAACAGGATGCGTCATAGGCTATGCAAGTGATTAACAACACTCATTAGCATAGCCACACCTCCAATTCACACTTGCCCGGGGCAAGTGAATTGGGCCTTTAAATGAAGCGTTGGTGATCACCTCAAACATTTAAATACATTTAAGTGTTTGAGTAAACAGTGCAACATTTAACCTTTTTTTTGTTTGCACTTCCCAGTTTATTACACACAATGGGAATTTTTGCAGTTAGTCTGTCTGTATGTGTGCATGTGTGGTACCAACGTTGTGATGACTTCAATTGAATTTTACACCGACTTGTGTTGACAGAACCTACATTGTGACGACCCTCACTATTTTCATAATTTATATTAATATTTAATAGAATTTAAGTCAAGTTTGCGTAGCTTAGGTTTAGTAAAGGTATGGTTCAATTTATATTAATATTAATATAATTGTACCATACATGTACCTACCCCCTTTACTAAACCTTAGCTTCACAAACATTTCTATGTTAAGTCATGGGATATTCAACTTTTATTAATTAAACTTCTACATTGAATTGCATTGTAATTGAGTTTAATAATTAAAACACAACCTTATATAGGAACGCATTTTATTCAAGTTCATATCACAACTACATGTACATGTGCATATTAAAAGTTAATTCAAAGTGTGTCGTTACAACAGTGGTAAGACATGTATGAGTGCGTGTGTCTGTTCATTCAACTGATATCTCAAGAACCACATGTTGGTTTTTGAAGAAACTTGATGCTTAGATGTTCTGGGCTAAGGCCGCAGATTTGATTAGGTTTTGCATATTAATTACCTAATTTGCATCCTACATGTAATACTGTAAAGGGGTTAATTATTCACTGGGTTTTAATTTGGCTTATTTCGCTGACTGGAAAATGCGCTAAATTAAAACCCAGTGAATATGTAAAATTTAGCATAGAACACATTATCTAAATGATAAAACCGTGAATTTAAAACCCAAAGAATATGCCTGAAATGGCAAATCAGTGAAATTTAAACCCAGTGAAAATTAGTCATTTTACAGTAAGCTAATTTTTAGCTGTTCATTGACTGATATCTAAAGAACCACTCATTGGATTTCGATGAAATTTGGTACATAAATGCTCTGTACTAATACACAGTTTTGGGTAAAAATCTGGTCATATTAATCACCTAGTTTGCATAATTAACCAGTTTCCAGTTTTCACACTGATATCTCAAGTACTAATTATTCCATTCCAATGAAACATGGTATATAGATGCTCTAGAAAAATGCACAGACCTGATTAGTTTTGGTTTAAAGTCTGTTCATATTAATTCTCTAATTAGCATAATAATTCATAACTTTTTGATTAAAATAACATTTCAATGAATCTTGGTACATAGATGGTATGTGACATTGCGCAGACCTCATTAGTTTTACACTCAAATCTGTGCATATTAATTGATTTGAATAATTAGTTAGTTTCAAGCTTTTCCATTAATATCTCAAGTAAAAGTAATTTTGAATTAACTTTTAATGTGTCTCCAATACTCTCAGCACACAGGGGTTCTTTCTAAGCTTTCCTTGATTTTCTTATATTCTGCAATATTTCTGGAAATGAATCCCAATTTTGGAGCAAACAAATAAAATTTATGTCAATTTTCAGTTTTTACTCAAAAGATTGGGCTATTTTTGTCCCAGTCTTCTGAAGGAAAGTGCAGACTAAATATGAGACTATTTTGTGAATTTGTAATGAGAAGAGGGAACTGGAGGTGAAAAGGTTATTCTCTCACTTGTGCATGGTATATTGGGGGACAGATCAGATAAGGCACTCTGTGATTATTAATACAGGTTCCTTTATCAAAATAGCATGTACAGGTACTTCATTCTGCAATGGCTTAATCTCACAAGTTGTATTTAATACACAGATAAGTGTACCATTCAAGCGAATGCTTATCTGTGAATTCTGTTTTCAAAGTAGACGACCTGCAGCTGATAATCAATATGCCAGAAGATAGGTATGATGCAATGCAAATCAGACAAGCCTGCATTTAAATAAGATTTCCAGCTTCTGGTGAGATCTCTCTCATATGGACTAAGTTGAGAACATTCAGAAACATGTGACAAGGGACACTGTCCTGTCCATTTCCAACTAATCCATTATGGAAATTGATAAGTTCGCTGTCGGAAATATCTGACATGCCGTATATGTACTACATAGAACAAGCAGAAAACACACCAAGGTGTGGTACACAATTCATACACTTTATTATTATACATCTGTCACTGTAACACCATAAGTTACAGCGTGCCATAATTTTGCGGTATTTTACAGGGTAATTTCATCCTACCATATAAGGAAATACGAATTTCAAATATGGAATGATTGCACGCGTAAGCGTAATAATAAAAACAAACATGGCTGCTACCAGGGTTTACCTGGACGCTGATTCTGTTCTAAAATTTCTGGATTTCGGCAGTCTCATGATGTATCATTGGAAGGAAAAGATGTATAATAATAAGGTTATTACGAGGATACCGCAAAGTACGCCGTCGCATCAACCTCCGCTGCACGTCTGTCAATACTGCCGATGTACTGTCTTCGTGCATACTTTGAGGTATCCTTATAATAACCTCATACTAAGATAACAGACATTTTTACACAAAGGGTGATCCTGTTGAAAATATTAATCTCTCTTAAGTCAAAACTTGTTCTGATTCCACAAAACGAAATACAATTACAATGAACCAGAGTCTCAGACTCAAATTATTACACTTATCAATGACAATAATGTGTGAAGCATATACGTTATAAATACAAGCAGTAAACCAAAGATTTGCGTTATTAAGTCAATATAACTGGTTCAACCTCATGAAAAGTAACACAATAAGTTCACATGAATTGTCAAATGTCCAGTAAAAGTTATTATAAAACCAAGTTCAATTCAACACTTTTCGGCTTTTTGTGCTATGAAACATTTCAAGTAAATAGTGATGTAATAATAATGAATATCTTGACCATTCCCGGTATGTACATGTATACCTTGTATGTATATCTAGTAATCTGAGAATGACATATAATTCAGAATTAAATTAATTTGATTAAAAATATAAATTAAAATTTAAAGAAATAATAAAAAAATGTTATATTCAAATTTTAATATTTTTGCTTTGAAAATCATAACAATACATTGTATATTCCTTTTTGGAAACATAACTTTGTAGTCATGGTTACTATTTAAAACTTACTATTATTGCTAAACATATGATCTCTCATGTGATACATGTACTGGTACTATAGAATTCTGAATATTACCTGTGACATTCTCATTTTTATCTTATCACTAGAGATCTAGCAAGGCGCTGACAAATTGTAAAAATGTCTGTGTCACCAAATTTGAAGGCACGTAAAATGTCTGGCTATTAACAAATGTAAATGACGCTTATACATGTGCATGTATATCCACCTGGATGATAATAATCTATTTGCATACTAAGTATTAACCCCTATGAGCTGACACATTACTGACTGTTTAATTTGTGCTACAATGTAAATGTAAGTAAACAGATACATGTATCACGTATTTTGACCATGGACATACCTCATTTATGAAGTGCATCATGTACCCTTATACTTTGAAATATAAATGTCACTTTATTTCATTCCATACAAATTTTGTCGAATAATAAAAACACAGTATATATTGTCATGCTTGTTCCGAATTGATTGCATGAATGCCCATATTTGGTTGATATATGTACATGTATGTATTTAGTATGTAACATTTCATGCAAGTAATGATAGTCATCTGTACTTTTATCCAATTAGCTATCAGTACACGTACAACAGTGATTTATGCTTATTGAAAATGTTATTGATTTATTTATATGATTATGAAGAAAAGAATCTACATATGAAAATATGACTGCTGTCAACGCTGCTCCTTGTAAACATACGTCTCCTAATTGGTATTTACCGTACTAGACCGTGTTAGCGCCCAGTGTCCTCAACTCAGAAACTTTTTAAGGGGTAGGCGCTTACCCGAGCACCTTCCACGAAAAATAGTGCAAATGACAGTTTTAATTCACCATGTGCCAGATTGAGGGGGATATTACGTCTTTGAGGGAAAATAAAATTACAAAATTACTTGTTGTCATTGACTTTCACAATGAAGAAACAGAAATGGTCACAAATTATTTGCACATTTTATTACGATATTAATTACGTACCACCTCCACCACATTGCACAAATCACTCACTATACACAGTTCATTCAAAAGCAATAACTATAAACATTGTTAACAGTCGTAGCTACATGTAGTAGTTTATCTTCCCAAAAAATTGAATATAATTGTAACAGTTGTTTGAACTTAATATCGGTACTAACTATCCTGTAAATGTGCTTTCCTGGAATTCTTCTTGAGTATATTTAGAATATTTGGCATTTCAAATCAAAACTGATCACTGGTAGCCTAATGGTTGCATCGGGTTCATGGCAGGTAGCCCCAAGTTCAAATCCTACTATCAAAAGTGTCAACCCCTACAATGGGTGAGTGTGCCACAGACTCAATGGGAGGGCCTAATCCACTGGCCGAGATTCATTCACTAATGAATGCGACTTTGGGGGAACCTTTGTTAATGTCCACAGGTTCTTGTGTTCGACAGAGCCTGGTTGGCGCCAGGATAGTGCATTAAATTGCCATTTGATAGAGAGATGGCCGCACAGCCCTGTCATGTAGTTCCAAACATGAATCTGACTTCTGTGTCAAAAATGCACTATATGTCAGCACTTACAATTTGCAATTCACCACCAGACTTTATCCCCTAATTTGTTTGCACTTTTTTTCTTATATTCTTCAATATTTCTGAAATTGAATCCTTAATTTTGGAGCCTAAGGACAAAATTTGAGTTGATTTTCAGTTTTTACTCAAAAAATTTGACTATTTTTGTCCTAATCCACTGAAGGAAAGTGCAGACTATAAATGAGATGAAAAGGTTAATAAAGGTTAAAGGTTAATGCAGACTTTGTACATTGGAGCAGATGGGACAAACACCTTTTTTGGCTACAATGTCGCTATGCAAGACTTGTACATGTAAATCAAAATTCCCCATTATAGGGTAGTTTGCGATGAGCAGTCATTTTTCAGTACCATTGCATTCTAAATTTATGGGACATTTATTGCCACTGGTTACAAGAAAACTTTGAATGTGGAACATTTTCTACTTCCTGAGTTATCTGTGTTGAGCCTGTTACAAAGAACAATTCATAACTAAACTGCACTGCGTGATGGGAAACTGACCGTGAAGTTCCAATATTTTTTAATGCCAAAGACAACTTTTGTCACATGCTTTTCTATAATTTGTCAACAATTTTTGTCATGATCTGTACAAATAATGAAAATTAGCAAAAAAATTATGTGGAAGTATGTGAAAATTTGACAAATGTTGCAGGAAAAGTTTGGCGGGAAAATATAATGTTCAAATAGTTGAATTATAATACTTTGATTGTCATAATGTTTTTTTCTTTTGGTGCAACATTTTGCCTTTTCCTTTATGTATTTTTTTTCTATATTTTTGAACCAAATAGACATCATTTCGTACTTGCTCGTGCGCATCACAGTTGTTATATAAAGTTGTTAAACTGTACACCAACCAAGCTAAATAATGAACAGATGGTAGTTGTTTCTATGGTTCACTTGAGACTGCGACACATGTTCGTGTTTGAATTGATTCACCATCTACAAATAACGCATCAAGTATATTGTCATGGTAACCGAGTAGTTTCACCTGCCTCATACAGGATCAGTTGAGTGCATTGGTAAAACATGTGACAAGCATTTGTAGATACATGTACGACATCAGACCACACTAACGCCTGTGAGAATGGTGTATTTTTTGTCAGCAAGATCAATACTGTGAATTCGCAAAGTTCACGCCTTCTTGCAATGAGGTCAATGAATATTCATTTTGGTGGTCATGGTAACACCGTCAATCAAAGCTGTGTTTGCATTGTCGGCGAAATCACAGACTGTTTTCAACAAGATGATAAACATTGGACAGAAATAAATTCTGCCGAGAATGGTTACTCTTTGATGGCTGGTACTATCCGACATTCCTGCAATTTCATTGGTTCCAACAAAAAAAACGTCGAGCGGAGGGCGCAACTCATGCGACCTTGTCAGGCTACGAAAGTGTTGGCACAATATGCTGTAACGTGCGTGCTTATTTTGATTATATGTACAGGCAAAACTTGGCGATCAAATAATCTATATCACTGTCAGATTTAACTCCCCTTACTTAAACTTTTTTTCATTTTACTTGCTAATAGAAGGTTATCTGAAGTTTCAAATTTCTAATATCATCTGATTACTTTTGTAATACGATAAACATTGTCGGCACATGGATTAAATTTCAAAATTATTAATTAATTGGTAAAAAATTCAATTGTTTTTGCAACTTACAAATTATTAGGTAATCGCTGTGAAACATACACAAGCTTGAACATGCAATAGAACACATACACACAGATATGTAATAACATTTTCGTTCATTAAATCAAATAGTTCTACGTGCAGCAATCTAATATTGTTTCATTTTTTCAAATGAAATATACACATATATAAATAATCCATGAGCAATTCAGTTGACACCGGTCATCAGCTAAGGCTCTCACTTGGATTGATTAAAGCTCTGGTGATAATGCCTCAACAGGACATCTTATTTTCAGATTATTAAATTCTACTAACAGCTAACTTGTGTTCCTTGGCCATGGCTTTACAAAATCCTACCACTGCCACCCCAGGCCTGTATAGTGAGTGAGTACAATATGGATCTGTTTTAAAGAATAAGAAAAGACATATAGTGTGGGCTGTAGTATGATGACATGGATAAATCATACATCTGTTAAACTGACTACTTCTGGCATGCTGGCCAATTGTCTATTGACCAGTGATCAGATTTGGCACTGTCTTGATCAACTGAATCTGTGTAAAGGCCAAAATGATGGCAGACTCCAATTGACTATCACGATTTTATAGAACTATACTTGTGAATCATGAATCTTTTAAATAATGAAATAAAGGTTTCACTCTATTTACATCTATTTGATAAAAGAAATGACATCAAATTATTATCTCGACACCGACTTAGTAGTTACAGTCATTAGTTACAAAATATAACTGGGCAAAAACCAAAGAGCAAAAACTCCAATTAAAGGTACCCCGGTAGACTGCAAAAAATGCAACTTTCTAGATGATGAAATCTACTTTCTAACCTCTTGTGTCATATACAGAGAAGAAAAGAAGAAACTATTTTGAATTCAGCAATTAACTAAGTACTGATAGTACAAATACATTTGTTTATAATACCAGCATGAATACTAATTATTTAAATTCATTTACTGTTACTAGTATTATATTTCTGAAACTCTCACTTGCCAAATGCAGTAGTTTATTTTATTTTTAACTTTTTAATTTAGTTTTGTTCTTATTTTTGTATTATTTTTGTGACTAAGATGAAGTAAACACTCATTCAGCTCATGCCGAAATCAGGTCCCTATTGTTTTTTCATTTCAGTGTAATAAAGATTAACTCTTCTGTGAATTTTTTGGCTTGACCAATTTCGGTCAAACTTGGTTTAAGAAAGTCACACTGTCCCACTAGTTAGTTGGCAACAGCCCAAAACTGTTTTTTGAATACTTTCTCACCAAATGTATCACCTACTACATGTACCAGTCTTGTAATAGCAGTTTTCAAATGATTATGCTTTTTATTTTTGTTAATGTGGGCACCGACAAGAGATCACCAGCACCAACATTGTTACATTTTATCAACATAGGTCCCAATGCAACTTTGAATGAACTGTAAATACAGTTGCAAAACAATTAAATAAAACGTTCGTCATCTTATCGAAATCTAGGTTAATGAGTTAACTTTCAAAAGACGCACTACATGTACATGTTTTGAGCAGAGCGGATCGAAAATCAGCCTTGTTCTATTGCGATTTTTTTTTATAATTATTTATTATTTTTTTATAGTTATTTAATACTATGTTTATGGTTTGGGATAGATATTGGGAACATAATTACCAATTTGAAGTGAATTCAAACTGTGGCCATTTCATAGACAAATCGCTATTAGACATGGCTGAAACAAATTTATGTGCGCGAGGTTGGGAGAATTTGACTGAAATGACGTCTCATATACTGGCATGGCTTTTATATAGCCAAAACCTATTTTAGCTACAACTTCCAGAAATATTTATATTAATATTAATAATTCCTTATGATAGTTATTAAAAGGAATATTGCGTAAAACCACAAACAATTTGAGATATTGGTGTATTTTGCGATAGTCTGCCATGATGTCAAATGGTTAATCTGCTTGCATGGACCAATCAGATTGCCAGGATTTTAAAGTACTGCTTTAATAGTACACTGAACTGTTTGGTACAAATGTTTTTATACGTGTTTCATTCTAGCTGTTGTTGGTCATGCAACATGTTGATATTACATGAACGATTGAAGGTGCCCGACAGCAAAAGTGCCTGATGACTACAATACACGTAATTTCAACTTCCATTTACACTAGAGATGAGTATTCGCTGAACAAGATTCAAACATGACTCGTTCAAAACATAACGATCTCTAAGAACTACTTCCGATTTCTAGAAAATAGGCAGACGTAAAATTTCGATCAACTTTAAAAACACATTTCTGACGAAAGATCAAAGCAGGTTGAAATTTCACGATAATTCACAACATCAATAAACTATGTGTACATGTATGTGTATGAAGCTTTTGAACACTGAAGTCAACTTTTGTCACCTTTTGCGAAAGAAACCTAAAAAAATTTTTTTTTATGTTTTCAAAAACTTGGTTTGGACTTGTACCTGATGGAAAGTTATGTTTATTTGGTCGAAAACGAAAAAATAAATTACAGAAAAGTACAGAATAATAATTTGCATAAAAACATTTGTTGTTCAACACATGTACAATGTTGAAAGAGTGGTTAATAAACAGTCATTTCGGGGAAGCGCTGGAGATCGTTATCTAATACGTGTTAAAAGCATGCAGTGGATTGAGTGTCTTAGGGGCCGTTGGATAAATAAAACATACGCGCAGCAAACGTAATCTCTTCTTTCAGAGAAAAGCGAGGGTTCAATAGTCATAAATATTACTGTGTGCAAATATTGTTTGTTTCATTTTGTTTGCCTTTACAAACTTTTATTTAGGGTATAGTGTGAATGTCAAATATAGATTACACTTGCTATAGTTTTAATTATTCATGGTCTTTTAATGTTCTGACTGACTGACATTGACAGACTTTGTGCCAACAAGATTCAAGATAAAATGTGCCTGAGATAAAAACTGAGAAATTTGAAAAAAGTATAATCCATTAGCCTGATAGAACAATGGCAGGGATGTCTTTTTTGCTTTCAAAGACTGAGGTTCTTTCATTATTATGCCATTTGAATACTGAAAATGACCAAAAAAATGTTGTCTTTATATATTTTAAATTTTTGATGGGTAACATGAAATAAAAAGTCATGTTATTATTGGCAATGAATCCTGATAGTATTGAAACATAAAAAAAATTACTTTTCAAAGATCATCGCGTACACATATGTCACATTTGTGTTGACTGTTTTCCGTTGTCATTCAGGTTAAATTTGAATGTTCTGTACTGAGCAATACATTACCACATTACATATGTGGATTTATTTTGGGACCAGTGTTTCCCTCTTAGGACACACAGTTGTAATACAACTATATATGACTGTGTTGATTTTGGATGCCTACTACCGGTATATATCAGTCTGTATAGAGATCAGCATGCAGTTTTGGACAACACGTCTTATTGCATAGAAACGTAAAAGCTGTTGGCCCTAAATGCAAGCTCCCGTTCTTGATGCCCGTAAAAGATCACAGTGTCGTTGTTACAATGAGTAATCGATTTTCCATGCTATTTCTGAAATCTTCTCTAAAGAAACCTGTAAATGGAACTGGCTCTGTAGGTCCTCCAAATAAATAAAGAAATAAACAAATTTGGTAGATAATATTTGATGTATCGTGAAACATGATTGTACAATTTTGTAATTGATTATTTGAGCATGAGTCGATGCCTCGTGTGTGTCTGTATTTGAACACCTTTATGATGGTGTATGTGTTGTCACGGACACTGATTTTTTCTTTTACTGTTGACATATGAGCATTATTTGTTCTTTTTTTATGCTTTTTTATTGATTTCCTCTCAGCATTTTATTTTTTATTTTTCTCAAACCAGCTGCTCCCTCAACAAAAGTATTGGTTCAGCCCTTAAACATTATACTTGCGCACACACACACAGGTTTTTATTTTATTGGAGTTGGCGTCATCACAGTTGCTCTTGGGACATTAACTCGTTATTGCAGCAATAAACACTGGTTAGACCTTGCCACCATGCAGATGCAACTGAACTACCTTATTTATTTATTTGATAATCTTGCTGTAATTGCATTCGTAAACTCATACAATCTATTTACCAATTTTTGCAGAATGTTGCGTGTTGCTATAGCAACAATATTTTATTTTTCAACAAAATATATTAATTCTGAGTTTAAGTTAATTAAACACTATTGCATGAAGATCGCCAACCATTGAAATGTTAATCTTTTCACCACTAGGTCCTTATTGTCATCACAAATTCACAAAATAGTCTTGTTTATAGTCTGTACTTTACTTCAGAAGATGGGACAAAAATAGCTAAATTTTTTGAGTAAAAACTGAAAATTTACTCATATTCTGCTGGTTGGATTCATTTCCAGAAATATTGAAGGACATATTTGGGCAAGAAAGTCTGGTGGTGAAAATGTTAACCCTAATCAAAGAAACTTTTAAAATTTGGGCTAAAATGTTGACTATTGAGACCGTCGATAAAAATGAAACATGGAGTCGTCCGTCATATCCAGACAATTCATTACAAATTACTTTAATCCGCTCACATATTAAAATGTAAAAATAGCTCTGTACATTTACTGTAATTACAGTCTTGCATGCAGGACCTTATGTACACATTCCCATAATGCAATGCAATTTAATTTTCAAGTCTGCGGAAAGATGATTGGTGATCTAATGCAAACAATATGGATAATTCTTTACCATGGTAACCATAGATATGTCATAGCATTTCAATCTTTAGGCAATATTGTATAAATTGACGAGATGATCAGTTTTGTCGTTTGATGTTTAGATACGTGTAGGGATGGTTTGAGGAATTCAATTTTATGGTTTTAATTCAATGCTTTGCAGAAATATTATCTGTTATGGCAACAACAAATGCATTAAGTTTGCTTTATAATTGGATGGCATTGTCTATGCATACGTTGTCAGTAAGGTGCACTTTCCACATCTACAAAGCAGTACTGAAGGATTTCCTTCATGTGAGAAATGTGAGAAATTCAATATTTTTCTCGCTCTAAAAAATAAATTTATGACTCTTTATTTTATAGAATTTATAGACATGCTTTTTTAAAAATTTGTTCCCACAAAATTCAAATATCTTCTTTCTCATCAAATGTTTAATACCCAATCTCAGAATACATGTACATATACAGTGCACACTTCAGTAAGAAAAACATGACAATACTATTGGTAAAACCTTTTACTTTCATGAAACTTGTGATGTTTCCTACCAAAACAGCACAGCATTTGAGACATTTTTCTATTTATTCTAAAATTGCTGTGTTAGTTTGAGTCACAATTTGTTACAAGTCAACAGGGGTTTTGTTAAGAGCCGCCCGCCGGCCATATGACCGGCTACAAGCCCAAATCGGTCATCTACTTTTTGGTCTCCACCAACCGCCTACAGCAGTCTCGCTGCAGCGCTTTTTACTGCCAAAAGCCTTTTTATTTTTTGGGGGCCTGTTACAGGATGATGTTGTTAAATGCATTTGTGAAACCCATGAGTCAAATTACATGTATGTGAATTTCTTTTGTCAAAGCTATGCAAATTCATTTGGTATTCAAGTTAAATGATCAAAATTTAGAAAATTGATAAAAATTTATCTCCATATAATTATTTCCTTTCTCATACATGTATAAGCATGATGATTCAAGTGGAATGATTCCGAGAATTATGTGAAGATACGAAGATAAATATCGAATATAATAACATTCTTAAGCCTAATATGCAGTCATCATAGTAAAGTCTCCTTTGAAAGCAAGATATTCCAACCATCTGTACCCTATATAAAATTTGTATACAAAAAAGGTACATGTTTAGATATTCAAGAAATAGGAAATATAAAAAGAATGAAAGAACAGTCTGTAATTTATTTAGGTTTTCCATGTTCCTATAACCTTTTCACAACAGGGCTTTTTACCTTGCCCGTACCATCAAAGATGGAAGTGAAAGGTATATTAATTAAGGGAAAGATTTTGTCCGGCGTTGTTGTTGTTGTCGTTGTCGTCGTTAATAATTGTTATTGTGTGCATAATAACTTTACGAATTCTATTCCAAACTTCATCAAACTTGGTCACCTTATTTATCAGTATAATTTCTTCCCTGAGTTTGAACAACAGATGTCCTGTATGAAAATATCATGCAAAAATTGAGAAAATCTGATGAAATATTTTGACTGTTTCTACTTGACTGATCACTGGTGATGCACATCAAAGGTCACTGATCTCAGTGGAAATATGCATTGTTGTATGTGTTCAATGAAGCAAATGATTTATCTTGTAATAATATCCTTGGTGATGCATCCCAGAATCTCATACTGGGTTTCAAAACCAACTCATGGAGAGATTGCACAGTCTGATACACATTTGCCTATCAATAAAATCTTTACAGAAAACAAGATGTCAGAAAATCAATATAAGCACTCCTATGAACTGGGTGCCAAACTTTGATCAACATCTGAAGCTAATAGAAAATATGTTTAGTTCAAAGTTATCAAATCAAAAACAATACATAAAAAATACATAAAAAGCAAAACATTTCATCCACATTTTAAAAAGAAAATTGTTCTAAAATATATGTATTCTGTATTTGACAAACAGTTCATTCAACAAATGAAAACTCGCAGGAATATGTTTCAGCTATTAGAACAGAATGATAGAGTTTTCATAATACTAGTTTAAAAACGCACTTCGAAGATTGCAGCGTTTGAAGATGTAGATTCTCAGGAGGCAACAGTACTGTTGACTTCTCCCTCCACTGGACACCAACTAACTATTTAAGTTGATTTGCATACAAAGCAGAGCTTGCAACATGATAGCTATTCATAAAGGGTGTTTTTTTTTTACTTTTCATATAATACAGTAGTCACACAATGAGGCAGTTCATATTTGACTCAGTGAATCATTAATTTTTGACAGACGCCTGTACAAAATACTTGGACAAAAGCCAGCTAAGATTTTTGTTATCTTGCATGTTTTATGAATCTATTCACGTCATTCTTTTTTTTTTTGCGATGAGGCATTTATTTTTATACTAAAATATCTGAATTACTTTGAATAAAACTGGAAATTATGTCTCTTAAAATAATTAAACAAATAAGGCACCAATGTTTTTGTAAGATATTTACATCTTTTAAGGACATTCGGTAGACTGATTCCCCACTGTTGGTTCAACCCCAAAACTTGTTTGTATTCAAAATTAATTATGACAATGCATATTTATATTGAAACAAACTGTGATAAAGGGAATTATATTATATAACAAAGGGCAAGGTCACCAGAGTTCAACTATGTTTTAATATTTCTGGAAATGAATTTTGGAGACAACAGACAAATTTTGATTCAATTGTCAGTTTTTACTAAAAAAAATTTGCTATTTTTATCCCAATCTTCTGAAGGAAAGTACAGACTATAAAGAGGACTATTTTGTGAATTTGTGGTGAAAAGAGGGAACTGGTGGTGAAAAGGTTTACATTTTCCTCATGTACCTTATTTTAGTTCTTCAAAGCACATCTCAATTAAAAGTTCACATAAATTAAAAATAGCTCGACAGAGTGTTCTCTGGATAAATAACAACATGACATTTCCATCATGATGTCTTGTTTTACTGCCACACTGGTCTGACACTGCCACGGTCCCTTTCTTCTTGTTTGTAATAATTAAGCAAATGATTTGCAATTTGGTACTATTAAGGCAAATTGTTACCACCACAGTGGTTCAAGTTTCTGAGTAAATACTTCTAGACCATTATATAATTTATTTTGTTTTTACGCCACTGTATCAAATTGGTAATAAATTATTGCCAGGCCTAAGGACTATCAACTTTCAAAAATTGCCTGTTCTGGTAGAAAGTTATTCTTTTTCTCATGTTTTCACACTCATTACAAAATAAATATACAGAACTCATTATCAATAATAAACAGAACTATATGCTCATTTTATTGATGATTTTCTTTGTGAGACAGCTTGGCATATTTTAGAGTAAACCTGCTTACCTGCGCAATTAGCCACGCAAATTCTGATTTCCACTATGACACAATTGTTTGTTTTCCCTTGGTTTCATTGTATACGTTTCTCCTAGCTTTCTTCTTTCCATTGCTGTCTTTGTTTTTTATTAGTGAAGGTTCAATCCTAAGAAAATGGCATAACATTGATGCTCCGAGGCACGTCTAACGGAACACGGTTCGAATTTTCTTTTAAGATATCACCTGATCATGACATGGAGACTTGAACAAGAGTGTTACCTTAATAAGGCTTCAATCTAATCCTAATGTGTTCGCATTAATGATGCCTCAAAAGCGTATCTGAGGGAGAGTTGTGCGGACATGCAGAAGCCACAACACTGTTGTGTGTGAGTACGTTCATACATGTACCTTACGAGTACATACCTTGTGTCTGGAAATACTGTTATATACAATCAAATGTCCTAATGTCATAATTTAAAGAAGGGCAAATGCGAAATTACAAAAAATAATAATGATGTGGTCCTAAATCTTAATATTTGGGAGTTGGAAGTTCGTATTTTATCTCGTTTGAGTAAAAAGTTACCATCATGGACAGTTATTTCAAACATTGGTAGACACTCGTCATTTTCGTTACAGCGCATGTGATACTAATATAGCAAATACATCATACGATGTACATGTATGTACATAAAAAAAAACTCCAAATATATTATTCCTGTGAAAGATAATTCTTTATTAAAAAACATATTTATATATGGCCAGTAATAATTACTTGCATCCATAATAAATGGAAATTATTCCTCTTGCATTACCCTGAGTAATATTTTGCATTACCAAAACTTTATGGATTGTTCTGTAAACTTGTTTTGTCTCATAGTTTGACATCAACATATGCACAAACGTGGTTACCACAAGAGTTTTGTATCTCCCTGATTCATATACAGGGATTATAACTATTCTGATGTTTTACACAAATGATGTCCAACTAAATTAAATATTTGCAAATATCTGAGAACAAATTATACATCTGACTGTTTGGTGTCACTGGGTACTGTAAAATACTTTATTTTAGCTGGAATTTATTTTCGCTGAAAAGACTTTTTGGGTGTTTTGTATGAAATTTATTTTCACTGATTTTTGACGAGTTGAATGTAAAATATAGGAAAATAGGTATATTCACTGGATTTTTATTTTCACTGAATCGTTTCTTCAGCGAAAATTAATTCCAAGCGAAAATAAAGTATTTTACGGTATTTACTGTATCAACAAATGGTGTTCTGTTGCGTGTGAAGCGTATGCTTCACGTAACGTCATTTGATATTACTCGATCTATATCTCTTCGTTTTGTAGCTTTTAAGATGTTTGTTTTTTGAGTACTATTACTGATAAGTGGCTCAGAGTAGTCACTTTCTGAAGTCATGTCTGCAAGCAAATCAAGTATGACATTGATTGAAAACATCATTGAAATTGAGTCAAGCGTTCTTCTATGAGCTTCTAAAGGTCCTTATTTTTATACATATCCCACTTAACAGTATTAATTAATAGCAGTTGATGGAGAAAAATTGGTTTAAATATCTGTTTTTGTTGAGGGAGAGTGGTTATAACATTAAGAACTATACATGTATGTACCATATTTGCTCTATTAGAAGTACATCTTCAAAAATTATTTTGTTGTATTTGCTCTTTTAGTTGTGTTGGCGTTTCTATGGTAATAAATAATATTTTAATGATTCAGTATACAACCAATACAGTTATGGGTTTATATGCACTTCTATTGGTAATGTACTTCTAATAGAACAAATACGGTAGTTGTATACTGAGTTATTGAAATATGACTTATTCTGACTATAGAAACATCTTCGCTAGCCAAGATCTAAGTTTATTCGACCAAGCCTCTTAACAGACCTTGGCAGAACGACCATCAAACATGCGTATTCTAACAGCGTCCCCAGTAGTCAGTTACGGCTAATCATTGTCCAATCAGTTTGCGTGTTACAAATCCCTCTTTGGCGTTTCGTTTTAAACAAAATGGTGGCGCCCATGAATCAAGATATTTGTGATGATAAAATTGCGAAAGTTTTCGGTGTTGGTGCCCTCAAGCCTCATCAGGTACAGGCAATCGACGCAGTTTTGTGTGCGAAGAACGTCTTCATAGCGACAAAAACAGGAAGTGGCATTTTGTTTTATAATTTGATACGTCCAAGCTGATTGGCTGCCTTGTTTCGAGGCGCGCCCAATCAGACCTCACTGCTTAAGATACGCAATTAGCCTATGCGATCCCGCACGGTATCGTAGAGGCCTATAGGTCGAAGACACGGGACCGTGCGATTCGGACAATGCTCTGTAATATACCTAAGCACATGCACTACCAATGGAGCAAATTGTTGGTCAAAACACCTGAATATAATTATTAAAAAGGTGTGATTTAAGATGCATGTTGATATATTTGATAATCACTGTATTGTTATATTTTACTTTATTTGTTTATCTGATAAATCTTGAATCAAATTTGCTTTTAATATTGAAAGGTTTTAGTAGTACACTGAGATAACTACCAGACACTACACTACTCGCTAGATTGACCATGAAATTATGGACATGTTATCTTCATTGCCATCTGTTGCGATGATGGTTCAAACCACTCTCTTTCCTAGATTGTCACAAACTTCTTGTGAGATGTGTTATGATAGTTTTGTAAATTTTTCGACAGATTTTTTGTTTCAACTTTTAACCAAGCAAACAACATTTTAACCAATTTTCAACATTTTTTTCATATTTTTTCAACAATTTTGGTCAAGACTCGTAAACAATGGACAGTTATGTGCTTTTGGTCCAAAGTTAACAAACAAAAATTCGAAAATTACTTAAAATATTGTAAAATGTTGCACAAACATTTTGGCAGGAAAAATTATGGCAAGGAAAAGTTAATAACCGCATGTGCTTCTAAGGTTGCAAATTTGGTGCTGCAGGGGGAGGATTATTACGTAATTTAGATGTTCTATATGTGACTAGGGGTTTATACTCAAATACTATGGACACTAATGAAAATTTTCAATCTCTTGAGGGTGTTTAATCAAAAATGAACGTACATGTGTACATGTATGTACCCCATGCAGTTGCATTGAAATGTCACATGTGATAAGGTCAACTGATTAATGGTGTACCGCATTTCATTTTCTATTCACAAGTTTCCCCGATAGTACAAAAATCAACCATTGAATGTTATATAGACACACATTTCTAAGATAAACACCAACTCGCTGTTTCACCATTTTAGGATCCTTGGGAACCCCTTTATATATACAGGGTATAATGTACATGTACATATAGTTCAGAGCTTTATTCTTATGCCAGAAAATCACTTTTTCTCGAACTGGAGATTATTTAAAAAAAAAAAAAATATTATCCTGGTTACTAGTAGTACATGTATCTATTACAGTACTATATTTTTTGACAAATTTCCTCATCAACTTTTAAGGTGTGAACAAATTAGATTAAAATCAATATATTTCTCTGTCAATAAAAACAAAGGTGATATTTTCAAACTTTGGTAACCAACCCTAAAAATTATTCACTGGGTTTTAATTTTGCTTATTTCACTTACTGGAAAATGCGCTAAATTAAAACCCAGTCAATGTATAAAATTTAGCATAGAGCACATTATCTAAATGATAAAACCTTGAATTTAAAACCCATTGAATATGCCTGAAATGGTACAGTAAATCAGTGAAATTTAAACCCAGTGAAAGTTAGTCATTTTACAGTAGTACATGTATCTATTACAGTACTATATTTTTTGAAAAATTTCCTCATCAACTTTCAAGGTGTGAACAAATTAGATTAAAATCAATATATTTCTCTGTCAATAAAAACAAACTTAAGGTGATTTTTTCAAACTTTGATAACCAACCCTAAAAATGAAAGCAAAGTTCGGTGTGCCATCCAAACTTAAACCTTTGATCATTCTAGGGAAATTTTGGTCTGAATAATGCTAAAAAAAATTATATTTTATGGTGTAAAAGTAATTTTTGATAAAATTAACATCATTTCTGGGATGGAAAAAGTAGTTTTTAATAGAAATGTCATCATTCTTAGAATTTGTTTGTCCAAATTTGGTCTGAATACCAGTAAGCATAATTTTGTTAAACCATAGAATTTGCTGTTGGGTAAGTGTGCTAAATGGACCCAACAAATTGCACATCCTTGATTTGTCGTTCAATCTGTGGAATTTTCCAGTCTTGGGGGGATGCTTGTTGAATACTTGTTGAACAATGCATATGTGAACAAGAATATGCCTAAAAATACACAGTGCAGCATCCTTCAACATCGCCTGCTGACTCAATGTGTCAAGAAGCAGTGGTTGGCTGTCTGTCGTCCTTCGAAAAAAAAAACAATTGTGTTTTCAACCCATTGTATACTGTTAATCGCTTTAATTTAATGAGACAAATTTGTGCGAATTTCACATTGCAGTCAAATTCAAGTCAGCAAAAATTTATCTGTTGTCCCATAACACTGAGTGTCTGTGACATTCAAGGAATTTTGTCTTCACCAATGTCTTTAATTAAAAATAATTAAATATAGATTTCTATATTTTGTGACAATTTTCTTTACTCTTCTACAGGTAAATCAAATCGCAAAACACTTTTATTAAAAGGTGGTGGTCATCACGCTGCGCATGTGCGACATTTGTGTTGATAAACATTAATTTTCCCACAATCCAATGCGCTCTTCTAATGGAAATCACAAGTATGAGGTTTGACCTGGGCGTGACTTGCACTAATTACCGCCGATGACTCCTTCAATACCTTCCAATCACCTAAAAAAATAAGCAATCCCATGTTGTATGAATACAATTTTAGTGAAAACCAACTGCTTTGAAATGGTGTACTAATACATTTATTAAGTCAACAAAGGTAACATTCCTAGTATTGCCAATATTGGTGCACTTGTCTTGATCGGCTTCATTTTGACTTTCAGAATTTTGATGATGTTGTTTACTGTTTGATTTTGTCAACTGTGTCACTCCTTTTAACTGTGTAATATTTTGGATATACTTAACACATTTGCCCTGATTGTATGAATAAAATGGTCTTTTAAAAGTTTGTCTATCTGTTTAGGCAAGACTTTTTTTATTCCTTGTTTCGCGAGTTTTTATATGGCAATTTTTTTCGAGGAGGGCGAAAAAAAATAAAATTAATTCTTTTTTTTCATTAGATTTGTGTGATTCTCAAAGAATTGTAAGTGAGATCATTGATCGGAGAGAAGAAATGAAATAAAATTTTATTCCATGTATAACCTTGTTTCTCATCTGCGCGAGACTTCGGTACTTTGATCATGATACTCCCACGAAAATGCAACTTGGATTTGTTATGTGGCGGGCGGTAAAAAAATGAAGATAAAAATAGTATTTTTTTAGCATTTTTTTGCGCTTACAAGTCGGCGGGCGCGAGAAATTACGCTGAAAAAAAATTATATTTTTATTTCATTTTCGGCTCCTGTTCATTTGGAGGGTTGGCAGTTCGCGGGTTTGTAGTATGAGATGTGAACAAATAAGGGAGGAAATATGCAGGTTTATTTTGTGAAATATGACAAAGTCATTTCACTTCTATTTTATTGTAAGATTTTACAAATACCAAATAGTCTCTCCCACTCCTTCTCCCCTGTACCGTTTCATACCAAATAATTCAGTGAAGCGAAATTGCTAATTTAAATAACTTTCATTTATGTATATAGTACATGCACATTTGTATATTAAAAAATTACACAAATGAAATCAATTATAAAGAAAAAATAATTTTGAGATTTCAATGGTTTGAATATTTCTTTTGGATGAGGAATCATTATTTAATGAGAAAGAAAAGGGCAGATATCATCAATTATGAATTGAAGTTATAGCCTAAATGAATAATTTGTCATAAAAATGAATAAACCCCTTGCAGATTCACCCTTTTTATCTCATTATTTATGTTAAACTAGTTACGCAAATTTAATGATACAATGTAGAATGTAATTTTTTTTTTAAATTCGTTTTTTGTAAAAAAAAATTGTGTCTATAGTATTTCAGGATTGAATGTCAGAGGTCAGAATAGAATTTGCAATTTAGACTTCAATCAGCCTAAATTCCATGAGAGAAATATTTTTTTCAAATATTTAAAAATTTTGAATAGTCAAATCAAATTTTGAAATTTTGAAATTCAAATTTTGAATAGTCAAATCAAATTAAAAAGTTAATCACAGAAAATAAATTAAATCTAATTATATAAAGACCAACAAAAAAGGATTTGTTTTTGGTCAGCACATTACTCAATTAGCAGTGCATGTGTTATCATAATGGAACGGGAAAACAATTGTTTTTGTTTTGCTGAAGGAACTGTAGTCATTTTCATAAAATGTTTAAATTGGTTATTGGTAATCATGTACATGCATGTCTTTAGCGATGACGTGTTTATTAATAGAAGTAAATTAACAGTTTTTTATCTCTGAGGATTATGCGGGTCATTTAATTTATTGCGTAATAAACCACTGAATTCACTTATTAAATGAACTGAAATTCGAGAATGTGTTTTCTGTCGGCTTATCTTGACCGACTTTTACCTGTTTTAAAGACCTTTGTGAAGCGCCGCAGGCAGAAAAATGAATGCCTGGCTATTCAAATTCAGTGTGACTACTAATGTGGTCATACATTGAATAAATAAATACAGAAAGCCTGCTTTAAACACAAACAAGACATGACATGAGTTTATTCACTAGCAACATTTACTGTTTTTCTCTGCTGTCTAATTTTTCAAAAAATATATGCGTACATGTATGTAAGTAATTAATACTAATTTGACATTCATACTGTGAATGCCGAACGTTTCGGCTCCTGACGTTTCAGCCCTGATTTCGACCTAAATAGAGTTCAATGGTAAGATGATCTTAGCCACAGAGTGAAAATATTCTAAAATTAAAAAATAGGGGGAGGTGTCTTACAATCAATGATTTTTTTATGTTTATTTCTTGGGGGGGGGGGGGTCAACAATATACACATACAATTTTCATTTTCAACATTTTTAAAATTTATTTCTTTTCTTTTATTTTATTTCAGGAAACAAAAGTCAGGCCAGAGTCTTTCATTTTACCTGCCCCTGATTTACCACAATGTGTCTCCACGGCGACAGGTACCATCCCAACTATCACCATGACATCATCATCCTCTTCACCATCTCCCATAACCAATCATCATGTGAGGTTTTCCGAACCATCCCCAAAAGATGAGACGTTTAATGGGCATGCCGTGGTGAAGCGACACTCCTCATACAGTGACGCCATTGAAACGAGTCACAGGAATAGCATAGATGAAGTATTTACAGAAACGAAAAGCAAAGCCGACAAAGCTTGGGTTCGAAGAAGACATAGAAGCCTTATCTTGGGTGTAAGTTAGAACAATTTAATTTTAGTTTGGGTTCAAAAAACATGAAAATTGAAGGAGATGTTTTTTGTCAGTTGTTTCTTATTTATAGCTTCCCTGTCATAAAAAAAAAATGTTTATTTCTCGTCATCATGTGAATCAGTTTGAAACCTGTACCTCCCAAATTTGTTTTTGCAATTTCGCAAACTGGTGAAGTACACCTCAAATATGACAGAATAGTAAAATGTTTCACGTTTTGTCAATTAAAATAAACTTTTTAATGCATGTTTTCAATTTAAGCATTTATACAATAAATGTTTATGTGTATCTTGATACTGTGGTATTTATTGAATTACTGTGATACAAAAAAAAAAATATTTTTAATTTTTTCTTAGGACAAGAAAAAAAAATCTTCTATTTTTTTAGTTTAAACAGAAAACATGATTCAAAACGTGAAACAAATCCTAAGGAAATTCACTATCAAACAGAAGTCATAGCAAAATTATTCAAGACTGTTTTATACTTTTTTTTTCATTTCTCTGACTTGAATGCATGACGTCATTAATGAACAACATAATTGCAAATCGTTTTTTTTTTCTTCTGTTTTTTCATTACCTTTTCAGAGTGAGTCACCATTTGGGAAAGCGGATGCTTATCAGAAGTTGAATCAGTTGGGAGAAGGTTCCTATGCAACAGTTTATAAAGGATACAGCAAGTAAGATAGTGTTGCTATGGGTTACATGTGTAGAGGGCGCTCTCTTGGATGCCATGTTGTTTATTGCCCTTTTTAGGTAGAATGCTATTGTGCGTTTTTGTCATGTGCGCATATTGTGTAAATCTGTCTATGCTTCAATTTTCTCTGAACTCAGTACAATGACCCCATATTGTTTTACCCCTGTGTGTGTGGTATCCATCTCCCTTCTATCCTTGGGGGCGGAGCTACGTCACGGACGTTCTATGTTGCTAAGACGCGCACCACTGTACCACGTATTTCTATGGCTTTTGTGCGCGCTGCTGTGGAACGCCGGTGGAGCTGGTGAAAACTCGAGAAAACAACACAAACTCAACTTTGAAGTAATCCTGAACAACCAAATTTATATATGTTACACACGTAGGGCTAATCTTGTTACACTGTTCAGGGGACTCTCATCAACCATCGCAAAGTACCGTTTTCTGCGAGTTTTTGGTCTTTGTTTTCACCGCGAGGGTTGCCAGGCGGTAGAAAATGCCCGGATGTCCGCCCCTGAGGATACCTCTAACCTCTATCCCTGACAAATCTTGGTCAATTACATTCAAACTTCACACACACATTACAAATCATATCATAAACCATACTCATCTCACTCGGCGCCCAAGGTACTCAGCTCTAAAAATTGTTTTTTTTTAGATGTTGTTGGGTGCTTGGTTGAGAACCCCACTCGAAAAATTGACCAAAAGACAATTTTCGATCACCATGTGCCAGATTAGCGGCAATATCTAGTGTGTCTTTTTTTGAGGAAATAAAATTGCAAAATGAGTTGCTATCGTCATTAATTTTCTCAACCCTGTACATTGATAACACACGGTAACATTTTATTACAATATTTATTACATATATATACATGTACCATCAGAATTTACTATGTGAAATTATTAATAAGGTCTGTGGAAGAATGGTCAAAAGATTCATCATTATCTTAGTTGAATGTTTTTGATTTTTTGCAAACCCTTGTTGCAAAGCAATTTCCACCATGTATTTTTGTGAAATTTGGCCGACACAGTGCCCTCTGACGTGACAGGTCAAGTATGTTATCAACCAATTAACATGCTGTGTTGTACTGACAAAAAATTTTCAGAAATTTCCAAATACTGAAGGTGGCATTTTTCACAATTTCTCAGCAATGATTTTGACCAAAATAATGCATGATTTAAAAAAAAAAAGAAATTCCCAATTTTTGAAAGGTAAACTGTGTGTGGAAGAAGTATTCAACATCTACAGTGACCATGAATGAATCATGTTGAATAGTTTACCCGATCACACTGCATTCACGCTAGTCAAGATGGACACTGAATGTTTGGAAAAGTAAAACGATGTTCAATGATTAGGTTTCATGACTTGAATTTGGCCTTGAAAACAGAAAACTCCAGAAGTTGGGGGTGGGCACTTTGGACAAGTTCATTATACATGTATGCCCATAAGAGTTTGCTTTATCCTTGTAACATGATATGTCATATGTGTAAAAATAAAGAAAGGATATTATTTTATTCTTTGAGTATCGTATATTCCACCTTAACACTGATACAACACGTCAGTGAAGCACAGAGATTATTTACGGTGTAACTCTTAAAATAAATTCCTGATACATGTACGTCATTGACGCATGATTAAAAAAAAAATTTGGTGACATTATTTTACTCCTGATGAGAGAGACAGCTTAAACAATGACAACAGTGGTGTGGGATTTATTATGTTCGGAAATGATGTACACACAGTAAAACTCTAATCAGAAAAATCAAAGATAAATTCTGTAAAGCCTTTTTCATGGAGACTGATTCTATCAACTAGGTCGGAATGCATGTTCACTCTGGTTAACAACCTGAGCTGACAGTTTACGGTCTCTGAAGTTTAAACTCTTGCAAGATTGATGAACCGTGTCATGTTTTATGATATAAAGAGCTCATCTACTCGTTAGTTTTCAATTTAGTTGACTGAATTCTGATCCTCTGTCAATTTATGAGTGTGTGTTCACATGCCAACCTCTCAAATGAACTTTAAATGGGTGTGCACATACAGACGTCATTTTCATTGTAGCCGAGAATGATAATACAAACATTGCATTTTTTTTAAATGATTTACTCCTATCATGTTAACTACCCCATACTTTATCCTATGCTATGGTTCTAAGAGATTCATGAAGGTGTGAATTTGTTTTATACATAATATTTCTAAATGTTTAAAAATTTTGAATGACGAATGAAAATGATTTGACCAATCACAAGCCTTTATAGAGAATGAGTACTGTCTGTATGAACTTCTCTGCTGTGAGTTAACCTTTCACCCTGTTTTCACAATTTAAAGGGCGGTTGTCGTCACACCGCATCTTGTTCGATATGGAACTCATAGCAGCATACACAACGCATGTAAAATACATTGTTTGTTTTCATGAAATTTGAACATATACCGAGTGACACCCACCATCCTGTACCAAACGATAATGGCACTAGTCGTCGTCTGCGCATGCATTAGATGGCCATAGCGTGTCATTGTTTACAAACAAGTGTCTACCCATGAGCCTTTGCATTTTTAGTGTGTGTTGTTAACATTGCTTGGGACTCAATTCCCGGTGACGACCCTCTCACTTTAAATCTATCTCAGTAAACAAATCACTATAATTACAAGTAACCTAAGTTGATAAGATCTATCTGTTCCATTCATGGAAGTATAAAATCAACCAATGGCAAAGACTCATGGGTAATGGGCATTACCAAATAGTTTTTAAATTAAATGAAATCATATTTTTTTAGATTTGAATAAAGCGAAATAAATGTTTTATAAATACTTATGACTGTCTATAAAACAAATTCACACCTTCTTAAAACCAGGTGTATTTATTTACGATTATGATTTCTTTCTGGTCCTGATCTTTTTCGAGTCAAAGCATTTATACAAAGCAGAATCTGATTTGTCAACAACAAAAAGCTGTCAACAAACAAGCTCCTCTCTGATTGGTCTAACCATTAGGTGTTAGCGTTGGGGTAGCCAATCAGGCACAAGTATTCAAAATGAGGAGCATTTTTTTTTTTTTTTTTTTTTTTTTTTTTTTACAATATTTTAACAGAAACCAGAAAAACATACATAATTGAGCTGAGCAGAAACAAATAATAATTTTTTTGGCTATGCAAAATTTTGGTAAAAATGACGAAACAATGTGAAATTTTTAATTTTGCTGAAAACGAACGAGGAATCAAAGACAGTGATCTATGGTGACATAATTGAAGTAGTGTTGGTGCTTGAATTTAATCACAAATTTAGCAATATATAGCAATAAACACTGGAACTCGCTTAAATTTTGTGAGAATTCATGAATATTCATGATTTTGTTTGACTCACAAAATACTGTAAAAAGATTAATTATTCAATGGGTTTTCATACATTCTCCCATTGAGTAAATATACAATCACAGTTACTGGTACTACAAGAAACCGCGGCACAATACAGTGAAAACGTTTTTATCTAACACACACACTTAAGTTCATACTCTCATACCTATAGCAGTTTGAATGAATATGTGAAAAAAGCCAAACACCAAAATTACAGTTGTATAACATGTTACTGCAAATCCAAAAAGTGCAGATTGCAGAATAAAAAAGTTACAGAGTCTCATGATCAGTCCTTTTTTTTTGTCAAGAAAAAACATCTCAGAATGAGCTTGCATTGATTGTCATGTCAGAAATGGCATGCCAAAATGAATAGTTATGAATATAGTAGTAAATCATCCAAATAGACATTGAATACAATGTTTTGGGGGCTCAGCCCGACCTAAGCGTTCGTGGACACTTTGTTATCCTGTGCTAAGAGTCAGAACTAGGTTTTAAAAATGGATCAGATTTAACTCATACATTTTGTACTTACGCTGTGCTACACATTTGAGCATGTTTTCTTTATAGCACATGTTAACGTTTTTGACATCTTAGCCCGTGTTAAGAATGTGAACACAACCTATGTGTACTTTGTCTGCACCTGTGTACATTTTACTAAATACATCAGTGCCAAGCTACTGGTATGTAACCTTGTCTTTTATTCTCTTCAGGTTTTTTCAATGATGAGTAATTGCAAGTGTATGTGTTGTGCTTTATTGGAAAGCACTTTAAATAATCAGTATTGTTATAAGTGTCTACAAGGTCAATGCACTTTCCCTAAAGACATTTCAATAATAATGGGGCGATAAAATTGGGTTGTTTTTACAACCAACACTACTTTATTTTGCTTTTTCTCTGCCTCATCGATATGTGTGCGTCTATTGCAATAATGAGAGGAAATTTGGTCTGATTGCTATTCGAAATATAAAAAAATTGATTCCTACTCCACAACATAAAAAAATAATATCAGTCGCGTAGCAACAAATCATCTATTCATGCAGCATCAGATACTGTCAGGATTTTGACGATTAGCGTTGATATTCGTGAAGTCAAAGCACACACATGATGAGTATTAAAGTACTTCAGAAATGAGCAACATGATTTATTGCGTGTGTTCAAAGATGTGCCTGGAATTTTGATTATTATATCTATATACTGTCTCATCAATTAATTTTTTAATTAATTTTTGTTAAAAACATACAAAAAACCATAAATTTTTATAATAATAATAATTATATTTATTAGACGCATAAAATCCCTAGGAAAGGATAAAAAAGGTCTTACAAAAAGAAAATTAAAACTATAAACTAAAAAAAACTTATTAAAATATAAAACAAATCAAAAAAAAAATATAGATAATTTGCAACCAATGGTGAGTACAAAATAGCAAACAATCTCTAATTGTAACTTAATACATAGATAGTTGTTGCTGTTTTGTTTCATAGCTGTTTTTTAAGAAGACAGCTACATGTATGGCTGGTGCTAGAGTATGGTTTCTCATAATTAATATGAATTTATTCTGACTGTTTTCTTCATCAAAATTTGAAACTTTATGAAGATTTAGTCAAAATATTTCATCAAGTTGCAGAAATTTCTAGCTGTGAAAATTGCTTAATTTTTGGGGAATTTTTTGATCAAAGAGAGGTACACTCACCACACACAAAATGACAATACTGTAATTGCTCTATTAGAAGCATACTTTTAAATAGGTAAATGATGGACGTGTATCTCAGGTTCATTTTCAGCATTGAAGCTCCCTTTCTGGTGTTTTATACGTTTGCTCTTTAAAGCACCGGCCCTGGGACTATGTTAAAGACATAGCATCCATGCTGTGGGCCACAGTTGTCTAGTATTATTGTCGTCTGAGAGACTTCTGTAAGTCTAAAATTAATAAAAATATTGCCATTAATCATTTGGGAGATTAGAACTATAATAATTAAATAAGAGAAACATTATGATAATTACGTAAGAAAAACTTGAAGATTTGAATAATCCAAAGTGACAGTCGAGTTGATCTTTAATGTAATTAAAGGTGAACCGATACTATAAATAAGGGTCAAGATGGCCACCGTATTAGTATGCGAATCGGAACCAAGCAGCTAACATCGTGGCGGGAGCTCCGTGAAATATGCCATTTACGATGTTTGGAGATCAAGCTGTGGTTCCAAATACATATCCACGGGGGCATGAATATGTACGTTAGCAATTACACTCGTCTGGTTGGGCTTTTGATGTATAAATGTTGTTATTTTCGGTCGAAACGTGCCGCGACTAGTGAAAATCACAAGTTTAAAATGGTGGCTAATGTATGCAAAATTCCTGTCAATCACAGTTTGAGTAAACGAAAATGTAAATCCCCTAGATGTTTATTCAATCTACAAAGCTTGTTGGTTTGCAAACAGCATTATCGTTACATAGTTTGTCTATGTCTAACTACCTCCATGGTCTAACCATCGGTAACACTGGGACATGACGATGTAAGACAGTAAACAATTTCAATAACATTAGGTTACGGGCTTTCGGATATCCATTGCAATAAATTGAATGTAGAAATAGAAATCATTCGCGTGGTTTTAATTTCGCGGTGAGTCCAAAAGCGCGAAAATAAAACCACGCAAAAATTTCCTGTTGAAATGTAAAACACAATACCCAAGTCAAAACAACACCCACTCCTGACCCACAACCTTACGAATTTTACTGTAGTCATCAAGAGTATGATGTTTATTGTGGTTAGCGTGAATGGGTAAAGCTTCGCTTCGACAATGAGCTGTTATCACCGTAAAAATGTTAAATTAGTCTTCAAATGGTCAGTTTATCATCGAAAACAACTAATGTTTTGATTTAAAAAAAAGCAAAAAACATGCCGTCTTCCCATCAAAACCAAAGTAAAAGATCGAGCTGGAACATCGGCAAATCTCCTCCGTTTTGGTAATTTGAACACGTTGGCATCACCCAGTATTTTGACTGGCTGATTAGCAATTTGACCTATAAGGTGTCGAGCATTTGCATGCGACCGGAATCATTCGCTTACGATGAAACTAAATTGAAATTTACTTGCATTTCAGAACAATTCAACGAGTTTACTTTTTGTACCTTATTAATAATCACTACCAAGTAATAATAATAATTGTGAAACGTAGCATGATCGGATTGCGCTACCCTGATTATTTGCTACTAAGCAATGCAGTGTTCGTTTTTTAAAAACTTTTTTTAGGAACGCCAGAACAATGTTGGTTACTACTATGTGGACATTTTTCTTTTGATCGTACGGCAAAGACTTGCGTTTTCTAAGGGATGAAACTTTTTGTATAACTTTCTAGACAGTCTGGAAAAAAGAAGGGGTACAGTGAATAAGTGTCAGACTGCAATGAGCTGCAAATGGTAGTTGTGTAATACTGGTAGGCGTGCAGGAAATAACCGTTCTGTTAGAGGTTCCAAGTTTCGGATATCGACAAGACATTGGCCTGACTGCTTCGTATGGTGTTACCCTTTGTTTTATTTTTCGCGAAATACTTCGACAGCACAAAACCAAGAAATCAGATGTTTCCACAGTACACACCACAGAGTACAAAAAGTAAATATGCCATGCTTGAAATGTATGAACAACCAGGTCTTGGCATAAGAAAATAAATCAGTTTTTGTTTCTGTATTTGACTGTAGGACGAAATGGCACCCAGACAACACGTCACAGGCAGTTCCAATTCATATCTTTTACAATAGATCGTTTTCGTTCATGCGTCGCATATATGTCCAGAAAATTTAATCGAGTGTATGTGTGTATTTATATTCTATTTTTGGATTCTTATTTATAATAAACGCTGCAGATTGGTCGTTAAAATTGAGTATACGGTAAAATTGTTTTGACAGAACACTCTTCTCCCCCTCACCGCTCATTTGATTTTGGCTGTAATGTCAACCCGACGTTCACCCACCAGATCACAAGAACTCAAATCTCACACGAGATACAAGCTGGTACCACCCGTGTACATTTTGATTTTCCACACGAGTGTCGTAAACAGGTTACAAGATAAGCCCGTGATGTCACGGCGACTTTTCTTTACTAATGATTTTTATATTTTATCACGGGAATTTCCGTGTAATAACCTGTACTTATAATATACAGTCAACTTTTTCATTGTTGCCTCTACCAATTAGTTAATATTATATGGAAATTTGAGGGCAATAGTAAATACACGTTCTGTTTACCGATTTGTGACGGAAATATGAAAACCAAAGTCATTGACTTCGTGTTTTCACCCTTGTTAAATTAGCAGTCTGGAGGAGTAGTATGTATACAGAATGTGCATAGTAAGTTTCGTTCTCAGGTTTACTGTATACGAAACCAGTACCATCAATAGATTGGCGCAACGGAAACAGGCAAATAAACTTGAGTCGGCGTATTTTCTTCACGATCGTTTAGCAACAATCTGGTCTTGTGTATCTGGTGGACTGCCGCCTTTTCTTATTGGCCATCATCAACTTGAATTAGTTCCGCGTCATATTGTTCCGACGATGTATAAATTACCGAGCACGGGATGTTTCAAATCATGACACATGAAGACTGCTCTGTATTTGTTTGAAATTCAATTGCTATGTTATATTTAAACAAGTAAATTGTAATCCGTTCTGAGGATGTTTATATCAGTTGTTGTTTTGTGGGATTAGCGGTACAGGGGGAAAGATAAGCATTCATTTACTCAGTGGACAGAGGCGGAGTTAATTACCCATGAGCACTTGGTGCAATCCAAAAGATTGAGCGGTTCCCCTTTAAAGTAATTATCCCCTGCTGCAACAGATAATGTCTGTTGTCTCCCAATAAAACACATTTTGCAACACAATTTAACATAGTTACATTGCTAACACGCTCATTAACAAGACTATGTATATATTCTACCTTGTTTCAGGGCACATAAGTAACAAACCATGCAATTCTCACTAGAGGTCAATTTGAAAGCATCTGGGGAGATTACCCAAAATCCTCAATATAGGTCAGTTTTCGTCGACTGTCTTCGGTTCAAAAAAAAATGTTTGTTGAGAAAGGCATTATATATGTACATAGTTTGTATCTCTCTATTCCTATGCTAATATTGATTTTCATAAAGAAAAAAGAAAATGTGTGGTATGTATTAAGAATGAAGAATGAACACTTCATAATTTTCACTTTATAGCTTACAGCGGAAGATCTTACTAAATGAATGTATACACACACATATAAACAATTTTATCATGGAAAGCCAGAACACTATGATCCATATATCACTGGTAACATTTATTAAAATCAGTTTTAAGAACACCATGGCGCATGGTCATGAACTTCACCAGTTAACTGAAAAAATATTTTATTTTAGCTGGAAATTATTTTGGCTGTTTTGTAGAAAGTTTATTTTACTTGATTTTTAATGAGTTTAATGTAAAATTTTAAAAAACTGTTTTTTTCACTAGATTTTATTTTAACTGCTTCATCCCTTCAGCAAAAATAAGTTCAAAATGAAATCAAAGTATTTTTTATTCTTGCTTCATTTCATTAGAATAGATAAAGATTAAAATTTTATCCTCATTTTTTTGTTTCAAAATTTTTGTACAATTATTATGAAAAAAATGGTTAAAAATTTGTGTACTATTTTTATGAGAATCCATGTTAAAATATATCATAATCATAATAAATAAATATTGTTCATATTATTTTCTTAAAATTCGTGGCAACTACTATACGGCATGTGTACATTGAGTCATCTACTTGGACGTACATGGATTCTATTTATTTTGGAAATTACTGTCAAAACATTACCGCTAATCTCCCACTTGTAATGAAACTTACCGGGTACACTTATAAATGGATTCTTTGTAATACTAGTATTATTGTTATTGTCTGTGTTATTATACCCCTCGTTTGTCATGTCTATAAGCTCCACGTCTGTATGGAAAATGACGGTTGGCCACGTCTATGTGAATAATGAGGTTGCATTGTAATGTGCAGCTGATGTGTTTATGTATTCTTTAATGACAAGATTATTTCATGGATGTGATGTCTTGTCGTTTCTTTTATCCCCCAAGCTGTGATTACCTGCCCAAAGCTAACTGAATATTGATATTTCTGTTAGCTTGTACATTTCATTCACCTGCATGAAGCAAGCGGAATTGCCTGTTTAATAGCTTGCACACTGCGATCACCTGCCCGCAGCTCACAGAATTGCAATATTTATGTTTAATAGCTTGCACACTGCGATCACCTGCCTGCAGCTCACGGAATTGTGATATTTCTGTTTAATAGCTTGCACACTGCGATCACCTGCCCGCAGCTCACGGAATTGTGATATTTCTGTTTAATAGCTTGCACACTGCGATCACCTGCTCGCAGCTCACGGAATTGTGATATTTCTGTTTAATAGCTTGCACACTGCGATCACCTGCCTGCAACTAATGGAATTGCAATATTTCTGTTTAATAGCTTGCACACTGCGATCACCTGCCCGCAGCTCACGGAATTGTGATATTTCTGTTTAATAGCTTGCACACTGCGATCACCTGCCTGCAACTAATGGAATTGCAATATTTCTGTTTAATAGCTTGCACACTGCGATCACCTGCCCGCAGCTCACGGAATTGTGATATTTCTGTTTAATAGCTTGCACACTGCGATCACCTGCCTGCAGCTCACGGAATTGCAATATTTCTGTTTAATAGCTTGCACACTGCGATCACCTGCCTGCAACTAATGGAATTGCAATATTTCTGTTTAATAGCTTGCACACTGCGATCACCTGCCTGCAGCTCACAAAGTTGCAATATTTCTGTTTAATAGCTTCCACACTGCGATCACCTGCCCGCAGCTCACAAAGTTGCGATATTTCTGTTTAATAGCTTGCACACTGCGATCACCTGCCCGCAGCTCATAGAATTGTGATATTTCTGTTTAATAGCTTGCACACTGCGATCACCTGCCTGCAACTAATGGAATTGTGATATTTCTGTTTAATAGCTTGCACACTGCGATCACCTGCCTGCAGCTCATAGAATTGCGATATTTCTGTTTAATAGCTTGCACACTGCGATCACCTGCCCGCAGCTCACAAAGTTGCAATATTTCTGTTTAATAGCTTCCACACTGCGATCACCTGCCCGCAGCTCACAAAGTTGCAATATTTCTGTTTAATAGCTTGCACACTGCGATCACCTGCCTGCAGCTCACAAAGTTGCAATATTTCTGTTTAATAGCTTCCACACTGCGATCACCTGCCCGCAGCTCACAAAGTTGCAATATTTCTGTTTAATAGCTTCCACACTGCGATCACCTGCCCGCAGCTCACAAAGTTGCAATATTTCTGTTTAATAGCTTCCACACTGCGATCACCTGCCTGCAGCTCACAAAGTTGCAATATTTCTGTTTAATAGCTTCCACACTGCGATCACCTGCCCGCAGCTCACAAAGTTGCAATATTTCTGTTTAATAGCTTCCACACTGCGATCACCTGCCCGCAGCTCACAAAGTTGCAATATTTCTGTTTAATAGCTTCCACACTGCAATCACCTGCCCGCAGCTCACAAAGTTGCAATATTTATGTTTAATAGCTTCCACACTGCGATCACCTGCCCGCAGCTCACAAAGTTGCAATATTTCTGTTTAATAGCTTGCACACTGCGATCACCTGCCTGCAGCTCACAGAATTGCAATATTTATGTTTAATAGCTTGCACACTGCGATCACCTGCCCGCAGCTCACGGAATTGCGATATTTCTGTTTAATAGCTTGCACACGGCGATCACCTGCCTGCAGCTCACAGAATTGCGATATTTCTGTTTAATAGCTTGCACACTGCGATCACCTGCCCGCAGCTCACGGAATTGTAATATTTCTGTTTAATAGCTTGCACACTGCGATCACCTGCCTGCAGCTCATAGAATTGCGATATTTCTGTTTAATAGCTTGCACACTGCGATCACCTGCCTGCAGCTCATAGAATTGCGATATTTCTGTTTAATAGCTTGCACACTGCGATCACCTGCCTACAGCTCACGGAATTGTGATATTTCTGTTTAATAGCTTGCACACTGCGATCACCTGCCTGCAGCTCATAGAATTGTGATATTTCTGTTTAATAGCTTGCACACTGTGATCACCTGCCCGCAGCTCATAGAATTGTGATATTTCTGTTTAATAGCTTGCACACTGCGATCACCTGCCTGCAGCTCACGGAATTGCAATATTTCTGTTTAATAGCTTGCACACTGCGATCACCTGCCTGCAACTAATGGAATTGCAATATTTCTGTTTAATAGCTTGCACACTGCGATCACCTGCCTGCAGCTCACAAAGTTGCAATATTTCTGTTTAATAGCTTCCACACTGCGATCACCTGCCCGCAGCTCACAAAGTTGCGATATTTCTGTTTAATAGCTTGCACACTGCGATCACCTGCCCGCAGCTCATAGAATTGTGATATTTCTGTTTAATAGCTTGCACACTGCGATCACCTGCCTGCAACTAATGGAATTGTGATATTTCTGTTTAATAGCTTGCACACTGCGATCACCTGCCTGCAGCTCATAGAATTGCGATATTTCTGTTTAATAGCTTGCACACTGCGATCACCTGCCCGCAGCTCACAAAGTTGCAATATTTCTGTTTAATAGCTTCCACACTGCGATCACCTGCCCGCAGCTCACAAAGTTGCAATATTTCTGTTTAATAGCTTGCACACTGCGATCACCTGCCTGCAGCTCACAAAGTTGCAATATTTCTGTTTAATAGCTTCCACACTGCGATCACCTGCCCGCAGCTCACAAAGTTGCAATATTTCTGTTTAATAGCTTCCACACTGCGATCACCTGCCCGCAGCTCACAAAGTTGCAATATTTCTGTTTAATAGCTTCCACACTGCGATCACCTGCCTGCAGCTCACAAAGTTGCAATATTTCTGTTTAATAGCTTCCACACTGCGATCACCTGCCCGCAGCTCACAAAGTTGCAATATTTCTGTTTAATAGCTTCCACACTGCGATCACCTGCCCGCAGCTCACAAAGTTGCAATATTTCTGTTTAATAGCTTCCACACTGCAATCACCTGCCCGCAGCTCACAAAGTTGCAATATTTATGTTTAATAGCTTCCACACTGCGATCACCTGCCCGCAGCTCACAAAGTTGCAATATTTCTGTTTAATAGCTTGCACACTGCGATCACCTGCCTGCAGCTCACAGAATTGCAATATTTATGTTTAATAGCTTGCACACTGCGATCACCTGCCCGCAGCTCACGGAATTGCGATATTTCTGTTTAATAGCTTGCACACGGCGATCACCTGCCTGCAGCTCACAGAATTGCGATATTTCTGTTTAATAGCTTGCACACTGCGATCACCTGCCCGCAGCTCACGGAATTGTAATATTTCTGTTTAATAGCTTGCACACTGCGATCACCTGCCTGCAGCTCATAGAATTGCGATATTTCTGTTTAATAGCTTGCACACTGCGATCACCTGCCTGCAGCTCATAGAATTGCGATATTTCTGTTTAATAGCTTGCACACTGCGATCACCTGCCTACAGCTCACGGAATTGTGATATTTCTGTTTAATAGCTTGCACACTGCGATCACCTGCCTGCAGCTCATAGAATTGTGATATTTCTGTTTAATAGCTTGCACACTGTGATCACCTGCCCGCAGCTCATAGAATTGTGATATTTCTGTTTAATAGCTTGCACACTGCGATCACCTGCCTGCAGCTCATAGAATTGTGATATTTCTGTTTAATAGCTTGCACACTGTGATCACCTGCCTGCAGCTCATAGAATTGTGATATTTCTGTTTAATAGCTTGCACACTGTGATCACCTGCCTGCAGCTCATAGAATTGTGATATTTCTGTTTAATAGCTTGCACACTGCGATCACCTGTCTGCAGCTAACGGTATTGCGATATTTCTGTTTAATATCTCGCATACTGCACACATTTCATGGCTATCTTTTTATTAACCAATCATAGTTCATAGCACTGTGAACCAATCAGCAACAAGCCTGCTAAAATTTGTTACGGTGGCTGATCCTACCTGAATGCTTGTTTTAGCTCGCGAGTAAATGTAACCTTTTCCAGTGACGAGTAATAGAAAGCTTTATGCTTGTTAGGATTGAGATAACTATTCTCATTCCCCCTCCCCCCCCCCCCACACACACACACTGCCATCACCTGCCTGGAAAAATAGAATGGTGACATCCCAGTTAGCTTGCATATTTCAATCACTTACATCAAACAAAATTGCAATATTTCTGTTACCTTGTACATTGCATTCAACTTCATTGAGCCAACAGAATTGCAACACTTCTGTTACCTCGTGCGCCCGTGATCACCTCATTGTGCATTTATGTTTTCTGTATTAAAGTAAAATCTCGGCATCATACGATACTTATTTGTTAAAATTCATAAATACTGAAACAGACATATTATATCCATCATCACCCACTCATGAATATATCACTGGTGGCGATGGAGTATGATTCCAAATGTATGAGGCTGTATTGCCAGATGCTGTCACTTTTTTTAAGCTGAAGAATCTGCCAAGGTGTCTATTACACGTGTATTGATATACTGTTACATTTTGAATGATGAAGTCAACTTGTGACACTTTGCTTTCATAAAAAATTAACCTGTATAGTTGGCTAACTAACCTTAACACCTAACATTCCGACCAATCAGAGAGAAGCTTGTTTGTTGGCGTTTTTTTTAAAGTATCAAATTCTGTTTTGTATACTTAGTTTATGCTTCAACTCAACTGTTTCAGTATTTTTTTTATTGTTTGCCAAGACGTGTAGAAGATGGGAACTTTATTAATTTGATGAATTCAACCCTAAAAAAAAAAATCATTTCTCAAGCACCAAAATATGCTATTTTGAAAATTCTAGAGGAAAAGTAACATACAAAAAAATGTAATTCAAGAAATATATTCATTAACATAGTTGGGTTGTATGATTCTCGATGTACTTGTACCAGTTTTCTGATTCATAGCTTTGCTTTAAAAAAAAAGTTTAATATTTTTTTTTTTTTTTCAGTGTTAATAAAAAGATTGTGGCATTGAAAGAGATACGCTTGCAGGAAGAAGAAGGTGCACCATTTACGGCGATACGGGAAGCATCGCTATTAAAGGCTCTGAAACATGCTAATATTGTGACGTTACACGATATTATTCACACCAAAACAACACTAACATTTGTGTTTGAATATGTGGTGAGTAAGATTTATTTGTAAAGTCCCTCTTTGTCATCCCTGGGTCTCAAATATATACTGGGTATAAGACATTGGTGCAGTATACAGGTACATTATGTCTTGTCTCAGGAATGCCTTTTTTAATTACTTTAGATCAAAATGCAGTATTTTAAGATTGTAATATGTTTTTGGAGAAAAAAGTAGGGATCAGGGTTGGGATACACATAGGTTAGGGGTACATATATTACAAGGGTTTTCAGCAAGGTTTGGAACATTATTACAATTATTCACCAGTGTCATCTAAATCACAGCACATATCGAACTCTGCAACCCTGTTCTTCGCCAATGACAAATACGATATTTCACCAAATTTACATAAACTGTCAATATTTGTCAATACTGGAATATTTGTTTTGTTAATTTTTGCAAATATTCATTCCCAGAAATTATCGCATTCAGATAATATGAGAATGGAAAACTTAATTTCATGAAAGTCATATTGACACATGTCTTGAGACTCTCATTGAACCATGGTTCCCCGGACATTGATGTACATCATTTTGTTTTCCAGATCTGATTCAAAATGGCCGACTGGGGACCATTTTGTTTTTTACAAATGCTGTTTGTATCTCTGACATGCTTTAACCAATCATGTTCACACTTTATTTAAAAATCATGTCACACGTATGCAATGTATTTGTTTGATGGTTGCATTCAAGACGACTGAATGGTGTTCCTTTTAAAAATTCAGCAAAATCAAACGTTTCTGCCATTCAGGAACTACATGTAGATCTTCTGGTTGTGTATGAATAGATTTCATTCAAACATGGTACATATATTGAACATTAAAACTAAAAATTATTAATTGGTTTTCAGATTAAGACCTAGAAAAACTATAATGTTTCTGGTCATTACATGGTTAAACGAGTGCCTGCTATTGATTTTCAGTTTGTTTGTTTTTTTGAATTTCTGAAAAAATGAAAAAAAAACTTGTAAACTTGCCAATTTATGAGAACAAAAACAATCGTCTATAAATACTTATTTTATTTTTTTGGCCCTAACCTCACATGACTTATTCCTTGTCACATACCTGGTAGATGACATTAAAACATTATCAAACACTCTCAGCAAATTGTAGTAAGCATTGGTCAATCACTGATGGCATCAAGGCAACGAACAAATAATTGCATTTGTTTAGCACAACTTTACTGTTAGGTTACTGTATAGAATAACCAGAAAACATATGCTAACACCCCCCCCCCCCCCCCCCCCCCCCCCCGTTTAGCTCTGAAGTGAAAATCATATTAGATGACAGTGCAGAGTTGTTCATATTAGTAATTGTCAGTCATTATCCATCCGTAAAAATTGCATATTTTCCTTCTTCTTGAAAACTACAAAGTGGATTGCTTTTGATATTTTCTAGGTACCTTTGGAGAATCATTATCAGGTTTGTTCATTGAGTAACAATATTATAAATTTTCTAATTTTAGAGTCATTGACTTCTATAAAATTGTCAAAATGGGAAAACTTTCTAGCGGTCAAAAAAGAAGCAGCTTACAGTATTCATGTGAAATTGTTATTGTCTTTCAAGATTAAAATGATCACAACATTGCAATACCATAAAATCTCAAAAAAAAAGTAACTGGGTGGTTTAAGCTCATTCTGCTATATTCTTTGATATCCAATCATGCAGCTGAGAAATCTAGGAAATTTGCAAACTATTTGATGTTAAATCAGAAATGACTGTACATTTGATAAGAGTTTCCCCAAATATAGTAACAGGTGAGTGTGGGAATGTAACAGTAACTAAGGAGCCCTAAGCATTGGATCAATTGACTCCTCAGCTTGTTATAAACTTTAAATCTTAAGGTAGAGATGCAGTTTATTTGGCTTGCTTTTTAATTGAGTAATTAGTCAATGAAGATCGTATTATATATCCAACATGTTATATATTTTCTGAAAGCTTATTATACAAACTTTGTAAAACTTGTCTTTATTTTAAATATCCAGAATGCGTTTCTGATTTTGGGTCAAAAATATGCTTTTTTGGACAAAAGTGGTTTTAAAAAAAATAGCTTAAAAACTTTAAGTTCGTTTGTGGGTAAAATTACATCACTGGATACCTAGGTATACTACTAATTCAAATGCGTCCACTCATCTCTCTAACGGCTTTCAAAGTCGCACAGCATGACCTCAAAGTTCACTCTTTTCTATTTTTGCATAATTTATATATCCATGTTAATTGCGGACTTGTTATTTTTGTTGCACTCGCCGTAATAAACTGTCCGGACGCATTTTGAAGGGGGAACACCTTGTCAATAATGTGTGAAAATTTCGAGGCAAATGGCCAAAGCGTCTATCAGCTATTTTAATTTAAAACCCAAGAATTCTCCAAAAATAGAAGACGAGAAAAAGGCTTATTTGCATATTTGCGCGTTAAACCGGGAATTACTGCTTTGTCATACTTTGTCATACTTTCTAGACTATTGAAAATGAAAGTTAACGTATAGACATAGACATTTTATGTAAAATCGTTGGACCAGAACAACTACTCTTGAATATATAAATCAGATACAGTTATTCATACCAGTGTTTTGATGGGGGTCGGTAAAAACACGTGGCAATGCCCAGTAAATATGGCGTCATCTCATGAATTATTAAACAGGGGGCGGTCCTAGGAAGGTGACCTTTTATCACGATCAAAACATCATGGCTTCTCTTCGATGTATTTTCAATAAAAAGTCTACGAGTATTTCAGAGCCTATGGTTTACCGTGAAGAGTACAAAGTGGGATATTAAATTATTTATCCTTGATGATTTTTATGTAGTATTGAGAACCAACTCCAGGAAGCGAACGCACAATAATGAATAATCGCGTAATCCTAGAATCGAAACTCGAGGCACAGAAGTTTTGTTCATCGTTTCCAATCCCATTTTTCCCACTGCAACATATTTGTTAAAAGAAATATTTTAATTCTGTTCGTTTTTTAAGGAGGCATTTATATATTTTTTTCCGATTTTGGCAACGCCTTATTCAGGGATTTTCTAAGACAGTCGCAGACAATCAGCGCACGGATGTACGCACAAAACATGCTGTTGTACTACCGGCGACGGTCGCCTGCAAGAAGAGAGCTCCAGCTCCTAACGTAAAAGTTTTAAAATTTCGGCCGGTTTTAAATAATTAATGTTGGAAATCTGACATGTTTTAAGAGTGCAAAATTAAGTGCATTTTCGAGCGGTCGAATTTTTCTGAATAGAAATCGGCAAATGAAAAAAATAGGAGTGCTAAACAGTGTGCTTCGTTAGTTTAAAAAAAATGGAATGTCCGTCAAATTGACGTAAACTTCCCCATTTTTCACGGAAAAAGCAAAGGTCGTGGCCGAGTTGCAGGCTAAAAAACTCAAAAATCAAAACAAAATCATCAATCAGTAAGTATTATGACTAGGAAAACAAAACATCAGACGCGGAGAAGCGGTCAGCGCGTCAAAAGAGTTGTTACCGAAATGTATCAAGTTACCTCTCTCTGTGATTTATTTTTCATTGAAATTATTTGGTTGTTTTCAATTAATTTTAGCGTACCTCTGCAATTTATTTTAGCATTGTCAGTTGTTTGCTTCATTGAATTAAACGGAGTTCGTCCGGTTGCAAACAAAGCTATCTCGCACCACCTAGCAAAACTTGCGAATGATCGAAGTACAGGTACCCATTGGACAAAAGATACACAAAAGTTTGTATCTCCCCGACCCAGTGCAATATATCCGGTTAGAATCAAAGCTCACGTGCCCCTTATTTGAGGGACCAGATTCTGCCGTAAATTCGGGATGGGATTTAAAAAATAAATAAAATGGGACTTTTAAGGTGTATTTTGACGTCATTTTCTAAGTTTTACCGTAGTCATTGACGCCTATTCAAGAGTATGATGTTTGTTGTGACTAGCGTGAATGGGTAAGCTTCGTTTCGACAATGAGCAGTTATCACTGTAAACAATGTTAAATTATTCTTCACATGCTCAGTTTATTTTTTGAAAACAATTATTTAAAAATAAAATCTCTAAGTCAATCAGAAACTCGGATTCATGCCTTCAAGGAAAGTCATGTTTGGACGCTCACATCGATTTTGTTTTTCGTTCGGTGGGCTGATGCCTTCAGTGTAGCTTTTGCCTCTTCCGACATAGAAATCATCTGAATCTTCTTTCTACCTCTCTTTCTTTTCACACCACGCATAATGTAATGATAAAAATTAGGAAAAAACGCTGAGGAAATATAATGTTTGGTTTGCTAGCGAGCGAGAACTGATTTAAGATTAATTGCACATGCGCGTAATTGAATGAACTATGACCCGTACAATCTCGATTTGCATATTGTCAATCAAAGGTCTTGTTATTTGGTTACTCATGCAAATTAGGCAATTGGACATAAACATTGCCACGTGTGAGTGTTTTTTATTTTCAACCAGAAAATAAACAGCAATTTTAACGGTGTTCCAATAAGAATTCATTGGTCAAATTTTCACAGAATGTTCTTTAGATAAAAATCTATATAAAAAACGAAAAAAACTATTTTTGATTGAAATTCACAAATAAACTGCATCTCTACCTTAATTAGGACTTGAGCTTTTATTGCTCACTGTGATGACAATTAAGTTGCGTTCGAGAATAGATTTCACTCCTGCCCGGAAGTCAAGTTCAAAATGACTATTTTGCAGTAAAATAATGATTGCAGTGAACCAAATTGGACATTAATTGACTGGGAAAGGGAAATTGAAGTATATTTTGCCCAGTGGCGAGAGATTTTTTAATTAGTCTATCTATCACCTTCAGTGGTATCAAATTAAAAAAAAACGGTTAACTGCCCCCAATGCAGCAAAAGACTTTGTCTTCCTCCACTGAGCCTTGCCTGTTGTCCAGCAGCTTCCCTTGTCCATTGTTTGGTATCAGCGTATAGCAACTTGGTGCAGCTTCTTTTCCATATTGTAGTTTTTCATAATGATACACGTAATAACAATAATATTGGTAGCCATAATGATTTGAAATCTGCTTCTATTCATTCAGGATTCTTTTTGTTATTGAAATCCTCTAAACTTCTTTAAATTAGACATGATCGTCAGATTTTACTAGACAAATTTAATTTGGCAACCCATCAGACATTTTGGCTGTCCATCAGTCGTCCTTTCTAGGACTTGCCTGGACTGATTTTGTACAAGGATAATTAAGTCATATTGTGAAATGCATGTTGATTCGTTTTTCATTTGGTTGACCTTTGACAGACTGGTGATCAAAAAACAAAAAATCAACATTTGAACTAGCCTGACATGTAGGCGTGTGTAGCGCCCTCACTGGCCGAACGGCATCAGACCTCACTAACGCCTGACAGAATAGTGTATGTCCCGTCGGCAAGATCAATACTTGCAAATTCGTGAAGTTCACGCCTTCTTACAATGAGTTCAATGAATATTCAGTTTGGTGGTCATGGTAACACCATCACATTATCACACATTATGTCAACAAAACAAATAAACTCTGTCGTGATTGGTTACTCTTTGATGGCTCAATATCTGACGTTCCTACAATTTGATTGGTACCGTCCAAACATCGTTCTGTCAGGCATGTGTTGGGTTTGGAGTGCCGCTGAGGGCGCAACTCACGCGACCTCGTCAGGCTACATGTCTAACTCTCTCTCAGGTGTGCCTTGACTAATTTCATTCATACATGGCATGTGTTATTAATGCACATAATTTTGTTTTATAATTTGATTCAAAGTAGCCAGTTGATGGTCATTTTGCTCTTTTACATGTTTTTAATATTGCCTTCAGTTATTTTTTGATTTCAATGAAATTTATGTCTACTGGCTAAAATTATAAACTTCAAAATGACTGAGTCAAAATAGCATATAATGGTTTTCATGCGACATTATGAGAAATCCAACTTAACAAGGACTGAAAAAAATAACATGACAAATGTAGTCTATTGACTACTGTATAACTCTGATGTGTATTTAATCATTATCTAATATGTACACAGTACATTAGAGTAAATTTTATCACTGTTTATGTCTGGGATTAGTCATTTGCATACCAATATACAGTGTTCTCCACTGTGTTGGTAAAAATGCAATACTAATTTGCATAAAATTTGCATATTGTTCTCAACATAAATTACGATTACATAATGCACATAATCATTCACTTACAAAACTCTTATTACATGAAGAGAGATATGACTATGCAAAAATTTGCAGTTTTCGGCAATTTTATTTATAAAATCATAGCACGGTCAAATCATTGTTGAGAGGTAAAACAGTGCACTTCGGCAATACACAGTCACACTGTTTGTATCCCAAGGAGAACACTTTTCTGTGCTCTATTGAAACTAACAGTTTTTTGTTTTCTAATTGTCAATTTTACTGAATTTAGGTAGCTCATTTGATTTCTTAAAAATGTAAACTCAAAAGCTACATACTTACTGCAGTTTTTTGGTCTTTCTATAGAGCATACACTTATGTATATTAAAGTAGTATTTCTTTGTTCAAAATAAATAATATTTTTTAATTAAGTATAAACAAATTTGATTTTTCTAATGGAGTAAATACGGTAGGTTAGAATGATTTTGTGATATTCCCATAAATTGCATTTGTGAAATTTCAGGAAAATGTATCTTTTGCAAAATATAACAGGTTTCCATAATTCTAACTGATATGTTAATATTATTATTATTTTTTAGCACACCGATCTAAGTCTGTACCTAGACAAGCATAGCGGTGGATTGAATCCCCACAACGTGTGTTTATTTTTATTTCAATTATTACGAGGTTTATCATACATCCACGAGAGAAGGATATTACACAGAGACTTAAAACCACAGAATTTATTGATTAGTGAAGTTGGTGAACTCAAATTAGCAGATTTTGGTAAGTTTTATTATCGGCCAATTCAGTGTATTCGGATGAAAGAGTTTCTTAAATTCTGTGAAGGAATACTCCTCCATCGACCCTTGTATGATTCTACCAAGAGACTGTATAATTGACCTCGATTGACTCCATAGATATGGAAGAGCATGTAAATTATGTGTCCAATCTTAGTTGGCGTAGCTTATAGCAACGAACAAAAAACACAAAAAGGTGGGATGTTGAATTTGCCAAAGAGGGCGCACTTTAATATGTTCTGACTGAACAGAATCTGTTGGTTTGCAATGGCTGGATGAATGGATGTGTAACGTAATTTATTGACTTTTATGTCTTCCGTCATGCACATATCTGCCTAGAAAAGCTATGATGATATTTGCAGTGCATTCATATACATACATACATACATGTTTATTTAATAGGATTTAATAGAAAAATACTACTTCTTTGAGTAAATGACTGGTTCTTACAAACTAGTCACTGTGCAATTGCTATGTGCATGTTTATAACACTGAAATGCAGGCTAAAATGAATAAATATGGATTTGGTATCAATCAAAAAATTCAATAATATGAATTTGAAAGAGTTATATGTTTGTAACATTAAAAGTTTAGAACTAGGAATGCATTTCGTTTGTCCAATCATAATTACCAATGTGGCTGGGTTGAATAACTCATTGGTGGGGGGGGGGGGGGCTGCATATAGTGAAATGAAAGAATATTATATTTATGGTACAGAGGGCGCTGTTCACTACATCTACAGTACCGATATGTGACAAAAAATAAAAGTACTGTAAAACATGTGTTTTTTGATAATTCAGTTACTTTGTACATTTCAAGATGTAGCTAATTTATGAGAAAGTATTCTCTTACAATGAGATTATTAGTAGTTTAACTAATTTAAGATTATTTTAATTGCATTTCCAATTTGTGGCATGAATTTAATCATTTTATTTTATATTGTATTTTATTTTTACTATATATTTTAGTATTTTGTAATTGTTTTATTATTATTATGTACATCTTATTTGTTATTACTTTAACTATCACCCTTGTCAGCATGTGAATAATAAATTCAAATAAAATAAAATAAAATAAAGTAAAAGAAAGTCTTTGATGAAAAGAGAAAATAAATAAAGCTCAAATTAGGATCTCATTTTGACCTTTGCACCACCAGTTTCCTCTTTTTATTGCAAAATCACAAAGTTCTGTTTATAATCTGCACTTTGCTTCAGAAGATTAGGACACAATAGCCAAATTTTTGGGGTAAAAACAGAAAATTTACCCAAATTTTGCCTGTTGGCTCCAAAATTAAGGTTTATTTCCAGAAATATTGAAGAATATAAGAAAAAAACTGCAGATTAATTTGAGCGAGAAAGTCAAGTGGTGAAAAGCTTAAAGCGAGAGGGTCGTCACCTGCGCACATGTGGGAATTGAGTCCCAAGCGACGATAACAACACATGCTAAAAATGCAAAGAATCGTAGGTAGACACTTGTTTGTAAACGATAATACGATAGGGCCATCTGACGCATGCGCAGATGAAGACTCCCCCGCTTTAATTCAGATTGCTGTATTTCATACATTGAGCCAAATTTGAAAAAATGGCATGTAGCTATTTCAAATTTTATTACAGTTTTTTCTACTTTCTCTAATATATTCCTTATTATTTTGACAGGTTTAGCGAGAGCCAAGTCCATACCTAGCAGAACATATTCACATGAAGTTGTGACACTATGGTATCGACCACCAGATGTGTTATTAGGATCAACTAACTATTCTACCCAGCTTGATATGTGGTAATTTGTTTAATTTAACCTCCTTATCCATGTGTATAAGGGATTGGCCAAGGGTCATCTAAGTGTATATGGGATTGGCCAAGGGTCATCTAAGTTTATAAGGGATTGGTCAAGGGTCATCAAAATGTATATGGGATTGGCCAAGGGTCATCTAAGTGTATATGGGATTGGCCAAGGGTCATCTAAGTTTATAAGGGATTGGTCAAGGGTCATCAAAGTGTATATGGGATTGGCCAAGGGTCATCAAAGTGTATATGGGATTGGCCAAGGGTCATCTAAGTGTATATGGGATTGGTCAAGGATCATCTAAGTGTATATGGGTTTGGCCAAGGGTCATCAAAGTGTATAAGGGATTGGCCAAGGGTCATCTAAGTTTATAAGGGATTGGCCAAGGGTCATCTAAGTGTATAAGGGATTGGCCAAGGGTCATCTAAGTGTATATGGGATTGGTCAAGGGTCATCTAAGTGTATATGGGTTTGGCCAAGGGTCATCAAAGTGGATAAGGGATTGGTCAAGGGTCATCAAAGTGTATATGGGATTGGCCAAGGGTCATCAAAGTGTATATGGGTTTGGCCAAGGGTCATCTAAGTTTATAAGGGATTGGCCAAGGGTCATCTAAGTTTATAAGGGATTGACCAAGGGTCATCAAAGTGTATATGGGATTGGCCAAGGGTCATCAAAGTGTATATGGGATTGGCCAAGGGTCATCAAAGTGTATAAGGGATTGGCCAAGGGTCATCTAAGTGTATATGGGTTTGGCCAAGGGTCATCAAAGTGTATATGGGTTTGGCCAAGGGTCATCAAAGTGTATAAGGAAGTGGTCAAGGGTCATCAAAGTGTATATGGGATTGGCCAAGGGTCATCAAAGTGTATATGGGATCGGTCAAGGGTCATCTAAGTGTATATGGGTTTGGCCAAGGGTCATCAAAGTGTATATGGGTTTGGCCAAGGGTCATCAAAGTGTATAAGGGAGTGGTCAAGGGTCATCAAAGTATATATGGGATTGGCCAAGGGTCATCAAAGTGTATATGGGTTTGGCCAAGGGTCATCAAAGTGTATATGGGATTGGCCAAGGGTCATCAAAGTGTATATGGGATTGGCCAAGGGTCACCAAAGTGTATATGGGTTTGGCCAAGGGTCATCAAAGTGTATAAGGAAGTGGTCAAGGGTCATCAAAGTGTATATGGGATTGGCCAAGGGTCATCAAAGTGTATATGGGATTGGCCAAGGGTCATCTAAGTGTATATGGGATTGGCCAAGGGTCATCTAAGTTTATAAGGGATTGGTCAAGGGTCATCAAAGTGTATATGGGATTGGCCAAGGGTCATCAAAGTGTATATGGGATTGGCCAAGGGTCACCAAAGTGTATATGGGTTTGGCCAAGGGTCATCAAAGTGTATAAGGAAGTGGTCAAAGGTCATCAAAGTGTATATGGGATTGGCCAAGGGTCATCAAAGTGTATATGGGATTGGCCAAGGGTCATCTAAGTGTATATGGGATTGGCCAAGGGTCATCTAAGTTTATAAGGGATTGGCCAAGGGTCATCTAAGTTTATAAGGGATTGGCCAAGGGTCATCTAAGTGTATAAGGGATTGGCCAAGGGTCATCTAAGTGTATATGGGATTGGTCAAGGGTCATCTAAGTGTATATGGGTTTGGCAAAGGGTCATCAAAGTGGATAAGGGATTGGTCAAGGGTCATCAAAGTGTATATGGGATTGGCCAAGGGTCATCAAAGTGTATATGGGTTTGGCCAAGGGTGATCTACGTTTATAAGGGATTGGCCAAGGGTCATCTAAGTTTATAAGGGATTGACCAAGGGTCATCAAAGTGTATATGGGATTGGCCAAGGGTCATCAAAGTGTATATGAGATTGGCCAAGGGTCATCTATGTTTATAAGGGATTGACCAAGGGTCATCTAAGTGTATATGGGTTTGGCCAAGGGTCATCAAAGTGTATATGGGTTTGGCCAAGGGTCATCAAAGTGTATAAGGGAGTGGTCAAGGGTCATCAAAGTGTATATGGGATTGGCCAAGGGTCATCAAAGTGTATATGGGATTGGTCAAGGGTCATCTAAGTGTATATGGGTTTGGCCAAGGGTCATCAAAGTGTATATGGGTTTGGCCAAGGGTCATCAAAGTGTATAAGGGAGTGGTAAAGGGTCATCAAAGTATATATGGGATTGGCCAAGGGTCATCAAAGTGTATATGGGTTTGGCCAAGGGTCATCAAAGTGTATATGGGATTGGTCAAGGGTCATCTAAGTGTATATGGGTTTGGCCAAGGGTCATCAAAGTGTATATGGGTTTGGCCAAGGGTCATCAAAGTGTATAAGGGAGTGGTCAAGGGTCATCAAAGTGTATATGGGATTGGCCAAGGGTCATCAAAGTGTATATGGGATTGGTCAAGGGTCATCTAAGTGTATATGGGTTTGGCCAAGGGTCATCAAAGTGTATAAGGGAGTGGTCAAGGGTCATCAAAGTGTATATGGAATTGGTCAAGGGTCATCTAAGTGTTTATGGGTTTGGCCAAGGGTCATCAAAGTGTATATGGGTTTGGCCAAGGGTCATCAAAGTGTATAAGGGAGTGGTCAAGGGTCATCAAAGTGTATATGGGATTGGCCAAGGGTCATCAAAGTGTATATGGGTTTGGCCAAGGGTCATCAAAGTGTATATCGGATTGGCCAAGGGTCATCAAAGTGTATATGGAATTGGCCAAGGGTCATCAAAAAGTATATGGGATTGGCCAAGGGTCAATCAAAGTCTATATGGGTTTGGCCAAGGGTCATCAAAGTGTATATGGGATTGGCCAAGGATCATCAAAGTGTATATGGGATTGGCCAAGGGTCATCAAAGTGTATATGGGTTTGGCCAAGGGTCATCTAAGTTTATAAGGGATTGGTCAAGGGTCTAATCTAATCATCAATATGGTTGATCAAGAGTCCTCAAAATCATCAATACTAGCAATGCCACATGCAGACTGTGTTCAATATTTGTTATTCATTTCAGGGGTGTTGGGTGTATTTTTATTGAAATGCTACAAGGATATGCTGCATTCCCAGGAATGAAAGATACATATGACCAGTTAGATCGGATATTTAGGGTAAGAAACAATATTTCCATTGTTTATATTATGCCCAACAAAAAATTGGTTTCTTGTCAGACCTTTTAAATCGCAGTTTAATGACGTGAAACATAATAGAAACTATATGTGATTAACATCCTTATTTGAATATGCAGGGTAAAGTGATATTAAATGCACCATTCAATAAAAGAATATACCATTGCCTGTATTTGGACATTGCGGTAATTCCTTATTATTACACATCTGTCTTCGTTACAGCGTGCCTTAATTTTGCGGTTTTGCACTAAGTATTTTCATCCTACCATATTAGGAAATGTGAATTCCAAATATTGAACGATTACGCACATAAGCGTCCTCTAATAGTAAGAACAAACATGGCAGCCCCCGGGGTTTGACCCCACACAAAGAAATTTGCTCAATCTGCTCTAAACGTTTGTATTTCGGCATTCCCATGATGTATCCTTGGGAGGAAAAGATATATAATAATAAAGTTATTACGAGGATACCAAAAAGTATGCACTCAGACAGTACCCCATCGCATCAACTTCTACACCACGTCGGTCAATACTTTCTCTGTATCCTCGTAATAACCTTATATTACATTTAGTCCTGTCTCTACATATCTTTCTGATGATAAGTTTGGTAACAAAAATTAACTATTCAGGTGTATAACTAAGATAACTTCTACTCTCCAATTGTAGTAAATATTTTTGGTTAAAAAAAGCTATTTTTAAAATTATCTTGAAAACCACTTGTCAGATTATGTTTATCTTTTATATGTAGGTTCCTTCAATGGTCCTCAGTCAGATTGATTTGATTCATTGCCTCCAATAGGTTCAATAGGTGATTTTCCGTACAATTGCGAGATCTCGCGAGATGCATGAAAGACGCGCGTCGAACGTCTGCCGCAAAAATCGAACGATTTGATTTTGAACTCGAATTTCCTTATTTCGTAGCTCACACCGACCGGCCGATCTTCGACAGAGGAATATTGCTTTCGAATACCCTTACTTAATCGAAATTGCCTATCATCAAATGTGGACAGCACATTATCAAGCATGGAAATGTCCCCAAAATACTTTCGCGTTTGTCGAATCCCACGCGATGTTTGGCGCGACTACAACGCTATGACCTTTGTTTGTCCTGTTTTTTTACGTTCGATTTCACGCATAACGCCTGATTCTCGCAGTGAACGGAAAATGGTCTATCCCAGAAATATTGAAGAATATAAGAAAAAAGTACAGAATAATCTGGGCGAGAAAGTCTGGTGGTGAAATGGCTATATCAGCCAATAGGCTTACATCTTAAGCCCAGCATTGAAGGATTTTTCGTTGTCACGTTAACATCAAACTGTCCATATTCAGGGCCTATAGCAATAGAGTAATAATCTATCACAATAATACATGTGTTATGGAGTAGGCAATTATTCTGAATATCTTCTAAATAAATGTTGTTCTTTTTCATTTATTGAATATTTAGGTACTTGGTACACCCACGGAGTACACATGGCCTGGGATAACCTCACTACCACATTATAAACATGACTTATTTCCAATGTATCATTCACAGAGGTTATCAACAATTACACCAAGGTAACATTTTTACATGTTAATTTATGCACATTTGTAAATTCACATGCTAATTTTGTAAATTATTCGTCCTTTCACATGCAAATTATTTGTAATTTCACCCTTTAAATGCCCAATACAACTATTGTCACCTTTTAAAAACTAAATCCATTTAATTTTTTTTCACAAATTTCTAATCAAATTTAAATCCATGTGGTCTTAATAAATAAATAATTAATGAATCAATAATAAAAAAATATGTTAATAATTTTGCACTGAACTTTTAGTAAGTAGCAAACAAAAAATTACCTTCTGTTTAAAAAAGATAGAACTGTAATTTTAGGACATAGAGGGCACTGTTTACTTCTATCTATAATCTCCAGAGTCTTACAGAATGGTTCTGTAATTTTTGTTTGCACCAAATCATTTGAATGTTGTTTCTATCAATGGTTATGTAACATTAATTTTGATTTTTTTGTTTCAGATTATTAACCAACATTCACGCCAATGACTTGGCGGCACATTTTTTACAGGTGAGTGTTGAAAAAAAAACAGCTTCTTCCTTTTGTAAAAACATAGCTACGCATAAGGTATTGTGATTACATATTAGGCCAGACTTTTTTTTATTCCTTGTTTCTCGAGTTTTTATAAGGCAATTTTTTTGAGGAGGGCGGAAAAAAAATAAAACTAATTTTTTTTTTCCATTAGATTTGTGTGATTCTCAAAGAATTGTAAGTGAGATCAATGATCGGAGAGAAGAAATTAAATAAAATTTTATTCCATGTATAACTTTGTTTCTCATCTGCGCAAGACTTCGGTACTTTGATCATGATACTCCCACGAAAATGCAACTTGGATTTTGTATGCAGCGTGCGGTAAAAAAAATGAAGATAAAAATAATATTTTTTAGCAACTTTTTGCGGGTGCGAGAAATTATGCTGAAATAAAATTTTATTTTTATTTGATTTTCGACTCCTGTTCATTCGGCGGGTTCGCAAAACAAGGGATAATAAAAACCTGGCCTTAGTTTTTACACATGATCTAATGACTTAAAATACAAGTTCTTTTTGTACCTTTATTTAGTGCCCCTAAAAATGGAATTTGTTTTGCTCCTGAGATCGATTTTTTCCCTTCATATTTGTTGACATATTCTTCTTACATAGTAATAGCATACCAACCCCACTCTCAAAAAAAAGGTGCGATTATAATCTATATTAATAAAATTCACATGCATGCTTACCCATACTTTTTTTTGTCTTTTAGTGCACAAAAAATCCAACTTGTATGCACATTTGTAACATTGTTATGTGATTTACTGTAAAACATGTCTTTTTAGCTAATTTAGCTAACCTGTAATTTCGCTAATTCAAGATGTCGCTAATTTAGAATAAAGTGCATTCTCGTAATGAGATTGTTGGAATTTTAGCTAAATTAAGGTTGTGTTAATTCATGCATGGAGTCAAATTTGCTAAAATGGCATGTAGCTATTTCAATGTGTTTTACAGTACATATACTAATCTGCATACTCATAATTACTTTGTAGTTAATGCCAGCGCGGCGGATATCAGCACTTGATGCAATGAGGCACCCATATTTCGCAGGATTATTACCAAAGATACATGATTTACCTGACTGTAAGTAGCGGTATATGAGATCATTTAAAATTTTGATACTGTTTAATAAATAATAAACTGTGTTAACCATCCAGACCCTATTTGTGTGTAACTCTTGCAGTGGCTTCCATATTCTGTGTACCCGGTGTGAAGCTTCAACTTGAGCTAAATGAGACAAGGAGAGCATAGAAAAGGTTGGTAAGATCAGTTACCTTTCTTATTGTTAGGTGGGTGAAGTAGGGGCAGGTGGGTGTAGAAAAGGGAAGCAGGTAAAAGAGGGGAGATGGGTGAAGATAGGGGAGGTGGGTTTAGATGAGGCAAGTGAGAGAGTGAAGGTGGGTTCAGGGAGAGGACACAGGTGAAGAGGGGAGGTGGGCCGAGATGGGGGAGTTTGGAAATTATGATAAGAGTGGGTTTAGAGAGGTGAGGCAAGTGGAAGAGTGTAGGTGGGTTTAGAGAGGAGGAGAAACAAGTGGAAGGGGTGGGGTTTAGACGAGGTTTTGGGAGAGGACAGGTGAAGATAGGGGAGTCGGGTGGAGATAGGGGAGCTGGGTTTAGACAGAGAAAGTGGGAAAGAGAAGGTGGGCACATGGAGAAGACAAAGGTAGATAGAGGGAAGGCATGTTTAGGAAGGAATCAGATGAATAAGGGAGATTTATATCAAGGAAGCAGGCTAAGAGAAAGATGTTGGGGAAGAGGGAAGTTGTGTGGAGGAAGTGATTGGTTAAAATAAAGGTACTGGGCGGGGTAGGTGTAACTATGGTATAAAAGCTTATATTAATGGGTCTATGTGAACAGAATATTTATTCATGGAACTAGTTTCACCCTATGCATCAGTCTGTCTATGCATTCACATCTAAATCTCAAACATGTCTTGAATAATAAATCGCATTCAAACTTCAATCCACCAGAATCATGCATTTCTGCCTTATTCAACACAAATCGTGGTCATATTTGGACAAATATCATTCAAACTGATTCTACACATTGAACATCATGAACCCATCAGCTCATGTTTAAACTTCACTCATATACACATGTTATTCTCATTCACAATCCAATTCAAGATGGCCGACTGATAGCCATTCTAGAAGTAAAAAATGTCTCAACATCAGGTGTTTCTTGGTTTGACAAAATGTATTCACACTTGGTCTATAAATTGAACATCATAGAACATGTAAATGCATCCACATACATACACAAGGTGTAACCTATCACTTTTTTCCACTAGATATTCTGCAATGGAGAATGTGTTGTATCATTGACTTTGAAATATTGCTTTTTCATTGTTTACAGAATGAAACAGAACAGGATTGAATGTTTCGAAATATGCTTTATTTTTGTCACATTGACGCACATTATCATCGACTTTTACACAATGAATTATGGGTAATTTTATATGAATCAGTGCCATGGAAACCATTGGCAATGTTTTATGCAAAAAGATGAACATTTAAGTTTTTAATGTGTAGTTTGTCAAGTACTGTAGTTAATTGCATATATTTTATGTATATATGGTAAATACAAGAGTTGATTATTTTGTGATCAAGTATTTTGTGCTGAAATGTCATGTTTCAAAGATCTCAAAATATGTTGTTGTTTTTTTCCAAAACACCAAGTGCGCTCTCTAGTGGTAATGTTTAACAATTTACTAGATAAAAAAAAATAATCGCTAAACTATTTTGAAACTATTCTGAAACTATTTTGATATAAATAATATGTATTTTGTTGATTTTTTAAAAATCATTGACCAGCAATTTTTTCTGAGGCAATTATAAATTAATATTTTCATTAGGCGAAATGTTCTTGAATGGTTTGTTGAACAAGAGTACAGGTACTTGAACTTTAACCTTTGAGTGCCAACTTTTGACAGCCTTCTCAAAACTAACTTCCGTAAATTTCTCCAAATTTAGTTTAAAATTGTGATCAGGATCTGCTGCTGATGGGAAATTATATCTGTTCAGTCTAAAATTAACAAGAAATTATAGAAAAATACATAAAAATGTTCAAAAAATAATAATAGAATGGCATTCAAAGGGTCAAGGTCTACCTTGATGTTTCTAGATTTAAAGCGAGGGAGTCATCACCTGCATATGAGTCAGAGGGCCATAGCGTGTCATTGTTTACAAACAAGCATCTACCCATGAGCCTTTGCGTTTTTAGCGTGCGTTGTTATCGTCGGTTGGAACTCAATTCCCACGCTTGTGTAGGTGACGACCTCTCTGTTTTAACTATGGTTCAAATATTAATTTTAAGATTAACCTTTCAGTGAGTAACAGTAAAAGAAAAATCATGGATTATTTTGGCAGCTAGCCAAGAAACATTGAGATTGTAAAGAAAAGATGTATATTTTGCGCAATGTCACATGGAACCCACTTCAAGCACACAATGTCACAATGACCACCGCATTTTAATGAAGTAGCCCCAAATACTGATGCGTTCGTGTCGGTCAATGCTTCAGTAGACATAATATAAATACTTGCATTAGTCAATTATCTATTTGGTTTATGAAAATTTTGATCAAAAATTTCAAAAATTTTGGTTAATGTCTATTAATAATGTTAATTTATGTCATTTTGGTCCAAAATTGTTAAAGATTTAGTTAACAATATAGAAAAATGATTTGTCACAAATTTTGTTAGCGTTTGGATATGTATGACTTGAAACGTGAAGATGAATGCTGCTAGTTACTATATTTTTTTTCCTGTTTTTTTGGAGGGGATATAAACAGTTTATGTTTTGTTTCTGTATTTCTTGATGGTAACAAAAGAATGCTAAAATGGAATGTGAAAATGCAAATAGAATTCAAGAATAAATAACTTATTGTCAAGGTGCATCATCATTTTTTTCAAAATCAGATTTTTTATTCAACAAAAGACTGGTTGCATTTACTGAAATTTTATTAGATAAAAAGTATATTGGAGTGCGTTTGATATTAGTATGCTTTGGATATAATTGGACTATTTTTAATCAAACAGGCATCCTATATGTTTGGCAGCTGATGTTTTAGGAAAGCCTTTGTGTGCTGCTATGGTTCCTGCCATAGAGGGTGCTAACAATGCTTATCTCTTCAATGTTGCCTGTAATCCAACAAGTTTTCGACAGTCTGGGTGAAAATTGTGAGATTTTGAAACACAGTGACGATTTTACAATGACATTAAAAAATGCCTTTCTCATATTGCATGAAATTTACAAATCGCAATGATATTTAATGTTGATATCTTGTCTCATTAGGGTCCAATTTTTTCAATTTTTTAAGTACTGAGCAAAAATGACTTTCAGAGTAACCAAATGTACATTCACGGGGTGTTAAGATGTTCAGGGTACATATAAACAGCACCTCGACAGCTGGAAATTCATCTTCCTGATATTTCCATGCTTTTATTTTAAATATTCATGATGATATCATATTTTTAAATCATAGTGAATTGTGAAATAGTTTTGACTGAATCAAGCACAAGGCATCACCAAGCGCGTCTACTTATGCGACTTGACAAATATAAAATTTTGATAGAGTTTATGTCACATGACATCACCACATTGACTCATCTGGTACCACAAAGTTATTTTGGCTCAGTTCAGTTTTGGAGCTTTTTTTTATACAATACTGTAAAATAATTTATTTACGCTCAGAATTTATTTTCCCTATATACCGTAAGTGGCAATAAAATCCAGTAAATGTAAGTTTGTTCGATATTTTACATTCAAAAATCTGAAAATAAACTCCACACCAAACACCCAAAAAGTGTTTTCAGTGAAAATAAATTCCAGCTAAAATAAAGTATTTTACAGTAGATATCGGCAATCCATGACTTACAATGGAGGCTTTTAGCAATCAACGTGTGGATGTTTAAAAGATGAACCAAATTTTGAAGAGTTTTTATAGAGTAAAAGTTATATTCATAGTGCGACCAAAAAACATGCTATACTGTTCCTGCCAAGTTTATTTTTATTTTTGAGGCTGTCATTTTTATTTGGCATATTAGAGAGTACAGTTATAGTCATTATACAATTTCAATTCATCAAACCAACACATGTGCATATACAATTGTTAAAATGTTCTGTTTTTTATAGTTCTATATATTATATGGATTAAGAAATTGCAGATTTCAAAGGTAGGGTTGAAGAGTGGTGGTGGACGTCACAGGTGTATTCAAATTGCATTGTGTAAGTTGCTATGGGACCCACAAACTCGACGCTGTGCAACAACCACCACCATTTAAAAAGTTGCAATGTACACATGTATATTGAGAAGACAACGTTGCTAGTAACTGCTAAGTGTTACACATGCGCAATGATTTGTTTCTCATACCAATGTGTAAAGTTTTTTGTTTATTTATAGTATCAATATCTGTAAATCATGATACAAGCTATTTGATTGGCCATATTGTTTGGTGTGAACAATCAGCAGAAACCAGGATTCAAGTCTGTGCTTTGTGTGTAGTGTTGTTATTTGCACTATAACAATTTGACAGTGTGATCTCAGTGTTGCCATCACCACTAATCACAGGGAAGTGAGAGCCCTTGTATATCTACCCTTGACATGTATACTGTGGTGCAGATCTCTGAAATAGTTTTCTTACAGTAATATCCATCATTGATTATCTTAAAATAAATATTAAAATTTTTGGAATGACAGAATTTACCTTTTTTTTAAAAACTGCAGTATTCTTGCCTTGATTCAGTCTGTGGCATCCCTAGTTTAGTGATTATAGCTTTGTACATATCATGCCCAGTCTCCCTAACTTGCAGTATTTAAACTGAGATGAGAAAAGTAAATTGCTAGGTGTTCTGGGAGTTAAAAAACTTTGCCAAGTATTGTCTACGTTTCAAGGTGCTTCAAATTTTAATGATTATATTTTATTTAATTTGTTTGCGGTTGTAGAGATTATAATAATTTGTACATCTGATTAAGATTTTATTTTATGAAAGAGATTTATTTTCAAATGCTGACAAAGCTGGCAAGCCTTATGAGAAGTATGTGTGAGAACATTTTATTTTTATTTCAAGACCCACTTTATTGTCCATGGCAGACTGAAAGATCGTTATTTTGTTTGGGGATGACTAGGTTAGAAATGAGGGGCAGATTACATTTTTGTTATAACGAGGCATTTTATGATTGAAGTTGCTGGATGTTTCCCGAATCTTGCATTATAGGGTTTATTTTAAGTGCACAGCAGAAATAATGATGCACCTACAATTGAAGTACCGGTAGTTCGGTCTAAAGAATTTCCAATCTCATAAAACATAGGGCAGAGAGTTGAATGTGATCCCAAACTTAAAGATGCGCAAATGTGAAACTTTTTATGTTAGTGTGCTGATTAGATCATGAATAAATAATGAGCTTATTTGCATATTATGTAATCCCATCTGAAATGTACTGTTTTCAATCAATGAATTTTCAAATGATCCAACAATCTACCTTTTTGCTGATCTTTTTATAGCACATTCGCATATGATGCGTTTTTTTATTGTTACAACATGAAAATATAGACACTGTATTTGTTCTATTAGAAGTGCATCTGCTCTAATGATAATCAAAACAGTTTCACAGAAACATTGTGAATTTTCTCATTTTTGTTTACACTGGGAGATATAAAAAATTTAGCAATAATAAAAAAGAGTGTCACCAACCACATTTTTGAGAGAACTGTATGTTTATATTATGCATTGAATATAATGTGAGAAAAAAAATAAACATGACCCTTTCAGACCCTTTCATGTATAAAAACATTGTAATTTTTCTGACATTTGGGGTAATGATGGAGCATGAAGAAAACACCACTTTTTAAAGTGGTATTCAAGTTTTAATTATTTTCTTCACACTAGTACATGCATGATCAAACTTTTTCGAACAAGAAAACATTTCTGTACCATATACCAATCAATTTGGTTTTTATTCGTTCTACGCAGAAATTTTTGGAGTTATACATGATACATGAAATAAGTAAAATCAATCCCCGAGTGTATATTGCAGTAGTTAAACTGCATTGAAGATCTTTAAAAGGAATTATTCTGACACATCTGCCATTCGTGCAAGAAAATGCTTGTGCTACTAAAAGTACAAATATGGTAGACCATTTTGCTTATAGATTCACTGCTAATAGAACAACCATGATAACTTGAAAAAGCTTTTATTTATTACTTGAAATGAAACGTTACACAATTGTTTGCATATTAAGTAGCTAATTTGAATATTTCAATATATTCCACTCAAACTGGCTCAATACACTGCATTAAGTTATCAAGTAAGAAAATACTACTGTTTTATAGATGTTAGTTCTCAACATTGATATTGTTTTCATCTGTAGTCATCAGTTAACAACAAAATTTTGAAAAAAACCTACTTTTGTGTACTCTGTATTTCAGTAACATTGCTTACTTACACAATTTTTATGTTACAGAAGCGCCTTTTCACAAGAGGGCACTATTTAATGAAAAGGTATATGAAAATGGTTACAAAATTATCCCTCAAAGAGACTTGTCTGAATGTCCTTCCACAGATAGATTATTTTCTGTTGTTATATTTATTGTTTATTGAAAGTATTGATGCCACACTGTAAAGTAATGTAAACAGGGTTAGTGAAACAACTGTAAACCGCTTAATTTTTGTGAGAGAAACACTTTTGATAAATATGAAATTTTGAAGTGACAATGTATAAGATTTTCAAAATCGCCGAGACCTCAGAAGTTAAATGTTGTGTACATTAGCATAGCATTAAACATAGATAACATATAGCTGCACTCTGATTCGTTGTCAATGCTAGTCAACAACTTTTAATTAGCATAATCACCAGAGTGATTCCGCTCCAGTTTTCACTCCAGCGCAGGATTTCTTTCGCAGTCACGCTAGTTTTCACAATCACGTTAAAAAGGCTAAATTTACAATTATATTTTTTTGTAAAACAAAAAAGAAGTCCTGACTTTGCCAGTCTAGTTGGCATGCTGTGACAACATTTGTCGAATCAAAAGTATTTGTCGGGCAAAAATTAAGCGCTTTACAGTATAATTTATGCATTAAGTATTCTTACCTCAGCTAAATGTAACTTTAAATGTACTTTTTAGAGAAACTTATTTGTCTAAAGAATCATTGTTTCATTTTTATTCCTTCAAATAATAGAAATAAAACAATTGAATTTGAAAGTTGTTTCCCTGAATTTCAACTCAGTGTGATTGGTAATGTAGTTTTGTATCTATCATGGTAAGTTTGTAGTAGGTGTGTGTGCATACTTTACTGTAGTGTGAGGGTTAAACCATTGGAGAAGGATATTGAAGAAAAAAATTAGATGTGGGTTTAAATGAAGAAACAAAAAATTCACGCAGTTGTGGAACTAAATATTGCTTTCTAAACGGAAGTTCAAAAACAAATTTGTGTGAAAAAAATTGCAATTGATCAATTTCCTCCAGCCCCCTTCCCAGGTTTCAAATGGGTCGCCCCTAACCGATCCTACGTCTGTAGTGCTGACTTGACTTGTTGAGTTGACGGGTCAAAAATTACCAAACATAACAATCACTTAGGATCATAGAGTTTTATTACCTTGGACATTTATTTGTCCCGGACATTGCATTACTGCTTTGATGCTGACCTTTGGTGGTGTAACATGTAGGACAGATGAAAACAATATGGCTGATATCGATATTTGCATTCCTACATGTTACTATAGTGTTACACCCAATGAACTCTGTCCTTATTCAGTATAATAAAACACTACTGAAGCGGGGCATGTGGCAGATGGCCATACGTGTTGTTTACTAACAAGCGTCTACCATAAGCCTTGAGCATGTGTTGCTGCCCCCCCCCCTTAAAGAGGGAGGGTCGTCACCTGCGCACGCGCGGGAATTCAGTCCCAAGTGACGATAACAACACACGCTATTAAGAACGCAAAGGCTCATGAATAGACGCTTGTTTGTAAACAATGACACCGTTGACACTGCAGGTCGGCTATGGCAAAGTCGGGACTTCTTTTTTGTTTTATAAAAACAAATATAATTAATTGTCAATTTGGCCTTTTTAGCGTGATTGCGAAAACCACCATGACCGCGAAAGAAGGGGAACATATTTTTGAAAAAAATCGCCCCGACTGTGGCCAGTCTACAGGTCGGCGTCCTTTCTACGTGAGGACTCTCGCGCTTTAAAATAGGCTAGATACCGTCTCTGTCGTGAGACTTCTCCAACGTGATAATACCATGAACAAACAAACAAGTCGTAGACTACTATATCTTCGGTCAGTGCACAACCCCCTAAAATGCTCATCAGCAGACCCCCCCCCCCAAGAACACAACATTTTATACACATACGGGCAAGGTAATATATTCATGAATTTGTAACAGGAGAGAAGGTAAAACAGTCACCGAACAGTGAGTTATTTAAAAAAAACAAAAAAAAACAGAGCAAAATGTGAAATTCTTTCGATCTCAGCTTAACTCAATCATAAACAAAGCCACAGAATTTAACTGTAAGACAACCAAACGACGATCTTATGTAACGTATCCGTGAGCATAAACAAGAATGCTATTTCATGATGTCATGGACAATAGTTCATGATTTTACATAATACTGTTCATAGAATTATTATTTGGAATGTTTAGAATAGTTATACATGGTCTGATAAAATGTTGCAAATTTGTGATGATGAATAAAATTATAAAAAAAAAACGTATATACTAACCATTATTTCATAAATATCCACTCAGTTGCTTTCATTCTTGGTTTCTCACATATTATTCATACAGTCCTGTAGTTGTGCATTGAAACTGGAATGTACTCAACTGTTATAAGTTCAGGCGTAAAAGTTGCGACATCGTTTACATTTTATATTTGTCAGACCAGTTTGAAAATAAATGTGTGTAAGTGCTCTGTTATTTGTGGAGAGAAACCGGTGGTTGAAATGACCACTGACTTTTGGATCTGGCGGGTCAATAATAGAAAACTGGTGGCTTTTGGACGCCAGACTACCACTAATTTCGAACCCAGCTATGAAAAAATGGCATAATATGGACGAAAACATTATTTATTTATTTTTTTAATATTGTTGTTTGGTACGGCTTGTTGGGAACCTAATTAGATTATGATATATAGTGCAAACCAACAAATTGTACTTTTGCAGCTCGCGCAACGGTATGAGTTCGATGAAAAACACTAATACGCATGTGCAGAAATTGTTGTATGTACAAATAAAACCCGTGCACACCTGTATTAGAGAATGTGTTTCTTTGACCTTTCAAGTTCATGATGAATCATAATTCAATATGTTCTCGTCCATATTACATTTTAAATGTCTTCTTTTTCTAGAAAATAACTTGACTTTATTCAGATGGTATATCATTCAATACTCGTAGCTTCTTAATGAATAAAATAAATTTGGTGTCAGAAAGTATCAACTTCACTTGTCTGATGTAAAAGTATACTATTCCCGCACGAACCATTTAATTAGAGCTGAGATTGGTATACGGCTAGTGGTTATGTTGTCACATAATAGTGCAAAAGCACCAATGTTGAGAAACAGTAACTGGCGTCTGCCGTGTTCGAATTTCACGTAAAAAAAATGCATCTTACGCGTGTTGTATACGTCGCTATGAGTCCCACATCGAACAGGACGTGGCCGACGACCACCGCCCTTTAACGGCATAGGAGTCCCGGACAGAAGTTGAGTGCTCAACCACATTCCCTTAGTCTATAGAGGGACTGTGGCTCAATCTAATATTTTATGCAAGAAATGAATGTATGTACATGTGGAAACATTTCACATCTTTTTTTACGTGTTCTTGGCAGTGGTTCCTGCTAAGCCAATTGCAATTAATTATTGACAACACAGTGTCGATTGACCGTTGACACGTGCACGTGGTTAAAATTAGCGAACAGTATGTTGCCGTTCGTTCTCTTCTCGACAGCACCCGAAATACATGTACCAGCACAATCAAATTTGGAATAACGCCCTCAACGATCTGTTTAAGTTTTATTTAGAATACCACGTGTGTACGAAAACAAGTACTAATATGCTATCTTCCTTTCGTTCGTTCGTTCGTTCATTCATGCATTCATTCATTCAAAGCATTGTATATTTTTTCATTTGTTGATAACATTATCTTAGCTTTGCATACCTACGAAAGATAAATATATGCTATATTATAATTGGTTATCGTTTGTTCCATCACTCTGCAAAGTTTCATTCTTGTTCCCATACTTTTCACTATTCACTATTCCCATACTTTTCACTGTTTTGGGTTGCGTGCGATTTACGCTAATGAATCAATCAACTTTCCACAACACGTACTTAAGTTATATATAGATACTATTTTATTTATAAATCGTGTTTTATTCTTATTCATAGAAACACATGGTTACCATAAATATGGCACAATCCGACATTAACAGTTTACGCCTTACTTTTCCCGTGAACAAGTACGGTGCAACAATTTGCGCTTTTGTATGTATTTCTAAAAAAAAAACGTCTTTCTTTTGGGGGGGGCAAATCTTTCTAATTTCCAATTGCCTACACGTTTTCATCTGTTTTGTTTTTATTATTATTATTGTTTGTGTTTTGGAGGAAGGGGTATAATACAATTATGTGGGATTATAAAGTTGCCGATAAATTTACTTTGATGGGCGGGAGGGTTAACACTCCCGACCGCCTCTCTCCCGTCATATAAACAGAATACACACGCCGCAGTGTAATGTCGCCACATCGGGTACGATTTCTAGAATCCAAATAACTCATTCAAGTAGCAATGCACAGAATACCAGTGGTGAAATACAATCGCCACCTCCTATGACCACGGCGTGTTGTCTTTAACGGAATGATTGCCAGCTGAAGAACATTCGGACACTCTTATTAATAAGATACCCGTAATGGAATTCGACTTGACTTGCCGCCGCACTGTTCTAAAAGACGTTTCACTTTATTATTAAGTACTACCTCAGCGCCCTAAAAAAAGTTGCGCCACAAAACGGAAAGTCGGTGTAGTATCATTCTTTTGGTGTGAAAATCCATTCACTTTTAGATTAAAGGAAGATGCCGTTCTCGAAATTGTGTTTTTGTTGTTTTTCGAGGGGTACATCGTCAGGTCTTCATTATGAATCGGCGTGGGGCGCCTTTATTAGTGGCGAACACTGTAGTCCTGCACTGTTTTCAACATATAACTATTGGAAAAAGTTAATCCTATTTCAAAGAGTTGTTCACAATAGGGTTACCATGATACGGCCACTCATACATGCAAAGTTCCAACAAATAACTTGGCTCTTCCACGGCCTTGTTTTGTCCGGTGCCAGATCCACATGGGACAGGTTTAATTTAGATTCATTAAGTTTTTTTCCCCTGTATATCACATGCATCCATCCTGTAGACAAAATCGGCACGTGACACCTGAAACTTTAGAGGTCTGGTCTTGGTGGATTTTCACGTCAACGTTATTTTGAAACCATGCAGGTCGGGTTGTAGACCCAAGAGAAGGGGATATATGGTCGAATAGATAAGTTTCCAGGGGTATTAGTTTTTAATAATGTGCGTACATATAACAACATATAAACGCGATGGCGTGTGATTTATTGAATAGGACAGTGATTTCCCATGCATGCTCTTATTTTTGTCATAAAGTTTTAGTTTTCCACCGGCAGCTGACTTTCATTATGATCCCTTTTTTTTTTACTGAATTATGGGGAAGACAGGCGGGTTTATTTAGATGTTCCAACCATGAATAGTTTCAGTGCGGATAAATCACATGAACTCCGACGCTCGGACTGTAAACATGGTTAAAAGTGTTTTATTGATTCGGTACAGTATTTGTGGAACGCGAAGAAAGGAATGGGTGATGATGATGAGGAGGAGGAAGAACGGGCCGGAACATGAAAGTTGAAAATGTAAATTCAAATACAGGGTTCCAATAACTGCGAAATATTAAAGCCTCTGATATCTCACACGCGGTTTTACGTTTACGTCGACGGGAATAAAATTGCCCGATGCGATGTGAAGTTGAAAACATTTTAAACAATTGCGTTTGTTAATTTCTCGGGTGTGTTTTAATGCACGAGAGCGGTTACCAATCCCTTGTTTGCGTGTCCGTTATGGGCTGGACAGTAAACAACTAGCCACTTCACCACGCATACACCCTACTTAGTAACTCTCCATGCCAAAAAACATACTACTGGCACTGGAGTAAGTTCGTCTCGCGTCGAGCTGTCTGAGGAGACCCAAGTTGCCATGACAACGATCCTTTCGGCCGCCAGGTGCATGGTTTCTGTTGTATGTGCTGGTGGTGACGCGGTCATCTCATTCGTCGATTAGATAATTGTGTTAATTACCCTGCATTCATGCATATTAATTAACAGTAATTATGGAGCAGTGAGGTGACACGGAATGACCTCAAGGTGGCGAATTTCACGTCTCACTGGTTCCACTCAATGGTTACTGCGCAGCTAAATGCCGAAGGACTTGATATGCGTTCACAATATAGCACACACAAGTAAGAGTAGACCCCGACACACCACAATCACGACTATAGCTAGTGTTGAATTTCGGTCTTTAGTTTGGGCCTTTTGTTAGATGCGGTCCGGAATAATCGCGTTAAAAATTGACATTATCACATGTAAAGCTGTCCTAATTCTGTTGCTTCCCTTGTCGTGGTTTGAAAAAGTGATGTCTTTTTTTTCTTTTTTCTTCTCTCTTTTTTTTCTTTTTCTTCGAGTAACGTTTTTTTTGTCTGAACTACGTATTTTGTCAGCCATGTGTTTACGGCGCTTTGTTGCTTATGACGGTAATATAATATTCCCGCTCATGAAAAGTATGTTTTGATGCCGTTTACAAGTTGTTATTTTTTTAACTTGTAAAAAAATAGTTGTCCACTGTCAGTTCTACTCCTGGACTATGAAAACTAAACATTTTGTGTTTTAATTTCTTTATTTTGTGGGATTCTAAAAGCGATAATTTATAAATAACTTTTCCCCAGAGGGAGGCAAAGGAAATAGCAGCGAGCATTTCTTCCATTAGCACTTAATTAAGATATTTATCCGAGCCCTCACCAATAGCAAGCCATGAAACATGTCACGTGACAAAATTCCACCGCCAATTGGATGAACTGCAATTAGAAACCCTTTCTAGGTTTCGCGTACTCCAAATAGCATTGCTCGCAATTTTACGGCAAAAACCGAGTTATTACTGTGAAAAAATGCTCGTTTATGACATTTTGGTGATATCGATGTCTTTCTAAACCCTGTGTGAACTCTTTCATTTGACGTTGATGCCAGTTTTGTGGACAAACCTTTCCAAGGACATCAAAGGACCTCGAAACAGTAGATACTTTTGAGGAGACCGCCGTGACACAAAGACATGTACAGTGTGTTACTGTGGATAGCGAATTCGGTAGGTGCTGTCGAGTGTTAAAAATCGGTTCAAAATCCAACCATTTCGAACGTTATCGGGAAGACAGTGACCGTTCCTTCATGACTTGACCAGTAAGGACACTTCAGTGATCGGAACGATCGACATGGCGTCGTGTAAAGGATCGAATTTGCCCTGTATTTGGGCGTTCATGTGGATTATGGTTGTGAATGTTGTTGTTAGTCAGCACCAATATGAGATGGGCGCCGGACTGCATGATCATGGCCGCTGTGAGCCGATTACAATACCTTTATGTCAAGACATTCAATACAACGAAACGATTATGCCAAATTTACTGAATCACCAAAAGCAAGAAGAAGCCGGACTCGAAGTACATCAGTTTTTCCCGCTTGTTAAGGTAGAGTGTTCGGTTGATTTGAAATTTTTCCTATGTGCTATGTACGCGCCTGTGTGCACTGTACTGGAAACACCACTGCCTCCGTGCCGTTCTCTGTGCCAGAGTGCACGTACCGGCTGCGAATCGCTCATGAATCGTTTCGGTTTCCAGTGGCCAGAACGTCTGGATTGTTCCATATTTCCACAACAGGAACCTGGTGTATTATGTGTTGGACAAAATCGCTCCGTGCCGACGCAAATGCCGACGCAAAAACCAGATAACCGAAGCGTTACACCGACGTCGGACTACGTCGTCCATCCATTTACCTGCCCCGAACAACTCCTAGTCCCGGCTTATTTGGATTACAGTTTCATGGGCGCTGAGGAGTGCGGTGCTCCTTGTGAAAGCATGTTCTTCTCGGGAGCACAGTTGGAATTTGCTCGCATATGGATTGGTATTTGGTCGATATTATGTGCAGCTTCCACCCTATTCACCGTCTCAACGTTTCTCATCGACATGCCCCGATTCCGATATCCGGAGAGACCCATTATATTTTTATCAGCTTGCTACTTCATGGTCGCCGTCACCTACGTTGTTGGCTTTGTCGCATATGTAATTGGAACTGAAATATCATGCAATCCACCTTATAGCGAAGCTGTGGGTTGGTCGACTGCTGTGCAAGGCACCAAGAAAGAAGGATGTACAATTTTGTTTATGATTTTATATTTTTTCACTATGGCTTCGTCGATCTGGTGGGTCATCCTGAGTTTAACCTGGTTTTTGGCGGCAGGTATGAAATGGGGACATGAAGCGATTGAAGCAAACTCGCAGTATTTTCATTTAGCTGCTTGGTCAGTTCCTGCCGTAAAAACAATAGCCATTCTAGCAATGGGCGAAGTAGACGGCGATGCCCTGTCCGGAGTGTGTTTCGTTGGAATTACAGATGTTGACGCTCTTCGTGGTTTTGTCCTTGCTCCATTATTTCTGTACCTGTTGATAGGAACATCATTTCTCCTGGCTGGATTTGTTGCCCTTTACCGTATTCGGACCTTTATGAAACAGAAGCACGATGGCACAAAAACTGATAAACTAGAAAAGCTGATGATCCGAATTGGTATTTTTTCAGTTTTATACACAGTTCCTGCCACGATAGTAATTGCATGTTTTTTCTATGAACAAGCCAACAGGAGCTTGTGGGAATACACCTGGCAAGTTGATCGATGTATACCCATGCATTTTTCTTGCCCTTATGGGGCGGGTCCAGCACCACTAGAAGGACTAGTCACACCAGACTTTACTGTATTTATGATCAAGTACCTAATGCTTCTCATAGTGGGTATTACAAGCGGGTTTTGGATCTGGTCTGGAAAAACTATCAGCTCGTGGCGACGTTTTTATCTAAGGTTAGTAAGTCGTGGCCGAGACGAGACAACGGTGTGACTGACAGACACCAGGTAGGGCTGAATCTGGGAGGGAGGGGGGTTATGGGTGATGTCTTTTGACGATATATGAAAATGAAACCATGCAAAAGTTGCGTTGACAGCTTTTTTTTCCATGTTTTCATACATTTGTCGGAAAAACAAAAAACATCACCATGAATAATTGTTATACAACCCCCTATAGAAAACTGGAATAATGTACTTAAAAAAAATATAAGTTGTTTTTCCTTTTAATAGTATTTTATTTAATACCCAGTTTCATAAACTTTTATGTACCAATATTTTTTTTTTAATTTTTAAAATCTGGTTATTTAACTAAGTTGGTCAGCCCTGCAAAAGTTGTATCCATTGTGAGCTATTTTACATTTTTAGACGTAGAAAGTTTTTTTTATATATACAATAACTAATTTTCTGATGATGTTTAAATCCATGAATGTCTAGTAATTATGCTAGAAGGTGGCCAATTCTTTTGCATGGCTGATCTCCAAATATGTTTCTTGTTGTCCCCATATTTACATTTACAGTACGGAGAAAAAGTCAGTTGGGACAGCCGACATATCCCCAATCTGCGGCGTATATGAACTTTGACATCGTAACTCTGCCTAGTCGATACTAGTTATGTACATAAAAAGAAGACTTTTTTGTCGCTTGTGAATTTATAAATCAACTACGCTCAATGGTGAAATCTACACGCCGAAAGCATAGCTGTGTCCAAACAAGGGGGAGGGAGGCCCAGGGAATCAAGTGATCGGTCTGAAAGAGAAAACCGTTCTATCAACAAAGGACATTCATTCTACAGACCCCATTAATTTGGCATGGCAGGGTAACCGATAATGTTGTGTTATTTGGCCGTCTTGTAACCTAATAGTATATATTAGACTCAATATCCAGCTCCTCTCACTCACTGTGTTTGTACAAACCCCCTTGCCTAGTTCATGTCCTGTCCTAAAATTACACTATCTTCACATTATATGTCTTCACATTATGAAAAAAAAATTACCGTGCTAATTTTGTACATTTGTCCATGTTCAGCATTTTTGATTGATTATTTTTAAACAAAGTTTATGATACTTGGTTGGATGTGCAAGAGCCATTGGCAGTGCATTGTACATTTCATATATATATATATATTGGGGAGGGCAGTTATGTACGCAGCAATCGTGGACATATTCGCCGCTGCCCCGTCCAAGAAGATATTTTCAACTTGTAGAGATGTATTATTCGCTTTGTAAAGTAGCTGGGTGGATTTCCTGTTGAATGTCTGCCGTCTTCACTCCCAAAAAATAATTGCCAAATGTGCTCTGCATATTGTATATACGACACTTCTTGAGATAAGTTTTTATGAATACTAAATGTCTTTAATGGAAATTGTATCTTTGCTGTTTTCTTGTATAGCCTGTTTAAAACATTGTACTATCATATCTAAAAACCTTGGTAACTAAGGTAACATGTCCATTGCATTCTGGGATATTACCTTTGGAAGCTGTCATTGGACCTCAGGTTGTCATATTTTAGATTTCGATAGCGTATTGATAAACCAATTGTTATATGCATTTAAAATGAATGTTAATATTTTGCGCCACAGTTCTCGACTGAATGCGAGTATATAATATTTACTTGTGGGCAAGGTTGGCCACATCATTCATTTTCCCGTTCACTAAATCTCTGTATAGTTCCACATTAGTTTGGAGCAAGTTGCAAAGTTATTATCAATCATATTGCACACCTTTCAACTAATCGTTGGTTACTTGCTATACCCAGGTAGATATGATAGTATAATGTACAATAAACAAGCCAATCAGACCATTGCATTCTGTTTACTAGTTTAAATCTGGGGAACATGGTTTTATTTACTGTTCAGAGTTAGACTGTAAAAAAAAAACGCTTTCCTAGGATAGAAAACCGAACAAAAAGAATTGGTAACTATTATTATTACCATCAATGACAATTTCCAGATTGTTAAATATTCAGTGTCCGGACTATTTTTATGTTAGAAATGTATTGTAGGTTAGAGTACATTTCTCAGTGTTCTGTAGCCATTTTTATAGCGTCTGTTGTAATAAAATTTTTATTGTTGTGTAACGTCAAAAAAAGTTTATATTTGTCATGATGGTATAAGTAGGGTGACGAGACCTTTGCTCATGGGTAGCTAAAACATAGGAGTATGCTAATTGCGAATTAAAAAACAATTGGGATACGATGGATTTGGTTTGATTTGAAAAGTATGGTAAAAGTATTATGGTTCATTACTGAAATATATACCCAGCATTCTCGCAGAAATTCATTGAATTTTCGCGTTAAAGGAGTAGTAAACTACATGCTACTGGATTTCTCTAAATATATTTGAATTGTGCACAACTGGGACTTGAATGAAAGTGTTGTAGCTGACGTATATCAAGATCCTTGTTATTGTACAGAATCAGCCCCATTCCCTATTGATACAGTACAAAAAATATTCAGCGTAATTTTCAAGCATTTTGTTGCCCAATTACCATTATTCTAAGTGAGCCGCAAGCTGAAAATTGTTGTCCTTTTTTAATAATAATTTTGTGGCAAATTGCAAGTAGTGTTAGCCTGATAACCTGGAGCTTAAAATGCGATATTGTGCAGTATATTTCAAATTTGTATTTGAAGATGCCAAGAAATAGATACAGGGTGTCTGAACATGTTTGATATGCTCGTAGACACTATGAAACTCGTACGGTATTGCTTCACTTTCCGGAGATCTCCGTCCATTCCCAGGGAGAACCAGACATAATACCACAGCATGGTAGTTAGATATATACATGTGTTATTTTAGGAGAAATGCTGTGCTTGGAGTGATCTGATCTTTAATACGCACACTGCTATGAACATGCTGGTTAATATCGGATTTATTTCAAAAATACCATTCTTTTTAAAATTGGATCATTCCGAAACCATCTGATCTGCTGGATGGTTTAAATTTTATTTTGATTAGTTGTAAATTACCGTTATAGCAGTTGGAGTTTTTGTGATCTCTCAAATATCACCCAACTGTAGTTTTATTGAATTGTTGACTTCCCTCGACAAATCTATAAGCCTTAATCGAGAAAAGTCAATTTTCCAAAACTAAACCTGCATAATTGTTCATATTTTTTCGAAAATCTTGATCAAGATGTATAACGAATTAAAAATAGTGTACATTTAGTCAAAAAATTATAAAAAACTTGTAGAAAAATACCTAATTATTCTAAATGACGCACTAAGATTTTATCGAGAAATGCAATTTGAAATGAATTTATGGTTGTTATCTTTTCATAAACTTGAGTTTTAACTCTAATGTTATTACGTATCTGTGTTGATGGAAGCGCTTGCATTACTCATCAGTGATTTAAAAACAAATTACATTTGTGTTTATTATACATCACTTTACATTTTGGTATGATACTTTGTCTTTTTTCTTTTCTTGGGTGATTTTAAAAGCTGAAATGACGTACTTTGATGATGTTACCGATATTCAGTGGTTGTCAATTTGTGATTCGAATTGTTAATAAATAAATTATGCATATCAGTCATTTTAAATTCAATAGATGGTCTGTAAATATTGTTAATCTCGTGGCTGAATTTTCTAAGAGGTCACATTTTTTTTTTGGAGACTAGAGACTAGAATTGTAAAGCAGTGTTCCATGTTCACTTCACTATTGACTATTATATAATGAGTTATAATTAGCTTGGCAAATCATGATTTATGCTGGTCGTAAAACCAATGTGAAAAATAATAATGTCCTCAAGCATCATGAAAGCTTGTTATATTCAACGCTTTTTTCCCCAAAATTTGTCATTGTTAAGATTAAAGAGAAATTCGCTGAGTCAAGATGGCTGCCTGAAAAGCAAATATTGCACAATTTGAATATTGTGTGTGAAAAAAAAAAAAAAAATATGTAGCTGATAAATCCCTGTTTGACTCAAAGAATTGTAAATTTTGAAGGGGAATTTGATATTGTGGACACAACATATTGTGTTGTAGGCTTTTATTTAGGAGGTTTGTGTCAAGGGATTACGCTATCTTTCCTACTTGATACCTTTTACCCGAGATTCAGACGCAAATTAAAAATGACATTTTAAAAAATTGAATTTGGTACAAAACTGACTGAGAAGCCATACTAGACTGATAATCTCATAGCGAAGCTTGGCCAAAGCTATAATTGTCAGAGTATGTTAGCACATGTAGAAAATAATGCTCTGTAATAAGACCGCCTCACAATGGGGGGTAGATAGTGGAGGTTCCCCTGGGATGAACCTCAAACTCCACTCAAAATAGTCACTGGATTTGCTGATTATTTCCTGGGATGACTTTATTGTTGCTTTATCTCACTAAGCAATGTCATTTATTTTTTCACACGAACAGCCTTAGCTTTGAAAAAAAAAATTGGGTGGACGAACAAAATTGTTAATTCGTTTCAATAGTATTCGGTATGACAAGTGGAAGTTTTAGTTTTTTTTTTTTTATTTTTCAAATCAATTTTATAATGCTGTTTTTTATTTTCTGAAAAAAAAATTAATTCTGATTCATGTACCACGAGGTCAGAACAACAACACGCCTAAGGAGTGAGGAAGCTGTGGGTCTGACTCAAATTGCTTTTTTTTTTTTTCTTTCCCCGAGTCTTCATGGTTGAATTACATCAAGCAAGGACATTGGTATTTGCATATCAGCTATGGTGATGTGTAAAGGGCTTCCTTTGCCGTTTTTCCTCCATGTACAAACACTTTAAAGTGTGTAGCGACTTGAGATTCTGCTTGCTGGCTGAACAAACCCAGAACAAACAACATTTTCACATACTTGTGCAGTTCCCTTTTTTTTTTTCGCTTAACAAAATTCTGCATGATAATGCTTGCTTACAAGTAGCCAGGCATTTACACTACACAGTAAAGAAGAAAATGGTCTAATTGCTAATGTGATGTTTTATCTTGCTATGAGGTGTTAAAAATTAAAGAGTTCGTAATGACTTTCAAGCTTTCACTTTTCCTAACACTGTGTCTTGTAAGAACTGTGGCAACTTGTTCTATTCAAAACCTTGTTGCCGGCCTCTTGATATAAATGCAAATCAGGGCTTTTATTGTTGATGGATGCCTCCCTCTGAACTACTCCTGTTTTTTCTGGGTAATGTGAGACTAGTATTAGGGCCTGTGTCCTCCCTTGTTGGTAGCTGTATAGGATTTGTTTACTGGGCAGTTTCATGGGAAGGGTGTAATGTAAACCTGAGTAGCTGCCAGGGCTATTCACCGATTGCTTACAGTGGAGCCTCCGGTTACTGTCACTGAAAGACTCCATTTCAAGGCATAGAGCTGAATGCTAGGACTGTTACGGGCAGGAATGTCTTGTCCAAATATCATTCTAAATTGCCTCAGCTTTTATTCATCTAGCATTGGATCCTCAAGACAACGACGACGACAGCATTATTGAAGTATGAATGTGTTAACGGTTGTAGGGTTTCCACGCACGCACATTGACACCCTTGATTCAAGACCACCCGAATTCTTCCCCTATGCTTTTAATAGAATGGCTTGGTTTTTCAACCTTGAACAAGACTCTTAACTGTTACCCAACTGTTAATTGAGTTTTTGATCATTGTTTTGTAATTCACACTGAATAACGACCTCCAACTATTGTTGGTAGAATTATAAAGCACTTACCACATTCTTTTGTTCACTTTCAAAAAGTTAATAACATCCCTCTCTTTTTTTTTTGAAGAGAGGGGGGGGGGAGGGGTTAGAGTTATTTTGTCAGTGGGTTGTATACACTTTATTATATTTGTATGTTAAGAATTAAAATATTTATTGTGTATTAGAACTGTTAAGTCGTTATGTGATATTGCTTAGGAATTCCAATCTGTATTATGACTGGAATTCAAATGTGTGTGATGCTAAAGCACTTCTCATCTCTTGTGATTCGAGTTATGTAATACTTAATTAGTCGTGCATACAACACATTTAAGTACACAAGTATTGCCAAATAATTACTTTGCAAATCTTTTGTGTGTGTGTGTATGGTGTGTGTGTGTGGGTTTTCGCAATGGTGATTTCACAGTTTGCTACTGGCTTAGTAGGCGTTCGTTATTATTGAATCAGTCTGTATGGTGGATGCTTTAAATTAATCCCTTCTCTGCGCATATCGTTACATTGTGAACAAGGGCAGTATTTCAGTTTCCAGTCTGCTAAATTCAGGTTTCTATTCGTGAGTTTTGTCTGTAGGAGTTGTGTACATCAAGTGCATTTGATTGTAAATGTTGAGTGTTTCTAGTTTACTCCTGTATTTGTGGACTAGTTTTTGAGCCATTTGTGGCCATGTTGCTGTTTTTTATGTGCATTATTATAAAAGACAGGAAGAAGCTCTTTGTTTACAAACAAGCATGTTTTTTTAAAGTGAAATTCACAACCTTCACTCTTAAGCACTAAAAATAAACTTTTTTTTTTTTGAAGAATTGTCGGGTTCATTTAAAAAAAAGTAGGAGATGTAATGCTCAACGTTGTTTGACGTAAAATGTAGAAGATTTTGTGATAACAATTTTTTTCACAAAATAGGGCATGGTAAATCATAAAATTTGCTCTGCTAAAAATATTCATGATCTTGTTCTATTTGAACACTTGCTAAAATAAAAATTTGCGAAGTTGCTATTACTCCTCGTTTTTAAAATGACAGTGAAATATTCTTTTTCCGGACTTGTGAAATTTACAAAAAATTTGTTGCGTGAATTTAAAGCAGTGTACAAGAGACTACAGTAGTTGGGGAATATTCCTTCAGAGTTTTAATAACGCAGCATTTTTCTGCAGGTGAAGCACTACCAGTGTTTTTCTAAAGTTGTTGTGGTGGGAAGGCCAGTATTCCATTCATGGCTAATCCTTTGTGTTATTTTACTCGCTGCTATGTAGCCACAATTCGCTATTTCCAGTCACTTCATCTTCGCCTTGGCTTCACCCTTTGTGTGTTTCAATCGAACAATAGATATCGACCTTTATTTATTGTAACTAGCCAATTCATATTCCTACTTACAATCTTCTTTTTCGACAGTATCTGTCTTGTTTTTGTGTCGCTTTGTCACTTGTTTCTTTTTTTTGGAAAAAAAAAAGCCACTCGAGTAATTTTTTGCTCAGTCATTTTTTAGATCTTTCATTGTAAATATGGTTGATTGATTTGTTTTTCTACTAAATTTATGATTTTGTTGTTGTTTCTGACCTCTTGTCAGCTGGTGATAGATAAAATGTAAAACATCAGTATTTATGCTCATCAGTGTAAACATTGGAAAAAATATGTATGCCGTGTCATTACAGCTTGGTCCTAATTATTTCTGTTCAGTCATGCGTTTAAAATTAGGGGAAATTTCAGATTTGTATTTTAAATCTTCCAGGGCGCGGGAATGAAGTGTTATGTTTAGACTGATTATTTCTTGCCATGTAACTCAGCTTTGTGACTTTTAAAAACTGAATTTTGTGACTCATTTATATTACCGGGTAAATGCGATATGAAAACATTTTTTGTCGCTTAATGTTATGTAAATTTATTGTGACAAATCTATGGCAGGGTGACTGCGCTGGAATTATTAATTTTTGGACCATTTTTAGTCGAAATCATTATCAACTAACAATAATTTTTTGATCTAAAATTAGTATTAAAATTAGAAGAAAAAAATTCCTGAAATTGCAAATTGTAATAAAAAATTGAAAATCAGCAGAATTCACTTGCTCTGAACTCAATGGGTGAATCATTTTGAAGATTTCTTGATGTGTAACTCATGCGATTTGTTATGGACAACAAGGTAGGAATGTGATTAAGTCATAATCACAATTGACCGCAGTAACAACCAACTTTAATTTAAATCAATTAGTTAACTGACTTCCATTAATGTTAGTCAATATTGATGTCACCCTGTGGACAGTGTTAGTAATATAGAGATTAAAAAAAAACGCATTTTTGAGTTGTTTTTTTTTAAATGGGCTGTTTTATGAGTCATCTGTACATGTACCATGATTTATAATTAATGGCTGAAAAATAAGTTTGTTGTTTCTTTACTCGTAGCTGAAATTCAATTTTTTTTTTCAAATTAAAAAGTATATTGGTTTGGCATGTTTGAATATTTAACTGTCTTGCGAAAGCAATCTCCGTGTGTGAGTGTATATATATGTGAAGTAAATATTTACCAGAAAAGCCACCTCTCCTTGCAAGCCTTGACGACCTGTGATAAAGCAAAAATTGTGTGTAGAGAAAAATACATTATTCGATGGAATCGGGTGATCTGTGGAAAATACAGAATATTTCAACCTGAATATGATCTTTTGATTGTATTGTGTATACCAGTATTTATTATGTAATCAAGCCTAATATTTTGTCTAAACACAGTTGCATAAATAGAAACATTCAATATTTGGAAAGATTAGTGGCTCCAGAAAAAACAATAACACTGGGAGTGTGGGAATGTATTTTTTTTTAATTTAAGCTTCAAGATAAAAGGTTAGATTGGGAATGCTAATGTGTCCAAGGACGAGGTAAAATATTCATGGTTTTCGGTTTGAGAAAGCTGAGCAGACATTGAAAAGTGATTGAGAGAAAGGGAAGTCTGTCGATACGAATGAGTGGTATTGGCTCTCAGACGGTACCCGCTAATGGCTCAAGTGAAATATTGATGATGCAGTGGACATTTGTATGCATAGCAGAATCCTTGAATACCAATATATTAGTACACATTCTGACACGACTCTACGTAGCCAATGGGAATTTCATGCAAACCGTGGAGGAGAAGATGGTTTTCTTGGAACATAACTTCATGTCTCTTGTCTCGTTTACTGAGATGGATTTTGGAGCTCCTCTGCTGCACACTAATCTAGGCATACTTTTCAGTAACTGTGTGACCCAGCTGTGCTGACAGGAAAGCACACTATGCAAATGTATGGAGGAAAATTCAAAGCTGATCGTTTGAATATTGTACTTTCAAATAAAGCGTTTTGACAAGTGACCATTAACCACAAGCATGAATTTGTGCTTTCAAGTGAGAGTGGTTCCCAATTTATTCGCTTCGAATTTAATTATTTTTTAGCCCAAACGTCAGACCTGATTAAAAGACCTGCACACTCGTTGATGAGTTCTGTGTGAGGAGTCGATATGTTTTGTGTACACTGCTAGGTGTATATATTGTGTGTGGTACAAGTTCTGTGCATACTGCTAGGTGTATATATTGTGTGTGGTACATGTTCTGTGTACACAGCTAGGTGTATATATTGTGTGTGTGGTACATGTTCTGTGTACACAGCTAGGTGTATATATTGTGTGTGTGGTACATGTTCTGTGTACACAGCTAGGTGTATATATTGTGTGTGTGGTACATGTTCTGTGTACACAGCTAGGTGTATATATTGTGTGTGTGGTACATGTTCTGTGTACACAGCTAGGTGTATATATTGTGTGTGTGGTACAAGTTCTGTGTACACAGCTAGGTGTATATATTGTGTGTGTGGTACATGTTCTGTGTACACAGCTAGGTGTATATATTGTGTGTTGTACATGTTCTGTGTACACAGCTAGGTGTATATATTGTGTGTGTGGTACATGTTCTGTGTACACAGCTAGGTTTATATATTGTGTGTGTGGTACATGTTCTGTGTACACAGCTAGGTGTATATATTGTGTGTGTGGTACATGTTCTGTGTACACAGCTAGGTGTATATATTGTGTGTGTGGTACATGTTCTGTGTACACAGCTAGGTGTATATATTGTGTGTGTGGTACATGTTCTGTGTACACAGCTAGGTTTATATATTGTGTGTGTGGTACATGTTCTGTGTACACAGCTAGGTGTATATATTGTGTGTGTGGTACATGTTCTGTGTACACAGCTAGGTGTATATATTGTGTGTGTGGTACATGTTCTGTGTACACAGCTAGGTGTATATATTGTGTGTGTGGTACATGTTCTGTGTACACAGCTAGGTTTATATATTGTGTGTGTGGTACATGTTCTGTGTACACAGCTAGGTGTATATATTGTGTGTGTGGTACATGTTCTGTGTACACAGCTAGGTGTATATATTGTCTGTGGTACATGTTCTGTATACACAGCTAGGTGTATATATTGTCTGTGGTACATGTTCTGTGTACACAGCTAGGTGTATATATTGTCTGTGGTACATGTTCTGTGTACACTACTTTTTTTTTATTTCTTTGCATGTATCATGTTTGATTTTGATTGTACTTCTTGTTCAATGTGTTATTACTTTTTAAAATTTCTAAATTCACATCTTTTATGAACATGTATTTGTTTATGCTCACTTTGTGCTGCTGAGAGTTGGTGGTGAGTTTTAGTTCTATGAATGCAGGTGAGTATGCATTTGCTGTGGGCACAAGTGATTTTACTGATGAGCACATGTCTGTGAACACTTGCAAGCAAGTTCATCTTCTGTTCTGTGAACACTTGATTCATGTTTTGTGAACCCTGGTGAGTTTATGTGTTCTGTGAACACTAGTTCATACATGTATGATCTGTAAACACTGGCGAGTTGTGAGCTGCTAGGAGTGAGGTTATATGTTCTGTAAACACTAGTAGAATTAGCTACATGTCATTTTAGCGAATTTGATTCCATGCATGAATTAAACTGAATCTTAATTCAGCTAAAGTGCCAACAATCTCATTGTGAGAATATACTTTATTTTAAATTAGTGACATCTTGAATTCGCCAAATTACAGATTAGCTAAAATAGCTAAATTAACATGCTAGCTAAAAAGACATGTTTTACATACATACTGTAGCCTCGTTATAACAAGCTCTTTGGAAGACATACAATTAGTTTGTTATAGTGAAATGTTCACTATATTGAAGCATATAATACATTGGATTTGTTGTAAGCAGGAGACATGCTATGTGTTCATTATATCAGAAAATTCTTATAAAGGTGTTCATTATATTGAGGTTACAGTGTTATATCTAATCCTTCTCTGTGAAACTCCTTTTGAAAAATGGGGTCTTCAGGTTTCACTGTTTCTATTGCATTATCCAGCAAGATTAAACAAGAAAACAAAAAAAGCTGCAGTTCCCAGAAGTCTGTAAACGTTATCGCTATGCTGTAACATGGTAGATAACAAACACTGAGAGGTGGAGGATAAAAAATAGAAGAATCCAGCTTTTACACTGTGATGGTAATACAATACAATGTTATATTTATGTATTAGTTAGTCTCAGTACATATATCACTAACTCTGATTATGGGGGATCAAATTTGCCTCCACTTTCTGTTTATCTTGGCATACCTTAATTCCAACTTTGATTGATTTTATTGCTGTGAACTATCTGGGTTATTTCACTCGGCTCTTCTTGGTTCACTCCCTTTGGCAGTCTGATGTTTCAAGAACAGTACAGGGTATTGTACAATGTAGAAATCATGGACAGTGTCTATCCCAGCAGGTAACCACAGGAGACTGAATGTATCCGGACTGTATGGGTTTCTATTTTTTTTTTTTTCACTCTGTAGTGCGTAATGTATGTCATTCGGTTTTAGGCAAATATTTACAGACATTTCACCCACAATGCATTGTAAAATGACATCACTTCCTTCATAGGATGTCAAAAGCATACTAGTCTATGTTACCAGTCTAATCTTTCAAAACTATTTTTGTGAACACTGTAATTTTTCCCAACCATTTTTCACATTTCGGTTATGATAATATTCCTCAATTTCAGCCTCAATCACAATATCAGTGAAAGATTGACTGGCATTCACAAGGATGAAGAAAAAGAACATCTTGAAATCTTGAAAAAATTCTGTTTATGCAGCAAAATCCTTGTAGCATGTATATGAAGCTGTCTCTTAACAGGATACAAACTCCACACAACAAATGAGTTTTATTGGCCCTACTTATTTATTTCCTTGCTGCGATGTGTCAATGAGTGGAAATATCTGTTTTTGTTGCCATTTTCATAAACTTTTCATTTTCATGGTTCAAGGTAGAGTCAGAGTTTGTTATGTTAATCTTCTATATGGCTGTAAAATGTGAAAAATGGCTTGGTCATCAAGTCATGAAGTTTCCTACTTGACCTGTTTCGTGTATTTGTGGTTAACGACACTGCGTAGTAGTTGTTAGGTCCAATCATTATGTTAAGTGTTGTGTTTCTGTCAGACTTTAGATTGATCGTGTGATAAGCGCAAACTCTCTAAAAAGTTTAGCATCGCTAAAAATTATTTGAAATGTTTTGCAATTTTATTTCCACAAACATGTTTTTAATTATTTCTGAATTTGTGGCAATTGAAACACAATATCAGGAAAACAAAACAAAACATATTATGATATAGCTCGTGGTCATACAGAAAAGCTATTTCCATATTTTATGAGTAGTTTATAACAAATTTATCAAACGTTTCAAATCCGCTTGAGACAACTGGATTGGCTGTAATAATTTATGCTGTGTTCCACATTGTGCCGCAAAGCCAATCAGAATTCTTGTCAATTTTTAAATTTCCTGCTTCACATGCGCTGACTGGGTTGTCCATTTCAGAGTTGTGTATTTATCTGCAGAGACGTCGCATTGATTGTTCTGATTGGGTAACAGTAGTTTTAAAAATTTATTATTATTTCATGTTTATGGAAAATGATTGTAAAATATTGAAAACAACAGTTCTGAAAGTACTGTAACCCAGAATCCAAATATGTCTTGTTTGGAGATGCAATGTGTTTATACAGGTAAACGAAATCTCGCTGGCTGCAAGATTTTCAGATAGTCATTTATTAGCACTGGTATGCCCTTGTTAATTGACCTATGTTGACATGTCCTTAGTTCAGCATGGAGGGCAGCTTGCTGACAGCAATCATTATGTGCAAGCATTTGGTGAGTAATATGATCTTAATTACATTAAAATAAAATGAATCAATGTCATTCAGAAATCAATTTTGTCAGACCACTTAAAAAATTGTATTTTGCCATCTATTCGAATTGTGTTTTTTTTTTGCAGATGACAGTTTATGTTTGCTGGTAACCATGGAAACACCAACATTCTTGCTGTGGTCCTACCTGGGGTGGCTATGTTATTCTCAATGTTTGTTAATATTTTATTTCATAATGTCCTCAATTGGTTCAAAATTTAAAAATGAATTTGTGTTAATTTTCAATTTTTTTGTTCAAATTAGGATCCTTAAATGATGACTGAGGAAAAACGTGTTGTTTCCATGGAAACTGGACTTCTAGCACCTACTTTTTATTACATTACCCTTTTATTACAAAATATCAGAAGAATTCATCTTTCATACAATCTTTAGTGCCAAAAAATGTTTTAGACTGTCGCTATCATAGTGGGTTACATGCAACATGTATAAAATTCAGGGTTTTTTACACAAAATTTGAGTGTATGCTCTGCTGCATTTATTCTCCTTCCAACAATATTAGTGGAGGAAATTTTGCAAATAAGACTGAGAAAAATTGGCCCAAAACCAAGTAAGGGTGGTTATAATTGTTCTTTTCTAATGATGGTTGAAGACATGACGTAATGGAAAATATCTGTCTCAGCTTTCTAGCCCCTTTAAGTAGTAATTTACCATACACAATGACAATTAAAAATGCAACGTATTAAAAATAGCCACCTCAATTCTCTAGTTACTCCACCTCAGTAATAATGGTACATCCCTAAAACATTTCATAAAAAGATGGATGCTGATTGCAAGTCAGATCATGATACTGAATTGACATTTTCTCATAAACTTCAAAAAAACTCATTTTATTCTTTAAGAATTAAGAAACATCCTTTTGATATAAATCATGTTATTTCAATTGGGTTGATCAAAAATGGTTCATTCGCTGATGAGCTAAACTCAGCAGGTTTTTTCGATTTCCGTTTCTCAATAGTTCTTTTCTCATCACATTTGCGTCATTTGTATTTTGTATCAAAGCTGACACTTTAGAAATATATTAGTTCTTCTATCGAGTTGAACAAAGGCAAATCATTTGAAGATGGCAATTTGTTATATTTCCCAGAGGATGCCATTTAAAGCTAGGGAGTCGTCACCTGCGCATGCGACAGATGGCCATAGCGTGTCATTGTTTACAAACAAGCATCTACCCACAAGCCTTTGCATTTTTAACATGTGTTATCGTCGCTTAGGACACAATTCCCGCTCGTACACAGGTGACAACCCTCCCGCTTAAACAACATGACTGGCAATGATTATATTTTGCTGTAAAATTTATTTTGTAGTGAATATACGAACTGAACATCAAAAATGAAAATGAAAATAAAATAATCTGAAAAATATTAGGAACTCATGTTTGCACCTTTGTGATTATTCTGTAAAGTCTTGTGAAATAAGCTTGTCTTTGGAATCAGGATGATAGGATTTTACTGTTCACATATCTTTTATACCATATTTGTTCTATTAGAACCGCATTTCGAATAGAAGCGCATGTAAACCTAAAATTCCATTCTACCTTAAAGTGCTGTATTTGCTCTAAATTTGTTTTCTCCTTCCAGGTTGGTTCCATGTGATGTATACCATATTTGCTCTATTTTTAGTATATTCACTCTATGTAAATGGCAGAGGTGTGTGAAAATAAATTATAATAATCCAGCATACAATAAACTTTCGTTTATGTGCACATCTATTCAAATGGGCTTCAAAAGATAAACTATAGTTAGTTTCTGAGGATGAAACTGGGACATATTTCATTAATTTCTGTTGATTACAGGTCCTGATGAAAATTTTTGAGCAAAAGCCTAATATGGATGGACTGTAAATGATTAATTTTCAGTGGGTTTAAATTTCGCTGATTTACCATTTCAGGCATATTCAGTGGTTTTAAATTCACAGTTTTATCATTTATATAATGTCAGTGTTCTATGCTCAATTTTACATATTCACTGGGTTTTAATTTAGCACATTTTCCAGTCAGCGAAATGAGCAAAATTAAAACCCAGTGAATAATTAACCCTTTTACAGTATTTTGAGAAAGCTGTCAAAACTTAATTTTGCCGTTTAAAGCCATATGGTGGTCATTTTCAATTCGTCAGCACTTTCTCATCTTCACATTGATGAGTTCAAAAAGTATTGCCTTGCCACTAGTGGAGATTTGTCTGGTGATGCTGGGGTCAGTCTTTGTGCTTGACATGATGGTCGCCTACGCTATGAAACTCCATGATCTAAGATAAATTGATATCACCTCTAACATCATAATGTGTTTGTCTTCGTTTGAATCCCATTAAATCAGTTAATTATACTATGATTAATGACCAATTCTCACATATGTAGTGTCGTGTGTGTTCATTACTGTGTATGCCTGTACGTTTTGTGATTGCTTCTAAGATCATTTACACCCATCGTATGTGTTGTCTTAAAAACTTTCTCTTTGTGTGTGAAAAGTATGGTGTGCGTGGGTAGCAAAAGTATAATTTTCTGGAATTAAACTTTTTTCAACAATATCATACATTTTTGTATTTGCTCTATTAGAAGCATATTTTTAACCCAAAAGTACTTTTATTTTATGCTGGATTATCGTAATATGAGGTTATTACGAGGATACCTCAAAGTATGCATGAAAACAGTACAGCTGCGCAGCGTACTGTCCGAGTGCATACTTTAAGGTATTCTCGTAATAACTTTATTATACATCTTTTCCTTCCAAGGATACACGATGGGAATGCCAAAATCCAAAATATTTTGAACAGAATCAGTGAACTTCTTTGTGTGCAGTCTGGTCAACCCCTGGTGGCAGCCATGTTTGTTTTTATTATTAAAGAACGCTTATGTGCGTAATCATTCCAGATTTGGAATTTGCATTTCCTAATATGGTAGGTTGGAAATACCCTGTAAAATACCGCAAAATTACGGCACGCTGTAACCTATGGCGTTATGGTGACAGATGTATAATAATAGTTTTATTTTGACCTCAATGTATGTCTAGGCACATGTGCCACAAATACGGCAAATGTATTTGGTCAAAGTTCACAAAAAATGATGCTGATTTTCTCACTGGGTTATTTTTGAGCAAGAAATCACCTCTTTGTAAACCTACTTCAATGTATAAAAGCTTTCCAATGGAAATACCATCCTTTCTTAATCACATACTGGCAGCAACAACCGCCAAATTCCAGGCTGTGACTATACAGTTAGTTTCTAGGGTCTATATCTTAATGTTTAACCATTTGTGTCACAATAGAACCACAACATGGTAGATATCACAAGTGGAGTGATTTGAAACAAGTGGTACTAAGCGTTTATCGTAAATTGATTGCATTTAGACATTTCTTTATCTGATGGAACAAATCTATAAATTAATTATTTGTGATAATTTGGTTAAATTTCAGTGAACTTTGACTTTATCAAGAATTTCATGTGTAAAACACCCTCGCCCAGTTTTCAAACCAGTTCGCAGAGTTTAAATATTTGTTCATTGGCGAACTTTATAATAGCACCATTTTTCTTAAGCAAGCCCTATCCCTACCACACCACACCCTAAACAAACATTTTTTTCTTAGAATAGTCAAGTAAATTATAACATCCTTATTTTATTCACGTCTTTATTTGGTGCTCTTCTATCATTGGCTTAGTGGCAAGTTGTTTCAATTGGTTAACCAATCAGAGGCAATCACACAGCCTTGTTAACAGTGACAGTTGTTAGTTTTATCTAAAGTAGAGATTAAACAAAAAATGTCCAAAAATATTTACCAGAAAATGTTGTTAAAAGAAAGATTAATGGTTGACTGATAGTTCAGTTGGATATTTTTTAGTCTTCGCTGTTTACTGGATGGCATGATGTATGTACTGACCTCTATGATACACCCGCATATCTAGCAAGATCTTATTATCTGGCTAGGGTGTGCTATTACATTGATTTCTGTACAAGTGTTGACATACATTGTACACAACTTAACCTATCTGTTATTTATCAGTGCTTGAGCTGCTTACACAATTGGATATACATAATCTGTCATAGTTCAGCAGTTTTCCCTGATTGTGCAGTTGGCCTGGTTTTCCAAACTCCAATCCCCACCTTTCCATTTTTCTTTTTTTGTGTGTGTGCCCGGCAACAGTTCTGGACATTGAATGTGTCACTGTTGTCTCTCCTGACTCCTGACTCTCTTTTTTTATATGTGCAAGTTGCAAGTGATGATATATTGTGCATTTTTGCTACAGAAGCAATATTCATGATTTGGGGCTGCACACATGACAGGGCTGTGTGGCCATCTCTCTATCAAATGGCAATTTTCCAATTTTTTTTACTCTCATCTTTGTCTTAAAAAGTTCTGTCTACACGCACATTATGCATGAATATTCATGATAATACAACTTTTTCATTCATAAATCTATTTAATTTACCTTTTAAATGCTAAAGTTTTAGTTTTAAAAATTTTTTTTTCAAGACCTACCTATGTACAGTCAGTGTGAAATTGTTCAAAATTATGAAACTATACAGAAAGCTTTCGAAATTTTGGTAAAAAAGTTGCACCATAATTGTGCCAGGTCTGCACAGTATGCCTGTCTTTGTTAGAAAGGTGTAGTTTAACTCAGTCAGTTTTCTTCCTGTATGAAATTACAAGATGGTAATAAATTATCACCCTGTACAACATCAAGTGCCCCCCTTCTTTTTTTACTGACCTCCCCCCTAGACATCTTTAGTCAGATAGACCACATGATGGAGTTAACCTTTTCACCACCAGTTCCTTTTATCTACACAAATTCACAAAATAGTCCTGTTTATAGTCTGCAATTTCCTTCAGAAGATTGGGACAAAAATAGCCAAATTTTTTGAGTAAAATCTGAAAATTGACTCGAATTTTGTCTGTTGGCTCCAAAATTAGGGTTTATTTCTAGAAACATTGAAGAAAAAAGTGCAGACAAATTTCGACAAGAAAATCTGATGGTAAAAAGGTTAGACCAGGCTTGGTATTAAATTGTCAATGGTCTTAGTCATCTACGATGTACAGAATGTTTGGAATGTTTCACGCTTCATAAACATCTACATCTTGATGGTAGTGTGCTTACGTAAATGACAGAGGTGTGTCTGTGGTCATAAGTCATATTTGAATAATCCTGTATACAATAAATGCGATTGTTCATTTCTAATTTTGTAGTATTGTATTTCAGGAAGGGTTGACCAGCAACTAAGTCACGTACACTTTCTGCATTATTTGCAATCTGTGTATCAATGGTAATTTAGGCCCAATGAAAGGAAAGAATTTGAATTTGCATATAGCTTATTTGCATATAGCTTATTTGCATGTACCACATTTGCATATACCATATTTGCATGTACCACATTTGCATATACCATATTTGCATGTATAACATTTGCATATACCATATTTGCATGTACCACATTTGCATATATCATATTTGCATGTAGCATATTGGCATATACACATGTACTATATTTGAATATACCTTATTTGCATGTAACATTTGCATATACCATATTTGCATATACACATTTACCATATTTGAATGTACCTTATTTGCATGTAACACATTATTTTGCATACACATATTCCATATTTGCATATACTGTGTTTGCATGCTGTAGTTAAAAACCTTATTTGCATACAACATATCTGCATTACCCTATTTGTATAAAAGTTACCTGGATATATCTTTTTTGCATATTTCTTATTTATTTGCATATTCAGTATTTGAATATATCTTAATTGCATATACCCCATGATACCCATGCTGAAACTGAGCAAATGCTTCACATTTTTCACAAATTTTTCTGCAATTATTTTCTCATATTCTTCAATATTTCTGGAAATAGCCAACAGACAACATTTTAGTCAATTTCAGTTTTTACTTAAAAAACTTTGGCTATTTTTTTTTCCAATCTTCTGAAGGAAAGTACAGACTATAAATGGGACTATTTTGTGAATTTGTGATGAAAATAGGGAACTGGTGATGAAAAGGTTATACAATGTCTAAAAAAATTGTAAATTTGCGATTGCCCATTTTTATTTTAATAAAGTGAAGCACAAACAAAACTTATATATTGTAGTACAACACAGATATTATGGCATACATGTATGCGATAAAGATCTCACATAAATTGAAGAAGTCGCACCAATTATGAGGTGACCACAATATCCCATAACATACTGAAATTTCTAGAAATCCTGATGCAAATTAATGAGACTGGAAAAACCAATTAGTATTCATCTCAGATCGTTTTCGATAGTGTCCGGGCACATCTGTTTCAATTGTGCAATGAAATCTTTCTCGGCACCCACTGTGCTCTGTGAAGCTATTAGAATTATGTATGACTGAAACACATGAACAAGATCTTTTTCAAGAAAAAGAGTTTGCTTCTTGTGATATCTTCATTGCATATTACCATGCATAGTTATAAAAGTTGTATAGTCTAATCTTAAAAATTCTTGGTATTATTTTATCTAAAACTTTATTTGCATAGAAAACTAAATTTGACGTTATTAATAGCCCTTTTGCCTGTTCACTGTGAGATCCTACATACATTATGTGTAAAAATCTACTTAAAACCGGACAGACAAACAAGCAAGGTTATTGCGGCATTATTTTGTGGTATTTCCGTGCTTAAAGAGCGGTTTTTGTTGTGCTGTGTACTGTTCGATGCCATATTCTTCCTGAAAAATTGGCATTTCAACATTGAGTTTTAAAATTAAAAAAAAAGACTTCCCGTTCAAAATCATTCCGCCTTTCACGCTGTACACAAGATTTCGCACTGAACGGATAATCACCGATTTTGACTGCTTTTTAAATTATATTCATAAATACAAATATCATCACAAGATTTCATTTTTCTGATTTTGATTTAAAATAAAGTTATATTCCAAGTTAAAAATATTGAGCAACAGTTATCACAGCGTATGTTTAATATCCGTCTTGTGTGAACACTCATAACGACGGTGGTAAACATAAAACATGTTGAAAAGTTATAAATTGTAGTGATTGTATTTTACATGTGTTATGTATATTGTTACAAGTCCCATATTGAAGAGGTGGCATCGTGACAACCTATACTTGTTAACGCATCAGTCATTGTGAGGCACCCTGTTCGATATGGGTCCCATGCAACATATACAACACATGTAAAATGCTTACCCGGTAATATCATTTATACAAAATTTGACTGTAACGTTTTATATTTCACCAATCCTATATGATTCATTGGCAGCTAATTAAGAATTCATTTAATTATTTCTGACTTAATAGTCTTTAATAGGACTAATTACTGGATCTAATTACTTAATATTAAAGGTTTGAAAATGTAAGTGATGTTAATTTCCGGTCAAATGATGCAACCAGGAAACAAATATAACGCATAAATATGCAACAGACTTTTTAACGGAGTTCAAATTAAATAACAATATAATTTTGACAATAGTACGAAGTATGTCTGTGGTTTCCATGGAAATTTAAGGCTGTTTTTACCCCCTTACCCACACACATATCTAATCAATGATTTGACATGTTTAATTTAAAAAATTGCGATCGAAATGTTTCTCTTCCGAATTGAATGCAGTTGCTATGGAGATGATGTTGATAGGATTTTTTCACTGATACTACCCCATCCCTAACTGATGTAACTTTTACAATTGAATGAACTAGAACTTTAGATTTTTCGCCTCGAATTCAGAGACAACAGAACAACAATAAGTAATGTAAGTATGCCGACATTTTACTCAGATTTTTGTGTTTTTCTCATTCCGAATTCACAATTTTATACAAAACAGATTAATTTTTGTTAGTAAAACATGTCGGAATGGTCTGATACTGACAAGCAGTCATGTATGTTATATCCAATGTTATCTGTACAATTTTTTTTTTCAGGTAAGGCAAAAAAAAAGAATAGATCTATTTTCTAGTCAGCATGCCATGCCCTTCATATCTTTTTTGGCAAAATATTATTGAAATGAAAGAAAAAAAATTTATGTCGTTTTATGTTATTTAAAATATTTCAGGACAAGAAAAAAAAATATTTTTGTAAAAAAAATCTTGAATACATTGTAAATATTATTTTTATATTGTCAATAAATCTAGTATTAAAATCAGTGTCCTGATAAAAACCCCAACACAAGATTAAAAGCTCATTCCAGGATAAACTACTTAATATCCCCAATATTTTCATAAATTAAAGATAAAATAAACTCCCTGATACGAGAAGTATGCCAAGGAAAGTAAACATTTAAACGGCAGGGTTTTCAATTCGCACAAATATGCATGGCTCGATGGGCAAGAAGCTATTATGAAGCAACTCTTGAACTTATTCAGTTTTCCTCTGACCTTTGCATGACCTTCCATTTCGATCAATACGCAGCTAACAAATGCCTGTTGCGAGAAAAAAAAAATCCAATTTCATCCATACCCATATTCCAATTCCAATAAAAAGTAAAGCAGTGTGGGTGATGGCTTTTCATATACACTGAATTAAAAAAAAAAGCATACCGGTGTTTGTAGAAGGAAAAAATGATCTTGTCAAATTAAGGCAGACAAATTATTGATCAGTACGGTTTGTTTAATTTTTATTAGAAATTCACAGTCAACAATTTTTATTTGTCTATGCTCATCTGTATTAAGTGACTTCTTAAAATTGGTTATTTCTAAAGCAATACAATTTTTTTTACATAGACAATAATGCTCTGGTTTAATTTTGTGAAAATACAACTCAATTTATGTTCAGTTGGACCTATACTGAATATTACATGTCACTATGACTGTGTCATTTTCAGTAAGCTAAACTGTTTAATTTTCCACTTCTAGGCAATTTCATAATTTGTCGATTTAATGTTGCTCAAAGCTGTGCGAAAGTCGCTGTGACTATGTGCCTTCAGGATCCCAGTGAAATTTTTTGATTTTTATTGACTCGCAGAATTTACTTTTTTGCAAAATGAAAGTGGTTTATAGTAGTTTTTTTCTTAAAAACACGCTAAAAAACTCTAATATGAATAAAATTATTGTCAGTGATGAGACATCTATTTTCTTTAGTACAGTCCCATTTTTTTCCTACCATTGATGACTTAATTTTTAATAAAAATGGCATATTGGTGTATTTACGTGAACAGGGACAAATTGTTTTTTAAATATTTGAAATCTATTTGCATGTATCCACTGAAGACTATTGTTTTTCACCACCAGACTTTCTCACACAAATTTTTCTGCAATTATTTTCTTATATTTTTCAATATTTCTGGAAATGAATCCTAATTTTGCAGCCAACAGAAAAAATTTTAGTCAATTTCAGTTTTTACTCAAAAAATTTGGCTGTTTTTGTTCCAATCTTCCGAAGGAAAGTGCCGACTATAAATGGGACTATTTTGTGAATTTGTGATGAAAATAGAGAACTGGTGGTGAAAAGGTTATACAATGTCTAAAAAAAACCTGTAATACAAAATACCATATCTTGTTAAATTTAGTGACTAGAAATTGACAATTTCAAGAGGCATAAGTTGCATTTTGCACCTGATTTTTTCCCAATTCATAATCGTTTGTGATAGAAATGCATGCACATAAGCAAGAAATATTAGAATGTTCCTGTTATGCATATGGAAATAGCATCCAGACACCTGGAAAATGTTTTTTTTTTTTTTAAATTATCTTTGCATGTGCTTGTAATAAATACACACTGTGTTATATAACATGTCACCATGTTCTGATATTACTGGGTATTTATCACAAAAGTAATTTTTGCTTGTTATTACATGGTTTACAAAAATTGCAAACAATTTAAGAGTTGTACACTGTCACTGATTTACCACAAAGTATAAAATTCACTTTCATTCTCACCGATGGAAATTTTTTGTGATTTGGAAATTCAAAGACATTTTCAAAAACAACATTTGCTGTAAGTGTCTGTGACTCTCTATCCTAACACTCATGGTCACAATTTTTTACAGATCTCCAGAGAAAAAATTTCCATGAAATTGTGGCCTTGACATCCTTGCTGGAAATTGCATGAGTTTCTGTTGTGCTAATAAAATTGATGGCTTTACACTGTGAAAAAAAAATGCTGCTACCATCCTGTTGCTCCCTGGGAATCAATTATTATTGAAGAGAAATTAATGCGCGTTATTTTGAGTATAAATAAAAAAAACACTGATTTATGGTTTTAAAATTGCAATGAATATTGAAAACTAAATAAATCTATGTCTGTTGGAGTCTTTAAGTCCTCGCTGCCAGCCGCTTCACGTACAGCAGATGTAATTTATCAGCGCTGTTTAAAAATAGTCCAACTCAAATTTGTAGCCCTCTTTATTGACGCTGTGTATGTGTGACAGTTTAGCAGCGAAATGAACCAATCAAAACTCTCTGTTGAAACAGGCAGCTGGTTTGCATCAACCTCTAAAGACTCTCTTGATTGGTTCTCAGCTTTTCCACTGCCGTTGATTATTTCAAAAGCACTCCCTATACACTGGTATCTGTGGCAAAGAGTCAGCATTGCAAACACTCCATGTCTAACAATGTACGACTTATAAATTTTTTTTTTTTACAATGTTTGCCTGCTTGCAAAAGTTTGGTCTTTATTTGCAGCACAAAGGACAGGCTTAGTCATTTACATCTAGAGCATGGAGGTAGAGCAATTCTTTTTAAAAAAAGTGATTGTTATTCACTTTTTCCCCCTTTCCTCATGTTTTTTTGTGGAGAATCTGACTAATCCCTCTCAGGCCTTGTAGGAAATTAGACCTAATTCCCTATGTCTAAGTTGCTACTTCATAAAAGAGTGGCTTGATGTGAAGAAAAGCCCCCCAACCCTGAATTCCGTTTGCTATACAACAAACGCAAGGGATAATACAGGAGATGAATTGAGCAACTACAAGTGATTTGTTTCTACTTGGTGCACAACAACAAGACACATTGAAAGAATGGAATCCACACTGAAAGGCCGACACTCCATTCTTCGAACAGATTCAGTTAATTTCAAGCCTTCCCCCCCCTCTCCAAATCAAATAAAAAGTAAAGTGAAAACATGTTCAAATAAAATATGCTCCTGAGCATGGACAAAAAATTATACTTGGTGTTGTCGATACCAAATATCATGATCAAAAAGTTAAAAAAAATTCTGATTTTTTGTTTGTATAGATCAAATTAAATACTGTAAAATGACTAATTTTCACTGGGTTTAAATTTCACTGATTTACCATTTCAGGCATATTCAGTAGGTTTTAAATTCACGGTTTTATCATTTAGATAATGTGTTCTATGATCAATTTTACATATTCACTGGGTTTTAATTTAGCGCATTTTCCAGTCAGCAAAATAAGCTAAATTAAAACCCAGTGAATAATTTTACCCTTTTACAGTACTTTTAGTTAGAAACTACCAACTTCCCTATATAGCATTATGGTATTCTACAGCTTTATACAATATTGTCTATGGGAGTTCTGCTGGTTTTGTATGCTGGGAGCTATCCTGTGGTATATCAACATCTCAGATCAAATTAGAACAGAAAATTAAGTTAATTTCAGTTAAAAAATAATAATAAATGTTTTACACATATATTTTCCAGAATTAGTGTGATAAATTTCATGACAAACTCTTCTTTATTAAAAATAAATAACTTGATTGTTAACTGTCACCGCTTTTATGAATGTTCGCGGTTTGATATGTGTAAGGGGTTGAAGTTCAGTAAAAGTCGCAATAACCTCTCGTGACCCGATGAAATGTTGACGACTACAGAATTTCACAACATTGCCAGACTCGCAAAATCTATGTAAGTTAGTCTTGCACAAAATATAGCTTTTGACCTTTTTATCTTTATGTCAACTGTTATCACAAAATTATAATTTTTTCTCTTATTTTTTAAAAATTTCAATCAAAACTTGTAGTTAATAGAAAGTAATGTTCATTTAGTACACAAATATCAACCAAATTGTGGATAAACGCATAAAAATAGAATTTTCATAAAAATAGAATCTGCACTAGAATTTTGATAAAATATATGGTGTTTAAAGGTGTATTTTCATTACAAAGACAACTCCATTTCATGATTTTTTCAAATAAATAATGTAATACTGTAATCTTGTAAGTTGCCAACATAAAATCACAGTGGCTTGTAATCTACCAAGGCATTCATGTTTTCTCTGTTCAGAAAGCAGGGGGAGGGCTTACCTACAGACCCTCCATCATAGAGGGGACTATGGCTTACCTAAGCGATTCTAAACAGTGACTGTCTGGCTGCTTTATGAGTGTGTGAGGACAAGGCCAGTTATTTGAATGCGCATGGCAAAAACTCATAAATCAACTTGTCACACCAATGTAGGGAAATGCCCCCCTTATAGCTGCCCTTTCTAACTGGCTCCTGTATCACTAATGAGCTGGAACTGCTGTGCATTTGTTATCACGTTAGGCTTCTTTCAATTGGACTGCCTTGAAGGCCAATATTAGATTACAAAGAAGGGAATGAAAATGAATAGAAAGCAGCATGTAATAACGCTTTTATATCCCGGCCAACCGCTGTAGTTGTAACATTGTATATTAATCCTTATTGAGGTGTATATTTTTCAGAATATTCACGCTTTAAATGTGTGCAGGTTATTGCTTAGTTCACGCTAAGGTTGAGCAACTATGATTGAAAATCTTCCCCAATTTTTTCCAACCATTAGCGAGTCCCCTCCCTTTATGGGGGTTGACCCCTCCTACTGCATGAATGGAATATATTTTGTTATTAGGATTCTGGTGTCCATTCATTGTTATCATGGACAAAGACTGGATATAGAGATAAATGCATGCTGAGCTGAATAGCAGTCTGATGTGCTGACTACTCTAGTTTGCACCGCGCATAATGAATGTCGGTGTGACTCGAATTGTGACATAATGAATGACAGAATTCAGTCTCATCGTAGGCGCTGTGATTTCAACACTGGCTTTAGTGAAATATAAACTACCGTTTCGTCGCAAAACTCTCGCTTTACCGGCAACATATCATTAATTCTATTTGACAGTAAACGTCAAAACGCTAGCTGTGGAGAATGTTGCTAATTGAGCTAGACAAAAAAAAATGCATCGATGTGTCACAGATGTTATGAATAGTTTTGTATTTTATGTTGTTTTTTTTTTTTCTAATTTTATTTTAGCACTGTACCCTAGCATTCACAACACAGAATGAAAATCATACAAATTAATGCTTTCATGTTTTTAAATCCTATCAGGTCAAAATGTGCAAGTTGCCATGGTTACCAGTCTGATATTTCCATTCTGTACTTATTACATCTCTTGTCAGAAATATAGGGGAAAAATGCTTCATAATTAATAATGTAATTTAATTATCAGATAATTTTGCACTGTAAAAAAAGGTATTTACTCTGTACCTTAATTTTAACATAAATTGGGGAATAAAATGAACAAATTTACTCAATAGAAAAATATTTCAAGAAGGTATCATGTTTAAGTGGGAATTAGTTATTAAAAAATCAAAATATGACAGAAGGCTAAACGAAAAACGTTAAATTTTAATATCTTCAACACTCTGTGTCTGTGCAAATTATTGGTATGTCTCCAGGGGCCGGATTACCAACATGGCTGCTGTCTCCATCCCAGCTTATCCTCGAACCATTCATCGTTTTATCTGTAACTGTCTGTTTTACCATGCCGTTCGGCGATGAATCCACGTTATGACTCATCACTCAGCAGACGTAACTCACAATAATCACGACGCACTCTGATGTTATTGCTCCGATTAAGGTTTCATTATTACGTCTCTTACGGCAGCAGCAGATACGAAAATTATCATATTTAAATAGTGGAATACAATGAAGAGATCATTTGTTAATTTTTAGTTTCTTGCTCACTCGCTGTCTCTCTCTTTTCTCTCTCTTTTCTCTCTCTTTTCTCTCTCTCTTCTCTCTCTCTCTCTTCTCTCTCTCTCTCTTCTCTCTCTCTCTCTTCTCTCTCTCTCTTCTCTCTCTCCATCACAAATAACATTATATTACTATTGGTTCACACTTCCACGTATCTTGTTAGCGATGCATTTTAATACAACCCCTTAGTGTAAAAATACAAAATTTAAACTGCATCAAATTGTGTTCATATTATTTGTAATCAGAAAAACCTGATTAAAACAATAACAATTCTCTGCGTTTCTTGATAATATCTGATTTATATTTTTATGGTGAAAATCATATGTATAATCAATTCATAAAAGTGACCTGAATAAAAATGGTTAATATTGATTTTGGAGATTTCAACAACAACAAAAACACTCTCTTTTTACTATTTGTCGCATATTTGCTTCAATATTGGCAAATTATTTTATTTTCATTAATTCAAGCCATATTCTCTAATTTAACCACATTAATATGTATAATAAATTCAAGGTCATTAAACCTGTATGACCTTTGACCCCTTCTCAAAATGCCATTTTCAAACGTGTTAAAATGTTACTGTGCTTAGCGATGATCAATTTTTTTTTTTTGTAAATATGAATCCCAAAATATCTAGTATTTTTTGTTTTTCTGTGTAATTTTATATTTAATGTATTTATGATATTCAGCATTATGCATAATGGTTGGTTTAGTTTAATTTCTCTTTAGTTAAAACTATTTGAAAACAGTAGAATTGATTGATTACTATCAAAATAATAAATTCAAATCCAGCAATATGATGTAAAGTTCAAATATTGAACACAATTGCATTTTACTTACATGTGTAACAATTAACATTTTTTTTTTACTGGAATTTAGAAAAAATATAATTGTAAAGTATAATTTTTATGAATAAAAAGTGCAATTTCAATGACAATTTTTAAAAATGAATAATAATAAAAAATTGTAATTATGCACGTGGGCATAAATTTTTGAAAAATTTACCAGACACATTTTTCCTTTTTTAAGGGTTTATAAATGTTATTTATCTCTGCGGAGTTCATCATACTGGAGAATTTGTTGCAGATTTATTGGAGTCTATGTTTTCATTTAAGATTTTTTCTGGCAATTAATAAGGAGAACTGTTTCCATAAACAAACATTGTAACCCTTGACCTTTGCCAGGTTTTGAAGTTCTCTATCATATTCTGATCACCAGGGTCATCCACTCACACAGTCTTGTGTTGTCATGGAAACTGAGCCTGAAGCCAAAATGCTGTGTGACTACATACAAGTTTCAAGGATTGAGAAGAACAGGTTTAGCAACACAGGCCCTGGGGGCTTAATAAGGTTAATAATGTATTAATTAACCATGACCGAAACCAAACCTTTCAAGGTTTTTCTATTTCATTTGAATGGAAGTTAACAAAGTTAGTATTGATTGAAGCATATTGAAAAATAATAAATTACTGGAAAGAATAAAAAATATGCAACAATTTTCCAGTTTTATATATCGATTATTGGAATTCTATTCCACACATTAATAATGTGTATTTTGCTGTACCATTGTGTTTAGTATTGGTCTTGACATTGGTAAGACATGCATGTGTGAAATGTAGACTTTATGCAGTGTTTACATAAATTTGAACACACACTGCACGATGTTACACTTTTAGTGTGGAATCAAATGAATGGTGTATTGAAGATGCAATATGGACGAAAACATATTTTTTGATACTCCATATTGTAGAGCAAATCGGATTGCAATTTATCATAAACTGATAGTGTTACATTTGTATGACACTCAACAGTATAGCTTGGATAAAAAATCAAAACTTGTACATTGAATGTTGTAATGTACGTAACAAAACAATCGGTGCACATGCGGGAATGTTATTAGTTCATCAAATGAGTCTGCTTTTTGTGCGCGGCGAGAACAGTGATTTCATAAAACAATATAAAAAATTACATTTATACATCTATACAGCATATCTTGTGCGTGTACATTATGGTTGAAGTACTGCCACATTTGTCACATCGTGTCACAGTGTGTTCCATGTGGGTCATGTAAGATGTACACAGTGCTTGTAAAATACATTGTTAACATGTATTTGAACATTCGTTCTTTCACCGTGTCGTCAGATGAGATGACTTAATAATTTATAATAGTGAATAAAGTATTAACTGTATTAACCACCCAGTGTCTGAACACAGAAGGCTGTAGGTTCATTAGTTTCCACTCAGGACCTATGTTTAACTGTGTGCTGGAGGCGAGAATAGAAGACACATTCTGATTTGGTTTTATATTACCAAAGTGAAAATAAAATTAACACAACATAACTAAATCAAGCTGTATTTGCCTTCATGTAAATGAGCTGCAAATGTCGTTACTTGTTTTTCTTTATTGTTCTGTCATTATTCAGTCTATTTTAGTCTGATTCATCTCAAGCTCACTGTAAAACCATTTATTTGCACTGACATTCAATTTCAATATTTTGAGCATATTCACTGTGTTTTAATCTCACAAATTTGGGTGTTACTGTTATTTTACATGTTCAAGTAGATTTAATTTAATAGCGCATATTACTGTGGAATACTTTATTTTCGCTGGAATTGCTTTTTGGGCGTTCTTTATTGAATTTATTTTCACTGATTTTTGATGAGTCGATTGTGAAATATAGGAAAAAAAGTATATTCGCTGGATTTTATTTTCACGGAATCATTCCTTCAGCGAAAATAGCGAAAATAAAGTATTCTACAGTACTTATTAAAAAAAATTAATATCCAGCGAAAAATTAATGCATTTCCAGTGATATAAAAAAAATCTGCCTATTTTTATCATAGATCTGAGTATTAAAAGAGCATCACCTTCTTAAGTCCATTTGCCATATGTGTTGTATCAGAAGCACACCTCCAGCTGAATGACACATAAACCGTAAATCATTATTTTATGATTTATTTTGACCATAAAAACACCTTTCTCTTTTACGCCAATAAATAAATAAAGCAAATGTAGTAATATTGAATCAAAATCAGCTTTGTAAAAAATGAATTGAACACATGATGATGTGACATGACATATATTTATGATAATAGCTAGAAAATGGATTTTTGGTCACAAAAAACTCATTTTTCGGCATTCTAGGTGATGTTTCAAGTTGTATACATGAAGCATGAATATTCTAATACTTGACAACATGGGTCATTTTGGTTCAGTGTTACTTGGATTAAAATATATGACAAAAAACACTTCTTTAATCTTGGTAATGATTGCTGGTGATATAGTAGTTCAGGTTAGTATCAAAATTGTATTTATTTAATTTTTTTTATTTAGACTCTGAAAAAAATAAAATAGTTTCTAGTCATTTTGTTTTAATTTTCAAGTTGTCATTATAGTAAAATGATATACGCCTAGATTTTTTCATCCATTAAAATTGAAATTTTTAAATCAGTTATCTTTTAAAACAAACAAGTTACGAGGTGCACATGTTTAATAGAACTTATATTAGAAACATGAAAACTTAAAAATCATAAACAGATATTTAAGTTCACTATTTTGATGTGTGATGATTTTCACTGTTTTTTTAAATTCACAAATTGTCCAGTGACACAATGAGTTATAACACTATTTTACTCAGTTACGTTTTAATTTAGCGGGTTAGGCTAAAAAAACAGCATCACAAGTTGTCTACATTGAGTGAGAAGGCCTCATTATTAGAGACATACTGTTACCATGGAAACACCTGAGTAAACCCATTTTTGATTGATTCAGTTACAGTTATTAGTTTCTTGAAGATATCGAAAAAAAATGTGGCATCAAATAATTTTGTATCGTCGTTTAAAGACGTGTTTCTGAAGAATTGCGAAAACAATGTGTCATATGGGTTATACAAATTAGTAGCCTGTTTCTGATACCATTCATGATCTTAATTATCAGTCATCAATATTATAATTATAATTATCACAAAGTAGCGATGCAATAATCGCAATTTGTTCACTGATTAAATTTTTCAGCGATGACTTCATTTTTATTAAAATCTAATACTTATGTAAATAAGAGTTTTGACGGGCCAGTGAAATAGTGATTAATTACTGTTACTATGGCAACTCATGAACCACAATCTAACAGATTTAAGGAAATATTTTTTTTTTCGTTACAAGATGTGCAAATCTGGGGTTATGGAGATTGGCGAATTGAATTTGAATCTCTGTAATAGGGAGTGTACCTATTAATATTCAAAACATGCCGTTAACAATTAGTGAGATAACAGGATATGGTTTCCATAGCAACTGCACATTCATAGCATCTTAAAGATGCTGGCTGTGTTGGCATGGCAACATATGGAATATGACACTATTTTGAGGGTTACATAATTTGGCAGTCACAAATGATGTTAGCAACAATATCGTCACTGGTTCGTGATGAAAAGTCAATTGTATTTTTTTCAGTTGAAATGATGTAATACCGTGAAAATTGTAGCATTTGATTCAGGCAATATTGCTATGTGATATATGGACTGGATGAGCTGTTTGGCGAAGACTTGATTCTAAGGAGCTGGATGAATTTGTTTTTTTCCAAATATTTCATCCATATTTTCTATCAACTTTTTTACATCTAGCCACAAATACTGTAAAATACTCTATTTAAGCTGGCGTTTATTTTTTTACTTTTGGGTGTTTTGTATGGAGTTTATTTTTACTGTATCTTCCCTTCAGTGAAAATCAAGTATTTAACCCCTTAGTAAAATATTCCAAATCCACACTTATTCAGTATTCCTGGTCGGCCCCTTGAGGTAGGAAAATGAACGCTAAAAAGAATCTGACGTTCTTGGCTGTTACAATTCAACATTTCATTCAGTCTCGGATGTTGCGCATCCTGTCACGTGACTTATCCACACAAAGCCACAATTATCAAGAAAGGTTGTAATGATGTCGATTCGTAATCACTGAGTCTCTGATTCCTCCAAGTGCCGCATCACCGGAGAATTGCCTCCGCCGGCGCATTGATTTTACTCGCGACTAAATATGTTCATTGCGTAAAATTCAACAACTCGATAAACGGCAAGGGACGTGCTACTATACCAATGGGGGTTACTAAAGCACTATGTAATCTGTCGATGTATGGTCACTTAGATCGTCGGACTGACTCCAATTTGACCAGTGGGGAGGGAAATCTTTGCAGTTATCCAGACAATTCCGAAAAATTCCACGCTTGGCATAAATACAATGAATCTACAGGTGCGAAATAAAGTAGTCCCAATGAGGTGGCTAAAGGGGACGAAATACTAGTATTTATATGAAGTTGCCACGGAAACATACACGGCTTGTATTTGCCACGACTGGCCGTCAGTTTTACCCCATCCCTTCAAGGAATACACACACTCGTTGAAATACCAACTGTGACGCACCCTGGGATAGGTCCACTCAATATAATTATGACCATTGTGCCGATTTATCTTCAGCAAATTAGCGAAACAACCGGATAACAAAATGAACTTTTTTTATGCTTCAAGTTTAGGCGCAGGGAGCATGCAAATTGGCGATAAATGATCAGATTTTCTTTCACAGCCTCTGATCACACCCCGGTCAATTACTGATACAGAGAATGTGGTTCTATATTGCAGATTTGTGCGTATTCTTTTCTGTTTTCATGGATTTGCGGTTTGACGATGCATTCAATATAGACACGATACTCCCAAAACGCATCCGAACATCTTCATTGAAAGAAAACAGCACTTGAGGATAGATGAAAGAAGCCCGTGAATAATAAAAAGGTGAAATGTCAGTCGAACGAATTGGGTTTGATATAAAGCGCCCTCTTGAGTCTACACAGGAAAGTATATATATATATATATATATATATATATATATGTGTGTGTGTGTGTGTGTGTGTGTGTGTGTGTGTGTGTGTGTGTGTGTGTGTGTGTGTGTCTTCGATCATTTTATCAATTTTATCAGCCGTTTCATGTGATGACGTCGGCAAACGATTGCAAATATTCTTCATGCACACCAAAAAAATAAACGACGTTTTAAAAAAACTACAAGTATGCAATGAATGTATATGTTTCGTAGAACACGGAACTCTGGATAATATTACCGACTTGGCTTCATCAAAATTCCTTGTGTTTGCTTTGCCGCGGACAGATATTGGGTTTTAATTTAGTTGTGCACTATTAACGTTAGCAAAACAAACGAAGTGTACAGAGGAATTCCGCACACACAGATGTGTTTATGCAATGTTCGAAAGAGCCAGGAAGTTGCGTTATGTGGGTAGATTTTCTGTTTCCATTTGTTTCTTGTAGTTTTTCAAATTGTTTTGAATAACGCTCGGTATTTAAAGGGCGGTAGTCGTCGCGCTGCGCATGTGCATTGATAAACATTGATTTTCCCACAATCCAATGCGCTTTTCTAATTGAAATCACAAGTATGAGGTTTGACCTGGACGCGACTTGCACTAATTACCGCCGGTGATACCTTCCAATCACCTGAAAATACCTAATTAAAGCTTGGTAACGTCTTAGTTTGTATTCGTTGATCTGTGCAACCGCCCTTTTTTAAAACTATTTCATAGTAAATGGGATTATCAATAGCCAATAGTACTACTCAAAAAATCTCCAGCATTTCAAATTGGGTGAACATTGGTCCAATTTACGGCGATACTTGAAAAAATTCCGAAAATGTGACACTTGTCGTAAATTTATCCTTTGTTGTTTCGTGGAAATGAGACCTGTACACAGGGATAGTTCGGAGGAAATGTTAGAACTCTGCTTGACAGTATTTCATGTTCAAACGGAACTTCTGGGTTCCAGGGGCACATCATTCAAATTTTGAATACTAGTAGTTTCTGACCCGGAGAATATTCTTTAAAAAGAACGATTAAACGTTTAAATTAAGTGCGTTCTTAATGCATAATTAAAATGTTCCTAATGTTGCTATCTATCGATTTTTGTCAGAACATTGCACTTAATCGATACACTTTACGCATTTTCGAGTTCACGCATCTATTTCAGTTCAACGGACGTTTAAGGATCAGGTTTTGCTCGGGATTTGGATGACATCTCAATCAACTAACAAATCGATGTTATCATGTCGTGCAGAAAAGTGATGGGACAGAATCAACTCTGCGTTAAATGTACATTGATAAATAAATGCAGTGAAAAAAACGACCTGTTAGTTCTGAAATTACAGTAGATCATTATCATGATACGCACCTCCGCGTACCAGGCGTTTAAGTTTCCCACGACGAGTTGTGAGTTTATTAACCTCATTGAACACCATTAATTCCCCGCCAGAATTTAGGTAAAACAATTCAATTTTACTAATTTTTCTATAATTTCGAGTTTTGTAAATCATTTTGTACTTGATACGCAGTTTTTGATTAAGAATGTTTGGAAAAATAATATCTTAAAAAATGTATGCGGTTTTATCATTAGTTTTAGTCCTAACTGTTGACTTTGTCGTGCAAAGAACCAAGAGTGTTACTATCGGTGTGGTTGGGTTTTGTGAGGTTGAGTTGGGATCTCTTACCTACTGTATAACCCATTGGTATCAACAAAAACCGTTCTTCAAACAGCGGAAATCGTCATTTTTGGTGGAAAGGAGAATTAATATTCCGAAAACTCTTGTAAGTATCGACTTTAGAGGAAGGGGCTGGTGGCACAATTCCAACTTTCCAGCGAGGCACCCCTCCCCCCGTGGCTAGCTCAAAACTGAATGAAATTTCAGTTTCAGATGGCCAGCCCCTTACAGTAGCTTGTATTAGTATTAACAAACTAATACCATATTGCAGGTGTCGTGTGCAAGGGCCTGCGGCGACAAGTGCCGGGACAGTCGGGAAACAAGGCGATTAGCTTTGTTTCAATCCCAGCGGCCTACAAATTAGACGTCAACCCAAGCGACAGATCTGATTAATTGGTAGCCATTTCCCACGCCATGATTAAATATCTTTCCGAATGATTTCGCACGTCCTTGAAAACAACAGCATTTAAGCGACATTTGTTTTGACAAGAAAAAAAAATGGGTGGACCAGATGAACACCGAGCGGAAGCTCTTGTTCAACCGCTCCCAGTGTGTATTTGTTAACACTCACACCCGCTTCAGATAGAATTGACATGGCTTTCCGGTAAAATTTTTCATGTGTATACTGTTTAAAAAAGTCGCCCCTCTCCTCGCTTAGATTTACAACCCCAATATTGCATATCCAATGCCATCTATGTACTACTTTCCTAACAGGTAATCTATCCGTCTGCTAATGTTTCTGACGTCATGCATTTTTTGCGTGAGCTTATTACAGCAACTGATGAAAACTGTTCGAGCGACCTTTTTTTAGAAGGATCTTATGCCCCAGTATACATTCATTCTTATTGTAATTTTCGATGTTAACAATAAATCGTTATAATTGATTTTGACGTAGAAATCATAGATTGTATTATACACTTTTGTGGGGAGTGGGGTCAAGTAAATTCTACATTTGCGCTGGTTTGAACATTATCTACGACAACATAAACGTAAAAAAGGAAAACATTCATAATCTGTAAATTTATATTAGCCTGTCATGAAAATGTCTACCTGTTGGCCGTTTTTTTAATTCCTCCAACACTCCGTCACGTGACCAGTGCAGCGATGAATACTCGCGCGATTTCGCATACCCCGCAATTAGCTGACATTAGATGAAACGTTACAGACCAACTAATTCCATTCACTGGCAAAACACGAGTAATAGCTCACCAAATGAGCTTGAATTATGCTGCAATCTAGATGACATTTTCAAATGATTGGAACGCAGGTGTTCGTATTAGCTTTAACTACGTGTTCCTGGAGACAGGGCTCCTCGTGCGTACGGCTTACAATCAACATTGACAAACGGAAAGCTCATCTATTCAATGCATCATTTTCGTCAATTCGTGTTTAGCCTGAATCCTTGCCAATTAATGCGGAATCTAAGGTTTCCACTACAAAACGTTGTCTTCATCATTAAACAGGCTCTCATATTTACTCAGACGCCGTCGTGATATTAATACAATTGTCGGAATTTCTTATCAAAATAATCGATCGATCGTCTGTTCATATTTCCGAATAATAACAGTAATGTAAATGATTAGATATTATTTACGGTTTCTATGTACTATATATGTATATTACGTAATAGTTATTAGACGTTCATTATTGTTTTTGTGATTATAGCATGTAAACAACACATTAATATACTAACACCTAACACTTGTATCCAAGTGTGTTTTGTAAACATAACACTTGTATTCATGTGTTTTGTAAACCTAACACTTGTATTCATGTGTTTTGTAAACCTTATACTTGTGTTCATGTGTGTTTTGTAAACCTTATACTTGCATTCATGTGTGTTTTGTAAACCTTATACTTGTATTCATGTGTTTTGTAAACCTTATACTTGTATTCATGTGTGTTTTGTAAACATAACACTTGTATTCATATGTGTTTTGTAAACCTTATACTTGTATTCATGTGTTTTGTAAACCTTATACTTGTATTCATGTGTTTTGTAAACCTTATACTTGTATTCATGTGTTTTGTAAACCTTATACTTGTGTTCATGTGTGTTTTGTAAACCGTATACTTGTATTCATGTGTGTTTTGTAAACATTATACTTGTATTCATGTGTTTTGTAAACCTTATACTTGTATTCATGTGTTTTGTAAACCTTATACTTGTATTCATGTGTGTTTTGTAAACATAACACTTGTATTCATGTGTGTTTTGTAAACATAACACTTGTATTCATGTGTGTTTTGTAAACCTAACACTTCTATTCATGTGTGTTTTGTAAACCTTATACTTGTATTCATGTGTTTTGTAAACCTTATACTTGTATTCATGTGTGTTTTGTAAACATAACACTTGTATTCATGTGTGTTTTGTAAACCTAACACTTCTATTCATGTGTGTTTTGTAAACCTTATACTTGTATTCATGTGTTTTGTAAACCTTATACTTGTATTCATGTGTGTTTTGTAAACATAACACTTGTATTCATGTGTGTTTTGTAAACATAACACTTGTATTCATGTGTGTTTTGTAAACCTAACACTTCTATTCATGTGTGTTTTGTAAACCTAACACTTGTATTCATGTGTTTTGTAAACCTTATACTTGTATTCATGTGTGTTATGTAAACCTTATACTTGTATTCATGTGTGTTTTGTAAACCTAACACTTGTATTCATGTGTTTTGTAAACCTAACACTTCTATTCATGTGTGTTTTGTAAACCTTATACTTGTATTCATGTGTGTTTTGTAAACCTTATACTTGTATTCATGTGTTTTGTAAACCTTATACTTGCATTCATGTGTTTTGTAAACCTAACACTTCTATTCATGTGTGTTTTGTAAACCTTATACTTGCATTCATGTGTTTTGTAAACCTAACACTTGTAATCATGTGTGTTTTGTAAACCTAACACTTGTATTCATGTGTATTTTGTAAACCTAACACTTGTATTCATGTGTGTTTTGTAAAGCTAACACTTGTATTTATGCGTTTTTTTTGGGGAAACCTAACACTTGTAATCATGTGTGTTTTGTAAACCTTATACTTGTTTTCATGTGTGTTTTGTAAACCTCACACTTGTATTCATGTGTGTTTTGTAAACCTTATACCTGTATTCATGTGTGTTTTGTAAACCTAACACTTCTATTCATGTGTGTTTTGTAAACCTTATACTTGCATTCATGTGTGTTTTGTAAACCTTATACTTGTATTCATGTGTTTTGTAAACCTTATACTTGCATTCATGTGTTTTGTAAACCTAACACTTGTAATCATGTGTTTTGTAAACCTTATACTTGTATTCATGTGTGTTATGTAAACCTTATACTTGCATTCATGTGTGTTTTGTAAACCTTATACTTGTATTCATATGTTTTGTAAACCTTATACTTGCATTCATGTGTTTTGTAAACCTAACACTTCTATTCATGTGTGTTTTGTAAACCTTATACTTGTATTCATGTGTTTTGTAAACCTTATACTTGTATTCATGTGTGTTTTGTAAACATAACACTTGTATTCATGTGTGTTTTGTAAACCTTATACTTGTGTTCATGTGTGTTTTGTAAACCTTATACTTGTATTCATGTGTTTTGTAAACCTAACACTTGTATTCATGTGTTTTGTAAACCTTATACTTGTATTCATGTGTTTTGTAAACCTTATACTTGTGTTCATGTGTGTTTTGTAAACCTTATACTTGTATTCATGTGTTTTGTAAACCTAACACTTGTATTCTTGTGTTTTGTAAACCTTATACTTGTATTCATGTGTGTTTTGTAAACATAACACTTGTATTCATGTGTGTTTTGTAAACATAACACTTTTATTCATGTGTGTTTTGTAAACCTAACACTTGTATTCATGTGTTTTGTAAACCTTATACTTGCATTCATGTGTGTTTTGTAAACCTTATACTTGTATTCATGTGTTTTGTAAACCTTATACTTGTATTCATGTGTTTTGTAAACCTTATACTTGTATTCATGTGTGTTTTGTAAACATAACACTTGTATTCATGTGTGTTTTGTAAACCTAACACTTGTATTCATGTGTGTTTTGTAAACCTAACACTTGTATTCATGTGTGTTTTGTAAACCTAACACTTGTATTCATGTGTGTTTTGTAAACCTTATACTTGTATTCATATGTTTTGTAAACCTTATACTTGCATTCATGTGTGTTATGTAAACCTTATACTTGTATTCATGTGTTTTGTAAACCTTATACTTGTATTCATGTGTGTTTTGTAAACATAACACTTGTATCCATGTGTGTTTTGTAAACCTTACACTTGTATTCATGTGTGTTTTGTAAACCTAACACTTGTATTTATGCGTTTTTTTGGGGGGAAACCTAACACTTGTAATCATGTGTGTTTTGTAAACCTTATACTTGTTTTCATGTGTGTTTTGTAAACCTAACACTTGTATTCATGTGTGTTTTGTAAACCTTATACTTGTATTCATGTGTGTTTTGTAAACCTAACACTTCTATTCATGTGTGTTTTGTAAACCTTATACTTGCATTCATTTGTGTTTTGTAAACCTTATACTTGTATTCATGTGTTTTGTAAACCTTATACTTGCATTCATGTGTTTTGTAAACCTAACACTTCTATTCATGTGTGTTTTGTAAACTTTATACTTGCATTCATGTGTGTTTTGTAAACCTTATACTTGTATCCATGTGTTTTGTAAACCTTATACTTGCATTCATGTGTTTTGTAAACCTAACACTTGTAATCATGTGTTTTGTAAACCTTATACTTGTATTCATGTGTGTTATGTAAACCTTATTTTTGCATTCATGTGTGTTTTGTAAACCTTATACTTGTATTCATGTGTTTTGTAAACCTTATACTTGCATTCATGTGTTTTGTAAACCTAACACTTCTATTCATGTGTGTTTTGTAAACCTTATACTTGCATTCATGTGTGTTTTGTAAACCTTATACTTGTATTCATGTGTTTTGTAAACCTTATACTTGCATTCATGTGTTTTGTAAACCTAACACTTCTATTCATGTGTGTTTTGTAAACCTTATACTTGTATTCATGTGTTTTGTAAACCTTATACTTGCATTCATGTGTGTTATGTAAACCCCACACTTGTATTCATGTGTTTTTTGTAAACCTCATATTATTTAAGGTGTTCAGGTACTATATATATTATGTAATAGTTATTAGACGTTTATTATTGTTTTTGTGACTATTGCTGTAAACAACACATTAATATATTTATGTGTGTTTTGTAAACTTAACACTTGTTTTCATTTGTGTTTTGTATACACGTGTGTTTTGTAAACCTTACAGTTGTATTTATGTGTGTTTTGTTAACTTTACACTGTTTTGCTTTGTTTTGTTCAGGATGGTGTAATTTGCTCCTCTGTAAAATATGTATGTTTTTTTGTAAATATAAGTTTGTTTCTCTCATTTTTGTCAGTGGGATATTTTCAACTAATTACAAATCCACCTTAACGTATATTGCCGACAGGAAGACCATTCAAAGCACCATACAAATTAAAACATGTATTAACGCAAATATGATGTCACAAAAGCGCTTTGCAGCTATATGGGGCGACTGGTGTATTTTTGTTCTCAAATCTACAACCCCAATAGTTTCTAATGGCCTCTCACAGAAGCGTATTGCTTCTTATGGAGCTGCGTTGCTATGGAAGTTCACCGCTCATTTGCTCCCTGTCTCTCTTATCATAGACCTGACGTTTTAAAAGAACATTTTCTTGAAGCTATGAGAAAAGTTTGCCGTTTGATAGCGTTAGAAGGAATATTTTGCAATTAAGGCATTTCAAAATGTGTGGGCAGATGATCTTGTTCTGGAAAAAAAAGGGTTTTGATCAAATCTTCAGTTGGAGAGATGACATCAGAAGTTTTTAATTTCCCATCTGGACTTTAAGCGAGGAGAGTTCTCGCTTGCGCATGCGGGTAGACGTCCATAGTGCGTCATTGTTTACAAATAAGCGTCTATCTGTCAGCATTTGCGTTTGCGTTCAACTAGTAGGTCAGGTTGGTTGCTCTTTTCTAGCATTTTTTTAATTTCTTCACTTATTGCTAGTTGGATGCACATGTGCTCTCATATTAATATGGTTCAGCCATGTTTGTATGGTCTTTAGTATAAATTTGCTTTATAAGGGGTGAGTACAATTGTTGGAATAGTACATACATGTATTTCGAATCTCTTTTTTTTACATCATGTGTCATCTTACTTTTAGGAATCGTGAGTCCGATAGACCATTCGCGCGTTTTGGTGACGGTGTATTGCTGTGCCCGATTACGTCACAATTTGTAGCTTCGTAAGAAAATAGATCATGGAGCGTATATGAACCAAACGAATGCAACCTTTTAAGAAATTCGTGTTGTTTCAAATCTATCATTTACCTGCCACGCATACCACTTCATAATTGTCTACATATTGCTTCCACCTTGCTTTCTTCTCTCTCATTAGTGTTTTCCCCTAATTTATCCTTCAACTTTCCAATAACTAATTTGATTTGTTGGAAGAGGTTTTCCGGTGCTGCTTTGACCTTTTTAACTTAAATATGACGTTTGTGTTCGTCGCGACAGAAATCAATCTGATTAATTAAAGTCTTTATTTTATTTTATTTTATTTTGTTTTCTTTCTTTTTTTTAAAATTAAATTTAATTTAATTTAGAAATAAAGATCTTATTTTCATCACATTTAGCATAAATCGAAGGCACACCTCTTGATTATTGTTATAATTTTAGTTACTGTAAAGGGTTAATTATTCACCGGGTTTTAATTTTGCATATTTCGCTGACTGAAAAATGCGCTAAATTAAGACCCAGTGAATATATACAATTTAGCATAGAAAACATTATCTAAATATTAAAACCGTGAATTTAAAACCCACAGAATATGTCTTAAATGGTAAATCATTTAAACCTAGTGAAAATTAGTCATTTTACAGTATATTGAATATGTGCGAACCACGTGAGTTACGTCATTTCCGATCTATTTTTAGCAAAGCATTCTGATTTATTGAAAGGTATGTTATCGGAGGGATTTAGTTTGAATCTCACTCCTAAACAACTACTAGCTAATGGATAATACATTATGCACGCATCAAACGAATTATGCGAAAACGTGTATTCTTTGGTTGTTTCTAATAATGTCTGTAACTAAATCTAAAAAGCATAATACATTTATGTAACTTATTCTCCCGGATCTAAGCTTTCTGGAAATGTATGCATTGCTATAATTACATATACAGTTAAATTAAAGGTTAAATTAAGTGGGTATTATCCCCTCGGTATTATCCATGATCAGTCACGATAGAATGATCTTTGTGACCACCAATTTAGGGTATTTGGGGGCAAACCCACCATTTTTTTTTTGGACCAAAAGCGCCCTCAATTCGATCTGTCGGGTCCCGTTTTCAACTAGCTGCGGATCACGCCCACCCAAACTCCAGGTGAGTCGGGCCTCCAGACATTCTCCCCTGCCGTCAGCTAAACACAAAATACACCTTCAGTGAAACGAGAAATCTGAAACCCTTTGGTGATTCGAGGCCAGGGTGTGTGAGCGACGATGTTAAGCACATGACTGGATGATTCAAGTTGTAGTGGTTTTTAAATTAGAGTAGATATCGCGATTTGGAACGCGGGAGATTCGGAAGAGTCTGAGTGTCACTGATTTTTCTTGCCATGTGAGCGCCGCTATAATATGGATTTTGCAGGATTATACATACCGGACATTAACGTGTACGTCATATTGACTACAACTCCATTAGGATTCTGCATTAAACATGAATTCCACGAATATTAGATTATTTCATTAGTATTACCATTAGTCCACGGAATGTAAGAATATATATTGTGAACTTGTCAGGTAGTCGTCGAGTATGCGCGTGCGCAGTTTAAAGAAAACCCACGATACTTTTTATTTAATTATTCGTGTTACGCTATGTGTTCTATATCCAAGTATTCAGAATATATATAAGTAATATATAAAGTATGTAATATAGTAGAACGTGAGTAACTAGTTCGTTATACTTTTCTTAATTAATATCCCAGGTTTCTCTTGCTATATCATGTATAAATATAAATTAATTAAAATGAAGACACGTCATAATTTCTGTTCTGTTTTTCATGTGACATTTGCACGCCGTCCTTTATTTTATAAACGGTTCATAATTGCGTTTCATTCAAATCTAATTGATGAGCTATAACTGGGTGCTGAGCCTCGGAGTGTCCGTTGATACCGCGATATACGGCTCAGCGCGCATATTGACAATGACGGCAGAGAGTCACCTGTTTACAGTTATCAAATATTTACAAAATAAAATGTAAATAAGAACGCGGAAGATAATTTGTACATTTTGTTTATTTCTTCTGAAAAATCTGAGAGCAATATAGTGTAACAAATACTTTAATTGATGTGGCCTCATTTCATCCATTTTCCAATTTGCACACTTCGGTGGGAAAAGGAAGCTGTGAAGCAAAAGACACGACACACTTTATTAGGTATTCTGGGTAAAAAGTCATATTGAATTGAATTCTGATGCAAGTCCCAAAGATAGAAAGAAGACTGTAATTTACTTTCTTTACCCCATAGTGAGGGAAACGTGTTCTTGCATGCTGGGTGCTGCACGACATTTACTGGTAGCGTGACGAACCAAGACCGTGCTACCTTTGTTTGTTCACTATCCAATGCACTAAAACAGTCAGGCGAGAAGTAACGTGGGCGATGGTCGCTGTACCACGCATGCGCGAGATGTGGGTCTCATACGAGCAAACATGGCGACTCTAAGTTTTGCGCAGATCAATGCTTACAGAACAGAGACGTTACCAAAGTTTAACTAGGTCATTCCTGAATTGATTGGAACGTATCGACGTATATTCTAGTGAATCATAATCGGTATTTTGTGTACACATCAAAACTCTCGTTGGTGCTTGCCACGGGAAGAGCGCATTGGATTGTGGGACAACCAATGTTTATCAACACAATTTTCGCGTACGTGGCGGGACAATCACCGTCTTGAAGACTTTCAACATGTTCAACCATTTTGTTATACAACTTGTCATCGTTGACAAATGAGATTTTTGTCTTCCAAAATACAACAATGCAGTATTAAATTAATTACTTTGTCGAACGAATACTGCTATGTTTTTGCTATTTTCATCAAAATGTTATATCCGGAACACACTTATTTAAAACACGTGCAGACAACTCAAAGTTTGTAAGCGTGAAAGTAGTTCCGTCATTTTAAGACTTAAAGTCAGTTATTCTCGAGACAGCTAGTCTTAAAGTGGACCCGCTCAATCCCATGGATTGCACCAAAGAATCATGGGACACTATTGTTTATGTTGTTTACAATGTTAGTCTATCTTTTGTTATCCATTGTTATTTTAATCCAGAAAGTAAATTTGTTGTGAAGTTAGGCTTAACTGGAAGGTGCCCCTTTAACTTCGACTCGAAACAGCTAGTCTTAACTCCACTCGAGACAGCCAGACTTAACTCCACTCGAGGGAGATAGTCTTAACTCCACTCGAGGAGTTAGTCTTAACTCCACTCGAGACAGCTATTCTTAACTCCACTCGAGACAGCTAGACTTAACTCCACTCGAGACAGCTAGACTTAACTCCACTCGAGACAGCTAGTCTTAACTCCACTCGAGACAGCCAGACTTAACTCTACTCGAGGGAGATAGTCTTAACTCCACTCGAGGAGTTAGTCTTAACTCCACTCGAGACAGCTAGTCTTAACTCCACTCGAGACAGCCAGACTTAACTCCACTCGAGGGAGATAGTCTTAACTCCACTCGAGGAGCTAGTCTTAACTCCACTCGAGATAGCTAGTCTTAACTCCACTTGAGACAGCCAGTCTTAATTCCACTCGTGACAGCTAGTCTTAACTCAACTCGAGACAGCTAGTCTTAACTCAACTCGAGACAGCTAGTCTTAACTCCGCTCGAGACATCTAGTCTTGACTCCACTCAAGACAGCTAGTCTTGACTCTACTCGAGACAGCTAGTCTGGATTCCACTCGAGACAGCTAGTCTTAACTCCACTCGAGACAGCTCGTCTTAACTCCATAAGATTCATGCTAGCTATTCTCCTGATTCTTCTGAATCTAGTCAGCTATTTTTAACTCTTGATTCGACTCAGATATTGCTAACTTGCGAATCTATTCAGCTAATTTTTACTTTAGATTTGACTCAGATATTCTTAATTTCAAATTCGAGCCAGATATTAACTCCCGACTCGAGCCAGATATTTTTACTGAAGATTCGAGCCACATATTTCTGACTTCTGACTCAACACCTACTCACTCAGATTCGTACATTTCCATTCATTCCATTTAGAAATTAATTCCAGATATTACAATCTGTTATCTTGCGCCAAATGCTAAGCTTCTCGTATTTTGACTTTATTTTAACGGAAGTTCCCAAGCCGTCTGAGATGACAGTTAAAACTCAGTTACCATGTCAACATCCGCGGTGCATGGTGGTCGAAGGCGTTCTGATTAAATTGGATAGCCTCAAGATGCAATTGAATTGTAAGTTCATTGCATTGAAACATATAATGGTTTAGCCGAAATACGTCAGCTGAGCCTTCGTGATATGTCCATGTCCAATTGGAGTAAGATTATTAACAACACCGAGAGACTATGTCAACAGATAAGAAACCTTAAATGCACTCATATCACAGTGTGTGGAATTCCAATACTCCGATTTGTATCAATATCAAATAATGACGTCAGAATCATGTCATTCAGCATTTTGATGAGAAACAGACTGAGTGTGAAAATAACCTAGCAACGTATTAGTGACCTACAAATCGTGTACGCTTTCTTGTCAAAGCATAGAAACGCTTATAACATTTCGAGGACGTTTCTTGGTATTTTTATACGTTTTAGTTTGGGGTGGTAACAGAAAGCCGGACATTGTGGGGATAACAGACATCATTTTTTTGAAATGTACAAATGAAATTGATCTTATAAAATGAATATGACGCCAAGATATATATTTGCGAACGCACCCCCCCCCCTCAAAGCCCGCTGATATATTTCAAGACATTTGTCTAGTGAAGTCAAGCTTTCCAATTTCGCTGGTAATTGAAAAAAATACGTATTCGTCCTTTATGTATTCGAGAATGCAGCTGCGGCCAAATCCACGCGATTGGGGGGGGGGCAGTTTCAAGCTTTCAAAAGCAGCTAACCCTTAACTTGGCCATAATTCTTTCACTTCACAAAAAAACAAAACATAATTTCGAGTGCTACCAGCTGTAGCGTGTCTGCCTACCATGGGTTTTAGCTGTTATTAAAAATACCATATTATGATTTTGGGTTCGGGTACATCCTCGTTGCTGACGGCAATATTCTATTTATCGATTTAACGCTCGGGTTTGATTGACGGACACTATCTCATGATACATTACCAACGCAATTAAGAATGTAGATGCTTCTTGAAAAAAACACACGATACAATCTACAGCAAATATGTCCGCTGTTCTCGAAACGGTGTTTTCTCGTCCGAGGGGGGTTCAAAGCGTAAGCAAGTTGCCAAATGAATAAGTCGGTAAATTGACTTAGATGAGCAGTGTATACTGAGAACTGAGTACACACGTTCCCCCACAATCCATTGCGACACTGCGAAATGGACGTCACCTGATTTCAATCAGGTTGAAATTCAGATGTTGATACGACTCGTCGTGGAACCCGTGTTCGATACTTCGTGAGATCACTTCTCTCTTGTGACGATGCTCGCACATCGATTATATTAACTTTATCACGCAGAAACCACGTCGAATGCGAGATCTGTTTTAATCGGATTACGCGTTCAATATTCTAAATTAGAAAGTAAACTCGATACATCTTCTCTTTCATCAAAACTCAATTTCTCATTTCGATTGCTTTCGTATCGGAGTAATCTATCATCGTTCTATAATTTGTTCAATTAGACACTTGAACCCCATCGGTTTTCGCAAAACAAAATCTTCATTATTGTATTAAAGTGCCTCTGAATGAGGAAGGAACTGTGCTAATAACCCACATATTGGTAGTCTGAAAGTGCGCCCTCTGCCGACATGACGTTTCGCGATAAAACAGACATCGGCCATTTTTTCAATACTATGATTTTTTTATGGGATTTCAAACGGCGGTAGTCGTTTTGTATGAAGTATGTTAATATACATGGAAAGCAAATCACCCCGTGACCAATACGTTCGATTCGATTTATAAAAATAGTAATAATAACTTATTACACTACTAAAAAACCTTCAGAGGGTTGTTTGTGTGGTAAGGAACATAAATACAAAGAAATACAAATATACAAAATTCAAAAGAGATAAAATTAAAAGGAAAAACAAAAGAAGAAACGTATAATATTTCTCGCGAGATATGTCCCCGATGGTTGATCCCCTAACTCCATGGTTATACTACTAGTAATAAAATATACAATGTACATCTTTATGTAAAACAAAAGAAGAAACGTATAATATTTCTCGCGAGATATGTCCCCGATGGTTGATCCCCTAACTCCATGGTTATACTACTAGTAATAAAATATACAATGTACATCTTTATGTATCGCATGCCATTTACTTGCGATTCGGTGTCATATACTAAATAAGTAATTTACATACACGTCGGGCAATCGAACAAACACTTCAATGTTTGTTGTCAGAACTCCCTTTTTTTATTTTATGTGAAATATAAGATGCATTATCAGATACACTTATTCACAAAATGCTGAAAGTTATCAACATTTCCTTTTTAAATATTCCAAACTTTTTAAATATGTCACTATTGAACGAGAGCAAATAAAATAGATTTCAATTTTTCTTTACAGACTTGAACAAGAAAATGAAGTTGGTGCGGCGCGCCGGGGTACAAAATAACGAGCAATCAAACAAAATGTTTCCTTGAAACAAGGAGAACGAGAACAGTACAATTCATTATTACTTGCGTGATGATGTAAAGTAGATATAGCGTCAATCATGTGACGTCACTTGAAAGGCGATACACCGTATAGTGCGTCGAGCAGGGATACTCGGATTGTAGGTTGCCGTGACAACGTTCACAACTGATTTGTTGAGGCAGATTTAGAGTGACAATTTACTAGTAGCGAGGATTAGTGTTATTTCCAAAGGAAGTTGCGGGGTCACCCTGGTAACATTTTACTTCGCTATTTTTTATCCATTACCTCCATGTTTTCAGCGGACTACAAATTGAACATCCCTTCCGCGTGACTTCCTGCCGTCACGTGACCTTAACGGATCTTTTTTTTTTTGTAATGAGTGGTCGATAAACTCGCTCCGTGCGTAGAATTTATTCGATACAGCATTTTCAAGATCATGCCATGATCGATAATTCGAGTAGCGAAACTTTTGCCGTAAATTACAAACTTTCGCGTTATTTGAATATAAAAAGGTAGTGGAAAGAGTAGACGTTTTTTACACGACAGGTGAATAATACAGGACTGGGCCATTTTGGAAAGGTAGTCTGCTCAAAATAATCCTACAAATGGTGGGCTGGAAATAAAAATGTATTCTTGTCTACTTTCACTGCATTCAGTTTAGTCAATCAGAATTCAGTTATAAATGTTAAATATTTATTCGCAAAAACTAAATTTAATAACAAAGAGAAAATGTCGGTTTAAATTGGAACACATGTGTTTAAAAAATATAAGTAAAATTATTATATATATATTTTTATTTATTTATTTATTCAAGGTACAGATGACATCGGCTAATAAGTACAAGTAAAAAGATGTCAAGAATGTATTACAGAGCGCATAATAAATGTTTGTGCTACAATTTGCATGGTAACTAGAATAACAACCCAGAACACAAATAAACAGAAACTTGCATTACAATAATACTAAAAATCTATCTTGTTGAATTACGTTTCTTAGTTGCATAGAAAATAAATTTGGCAAGGTTTCTAACAACATTCACATTTAGTGGTGTTCATTAAATGAATAAATTTGTCTACTGTTGGGAAAATAAGAACATTTTCTGTAATATATTATATTCTCAAGTATTCTTTATTCTTGAGTAAAATTATTTAAAAATCTTAACTCCTAATAAAACGTGTTAGTTGAAAATCTACAAAATCATGAAAAAATGGCGAGTGGTCAAAACTGCGCATGCGCAGGCCTGCGTTGATTGCAGTTTTCCGTCTTAGTTTTCCGTTTCCACGGTAATTACATTATGTCACTTGTTGCCGGTGTGTGCGCACGACTGCAATAATTCACACAGGTACTACACACACGTCACCAAGGCTACAGAAATAAACATTAACATTTGTTAATATACACAGATACAAACAACCTTGCATTTCCGTTTCTCATGCGTCACGTGATGCGGTTCAACCAATGATCACAGGGTCGTCAAATCACGGTCAAGAAACGTTCCTGAAATCGTCTGTCGCTGCGATGTCACAACTGTCATTTGATTTACATTTTTAAGCTTCTTGATTGCTTTATGTTGACCCGTTCCTCTCATAAGTTCGTTGTATGTCACTGGGTACGTGGCGTATTAAATATTCATATGTTTGCCACGGCTGTTGAAATGACATATGTCGTCTTACGAGTGGCCGCAGCTTATCTCACACCTCTATCAGCGAACGTTTGGAGTTGTAATTACAAGAGAGTACCTGGAATAAATTACCCACACGTATGGTACATATCGATATGAACCGAGACTGCTCCTACATTTAGAAACAACGTTTATTTGATTTCTTTGATCTTTGCGTTACAAGAGTTAAAATGTCAGGATATTCACCCAAACAGATGAAAAAAAGTCTTTTCATTAGAGTCAAAACAATAATTACTAGCTTTTTCCATCATTTTACATAATATTATCATAAATGTACATTTCATACTCATTCCGTGTCATGGCAGAGTAGCATGGTTAAAAAAGTACGGATAAAAATGGCAAACTTGAAATCCGTCTTGGTTTTACCATAACGAATTCGCTTGTCTTAATTTAGATGATATATTGCTATCTCTGACAAACTGATAAATGTTATAAGTTCACTTGTCTTTTTTCTTACATTTGACCTAATGGGCTGCGTTTTGCTTGCGGCATTGCTGCGTTATTTTTTAATTAATGTGTCAATTTCTCTCAGCAAATACAATAAAAGCATTCACAGAGTGGGCGATAATTATAATCAGATATGTTGTATGCGGCGTAATTTTTGTATTTTTTTTAGTTTCTGTACGTTGTTTTTATTGGTCTGTGTGCGAATGCCGTGGGTGGGTGAACGTAGAAATACCAGAACAGATGAAAATCGTAAAGGCGTATGCACGCGTGTAAAATGCTGCGCGCTGACGACCAACGCCCATTAAGTTTAATCTCAGAGGTTTAATATGAGTATCAATCGGTTCAACTGTCTCGTCGTTTTTGTTACATTCGAGAAGTGATGGCATAGCTTTCCACTTTTACGGAAGCATATTTAGACCAGTTAAAGCGGGAGAGTCGTCACCTGCGCACGCGCGGGAATTGAGTCCCAAGCGACGATAACAACACACGCTAAAAACGCAAAGGCTCATGGGTAGACGCTTGTTTGTAAACAATGACACACTATGGCCATTCGACGCATGCGCAGGTGACGACTCCCCCGCTTTAAAGTCGCCGTGCAACGTACGTTCGAATTTCATGTCAACAAACAAACAAACAAACAATTCAAAACATGACGCGTCACTACGGCTGTAACCACGCTCTCGTGATTTTGATTCAAAATCTCGAAATTATATCAAAATCTCGAAATGATTGAAAGTAATTTTATTAGTGACACTGGTGGCAGTTTATCATAATGTTGATATAATAGCAAATCTCTCTTAATGTGCAATTATAATCATAATGCCCCGGGAATTGACGGACCCACAATCTATCCATGTGTATCATATATCTTTTATACAGACACTGTTTAAATTAAACGGCGCCAACCTTGACGGAATAACAGGTATCGCCCAGAAACCAATTTCTCTTCTTTCATGTTCTCTTATAGGGCATTGCGCACCCCTAAGTTCGTCCTGATTTTGACATTCCTTCACATACTCGAATTCACGCTTGTTGAATACGAATTTCACACATCGTGCACAAATGTGAAGTTACCGTGACTTATTGAAGTGTGTCAGAGGTCAAATTAGTTTTTCAATAGCTGTGCAACCGCACGGGAAAGAATGCACAAAAAAACCACATGACTTCCTATCGCAATGATATATCCGTCATAATAACACCCACAATGCATCATGTTTTCGATTTAGTAAATTCACACTTCCGGGAAAAAAAGTGTAATTTGTTGGACCAGGAGAAACAAATGCAAAATTAGTGAGACACGAGATGTTAGTATCTAACAGGTTGGATGTGTTTTACGCAGTTCGTGTTCTGCTTTATGAATATTGGAGTCACACCTGGTACCCGTTTTCACTCGGAAATAATTATTTATCAACCTCGAGGTATTGGGGTCGTAGATTTATCATTAACTATCATTTTTATCACATTTACTTACCAGCTGGAGGGATAGAAAACATTTAACGCGAATGTCTTGTACTGGATGACGTATCGCACGAGTGACTACCACATAGTACTCCGCAGAAACGAGACCGCTTTCCGCAAATCAAATCCTCTAAATTTGGAATCAACATTTAGAAAATGTTCAACATTTGAATATAGGCAAATCGTGTCAGTTCGCCTTTACTGTGAGGACTTAAATTTCGGCCAATTTTGATGTCAAAGAATCTCTGAAATTCCGAACGAGGGCGCTGTTGTTCAAGCGCTTTGCGCCCACGATATATTTGTCAGTTTCATGATACCCAGCATGCAAAGCGGAAATGGATTCAAACGGTAACGCTTGTGATCCCGAATCATATTCTTGTAAACATCTCACTGTGCACCTCAGGTGGAATTGGTATTCAAAGCATCGCTAGTTAATATCTCATTAATATTTACAATAAACCGTAAACAGCACCCTCTATCGACAAAGCAATTTTGTGACGTAAATGGTTAACAACAATGTTTATAATTTATAATACGCGTGATATTTTTTATTTATTTCTAAAGTTTGACGAAACATTTTATTTACTTTCTTTATATTAGTTTATTCTATGTTTGCATCATCTAGTCTGTTATTGTTTTTCTTGTGGTTCCGAGGCTGCCCACTCAGTGGGAAAAGGGTACATGCTGCCCACTTGCTAGGCCCACGTAATTCAGCCTGAGAGACAGTCGGGGGGAAATGTCTCCAGCCGGAGGTGATGTGACACTGTTGTTGTATAGTTCTGTTCCCAATGCACGCTCAAAACACAGTAAGCTCGTCGTACTTTTCTATGCAGTCCTGTTCCCTAAACACGGTAAGCTTGTCGCAACGAGCCGTGGATTACTGCTGGATGACTGAAACTTATTCTTACAAGAGGCTCTGTAATAAAAAAAATGTGCATTTGGTTGATTTTCTACTAACCGTTTATACTTCCCGGCAGTATAAATGCTACTGTTTGTGTTGCCTGTTTAAATCAACGAGAACATACATACAATTAGGCAAATATTCGTTGATACCATAACGTTATTTCTCAAATCGGTTATTAAAGCCGATAAAACATCACGTGATTTGCGGCAGCATTGGTTAGATTATAATCTTTATCGTCAAGATGGAAGCAGTGCGTGTATACGACACATATGCAGTGCGATTATCTCCATGGCGATAGTGTGATGCCGTGTTAAACGATGGTTACATAATATTGATTTTCATTTTTATCACTGCTACTGCGCGTTTTATGATGGCAATTTGTTGCGTGATACATGTAATGATGTGGTGAAATTAAAACGACATATCGTTTGAAAATGATGCGATCTGTGCGTGTAGACAGGCATATTAGAAAATGAAGACCAGGGACCGCATGTACAACATCGATACATACACCGCGATACGTGTATGTAACACGATAAAAAATGCAATTAACTCGTCGGTGTGTCATACATTGAACTAACGTGTTATCGAGCGCGTATTCTCCGATCTGATTGTTCTTAACATTTGTCATGGCAACGCCATAAACGTATTTCGTATACTAGTAGTACGCTGTTCATTTCTATAAATGAACATGCGTTATTTGAGCTTAAAACAGAAACTCACAATACTATATTTTTTATTATTGCGAAACGCTTTTCCTTACCTCCTCTGCCACGAAATATTCCACGCTGAAAATACATAAATTTGACGATTTTTTTCAAGATATTCACTTACGCGCCGAATGTCCCTTATTGAGAACTTGTTTTATATTTTCATTTTTTTTCAATGTAAAAAGTTTATTTGGTATGTATGTATATTTATACTTCCATGAAATCTTCTGCATTGTCAAATTAATGTAAATATTCAAGGCAAATAAGTTATTTAATTTGGTGTAATTTTATTTCATTGCTATTTTCATTTTTGTACTCAACCTTTCGCAATTCAAACACTATATTGAAGAAAAGTTGGATAGTATGTTACATTTCTGTATATAGATATAATGTTTTGAGCGCATGACTCCAATTTTGTCTTCAGTTTTTAAAATTGTAAACGCGCCTAAATCGACATTAAAACGTGAATAAAAACTATCTAGCGTTCAAGTTGGATTCACGGTCTCATTAGACTTGTGCTGTCGCGGGGTGCGTAAGTTTCAAATTTAACTCTATGATTTAATACTGTACTGTAATAGCTATACGTCTCAAAACTTCAAGCCAATTCCTCTTTTCTAAAAATACAATATTTTTTTTTCCACATGGATTAGAAACAGGGAGGCAGGTCAAACAGGGGTTAAAAAAGGTATAGGATTAACGAGGGGATAATGACGAATTACAGATCAAATGTCACTTGATTACGATCGTGGTGTCGAAGGTCAACTGATGAAAAGTATAAAATGAGGTTAATCTGTCGAGTAGTGAGAGATTGAGACTAATCTAGCGAAAGAAGATGAACTCATAACTAATTGCTTCCACTTTTTGCTTGAATTTTATCCGAAATTCAATCAAGAAAGTGCTTATCACCCAAATGAAGACCTGAGCGTCGACATAGCCTGTCGATGAAGGCGCCGATAGAATGATGCAGGTAGGCGCAATACCACCTACGCTGTACGGGTGATTTTTAAAGTGCAGTCTTACCTGTGCCACATCGGCAGACGGAACCCAGCTTCTGTTAATTAGACCATTTCAAGAAATTAAACCTAAAAGCAATTACTACATGTATACTATCAATAGCGGATTTCGGAGTCACGTGGTATTGTTGTAAAAGTACATCCACAGTCCCTCTGGTACATCATACAATTTGCTGTCTCGTCGCCCAACCATCACGAAAATAGTCGTTCAAATACACATGTTATGACAGCACATCGGCATACGGGCAAGTAAATCTTTGAAATACAGAATAAGTTGCGTTCACGCTGATCGCATTCGTTTGTAAGCCCGAGACGATAGCCATGTGGCGTCACGCACACAACTTGCGACACAACGTTCAAAACGTCATTTCCGACGGTCAGAATTTGGATGCCACCCCTCCTTCATGGATATATCCACTGCTGTATTCACAACTAAAACGGTGTCATGTCGTTCTTTCTACTTGGAGACAATTTTGTGAGCTGATTTTATTCCATTTTCTTCTTCTTTTGGATATGTGGATATGTCCATCCCCAATGGATATATACTGAATGTCTGGTGGTATGTTTGCACCCAAATGTCTCAAATCACAATCCGAATTATTTCAAATTTGATTATTTATTATCAGTTCAAACTTTGATATTAAACGAAAAAAAATGATTATTTAAAATTAATACTAACCCTTCAGAAATAATGGTTCGTCCCTACTAACTTTGCTATGACAAACCAGCACTATTTATTTGAAAAAAGTACGCAGATAAAATGAAATAAATAATAATGTAAGGCATGTACATCTTATATATTATTCTATACACGATCACCCCCTCCAACAAGCTGATATCAACTGCATTTTAAAATCGATATTCAATTTGACCTAGTCAAGTGTTTGAAAGCAGTAGTGACGTCACGAGTTGCTCTAATGACAAAACGCTATCACCTGGCAACTGTATATATGGGCAATCCTGATTAATATTGACGTAATATTCCGGAAATGATGATTGGTAACCTAAGTAGAGTCTTATCTCTGTATCTTTCACCGATCCCGGTATCTGTTCTAAGGATGGACGCTGTAACAAGTCAAAATGGGAATATTTAAAAGTGCTACAATTGTTTGATGTATTCCGAGTGAAATGTTCCATCTAATAAATGACAACGAGTAAATCAAATGTGAGGTAGCTGAGCTTGTTCCCATGGAAACCGTGGATGTGCGAATACCACCCTCTGCAGTGGTAAGCTTTACCGTGGCTGACATTTGGAATTGGAACTTCGTCAGAATACATACAGTCGAGATTCATAATTCAAAAACTCAGTGAGAGTTCGGTTGCCCTGAGTTTCACCTTTTGTCTAGCTAGCCGATAATATTTTGTGACAAAGGTGTGTTAGCCACGACCACCCTTAATCAAATAAAGACATGTGTCAACGTCTCACAGCAACAATAATTTATTCTCTCGTTTTGCCTCATTTGATTGTTATTGGTGCTTTTTAAAACTGGTTTTCAGACTATCAGTAAAAGGTTTCGATTTTATAGGTTTGTTTTTGTTATCATGCATTTTTTATTAAATATTTAATATTTCGTCACGCGTAGGAAACTCCAGGAGTTCTGTTTTCAGTAATATGGAACAGTTGTGTTTTTCATGACGACGCATCTAAGAAAAAAAACGATTTAGTAACGTTGAAATATGTTCGAGGAGCACCGAATAAGATCGAATAATTTCGGGGTGTACTCCCCAGGTCATATGATACGGATGTGCTTTATATACCTCCCGGCATAGAGCAGGTAGCCGTCTAATAAGACCGAAAAACACCGATTGGGCCGAATAATACACACTGCGTTTGGCTAAATAACAAACGATTACATTGAAAACAAAATCCCCCCCCCCCCCAAAAAGACCAAAATACATTCTGTAGTGCCTTAAATGATTGCGTGGTGGCGCTGATACACATAGTAGCATATTGGATTAGCCACACATACGGCTGTCATATGGACGAGTGTTTGTGCATGTAAAACACGTACAGGTGTTTATGAAATCAATATTTTCTTAAATCCACGAGATCCGAACATACTCGAAATACTGCCAAACACGATCATTCAGCTGATAAACCGAATATGATATGTAGAAGATAATATTTGGTAATCGTAGTCCTAAATAACTATTAAAAATAGCTAGACGTTTCGAGCAATGGCTCTTTATCGATAGCATAGAAGAAAATGTTATAACGTACAGATGATAAACCGGCTGACGTAGGCTAACGTAGGCTAACGTAGATAACGTAGACTGATAAACCGGATCAATAAGTGCGTCAGAACACTGCGTAGGTCCAGGGCTAGTTCGGACCTCACGGTTTCCAGTGACAACAAATAACATACGGATTTTCTCGCTTGAGATAGTTTAGCGAGTAAAGAATCACGTGATACAGGTGACCAGCTTTTCGGCCTATCACGGCGAGCCAGATTAGTGCCATCTTGCTCACTACTTTTTAGTGTGTCGTTATCATATCGTTATTAAATTATGCCACGGTTGTATGATAGTTATAAAAAAAAGAATGAATGCAAAACTTTGCTGAAAAAATTCGACGATATAAACAATATGGGGTTTACAGGTGTTTTCAATCACATGTGACCAGATAAAATAGCACCTGTGATGCGTTGACTTACCCAACCACGCGAGATCTCGCAAAGCATTGAAAAGAGTATACTAGTATTTTCTTCGTATCCGGTTTGATAAAAACACAATGCACACATTCTTTTAAAAAATAAACAACAACATCGATTATGACTAATATTACAAAAAGAATTTTGATATCCCGGCTTCATCATGATTCGGGGTTTGCTTTCTGGCAAATATCTGGTTAGCTTGACGAAGTCGCGGGAGTTGCGCCCTCCGATGTGCTCCAAACCCAACACGGTTAGTGAGGTATGATGCCGTTCGGCCGGCGAGGGTCTACTCACGCCTACATGTCTGGCAAATATCTGGTTCACACGTAACATTTACGCCGTTGTAGCACCGCCGTAAATTTAACGACGGTGTTCTTTTTACCGTGTGACCAGTTTACGCCGGTGTAAAAATGGCGGATTTTACACCGGCGAAAATTGTTTGACCAGTGTCCGCGATCGGACCTAAATTCTGAACAAAACACGTTGAAATAGCTGCACGCAACTGAATTCTGTGTACAATATATTTTACACGCCTTGTATCTTCGGGGGCGGACCCACGTCACAGACGTTCCGCGTTGCTAAGACGCGCACCACTGTACCATGCATTTCTATGGGCTCTGTGCGCGCTGCTGTAGAACGCCGGTCGAGCCGGTGAAAATTTGAGAAAACAACACAAACTCAACTTTGAAGTAATCCTGAACAACCAAATTTATATATGTTACACACGTAGGACTAATCTTGTTACACTGTTCAGGGGAGTCTCAACAACCATCCCCAAGTACCGTTTTCTGCGAGTTTTTGGCCTTTGTTTTCACCGTGAGGGTTGCCAGGCGGTGAAAATGCCCGGATGTCCGCCCCCTAGAATACAACGCACGAGATGGGAGTTTTGGGAAACCAAGTAAAATCTCGAGCAGCCATTATTTTATGTTTGATAAAATTATGGGTTCATCCGGAATTTGAACCCGAGACCTCTCGCACCCAAAGCGAGAATCATACCCCTAGACCAACGAGCCGATTTTGACTAATGAGTTAGGCGAGAAATTAAAAAAAATCAGTTTAATTCTCAGGCTGTTTTGCGACTGATTTGACAGGTTTTGAAATAGCATTTAGCAAATCTCTATTTAATTCCATTTCAGGGTAAAGATTCAGCAAACGAAATCAAGAGCTTATCTTCAAACTTTCGAGTATAATAGCAGTCCAAGAGACTGACCATAATGACATGTAAATCTCAATTGCAATGGCGTTATCGTTTATATCCCGCAATATCCCGTATGATTACGACAGTTTCTACTATTGTTTTTTCTTATTGTTTTTTCAATCGAATTTTTTAACTTGAATTAAAAAGCAGGCATAATACTTGCAATGTTTGACAAAAAATATGGGCTCGTCCGGAATTTGAATCAAAGACTTCTCGCACTCAAAACGAGAATCCCTAGACCAACGAGCTGATTTCGGAACTTGAAGCAAATGGGAATTCTTTGCGTGGCTGATCACTAAACCTATGACCGTATGACTATGTTTATTTCAAGGTAATGAAAACAAATACTCACAAGAATGTCGAAGCTATAGAATTAATCATTATCAATTCAGTTTTGCGACTCGTTTTACAAGTTACATGTCCAGCCTTAGAGTTGGAGACATGCGCAGACAACTCAGGTAAATTTATGCAAGGGCTAATCTTATTTCGAGGATTTTTGGGAAGTGTTCGGAACATGTGAAATGTTTCGCTCAATGCAAGCGGTAATTGTGTCAGAAGAAATATTTTTAATTTTTCAACACTTCGTAGAAACACTTTGAACACTTTTGAACAGCGATTGTTTCAGAGTGACAATAGCATAATTGATAGTTGTATAAACAGTGATTTATTATTAAGGTCAAGTTTTTTGCGTAAATATAGACGCCTTCTTTATAAATAATGCTATTTTTAAGACCTTTGAGTCTGAAAAAAGTATAATAATAATAATAATAATAATAATAATAATAATAATAATAATAATAATAAACATGTGTTGGAATGATTCAGTGGGTCTTGCAGCGCCCACAAGAGGAAACACGTTTCGTCAAATCTTAAAGGGCGGTAGTTGCATGCGCGAGATATATTGGTCTCATATAAACAAAGATGGCGACTTTGACTATTTCGCAGATCAACGAGTAAAAACTGGGACGTTTCCATGCTTTAATTAGGTATTTCTAGGTGATTGGAAGGTATCGAAGGAGTCACCGGCGGTATTCAGTGCAAGTCGCGCCCAGGTCAAACTCGCTTCATACTTGTGATTTCCATTTGGAGAGCGCATTCGATTGTAAGAAAATCAATGTTTATCAACACAAATTTCGCACATGCGCAGCGCGACGACCACCGCGCTTTAAGCTCGATCTACAGTCACGTGGGAGTTTCAAGGGTCAAATGTGTGTCTCTGTGTACCAATCAGATTGTAGTTAACATCACAGGCGGTATCTGCGGATATGCAGTAGTTGTATCAAAGTTTCTGATTCGATGTCCGTTTTGTTTTTGTGAATAATAGGGTCACTCACCAGGTGACATGATACAATTGATATTTGTTGTGTTACTCTTCAAGTAAAATCCCTTCGTTATGCATTACCCAAAACACTGTAATATGACGTCACCATATAATAATTTTGAATTATGCTTATGGCAAGATTGAAATTAATTAACATCAAACATATACACAAAATGGTCTAAAGGGTTACTATGGGCTAAATTGATATTCACAATGACGCAATAATAAAAATGCGATGCACGAGGTGATGTAACTATGGCGACGTCGACCCAACCCACCACCTCACTTCGACATGTAGTGCAAACTCAATGCTTTAAGGTGCTCTGCAGAATTCAGTTAAACTCTAAATGCTGTTACCTATCCACAAGTAAAAAGTGGTCGTGTTTTGGATGGCAACTACTTAGTGTGTCGCCATCCCCGAAATTGATCTAGATAGGGTAGCATAGCACGATCGCTTAAGCACCAAAGTGTTAACATATTTGTCATAGATAAAAGATTATCTTCTCATCTTGATATGAATCCCCCAGGTGAAATCAGATGCTGCTTTTGTGGATGTTGTTGGTTCATGCAAGTCCAAATCCCAACTACAATTCCTGGCCTTAGACGAAAATGGTCGCTGCGATCTCGTTGAGAGACGGCCACGAGACTTAGACGAGACCCGGGTGCACGGAACAGTAACCTCTGGACGAATCCAGGTTAGCTCTACAGGGAATATACCTCGGACAGACTTAGCTAATGAGACAAGATTAATTAACAGCATTTGGACATCAAAATATTAAATATATTGCGACTCAGATACCTGTATATTGTATGTTACCGACAGGGAAATCAATATGTAGATACGGTGTCACAGTGGAGAAGTAAGGATTATGAGTTTTCCCAGTGACTTTTTAGCTTCAGAGGCGGTGGCACGAAATATTACATGGAATGGCGAGGTCTGCTCGCCAACCTCGCGCCTTACTAAGGGGTCCGGTGGCATTCTCCCCACTAAAAAAATGAAATCTAGACCCTCTGAAACGCTATTTCCTGCATTTTGAGGGGATAATGTTGCTGACACCAAAGTTTTCAGCTTGATTTGGGAGGGACGATCCCCCATTTTTTTTTCGAGTGGCGGACCCCCCCCCCTCCTGTGCCGCCGCCACTGAGCTTAAAATGTCAACGATTATTATATGTTCCCACCCTACCCGGTCCGAGGTTTTATTAAATTATCGTATAGCTCGCAGCCCGCACAATGTAACAAACAAAATATGCGGATTTATCCGCTATGTTTTCAAGCCACCCATAATTCAATTCGTTTGTGTGATTACAGTCTAGTTCAATCGACCTTAGCACTCACTCTGGACATACCGTCGATTGTACGCTGCTTGCGGTCATATTCAGCATGGAAACGCTACACACAGTCACCTTCACTCAGCCGAGATTTTTCGTCGATGGCTGGCGGAGAATTTACCAGGCATTCGGTGAGAATGAATTTTTACTAAACACTGTCGGTAAGTGATATGTCAATCGTTTTTATTTTATTTATGTACATTTTTATGATAATACATGTATTGGAAACCACCTCTCACATAACCAAGTATTATATATACGCAGAAATCAGCACGATGGGAAAAACAGTCCCAAATAAATTGCTATGACAACATTGAGTATAGTTAATAGAGTATATAGTTATGGCTTGCATCCCCACCAGTATATTGACGTGCACGCTTTTGATGATTAAATAAATGTCACACAAAGGTCACATTCAAATGACGGGCCTTGTTTATTTCGTGCCCATGGTATGGTGTAATAATGAATCGTGTATTCGAGGTCTACCGCTTACCGTTTATTGCCGTCGCGATTGTTTCTGTGGGCACAATAACTCAACAATTTTCGTTCAATTTTTGTAAAAATTAAAATATATCAATGAGTCTGAAACTTAAGAACTCAACTATTTCCAATCATGGAGATGGCTGGAAAATTTGGAATCCAGGTATTGCAGGAAAAAATGTTGCCACTTTCAAGAAAAAATAAAATGTACTGACAAGACTGCGCAAAAAACAAAAAACAAAACAAAACAAAACAACAACCTGCATTGGTTGCACTCACAGTCAGCTGGCGCTCACGTGATAATAAAATAAATATGATATTTACTACATGGGGCCGCCATCTTGAATGACACATAAAACTAAATAAGAGACAAGTTGTGAAACGCGTTTTTCAGATTCCTACAAATCAGGACAAAAATACCAATCTTTCACAAAAATACGGTCCGTTGGGGTTATATTAAGCCAACCCATAACAAAATTCGGCCTAATTCGTCTTTTTTGTGTGGAAAAATCCCTTGCATACGAACACCTAATTACGCGAAGAACCTAGAACACTTTCCTGGGGTATTTAAAACTAAAAATTTGCATTCCAGCTCAGCGGCCAATCAGCGACGGCCTAACGCTTAGATGACAATTTCGGTTTCAAATACCCCGGCTTAGTGTTCCAGGTTCTTCGCGTAATTAGGTGTTCGTATGCAAGGGATTTTTGCACACAAAAACGACGAATTCGGCCGAATTTTGTTATCGGTTGGCTTAATATAACCCCAACGGACCGTATTTTTGTGAAAGATTTGTATTTTTGTCCTGATTTGTAGGAATCTGAAAAACGCGTTTCACAACTTGTCTCTTATTTAGTTTTATGCGTCATTCAAGATGGCGGCCCCCATGTAGTAAATATCGTATTTATTTTATTATCACGTGTGCGCCAGCTGACTGTGGTTGCACTCATCCACCCTACCCCATTGTAAATTCTTGAACCAATGTTTGAAGTACAACGGTTACACAGACAATAACTTGAATAGATGATACGGGGGTTCACATTTCCTTTTTTTCTTCTCTCAATTACTTTACGTTTTGCATGTTGTGCCATGAATGAGATATCCGCCCACCCATGAACATATTCTATAACCTAATACGATGTTGAAGCAAAAATTAGTAACAGTGCATACGACTAACTTAATATGTAATGAACATCATATACATTCTGGAAGATACTCGAAATACTTGATTTACTCATTACTTTATATAATACCCTTTGTTACAATGTTAACATACTTAGTCAATATTACATCATGTTGAATTCTTTAACTTTTTCTATAGGTACAGTATTGGTGATCAATATTACCTACTGGACCGTAGGGTTACTCTTGCTCTACATCGATTTGACAAGAAAACCAGCATTTCTATGGAAGTATAAAGTCCAGCCAGATAAAAACGCCCCGGTCAGCATTACGTTTCATTATGCATACCTTCAGACAGTCGGATATTGCCTACCATACTGCAAATGCGGTTCACGTTGAGATAAATCGAATGTTAGATTTCTTGGACACACAAAACAGCAATCACTCCGACGTCCTTCTTGGAGTCGAGTGAAATCATTTCATATTTTCGTAATGTGGACTACACATGTGTAATACTTTTTATAGATGATTTTCCGTTCATCTCCGAGTCGGGATCTCGCTTATGCGTGAAAAGCACGGATCAAACGTCTGCAACAAAGATCGAACAATTTGATACTGAATTTATGTTTCTTTTTTATAGCTCAGTGTCGTAATGGCGATCCTTGTCTATCATCAAATGTGTACAGCACATTATTAAGCATGGAAATGTCCCCAAAACATATTTTCGCGTTTGACGAACCCCACGCGATGTTCGGAAGCCCCTACGACGCTATGACCTTTGTTTGTCCTGTTTTTCCGTTCGATTTCATGCATAACGGGGATCTCGCAGCCAACGGAAACTTATCCATTGCGTAGTTTGTTATTATGTACTGCGCATGGCAAAACGTTACCTAGTGTATATGTCCGATGTCACAAATGCTGGCGATGTGTAACTTAATTGTCTTACTACTCCTCAGCTGGACCCATCAGTACTTCCTGGTGTCTTCAGGACAACTATTTTCAACATGGTAGTGGTATTTTATTTGTGTTCTGTGTTCTTCTACAAAGCCGGCCAATGGCGGGGTTATACTAGTAGTTGTTCGGTTGAAGATGTGCCAACAATACCCAGAATTCTCTTCGATTTGATAGTTGCCGTCGTTGGGGAAGAAGTGGTTTTCTATTACACACACCGGTAAATTGTGCATTAGTTTTATTGTTGATATCTTGGGGTCACATATCGTGGTACTTTCTAGAGGTGCATGAGTAAAACAATAAAGGCTTGGGTTATTTTCGCTTTTGTAGAGAACCCATACCTGGGTGCCCAAATTACAGATGTACGTTGGACCAATCAAATTTGACTAGAGTTTCTACCTACGTCGGATTTTAATCAGATTGGTGACACGCATTTTTTAATTTATGCCACAGAAATTACCAGGACGTATGTCCCAGAGGAGTCACGAATAAAACATATTTCATCCACCTGATCTAACCATAGACTATATATAGAGTATATTGAACCATATACTTTTTTCGCAATCGCCTCGAGATATCATTGAGAGCGAGACTCATACGACATGATCTTTGCCCCCAAAAGTGTTCCAATCTTTACTACCACCACACCCACTGTTCAAAATAGTAAGTTATCTCACACGGAAAATCGCAAATTTCGGAATTAAGTATGACTACCAGTATTCAAATAATATAATTAATATGCAAGTCTCGTGGTTTATCTCGCTTTCAACGAGGTCTCGACAGCCATTCACGAATAAGGTTCATTTTACAGTTTGACACCAGAATGATTAGGTTATAATGTTTAATCGCTTAAATGTTCATGGTTTTCAGGTTATTTCATCATCCGTATTTGTATAAAAGATTCCACAAGAAGCATCACGAATGGACGGCGCCGATTGGTTTAATTGCTCTTTACGCACATCCGCTTGAACACGCGCTGAATAACGCATTAGCAGCCGTTGCCGGGGCTTTCGTTGTCCAATCACATCTGCTGTCAATATGGATCTGGTTGGTGATAGCGGTGTATTCCACACAGATCACGCATTCTGGATACCACTTTCCTTTTACACTGTCACCACAATTCCACGATTTCCACCATGCAAAGTAAGTTATCTGATATTAATAAACATTGGTTATAAGTCATATTTTACAAAATTAGTTTTATTATCTTAACAAGATGATGAAGAGAAAGTGGCAACGTGAAGATCTTGTTTGCGCATCTTTAATTTATTTAATTAAAACAGGATATGATCCAGTTTATCGCGAGATAAATACGCCTCGAAATGCATATACATATATGTTAATATCCAAATTATTAGAGTATGCGCTGTCATGTTTTTCTTTACTTTTATTTCATTGAACATACTGTAAAATCATTTATTTTGACATTTTGAGCATATTCACTGGGTTTTAAGCTCAACGAATTTGTCAGAAAAACAATAAATTATATTGCCACTTTACACGTTCACATGGATTTAATTTAGTGCATTTTACCGCATTTGACACTGAATCATACACTGATATTTATTTATATGGTGCAATCATTTTGGAAAAGTGGCTCATCGTGACTAAGGAGCTTTAGATCGTATTCGCAAATGGTCGCCAAGATCTTGTTGGGGCGAGATCAACGCGACTTGAGTTTTGCAGCCATTTTCTCCCGTCATCGCGTCCTCACTGTCGCAAACTACGCCCTCTTTCGGCAAGAAGAGTTGGGCGGAAAAAATACTCTAGCGGGCGAGAATGCGCGTTCTTGGTTTTCTTGACACTTCCCTGTATTTTGATCAGTGAATGCAGTGGCGGTAGGAAACGGGACCTTATTTGGGAGGCGGTGGGCAAAAAACAACTGAAGTCACGGGATTCTCTAGCACACAGATCTCAGTGGTTATTTGCAAATAAGGTCTATTCCTACCAAGATGAAATTTATCCATATCGCCTTTTTGAAAAAAAATTGCTAATTTGTACAATGAATATTGTTTAAAGCGGGGGAGTCGTCACCTGCGCATGCGCCAGATGGCCATAGCGTGTCAATGTTTACAAACAAGCGTCTACCCATGAGCTTTTGCGTTTTCAGCGTGTGTTGTTATCGTCGCTTGGGTCTCAATTACCGCGCGTGCGCAGGTGACGACCCTCCCGCTTTAACTGGTCTAAATATGCTTCCGTAAAAATGGAAAGCTATGCCGTCACTTCTCGAATGTAACAAAAACGACGAGACAGTTGAACCGATTGATACTCATATTAAACTTCAAGTTCTGAGATTAAACTTAAAGGGCGTTGGTAATCAACGCGCGGCATTATACACGCCTGCATACGTCTTTAGGATTTTCATCTGTTCTGGTATTTCGACGTTCACTAAATTCCCGCGCGTGCGCAGGTGACGACCCTCCCGCTTTAAAAATACTGTGGTGTTTCAGGCAGTACAAGTATTTTTGTATGTTGTGTATAAGAGTGACAGGCATGATAATCTCGTTATGCTTTCACTGTTGTTTCGTTTTGTATCTTCCTGTAGGTTCAACTATTGTTACGGGGCGATTGGTGTTTTAGATTATCTCCATGGAACTGATACATTGTACCGAAAGAGCATATCCCACAGACGACATAAAACTATCTTTAATTTGACGCCGATACATGAGAGCATCCCAATTGACAATTTCAAAAAATATTGATGCAAATGTGAAGTAATATTTAATGCCCAGTATGACGCGGTGCTATTGGTTTCTGAATGTTCACTTTATTTTTGAACTTTTATCGTCCATATTTTTCAATATGCCGTGAATGGGTTGACCACTACGGGTGTCACGACGTCTCGCAAATTGCGAGTTCACACGTAATTTGCATGACGATGACAGGATATACTGTAAAATGACTAAATTTCACGGGGTTTAAATTTCACTAATTTAGCATTTCAGACATATTCAATGGGTTATAAATTCACGGTTTTATCATTTATATAATGTCAGTGTTCTATGCTCAATTTTACATATTCACTGGGTTTTTATTTAGCACATTTTCCAGTTAGCGAAATAAGCAAAATTAAACCATTTACAGTAGGATCTTTAGTTTCGCATACCCCCCCCCCAAGAATTGATTCTTCTTGAATTCAACGATTTCATGAGAACGTTTTCAATAGTGATTATTGATTCATATACTAACAATATATGAAAAGTGGTGATTCGTCCCCGAATTTGTTTCTCTGTCTCCCCTATCTCAAATACAGTCATTACATTATAACAGCTTGTTGTTTTGAAGTAGATTAGAACATACTAGTATTAGATTTAGCAGGGAAACATGATGGGTGCACTAATCAGTGCTATTTCGAAATACTTACACTAATTTTATGGCATGGCTTTTTTACCCGTTAATCATTACCTTGCTGGGCCATGAACTACAGGACATATTTACATTCCCAATTTGAGAACATATTATTAAACTGATTAAAGGGCGGTAATCGTCACGCTGCGCATGTGTGACATCTGTGTTTATAAACATTGGTTTTCCCACAATCCAATGCGCTCTTCTAATGTAAATCACGAGTATGAGGTTTGACCTGGGCAAAACTTACACTAATTACCGCCGGTGACTCTTTCGATACATTCCAATGACCTAAAAATTACCTAATTAAAGCTTGGTAACGTCTCAGTTTTTACTCGTTCAAATTGATCTGCGCCACAGTCAAAGTCGCCATCTTTTTTATATGAGACCCATATATCTTGCGCATGCGTGGCGCGACAACAGCCGCTTTTTAAATATGTAACTGTCAGTGGTCCCTTGAATCGTGGAAGGTCCGTTTGGGTCTCATGCCACTAATCAACCAATTTTCTAATCTTGGTGTTTTCCAGTGATTTCTCTAGGGGCAATCCAAATACAGTAGGTGTGTCTTGCTTTACCTGAGATTTGCAAGAGTTTGAGCTGGCCAACATGTGGTTGATTACTAGCATATTGATTTCCCATTTCCCCATGTTTTCAACTTTGTTTATCATTTTCCTATAGCAATCTCGTCATATGTTAACATTGTCGTCTATGGAAATTCAATTAGTGGTATGAGCCCTTAGTGCCTTCCATGCTTGAATGTTGCTTATTGGCATGACGCCAAAATCTCACGCACTGCATAGCGAGTCATATATCTCCATTCTGCTTATTCGTATTCACCGAATGATCTGATTACAAATCCTTATTTCGAGTCGTCACTCTAACTAAGTTAATAGTATTAACCACCACAACAATTACGAGAACAAATTATGGACGTGACTTTTGGTGAGGAAGATGCGCACACAGTGTGACAGAGCCACGCGCACTCTAATTAACATCAATATTCATAATTTAAAAAACCAGAACTAATTCCGGAAGCACGAGGCTACAAATGTCAGCGTTGACATTGACAGATAGGATATTAGATTTCAACTAACACGCACATAATTGAGATTTCTTTTTAAATAATTGCGACAATTACCTGCTGTTTAATACAATGCACACCATTTGTGTGGCAAAGTGTAATTGTTGGTTATTTTGAATTTTCGGGGTGCGCATCAGGAAGATGATTGGTGTAGCGTCCATTTATACACATATATAGCGTCCAGATTTTATCTTCTCACGCCAATATTTCTAGTAAATTCACCAATATTTTAATAGATTTGATGATCAAATGATCGACCAAATTTCGCCCGGGGAAAACAACTTGCCCATCATGGTCGTCGATATTTATTGGGTACACACCGGCGGATCACTCGAATACAAACTATAGTTGGTGAGGACGCAATAACTATCACCGACCCCCGGGTTCACCGACTATGTCCGACAAGAAAACAATTTTAATATGATCAAACCGGGATGTCATTTCAAAAGCTTGAAGTTGGTCACGTGATATTAGCCTATTATTAGATATTAATGGCTTCCGCCGGAGAAATGTATGGTCAAGCGCTTGAACCTGGGAAAACAGCATTAAAACCGATAGTTCTCCTGCTGGTGGGTGATCGTCGCGCCACACATGTGCTTCTTTAGGTATTAGAAGGTAATTAGTGCACGTCTCTCTCAGGTCAGAACTCATACCTGTAAATTCTATTAGAAGAGCGCATTGAACTGTGGAAAAATCAATGTTTATCAACACAAATGTCGAACATGCGCGGCGCGACGATCTTTCATGGATATTTTTTTTGCAATACACTAGTGTCACACGTTTGTGGACGAAGCTTGAATTCTACGAGTGGAACCATAGTTTTCATGTGTCAACAAAATCATAATATCTGAAAATATCAACTTTAAAGACACCAAATGTACCAGAAGAGACTAAATACCGCTCACGGCTAATGAAAGGAAAAACAAAACAGATTATTACACCCAATGACAATCGTAAAATACAGATAAAACACACATATTGCAATATAGAAGAACAACATCATAAATGCAGCAAAAGTACAGGACGTAATCACCACAACTATCACAGTGGTCATCAGACTCAGTTCTAAATGACGTTGCGTTCATCCATCCCCACAAAAAAAGAACATTGTCGCCAGAGAGCGCAATATGATGTTGGGAAACAAACTGAAAACACATTACCTCAGGAACAAGTAATGGAAATCGAGTATAATGAATATGATACGTTAAAGGGTCGCGGTCGTCTCATGCCGACGTACACAGCACGTGTAAAATACATTGTTTGTTTACGTGGAATTCCGGTGGGATTATACGAGTAGTGGTGTGTTTATGACTGTAAACAAACACTTTTGGTCAGTATAAAGTGTTACGAGGCCATTTTATTAAATACTCCAGAAAAAACAAGCCTTAATGTGCGAGTAGAATTTTAATATTAATGTAGAGATGCAGGTTGGGAGACTATATTTCTAATTGGCTCTGATTACTGTAATTACACGAGTAATATATAACTTTTACCCATTAAGTTATATATCATTTGAAATAGCTTAATTTAAACTTTCGAGTTGTATGGTTTACAATAATGTACTATGATACCATACTAAGTGGTGTTGATTTTGGGTTAAAATCATGCATTTTAGGTGAAAGTGCACTTAAAACTAAACTTTTGAATGCATACCCTGATTTTGATTTAAAAACACTTATTTAAAACTTCGGTTTACCAGGAACATAATGGCTTATTTCCAATTTATTAAACACAAACACATCTGTTTATGCCGTTTCCCAGATTGAATACGAAGCCAGAAGAGTTTTGATTCAATTTGAATGGAAATCAAAAGACAAATCGAGAGTGCAAACAACCCAAGCGATAATTTTTGAATAATATATTAAATATTATTATGTGACTTTCATCCTGGAAATCATCACCATTTTTTCAATAATTATGAGTGATTACCTTCTAACCTATCGGAACTGGGAGTTCTGCGTTGATATTTTTTTTTAATTCTAATTAGTGACTCGGTAAATTATGGAATAATAGGACGAGGTATGAACCACTAAGATCACAACTGTCTATGGTAAAAGAGACATTTCATGAGACATTGGCGACATAATGTGTGTAAGGGTTTACCAGTCGTTTTCTCATACATACACAAAAAAGAAAAAACTGTTGGAAAAAACTGTCATTTGTTCATTTCAATCCCACGTGAGCTTATTACTACATTTTGTGTTAACAATACGTTCCCACGTGTTGGGTAGAAGTTTCTCTTTTCCACATTACTAAAACAAAGTGACAATTGAAAACGGACAGGTTTCAAGAAAAATGACATCTATGCAAACAAGATTTTTATTTTAAATACACTAATCCACAAATATTTACAGAACAGATGAGTTCGACGTTATAGTGTTTCCATCGACATTGAAAAGGGCATGACATGATAAATAAAACTGCGATATTCCATAAAATGGGTAAGGCAGACATGAGGGGTGAAAAGTTTAAAATGATTTATAATCTTTTGTAATCTATACCTAAATAACGTGTCAACAGAATAACTAAAGAAAGTTCAACACATTACAATAACGCAAACGCGGATTCATATTAGATATGGCACGTGACTGATCAGGTGACCAGATACTGAGCTTTGTCGACATAAACACGACTAAACTCTGGTAAATACATGTAGTACGGTCGATCGCTGAATTTTGTTGTTAAAAATCTTCGCAATGGACGTTATTAACGGAGTAAACTTAACCCAGCCAAGCTTTGTTGTTGCTGGTTGGCAGAGAGTGTACCAGTTGTTTGGTGAGCAAGAGTTCTTGCTATTCACCGTCGGTAAGTACTACAGACTTTGCTACGGTAATGCTACCCGAGTGAGCCATTCATGATTTGATCCCGCCGTCAAGCTCGATAAACAGCGAGGAACGTACTGTTAATTTTAGTGTAATAATTTTTGTGAAGAAGCTGTTTATGCGTATTGTACGGGAATTACACCCGCGGCTAGCGCGATCCCATGCTCGGAGTCAATCTTATTCAACCGGCGCGCGAACTTTGTCAACTCCGAATATTCAGAGACGAGAACAAATTGAACACACGGAGGGTCTCGCACCCGCAATATAAACAGCCTCATACAAATAAAATGGACAGATTACCTAATTTAAATATCACTTCTAAAAAGCAGTGTATTTCGATGACGATATTAATTCCTACGTTTATGAAAGGTTCACGAGAGGTCATATAACGGTCAACGTCATTAGCCTACACATCTGCAGTTGGTGTAGCGTTCAAAACAAGATAATATCAAAGTTCAAAACGTTAATGTGATATTGACAATGTCCGGTAGATAGACTGGAATCCACGTCGATCATCTTGTAGAGGTCATCGAATATCAGGAATTTAACTAGGTCAAGTTCAAGTTAACCTTGACCATACAAAAGAAGTTTCAGTTTCTGGTGTATAAAGTGCATACAAATCAACGCATTTCATATTTGAAAATGTTTATATTTTAGAAATAAAATAACAATATGTTGACATATTTCCAAATGCACGTTGTATAGTGTATATTTATACAGATTAAGGGATGGCCATTAGACACTATTGGGGGGTGGTGGTGGTGGTAGGGAACTGTTTTTAAAAATATAAATCTATGCCCACAATAAATTTGAAAAAAAAGTATTACAGAAGAAAAACAAAAAAAAATGTCACAGCAGCATTATCCTGTGAAAAAATCACTATTACACTGAATAATTCCATATATTACACTGAATATTGCCTTACAAAGGGCAATACAAGTGGCCAATATTACACTGAATAATGCCATATATTACACTGAATAATGCCATACAAGAGGCAATACAAGTGACCAATATTACACTGAATAATGCCATACAAGGGGCAATACAAGTGGCCATTATTACACTGAATAATGTCATGTACATGTATTACACTCAATAATGCCATACAAGGGGCAATACAAGTGACCATTATTACATTGAATAATGCCATATATTACACTGAATAATGCCATACATGAGGCAATACAAGTGGCCAATATTACACTCAATAATGCCATATATTACACTCAATAATGCCATATAAGGGCGATACAAATTACCAATATTACACTGAAAAATGCCATATATTACACTGAATAATGCCATACAAGGGGCAATACAAGTGACCAATATTACACTGAATAATGCCATATATTACACTGAATAATGCCATACAAGGGGGCGATACAAATTACCAATATTACACTGAATAATGCCATACAAGGGGCAATACAAGTGGCCAATATTACACTGAATAATGTCATATATTACACTCAATAATGCCATATAAGGGGTGATACAAATTACCAATATTACACTGAATAATGCCATATATTACACTGAATAATGCCATATAAGGGGCAATACAAGTGGCCAATATTACACTGAATAATGCCATATATTACACTGAATAATGCCATACAAGGAGCAATATAAGTGACCAATATTACACTGAATAATGCCATACAAGAGGCAATACAAGTGAACAATATTACACTGAATAATGTCATATATTACACCCAATAATGCCATATAAGGGGTGATACAAATTACCAATATTACACTGAATAATGCCATATATTACACTGAATAATGCCATATATTACACTCAATAATGCCATACAAGGATCAATACAAGTGACCAATATTACACTGAATAATGCCATACAAGAGGCAATACAAGTGACCAATATTACACTGAATAATGTCATATATTACACTCAATAATGTCATATATTACACTCAATAATGCCATATAATGGGTGATACAAATTACCAATATTACACTGAATAATGCCATATATTACACTGAATAATGCCATATATTACACTGAATAATGCCATATATTACACTGAATAATGCCATACAAGGGGTAATACAAGTGGCCAATATTACACTCAATAATGCCATATATTACATTGAATAATGCCATATATTACACTGAATAATGCCATACAAGGGGCAATACAAGTGGCCAATATTACACTCAATAATGCCATATATTACATTGAATAATGCCATATATTACACTGAATAATGCCATACAAGGGGCAATACAAGTGGCCAATATTACACTGAATAATGTCATGTATTACACTGAATAATGCCTTACAAGGGGCAATACAAGTGACCAATATCACACTGAATAAAGTCATATATTACACTCAATAATGCCTTACAAGGGACAATACAAGTGACCAATATTTCAGTGAATAATACCATACAAGGGGCAGTACAAGTGGCCAACATTACACTCAATAATGGCATATATGGTATTATCAATTTCAATATTGCACTCTATAGTGCCAAACAAGGGGCATTACAAGTGGCCAATATTACACTCAATAATGTCATATATTACACTCAATAATGCCATACAAGGAGCAATACAAGTGACCAATATTACACTGAATAATGCCATATATTACACTGAATAATGCCATATATTACACTCAATAATGCCATACAAGGAGCAATACAAGTGACCAATATTACACTGAATAATGCCATACAAGAGGCAATACAAGTGACCAATATTACACTGAATAATGTGATATATTACACTCAATAATGTCATATATTACACTCAATAATGCCATATAATGGGTGATACAAATTACCAATATTACACTGAATAATGCCATATATTACACTGAATAATGCCATACATGAGGCAATACAAGTGACCATTATTACACTGAATAATGCCATATATTACACTGAATAATGCCATACAAGGGGCAATACAAGTGGCCAATATTACACTCAATAATGCCACATATTACATTGAATAATGCCATATATTACACTGAATAATGCCATACAAGGGGCAATACAAGTGGCCAATATTACACTGAATAATGTCATATATTACACTCAATAATGCCATATAAGGGGTGATACAAATTACCAATATTACACTGAATAATGCCATATATTACACTGAATAATGCCATATATTACACTCAATAATGCCATACAAGGAGCTATACAAGTGACCAATATTACACTGAAAAATGCCATATCTTACACTGCCATAATGCCATACAAGAGGCAATACAAGTGACCAATATTACACTGAATAATGTCATATATTACACTCAATAATGCCATATAATGGGTGATACAAATTACCAATATTACACTGAATAATGCCATATATTACACTGAATAATGCCATATATTACACTGAATAATGCCATACAAGGGGCAATACAAGTGGCCAATATTACATTGAATAATGCCATATATTACATTGAATAATGCCATATATTACACTGAATAATGCCATACAAAGGGCAATACAAGTGGCCAATATTACACTGAATAATGTCATGTATTACACTGAATAATGCCTTACAAGGGGCAATACAAGTGACCAATATCACACTGAATAAAGTCATATATTACACTCAATAATGCCTTACAAGGGACAATACAAGTGACCAATATTTCAGTGAATAATACCATACAAGGGGCAGTACAAGTGGCCAATATTACACTCAATAATGGCATATAGGGTATTATCAATTTCAATATTGCACTCTATAATGCCAAACAAGGGGCATTACAAGTGGCCAATATTACACTCAATAATGTCATATATTACACTCAATAATGCCATACAAGGGGCAATACAAGTGTCCAATATTACACTCAATAATGCCATATAGGGTATTATCAATTTCAATAATGCACTCTATAATGCCAAACAAGGGGCATTACAAGTGGCCAGTATTACACTAAATAATGGCATATAGGGTATTATCAATTTCAATATTGCACTCTATAATGCCATACAAGAGGCAATACAAGTGTCCAATATTACACTAAATAATGCCATATACGGTATTATAAATTTCAATATTGCACTCTATAATGCCATACAAGGGGAATTACAAGTGGCCAATATTACATTCAATAATGCCTTCCATTACACTCAATATCATCTATTGCAGGGTAGTATCAATGTCAAATTTTGCACTTAAAAATGCCATACAAGAGGCAATACAAGTGGCCAGTATTACACTCTATAATGCCATATTTTACCACATTATATATATACTAGTATATCACACTAAATGATGTCACTTATCACATAGCCATTATTAGAGGTCATTGATTATTGTTGCTTTTTGTTACAGGAACTGGGTTAGTTATTAATATTACTTATTGGACATTTGGTTTGTTGCTGCTATTTATGGATTTAACGACAAAACCAAAATTTCTTTGGAAATATAAAATCCAGCAAGACAAAAATGCTCCTGTAAGTATATTGAAGAGAGTTTAAGTGACTTGGTCAAAACACAAATATATACAAGTATTTGAACTATATTTATTAGTGACACTGAATATGTCTAGCAATGGTCCCAGCTTATGAAAAATTATAATACAAATTCCCACCATGCATTGCATTTGTAACAAACTTAAAATGATGACAACACTTTTTCGTCGTAATTTCGGAAAATTGTATTAACCCATAAACTTTTTGTCACCCATGAACACATTTGCAGTTACAAGGACTTGCTTAGATGTCTTAAACTTAGGGGGCTGTTTTACTCATCTCCTCAAGACTCCACTTGCCGCCATTTTGTTTTTAAAATAAAAGAACTTTAAAATAATTATTATTGATCAACAGAAAGTCTAGATGTTATCAGCATACGACTCTGGACTTTTTTATTTTATCCATCTTTGTAGTTGGACCCAGCACGGCTTCCTGGGCTATTCAAGACTACAATTTTCAATATGGTAGCATTGTTCCCGGTTATCTCTATGATTCTATATACTGGCGGTCAATTCCGTGGGAGCAGCTGCTCTGTTGAAGATTTACCATCCCTTCCCAGATTCCTGCTTGATTTTGTAGCTGCAGTCCTTGGGGAGGAAGTCTTCTTTTATTACTCACATCGGTAAGTCCAGCAAAAAAATCTCTTTTCTAATTTCTGCCTATTTGTTTTCAGTAGAAAAAACAAGTGAAATTACATTTGGCCACACGAGGGCGCAATTTATCTATCTACTTTCAGCAATTGGGTAAAATTTCAGTCCTATTTGCTTGCTGAAAGTTGTTCATAACATTTGTTCTACCAGCTCTTTATGAATTTAGCAGATTTGTGTTTTTATTGTGGTTGCATCTGCGTGGCCATAATCTAACCCAACTTCTGGTTTTAGTGAGAACTACAAGTTTCATGTAAGAAAGATAATAAAAACATGTTTGTGGGTAATTTTCAAATGTGTTTGAATACATAATTTAAAAATAATGTTTTAGTGTCAAGGGACAGATGAATGTTACTGTTGTTTCTGCTGACTTTTTATGCATAAGTGCAGACCCAACAAACTGCATTACCACGGTATATCGTTTAAAGAGCAGTTGTCATTGCATATCGATTGTTTAAATTTTGTATCAGCTAAGAGTAAAACGATGGGATCATCATCTATACATGCTTGAGAATTGAGTCCCATGCAATGATAACAACGCACGCTAAAACGCAAAGGCTTATGGGTAGATGCCTGTTTGTAAACAAAAACACACTATGGCCGTCTGCCATATGATGCAGGACTGAGAACTGAATGACAGAATTTGAGTCAATGAGAAAAAATTCTTACTTATGTGGGTTGAACATTAGATACTTGGTGGAGGAGATGGTGGATTCTGAAGAAAAAAAATCAGCAATTTAAAAAAAAATATAAAGGTATGAAAAAACTTGACACAAAAAATAAAAAAAGCCATAAAATATTCACACCAATATCATCATAAAATATTGCTCAAATAATGGTGTATTGTACAAACAAGTGAAATAAAAAGACAAGTCAAGTTCTGTCAATTCCATAGAAACTGTGTGTCAAAACATTCCAATTTTGTCTGTGTGGGGTGGGGGCTGGGGGGGAGGGGGGTGCGCTGCATAAAAGATTGATAGCTCATCAGAATGTCAGAAAGCAGGAAACCCCGTGGGTAGTTTGCGTGAGCTGGAAATCAATCCCATTCCCACACCAACAATCCATTGTTGTTTCAACACTTTTTCTGTCACCTTTACATATATCTCAGTATTTATTTTATCCACAATGCATTCTTATATCATATTCAGGTTGTTCCATAATCCGTATTTCTACAAAAGATTCCACAAAAAACATCATGAATGGACAGCACCTATTGGTTTAGTTGCAATCTATGCACATCCAGTGGAACACCTACTCAGTAATACATTACCTCTTTTTGCTGGACCTTTCATCATGGGATCCCATCTGTTGTCCGTATGGGTATGGGTGATTGTTGCTCTGATAACGACCACGATAACTCACTCTGGATACCACTTTCCATTCATGGCTTCTCCCCAATTCCATGATTTCCACCATGCGAAGTAAGTATACTCAATTTAATATATATGTATTTAAATATACTTCAAGGGTGGATAAATACAAGGGCAATGTAGTAGGTACACACTAGTGTTGTTTTCTTGTATCACATCTTAAGGATTCAATGACTTCCACCGAGCGAAGTAAGTATACTCAATTCAATATACATGTATATGTATTTAAATATATTTCAAGAGTGGATAAAAACAAGAGAAATATACCATGCACCATGTACTTAAGATAAATATTAAATGTGCAATCTCATTTTATGGTAACCACAATTCTATGACTTTTTTTATGTGATAAAGAAAGCCAATGCAATAAATGTACTTACTAATCAAGGATGGATAAATACAAGGGCATAGTGTCTGCCTAATTTCATGATTTTTCCCAGTGCAGTGTATGAGCTTAAAGGGTAAGTAAGTGATACACACTTAAATTAAAAAAAAAAATGTTCGCAGACATCAAATTGCTAAAAAATTCACTCATTTTATATTTGCAGGTTCAACTACTGTTTTGGCGTACTTGGAATATGTGATTATATCCATGGAACGGATTCATTGTTTCGTAAGAGCAAAGCGTCAGAACGAAATATGACATTCTTTAGTTTGAAACCGATCCATGAAAGAATTCCTGATGATAATGCTTTAAAAAAAGACTGAGATTTCAATTTACAGGTGGATGATGTTTTGAGACTGAGAATTGAAAGACGCTTAAAGATGAATGCGGCTGAAACTTTTACCGCACGAATTTCGAAAAATGTTCAACTTGCTTCTTGTGACTGCCTAATTCAAATCCAAAGCAACAACTTGGGATTATCGGTAACAGTTTTTGCATAATGAAACTCAATTGCATGTAATTTGACTCATTTGCAATTCAAAATGGCTACCTGATTCAAGGTAGAAGCCTAGTCATAATTTTTGACAAAATTGGTCATAAATCGCATGACAATGTTCTTTAGTTTATTATGTACAATTATGAAGCTAATGTCCCATGGTACAATTAAATAGCATTATTTTGTGTGTCACAGTTATGGTTTTTGAGAAACGTGTCCTACTATGTTTGAAAATTGCTATTTTTAGAACAATTCCATAGAACACAATGTTGAAGAAAAATTGCATTTTTTGACACTTTTTAAAACCCAGATTTTTAAAATAATCCAGAACAACAAAAAGTACTCCATCATTAACAATATATGATTTTTTCAACCTATGTCACCAGGCTAGATTTTGAGATATTGCATAATATCTCTGCCATAGGAACCTGTGGTAAAAATGTTATAATAGTGTCAAAATGGCGATTGCAAACGGGCAATCAGGACTCATTCACAGTTGCACATTTGGAAGATTTGAATAATCAAATATATCAATATATCCTTCTGACCATCAAAGTATTTGTAGATTATCTGATCATTCTTGTCAATCCAAACCAAACACTGAAAATTAACAATTAGGGATGGACCATTAGAAACCCAGGAGCGATTGCAGAATTGAAAAAAAAAATGGTCAGATAAAAATCATGGAAAAGGGATCCATAATAAAAAACAAATCTGCCTTTCTTATGGAAAAAATAATACAGAGGAAATTGCAGCGAATGTTGTAACAATAATAATTTTTGTCACTAAAATTATGGTGCACCATTATGAGCCTTTTTATGTAGTTTTTTACAATTCCTTTTTATTTTCGCTATTTTCACTAAAGTGAAAATAAAATCCAGTGAATATACTCCTTTTGCTATATTTTACATCCAACTTGTCAAAAATCAGTGAAAATAAATTTCATACAAAATATCAAAAAAGTCATTTCAGTGAAAATGAATTCCAGTTAAAATATAAAGTATTTTATAGTAACACAAAACTAAGAGAAAAAATAATTTGTATAGTTTTTTGGCATCACCCCTGGGTTCCTAATGGTCCACCCCTTAACTGGAAATGAGTGCCTGATATTATTGCAGTTGATGATGACTATTATTTACATTAATAACATTTTTCGTTGCTTTTTCATAGATAAAACATGAAATATATTTTTAGCATTGAAATTAAAGACTGTGTAGTGTAGAAATTCTTGAAATGTATGGAGACTTTTCAGGAAGTGTGTTGTTAACATGTATCATTTGATCAACTTTCAGTGTGTTAAAGTACTTGAATTACGGATATTGTACAATAATTGTATTGAAGTTTTTATAAATATGAATATAATATATTGTAATGATATTTACCAAAGTTTTTAAATTTTGAAAAAGATCAAATGAAGAATGAAAGAAATTTGCACTCATCAATGCACAGTATGTTTGTACGGACAACAAATTTTTTGAGAATATAGTCCTGTTCACTTGAATGAAATACATTTACAATATTATATGAAAAATAGATGATTTATTTTATGATTATTATAAGATTACTACCGGTAATATCTTTTTTTCAAACCATTCAGAAAATTGACATTTTTAATTTGGTTATTTTTGAAATAAATTTATTAATGAAAATAGATACAAATATTTACTGGTATAGATGTGTAAATAGATGATATTGAAAAGTGCAAGGATTTTTTTGTTTCAAATAATGTCAAAGAGTTGAAGGTCCCATAAATGTAGAGACATCAACCACAGGCCGACACTGGTAACACTGGAAAGTTTTACCAATCTGAGTATATCTTACCAAAACACATACACATATATTGTTTTTCATGTTGTGGTAAGTATACTTCAAGTATCAGATGCTTAAAGCATACTTCAAGTACTTATTAATTTTGTTAAGGGTGACTCCGGAGGGTGGGGAGTCTCACATTGATTTTGTGTGGGAGTGCTCCACAACCAGTTGAAAACTGGAGCTAACAGATAGATGTTGAGGGCACTGTTCGGTGCAAAAATGCTCGAAATTTGGCTAAATTGGCCAGAAATCATAAATTTGGGGTCAAAATGATCAGCTGGACCCTATGATTAGTTTTAAAATTATGGTGCAACATTTTGCTTTCCCAATTACCTACAGTCCTTGAACAAAGAAATGTGGAAAAAATGATGGGGGATTGACTCACATAAGTTAAAAATCTCTTGCACTTTGGTATAAACCACTAGGTCATCGAGGTAATGCACGTTACAGATCAATGTTTAATTTTTGAATTATGTGTTGGTTTTACGAATCACTGGACTGTTTTCAAAAAGGGAATATGAATATCAGTCACAACAACGATATTATGTTGATCTTACTGTCATTCTCAACTCCGGTGTATTTTAACAGATTTGTTAGTGTACTTTGTGACCAATATGTCACCTAGATATTTTTGGTGATGTGATGTGATGTGATTTGATTTGGTATTATGTAACTGACAATAAAATTGACATTAAATGTATCTAGTTGTTGTCTAGTATCAAGATATGTTTCTCATATAAACAAAGATGGCGAATTTAACAGTTGGGCAGACATACGAGTACAAACTGAGGCGTTACCGCGCTTCAATTAGTTCATTTTTTCGGTGATTGGAAGGTGTCCAAGGAGTCGTCAGCTATAATTATTGCAAATCACACACATGTCAAAACTTGTACCCGTGATTTCTTTGAGAGCGCATTGTATTGTGGGGAAAATCAATGTGTATCAACACATAATGTCGCACATGTGCGACGCGGTGACTATCGCCCTTTGATCATGTTTGCATATGTACATGTTGTACAATTAATGCCATCAAAATCCAACATGGCGGGTAATTCACACAATTAAAACGATATATTTTTCTTTTGAAATTGGCGTTGTGTTTAATGAGTGGGTTGAGTATAAATTTGTCTCTGCCAAAATTCAGGTAGTAGGTAGTTATATACAAGACTGAATTGGTAAATGAGCTTGACAAATTATACATTCAAAAGTATGGTAATGATGTATTACATATGTGTAAATGCGCGCTACACAAAGACCGTAAATTAAACGAGGTTTAAATATACCATTGATACCACTACCCCAATTATTTGCTCAGTGTCGTGCAATCTTCTTATTATAATCAATGTTTACATCCATACTTCAAACAGAGTTGGCACAAGCCCGACAACTGAATGTTTAATTCGATATCACTTATTTCAAACCTACATTGAATTAAATATGACCCATTTATTCACATTTTTATGAGGTCATTTGCATTTAAATATTTGCACAACAGTTTTAAATAATGGGACACTGTACTGTTTCAGGTAGAATAAGAAATGGCCACCAAATTAATTTGAAGGCTGATATTATATCGCAAATACCAGTGACATTGTTTTGATCTGAGAACATCTCATAAAATCAAACATATTTAATCTGAACTGAGTTCCACTCATCCAAAGACAAATATGATACTTCAGGAAAAAGGCGTGTTTTAATAAAGCACTATTGTCGTTGTGAACACGTGTTTAAATTTTAAAGAAACCATATTGTATACAACAACTGTGATGCTTGTGTTTGACATCTGTGCTTAGTAAAACAATTGTTCAAACTTAATATTTTTGAGTTGCTATGGCAACAAGTGTTTGTATTAATACAATGTCATCTGACACACAGCAACAATTCATATCCATTCCATTTGAGTAGGTATGTCAAAACTATCAAATGTCGGATTCCAGAAGTGTGTTCAAGTACATGACGAGAAATAAAACAAATTTAAGCACCAAGCGAAAAAATAATGCACGATGTATTTATTTACATAATACTGAATTCCAGCCTTAAGGTATTGGTACCATATTATGAATTTGAAAATGCACCCTCTAACGCAGCACAATGGAAATACAGTGGCAAGAATAGACCACTTTCCCATGGTGTTTTGGGATGTAACATGAACTTGCATGCATGATATTGTGCTTCTGAGTGTACCAATCAACGTTACAAAAATAAAATTCGCTTCTATCGACTATAAGCAAACTGACATGTTTGTATTTTCCGCCATTACAAAGCAGGTATAATTCAGCATCTCAGTTTTGCTACTTCCCGAGAAAGTGGTCTATATACATTTTAGTTTTAAAAGTGGTCAATCGAATATGACATATAAATATAAAAACAGTCTTAAAAAGAATGACTTTATAAGTTATCAATAATATTACAGTTGTTGAATGTTTAAAAGATTATTAAGAAAATTGTTACGTTTAAAATGTAAAAAAAATAATTTCAGTACACCATACTTTCAATTTAAATTATGGCAACATAAAGATGCAATAATATTTTTTATGGACTGGATAGGGCATTTGCAACCTGAGTTCTTGCGACAGAAGCACCCGGGCTTGCAAGGTCACGTAAGCCATACAACCAAGTTTAGTAAAAGCTGTATCCAGTCCATAAAGGTTTCATCATATACCTTATAGGTATAATTACAATTTTACCATGGTGTGACCTCAAACACACGACGTAATTTAGAATGATGTGTTTAGTTTTGTTTGATGAAAGTGCACTGGTCCAGGTGTGATACGAAGAATAATTGTCTTGATGTGAGGACGCACTTCCCATAGCGCTACGAGGCCGGGCAAAACGAGGCATTTGATAATACTTTGCAACACACACTGAGGCCTTATACTTCTTCCGGGTCATAAGGATCAAAGAAACCTGGCCCACTATCATCAGGATCCACTGTGCCGCCATCTAAAATTACAAGTAGAAATATCATTTTAAAAAGTGAGCATTAACATCACATTTGAATATATCAAACAAAGTGAGTATATTAACTGTATACTGCTAAGTTAAATATAAATAAAGCATCAAATTCATCACACTGCATCATTTTTGATCAGTCCCACATGACGTATACAACGCATTTGCAATACATGTTTTGGTTTAAACATAATTTGAATACGTGATGAATGACGTATAAACCAAACAACAGGTTTCCTGAAATATTAAAATGGTTATTAATATACCCAAATAGATTGAATTGACACTCACATGTTATCGTCCAGTTGCTATCCATGGTTTTTCTCATGGACCAATTAGTTCCCAGTGGCTTCTCTTTTATATGTTGTTGAATTGCATAGTAGAGGAATTCATACTGACCCTGTGAACAAATTATCAACACTCAGTCAATGTAAGATGTGTGGTACATCAATGTAAAATATCAACACTCAGTCAGTCAGTCAGTCAGTCACTCACTCACTCACTCAGTCAGTCAGTCAGTCAGTCAGTCAGTCAGTCACTCACTCAGTCAGTCAGTCAGTCAGTCAGTCAGTCAGTCAGTCACTCACTCAGTCAGTCAGTCAGTCAGTCAGTCAGTCAGTCAGTCGTTTGTTTAGTGCTCTTGGACTGGTAAACTCCCCGTTAACAGTTATGAAATAACATATCATTTAGACATGTTATTTCTATTTTTATACATTTGTCATTGCTTCTTCTTCTTGCTTTTATTCAGCAGGAATACTATGATGTATGTGTCATTCCATGACATATCACACAACGTACATTGACGCACCACACATCATACATTGACGCACCACACATCTTACATTGACGTACCACACATCTTACATTGACGTACCACACATCTTACATTGACGTACCACACATCATACATTGACGTACCACACATCATACATTGACGTATCACACATCTTACATTGACGTACCACACATCATACATTGACGTACCACACATCTTACATTGACGTACCACACATCATACATTGACGTATCACACATCTTACATTGACGTACCACACATCATACATTGACGTACCACACATCTTACATTGACGTATCACACATCTTACATTGATGTACCGCACATCTTACATTGATGTACCGCACATCTTACATTGACGTACCACACATCTTACATTGACATACCACGCATCTTACATTGATGTATGTGTCATTCCATGACGTACCACACATCATACATTGACGTACCACACATCATACATTGACATACAAACGTCATACATTGACATACCACGCATTTTACATTGACGTACCAAACATCTTACATTGATGTACCATGCATCATACATTGACGTACAAACGTCTTACATTGACGTACCACGCATTTTACATTGATGTACCACACATTTTACATTGATGTACCACGCATCATACATTGACGTACAAACGTCTTACACTGACGTACCACGCATTTTACATTGACGTACCAAACATCTTACACTGACGTACCATGCATCACACATTGACGTACTACACATCATACATTGACGTACCACACATCTTACATTGACGTACCACACATCATACATTGACGTACCACACATCATACATTGACGTACAAACGTCTTACATTGACGTACCACGCATTTTACATTGATGTACCACACATTTTACATTGATGTACCACGCATCATACATTGACGTACAAACGTCTTACATTGACGTACCACGCATTTTACATTGACGTACCAAACATCTTACACTGACGTACCATGCATCACACATTGACGTACTACACATCATACATCGACGTACCACACATCTTACATTGACGTACCACACATCATACATTGACGTACCACACATCTTACATTGACGTACCACACATCATACATTGACGTACCACACATCTTACATTGACGTACCACACATCATACATTGACGTACCACACATCTTACATTGACGTATCACACATCTTACATTGACGTACCACACATCTTACATTGACGTACCACACATCATACATTGACGTACCACACATCATACATTGACGTATCACACATCTTACATTGACGTACCACACATCATACATTGACGTACCACACATCTTACATTGACGTACCACACATCATACATTGACGTATCACACATCTTACATTGACGTACCACACATCATACATTGACGTACCACACATCATACATTGACGTACCACACATCTTACATTGACGTACCACACATCATACATTGACGTACCACACATCTTACATTGACGTACCACACATCATACATTGACGTACCACACATCTCACATTGACGTACCACACATCATACATTGACGCACCACACATCTCACATTGACGTACCACACATCATACATTGACGTATCACACAACGTACATTGATGTACCACGCATCATACACTGACGTACCACACAGAGTAACATGACATATATCACACAACGCACATTGACGCACCACAAATCTTATATTGACGTAGCACATATCATACATTGACGTACCACACATCATACATTGACGTACCACACATCATACATTGACATACCACACAGAGTAACATGACATCACACAACGTAAAATGCCAAACAGTTAAGTGTGATGTACTTACTATACCCAAACCCAAACCCAATCAACTCAATCTTCTTACCTGTGTCTGAACCATAAATGGTCTTTGTTTCCTCATTTTTATGACTTTACCAAATATATCAACCTGGATCATAGTGTAGAAATATTCTAGAAGGTGATACAATGCAATAAAGACACCTGTTCGACCAACACCAGCACTGAAAGTAAAAGGAAAGAACATAGTATGAAATCATTTTTACACAAATCGTTCACTGAATAATGGCCTAGTTTTAAGTAAAATTGAAATTAAGTTTCAAAATTCAAAATATCATGTCATAATATCAGTGCATGTGTGTACTCTTTTATTCTGTATAGGTTATAGAATGACAAGCGTTTTTTGCGAGGTCACTGTTGATCTCTCATGGATACTTATAGCCAGCCATGTTAGAAATATTATTGATTCTTACTACTACATTGTGGACTATCAAGCGCAGGTGGTGTCGTGATAAGATTAGGATTTATCCAGTCTACATATAGCTTGCATACCAGCGTTTTAAAGTCCTAGTAAAATTGGTTGCTATGTAAAACTGTTTTGGTGGGCTCGACCCTGTCGCAGATGCGTAGTAATGGTGAAATTGTACCTTTAACTTGCTGATAATTCTCAAGTGTGTCAGACTTTCAACGTAAATATTGATAAGTCGTTATAAATTGTTCTTTTTACCTGCAGTGTACTAGTATTGGTCCGCTATTTGGCAAGACTTGAATTCGAATAGCTTCAATAAATCGGATCAATGGGTCAGCATCGTACGGCGTCCCTGTGATTGGCCACGATGTAAAGTGAAACTGGCGTAATGCACGAATTTCACCATTCTGTTAAAAATAAGGCAGTACAAGAGAATTAGACATATCAACAACAGTAAACATTTCATTGAGATACACAAATTAATATCATAAGTTTCGCTTTGCACATTTCTAGTAACAATTTGTTTGTTATACAAAGAAATGGTATGTCAATTTTGAAACAGGTTAATTGGAGACTCACTATACTTACTTAAATTTAAAGGGAAGTGGTCGTCGCGCCACGTCCTGTTCGATGTGGGACTCATAGCGACGTATACAAAGCGTGTAAGATGCATTGTTTATGTACCTGTGATTCGAACACTCGCCCTTCAAACACTTAAAAATTTCTTCAGTGTTGCACATCATTTCAAAATAAGTTTGAATTATGTTGAACAGTGCTCAGTTGATATAAATACTTACAGATTCTATTGAAAAGTCTCGTATTATCCAATCGGGAAGCCTGGTTTCAGATGTTAGTCTTATTGTGAGATCACTGTGCGAAATCTGTGTCTGGGTATCTCGTGGCCAGTAGTGGTGACATTTACTCTGTACAATTTAAAAATGAAAAGCAGTATTATTATTGCTACAGTCTGACATAACTGAAAACCGATGCATGCGCTTTACCGAATTGTTCATGCTGGTCATATTCTTACCAGCCCGTTTTAAGACATGACAAGAATAGACAACTTTTATGCAATAATTTATCGTTTCTTGTGCTGACTGCAAGTTTGTTGTTATGCTTTGTTAGTCACTTCTGTGTAAACTATGGTTGCCTTGTATGGTGATTTTTATAATGCACATAAAATTAGAAAACATTGTTGCCGAAATGAGGCATGAATAACAAAACATAAAGTCAAACTTATATTACACACATTTATATTACACACATTCTACACACTTGCAGCATACTTGCAATAAACATGCTATTCTGTCCTTGGTTGTGAAGAATGATTACATGTGTACATATTCGAATGTCAAACATTTGTTATGGTATTTTGAACGAATCTTTGCAGGGCAAGATATCGCGACAACTTCATTTAACGCACATGTACTGAGCATTCAACAATAGACTCATAATACTGACCTTTCCAAGTTCGTTGCATTGCGTCATCATGACGACAGTGGTCACGCGTTGTTGCCAAATCATTTTCCAGAAATCGCCACAAGTGCTTTCCAGTGGTCCTTGTGTTGCAATATACGATCGTGAGCCTTTGGAACCCTGGGAAAAATCATTAATGCACTTGTTTTTTTGTTTTAGTAAACCAAATACTACGAGGAATAGGCAGAAAATGGAATAATACAACTATAGTGACCACTTAAGATATTTATAGAAATGTTAATTCAATAATATTTGTTAGCAGATACTGTATATTTAAATATGAAATAAATACATATTCTTATTTGTCTTGAAAACATTGAAAAAGACAATCTACAGATTTCTGTAAAACACTAAACATTCAATCGTCTCCATTGTTTTTAGGTTTTACACAAATGGTCATTCAACAAAGTACCAAAAGGTCGATTTTAGAAACTCGTCTAGGTTAGCCCGAGATAGTTCTGATTACAAGATAATTTTAACACAAACAATATGGTTTATTAGGTAAACCAATGACGACAAGATGAAATTTCTGACAAATAAATGCAGAATTGACTTGACCTTATTGCTAGTAAGTGGAGAAAACAATATGCAACACATGGTGTATGTGTGTGTAACTTACCGAAATATAACTGGCATTAATGTAACTATTCCCACTGCCTGACAATATAACTCTGTTATTATCATCTATACCGGGAAAAAATAAATGAAAATTTATTATGAAATAAGTTTTTTCTCGTGCCATGAGATATTATCGCATAACTATTGAGACACAGCTGCAAGTTTCAGAATTTCAATAATGTTGCATTTTGGGAAGAGGAAGAATATGCAATAACAAATTTAAGTGACGTCATATACATTGTAGGAGTCAACCAATTATCAAACTCACAGGGTACAATGTTAGTGTATCTGTTCTTTGATCTGTGTTCCATTCGCTGTCCCACCGATGTTGGCTGTCTCACTACTAGTTTTCGGAGATCCTACATTAAACAAACACATAGTGGAGAATGTTACATAGTGAATTAACTGTGGACTCATTTACATTTTTTTTGAAATTCATATTCTAACTAGAATTGCATGAGCTTACTCTGACTAATAACAACATGTACAGAGGGCATTTTTATATGTACCAGTAGACTCAACACATTCTGTATTATATATTGGCAGAATGTTTTTAATCAGTAACAACTATTCCTACACGAACTTAGAGTCGATATAATAACCATTGCGAGCTTATATAGTATGTGTAAGTTAGTGTTGAGTTAGTGTTTTTATTCAAGCTAGGCAATCCAGAAACCCATTTGCCGGGACTTTGATTAATACTCTGGGTCTTTTTGAAAAGATACATAGATTCCAGTAATGTCTGCCACACTTACGTCATATTCCTCTTCAAATCCTTTCCTGTCGTCTTCGTCTAATTCATTCACATAATCACGAAAACCTTTCAACGGTACTGGTCTGTAAAACATAGTATGAATATTTATGTAATTTTCAAATATCATATAATTTGTCCTATAAGATGGCGACCTATACAATAATTGCATCATACCTTGATTTTCGTTTCCTCCTCAGTGACAGGGTATACAATTTCTCTGTTTTCTCAAGGGTGGGTTCATTCCCATTAAAAAACACACCATTCTCGCACGCATAGGGCGTATATGACGGGGGTTCCGATAACCTGAAAGCAGTATACGTTTGCAAATAATAAAAGACTGATAGATAAGATGTATTTAAAGATGCGAGTAACTGCAGAGAGTTTCTACAAATTAGTGGATTCCATGAATTCAAATTCATCAAAATTAGTAAACAAGCTTCACAACTTTAACCTATCAGCCGTAACGTTGCCGCTTCTGAAATATTTTTTCACAAGTTGTATACCAATGATCATTTCATGTCAGTATTCGCAATAATGTAATAATATATGCCAATACTTACTTGTCTGAGTCTTGCGTCGATGATCGTCTTCTTCTACAACAGCAACAATAACATATACATATCAGTATAATGATGCCAATTAATATTAATCCTGCTATGACACCATACAGAATCCAGAATGGATCTAAATCTACAAAATAATTAAACAAAATTAAGAATCATATATGAAATCATAATAGTTATATTTACTGAACCTCTATATTTCTCTCACATTACAATTTTCTCGTGTAAGCATTCATGAATTTTGTAGTTTGGTTTATAAACGTATATTCGTTCATTGTTTACCTGTTTTTTGTGGAAGTGACCAGTCCGTATCGGTGTAGTTACCAAGTTCATTGTAGCCACGAATGACATACCTAGAATAAACATATGACATAGATTGTACTTATTAAGTGGAGGAGAATAAACAGGGGCAAACAGGAATTGCGGGAAACGCTAGATATTTTAGGCGAGCAATTTGAATCCAAAAACGTGTTTCCTTATTGCAAACTCTCTATCAACTTGCATATCATGTGACGCACAAGTCTAACCAAAATACGTACCGTAAGATTTTGTTGTACCCGAGACTAGACGATTTTGAAAAATCTATGAAAAATGGACTAGTGAATCTGTCTGAAGTGTATGCGAGTTCCCATGATAACATACTGAGATATACATGAAGACGGCCAATCAGTGATGACACAGAACTTCCGAATACATAGTAATATAGCAATTCACTAGACCATTCGTGAGTGTACTCAAAATAACTAGATTCATGGCTACCGGGAAACTGTAAGTTTTGATATTTTGCTAAGACCCCAAAACGTGAGGGTTGTGAGACGAGAGTTCAAATTTGGTGTAGGTATATGAAACAAATAAATGACAATATTAACATAACATATTGAAACATTAAAGACACAGTCACACACCCTCACCTGTAGTCTGTAACTGGTCTTAAGGCCCCATTACAGTAAACAAGACTGACATCACAATTCTCCTTGGCGCCTATGATGTAATTAACAGTCTGCAGTGTATTGCGTCGCCGTCTACCAATCGATAAAGTCTCAAATGGATTGAATGGCTGACTGGTTTGGTATGGTGGCCACGGCGAGCTGTCAATGACTTCATCATATGATGGAAGAACCTCTGGCAATGGTGAATACTCACCTGCAAAGTATTCAGGAAAAAAAAACATTGATGATTTCATGAAATCAAAAATACTTTTGACATTTAACTAGAAATCAAAATGGCAACAGAAATCTGACTAGAAATCAAAATGGTGGCAGATATCTGACTAGAAATAAAAATGGAAACAGAAATCTGATTAAAAATAAGAATAGAAATCAAATGGCTTCAGCAATCTGACTAGAAATCAAAATATTGGCAGATATCTGACAATAAATAAAATGGCAACAGAAATCTGACTAAAAATAAGAATAGAAATCAAATGGCTTCAGAAATCTGACTAAAAATAAGAATAGAAATATGATGAGAAATCAAAATGGTGACAGAAATCTGACGAGAAATCAAAATGCAGATGGAAATATGATGAGAAATCTAAATGGCAACAGAAATCTGACTAGAAGTTCAAATGGTGACAGAAATCTGACGAGAAATCTAAATGGTAACACAAATCTGACTAGAAATCTAAATGGCAACAGAAATCTGACTAGAAGTTCAAATGGTGACAGAAATCTGTCGAGAAATCAAAATGGTAACAGAAAGCTGACTAGAAATTCAAATGGTGACAGAAATCTGATGAGAAATCTAAATGGCAACAGAAATCTGACTTGAATTCAAAATGCTGACAGAAATCTGATGAGAAATCAAAATGGTAACAGAAATCTGATTAGAAACCAAAATGGCGACAGAAATCTGACTTGAATTCAAAATGCCGACAGAAATCTGATGAGAAATCAAAATGGTAACAGAAAGCTGACTAGAAATTCAAATGGTGACAGAAATCTGTCGAGAAATCAAAATGGTAACAGAAAGCTGACTAGAAATTCAAATGGTGACAGAAATCTGATGAGAAATCTAAATGGCAACAGAAATCTGACTTGAATTCAAAATGCGGACAGAAATCTGATGAGAAATCAAAATGGTAACATAAATCTGATTAGAAACCAAAATGGCGACAGAAATCTGACTTGAATTCAAAATGCCGACAGAAATCTGATGAGAAATCAAAATGGTAACAGAAAGCTGACTAGGAATTCAAATGGTGACAGAAATCAGATGAGAAATCTAAATGGCAACAGAAATCTGACTAGAAGTTCAAATGGTGACAGAAATCTGACGAGAAATGAAAATGGTGACAGATATCTGACGAGAAATCAAAATGGCGACAGAAATCTGACTCGAATTCAAAATGGCGACAGAAATCTGATGAGAAATCAAATTTGTGACAGAAATATGACTAGAAATTCAAGTGGTGACAGAAATTTGACGAGAAATCTAAATGGCAACAGAAATCTGACTAGAAATCAAAATGGCGACAGAAATCTGATGAGAAATCAAAATGGTAACAGAAATCTGACGAGAAATCTAAATGGCAACAGAAATCTGACTAGAAACAAGAATGGCAACAAAAATCTGACTAGAAATCAAAATGGCAACAGAAATCTGTCTAGAAATCTAAATGGCAACAAAAATCTACCTAGAAATCAAAATGGTAACAGAAATCTGACTCGAAATCAAAATGGTGACAGAAATTTGAATTGAAATCAGAAAAGTGATTATAAAAATCAAAATGGCAACAGAAATATGACAAGAAATAAAAATGGTGGCAAAGATCTGACTAGAAATAAAAATGGCAACAGAAATCTGACTAAAAATAAGAATAGAAATCAAATGGCTCCAGAAATCTGACTAGAAATCAAAATACAGACAGAAATATGATGAGAAATCAAAATGGTGACAGAAATCTGATGAGAAATCAAAATGCAGACGGAAATATGATGAGAAATCTAAATGGCAACAGAAATCTGACTAGAAGTTCAAATGGTGACAAAAATCTGACGAGAAATCAAAATGGTAACACAAATCTGACTAGAAATCTAAATGGCAACAGAAATCTGACTAGAAGTTCAAATGGTGACAGAAATCTGACGAGAAATCAAAATGGTAACAGAAAGCTGACTAGAAATTCAAATGGTGACAGAAATCAGATGAGAAATCTAAATGGCAACAGAAATCTGACTAGAAGTTCAAATGGTGACAGAAATCTGACGAGAAATCAAAATGGTAACACAAATCTGACTAGAAATCTAAATGGCAACAGAAATCTGACTAGAAGTTCAAATGGTGACAGAAATCTGACGAGAAATCAAAATGGTAACAGAAAGCTGACTAGAAATTCAAAATACCGACAGAAATCTGATGAGAAATCAAAATGGTAACAGAAATCTGACTAGAAATCTAAATGGCAACAGAAATTTGACTAGAAGTTCAAATGGTGACAGAAATCTGATGAGAAATCAAAATGGTAACAGAAAGCTGACTAGAAATTCAAATGGTGACAGAAATCAGATGAGAAATCTAAATTGCAACAGAAATCTGACTAGAAGTTCAAATGGTGACAGAAATCTGACGAGAAATCAAAATGGTAACAGAAATCTGATGAGAAACCAAAATGGCGACAGAAATCTGACTTGAATTCAAAATGGCGACAGAAATCTGATGAGAAATCAAAATGCCGACAGAAATCTGATGAGAAATCAAATTTGTGACAGAAATCTGACTAGAAATTCAAGTCGTGACAGAAATTTGTAGAGAAATCTAAATGGCAACAGAAATCTGACTAGAAATCAAAATGGCGACAGAAATCTGATGAGAAATCAAAATGGTAACAGAAATCTGACGAGAAATCTAAATGGTAACAGAAATCTGACGAGAAATCTAAATGGCATCAGAAATCTGACTAGAAACAAAAATGGCGACAAAAATCCTAACCAATTATATGTTGTTCAAACAAGTAATTGTTGAAACTCTTCATTCATATGCTTATTATTTCCACTTCTTCTGTAACTGAAATTAAATATTAGTGAGCATGGAAATCGCACTCACCTCCGTCCTCAGCAATGATAACTAAGTAAGCAACAATTATTCCAAATCTGTCATCAAATAAATTATTACTTAGGTGAATACGCAATGTGTAGGCGGTGGTCTCAACAAACCGAACATTTGCCGTAATACGTGAAGCAGTTGGTTTCGGTGGAGCTATTGAAAAATTAGAACAGTCGTTTTAAATATTATGCGGACTATACTTATTTTCATGATGAGTTTCAAGTTATAACACCATCTGTCGTTTTCCATGCTAGAATGGGGCGGTTAATTTTTAGCTTACGCAATATATCGGGAGTGGAAATCCCCATATCGAACATATCGAAGGATATACGCAGACAAAGATGATATCACGTGACATAAGAAGTCACAAATGATGGATTAATATTTGTGATTATTCTCCAAATAGTGGGATGGCGATCTGAAACATAGACATCACTCACAATTTATCCTAATACAAGCCTGTCAACTTGAAATTGAAATGATCACAACGTCACTTTTCAATAAAGTATATTCTAATGAAACTTACGATAGATTGGCATGATAACTTGACCAGCTGTTCGCAGAGGTCCGATGCCTAAAGAGTTTTGTGGTTTCACCTGTGAAGTAAAAAACTTATATTATAATCGAAAAAAAATTACCAGATGAAATTAGTACGCTGAGAGACAGTGGTTTGTGGACCGCCATCACTATCAGACTAGTCAAATAAACACTGCCGCCGTAACGGCAGATTCGCTTATAAAAGTGAGGTGCTTAATGCCCTGTACAAATTTGTAGACAAGCTAGTAAATACAGAAAATGCAGTATTTCCCAAAACTCAGACACCCATTGTACTCACTGTAAACGTATACGTGTACCCGGCTATCACATCTTCCAGTAAATATTCTGTGATGTCATCAGTCTCGTCTGGTGGTATTTCAAAGTCGAGGATATGTGGAGGGAATCCCTGTCAAAAAAGCAATAAAATTATTGAGAAAAACACAATCATGTAGGATAAGAAGATTTAGATGTGTCACATTTGTCTTGATTTCAATTTACAGTGCGTAATATACCCATATATATTGCGCCCTCTAGCAGCCCCGTAACGTCAAAATTGCGTATTTCCTGTGTTTGGCTGCGTACTTTCTCAAAAACTGTATATATTTTTGGCGGGTAACTACAATTTTGCCCTGAATGGTCTATTTTTCAGCGCCACAGAAGCACGTTTTCGCTCATTGTACAACCTAGAGAAAATAGTGTTTTATGTTGTGTATTTCAATTTGATCAACCTTTTGGTTACCATGGATACTTACCTCCTTGTAGCCAACAACGTTGACAATATATGACTCCAATATGCCATTGGCGAATGACGGCTGTTGAATGGTTAGCGTTACTTGGTAGGGCGACTCTACAGTTACGTTAAAACCTTTAACTGAAGACGGCACTGAAATAAAATAAACTTGACGTTTTATTCAACCATGGCAAATAACGCAATATCTGAAGACAGGTGTTTGACATAAAAGGCACACTAGTTAGGTACATTTGTGTATAGTGTTCCCGGAATAGTGTTGTGGTTCACACGATAAACCATATGTCTGATGCCTCTGCCTAGTGAGCACGAGTAATTCTGATGTAATATAGGCGGGCGCTTGAGTAACCAATGGGAATGGAGTACTTACAGTCAGGATAAGTTGTTGCTGTGATGCCCCTTTCTCTGCTATACATATCGTCAATTCTAGTTTGTACTGTGACCGTGTATATGGTAAATGGATAGAGATTGGTTATGTTCACAGAGGTGCCATTCAACGTAAACGGCGATGCTGGTGTCGCCCCCTCTACGAATGGCGCATACGTCACGTAGTACTCCACAGCCAATCCACTGATTGCTGGCAACCATGATATTTGAACACTAGACGACGTCACTCCGTTCACAGACAGACGGCCGGGTGGCGCAAGCACTGAAATTAAAAAAAATTGAAATGTATTTTTTAGTCAGGTAATTGCCACACAATCCACTAGAAAATCACCCATTTAATAGCGCTGCATGAGTTTGAAATCTCAATCACAAACGGAATGCTCGGCTATGTCCAGAAGCTTTTGGTTGTTCATTTGTCTGTTTGTTATGACACAAAACTTTCCACACAATTAAAAAGACAATATAGCTTCAATAGCGTGCTTGACAAAGCGCGAACCCATCCAATAATGTTTTCCTTTCACTTTTATTAAAGGAAACTAATTTTATATTCACTTACGTGTATTAAATGTTGTTGAAACTGACTGACTTGTAAGTTCACCACTCCGTGTACTGACGTGGACAGTATAGACAGTCGCAGGGCTTAAACCGGACAATGACAGCTGTGGCGTTTGACCATGGTTCACACGTATTGGTAACGCAGTGTTGACACTAGCTGAAGAATACGTGACAAGGTAAAAGTTGAAATCACCAGATGATGGTTCCCAGTTCACAATTGCTCCGAATTCTGTAATCCTGGATACGACAATGCTTCCGGGTGGACTCGGTTCTAGATAAGATAATGAGAAGAAAAGTTAGTAGTAATTAATTATTTAATTATCATTAGCAGATTTCAATCTGTGTATCCAACACTGAATTTGTTTTTAACAAATCAACTTGAAATATTATAAATATAAGTTATTCTTAAAATCAACTAAAAATTTTAAAAAATAAACTAAAATTTTAAAATCAATTGAATTTCCAAATAATATTGTCCAATATCATGCAATCTAGCTACTCTCTTTGTCCAAAATTCTATAATTGTTCAACTGCAGGGAAAATGTTGGGGGGACAATTTGATACTGAATAAGTATATGGGACTCGGTCGTTAAACTTGGTCCCCATGCTAGGTTTGAAACATTTAACTTGGGTTTCACCGGGAGTACTGCCGCAATGGACAGTTCGCGGGTGGACAGAAGCATGATCACAGCAATAACACTAAACTCGAACACTTTATTATTGCAGAATTCCTGAAGGAACTGAACACTAACACAATGTAACACAATGTCCAGTAGCACGTACAAAACTATGTAGGTTTACAATGCAAAGTTCCACTACAAAACTTACAGCAGACAGCTCACTGGTAACAACAACACAACTAGAAAATTCTACTTTTTTGAATAGGGGGGTCCCCTATTGAGAGTAAAAGCCTGCAAACAGTTCTGATTGGTCAAACAGCGATCACTCTCACATCATGAATAAATGGAACAGTAAAACGAAATAATCGATGTACTATGTAAAGATACAATAAATGATAACGAAAGAAATAATATATTATTGATTGCAAATATTCTCGATGTATTATTGATAGTCTCAATGACAGAAAATATCTGGTATCCTAGACTTTTTTTTTCAGTAATATAAGATTTTCGCTTTATAAATCAAGTCTTTTTTTCAATATATTTTGCAATGTTGAATCTACTACTCTTGACATCACTTTATGTATGCCATCATGTCCATATGTCAGTCACTTACACATTTGACTATTAACTGTGGTGTATTCGTTGGTTGTTTTGTGTTATTGGACTTGTAAAATCTGCTTCAATGACTATGAATTTGAATATTGTTTGGATATATTGTTATTTCTGTTCAAAATAAGAAACTCCTCAATTTTTGAAGCAAGATTATTAAAATTGAGAGAATGGCCAATATTGCAATTTTACACTGGTCATTTTATTGACAACTTAGTTACGCCACCGAAATGTCGTCATCATCTGACTGCGATCCGACATTTTATTCACGATTGACGTCACAATATTGACGTAATTTTTCCAGCAACAATGGATTACTAATATGATAGTATACCTGTTTGTTGGTATTTTCTGTCCGAATTGCTGGTAATTCTTCCACCGTCAATATCAGCGACAATTTTTACTTCTAAAGTATACAGTCTCCCGGGCACCAGGTCGGTGATGACGTAACTAGTCTTATTTAAATCTAGCTCTATTGGTATTGGTTCAGCGTCCGTTGGAAAATACGATAAATGTAACATCCCGTGTGATAGTCTGTTGTCCACATAGGTTGCCACGGTGATGGTATCCATGGTGAAGCTGGTGACTTCCAACACGGGTGGAATAGTTCCTGTCCAAAACAAAAATGTTATATCCGTGAACGTATTATTATAAACATACATTGTATATTAAATCAACTTCATTTCTCGCTTGAGAATTTTGTTTGAAAGTTTAAATTCTGGGAACATCTTCGTGCCTGTTGACCTTAGCCTGTATGCCTTCTCATTGCCTCCTGTAGTACTGTAAAATCTGTATTAAAAGCCACAGCTTCTATTAAAATGGTACAATGCAACAGAGGGGGTGCGGCTTCCATTAGAGTATCTACACATATGAGAAATGGTGAATTTTTGGGTCTCAATAGTTAAAAAAAAATGGGTGCGGCTTCTATAAAGGATGCTGCTTTTAATACAAATTTTACAGTACTGGTCTCAGTTGCATAGTACATTGCTGGTTGTTACATTACCCATTGAGGCGACAAACCATTAGTTCACAGTAAATCATTCAAAACTTGTTGTGTGATGATTCACATACATGCAAGTCACTATTTTCTAAAAGTTTTACGAAGAAACAAATATTTATTCTCAAGAAATCATATGCAAAATTATCCAAAAGTTATCCAAATTGCTTTTTATTCCAGAATTTTGAACAGTAACCCAACCCCTTTTGCGGGATTTCGAGGATTTCTGAGTATGTTGTTTAATGATAGCAAACTACCTGCACCTTATCTGGTAGACGAAATAGTAACTGAAATAATTAATTAATGCACTTGTTTAAATAATTAATGGGAATACTACATTGCAGGATGCTGCGATAGCGACACGGAAATATTGCTCTTACCGGTAATGACTTTGACGGGTACCTCCTTACTTTGTAAACTACCGGCGTACGTCACGATTGTGATGACGTACTGTGACATCGGTGATAGACCAGAGAATGACGCGGTCGTTGAATCACTCGGTAGTGTGATCGGTAAGGTTGCTGTCCCCTCAGAAGGTTGTATGGATATCACGTATGTAGAAACAACTCCATCTGGTCTGTCCCAAACTACGTGAATTTCAGTTTCAGTTACCATGGATACACGCAATGAATCAACTTTCTCAGGAACTGAAAAAAGAAAAGAATTATGAAATAAAGCTTCATCGTAGTTTTGTTACGATGAAATATGGTAAAACCTATCTTCAGATGAGACATGAACACACTACATTTTGAGGTGAGTTTCCGCATTTTTCACTTTTACAGTACAAAATGCAAATTTTCATTCTATATATCGTCAAACATAGTTATTGGAGTGGCAAATGAGTCACGCAATAGAATAGAATAGAATAGAATAGAATAGAATAGAATAGAATAGAATAGAATAGAATAGAATAGAATAGAATAGAATAGAATAGAATGTCCACCTCATAAACGTGGCAGAGATCCAGATTTCTTGATCACGCCACCAGTGACAAACTACGTTGATGCATGTAGAACGATTTTCTTCCTGTTAAAGACGGTGGTCGCTGCTCTGCGCATATGCAACATTTGTGCATTTCTAATGAAAATCACAGTACAAGTTTTGACCTGAGTGCAACGTTCATTAATTACTGCTGATGACTCCCTAGATGCCTTCGAATCACCAAACAAATTATCTAGTTAAAACTTGCAAACGCCCACGTCTCAGTTTATATTTGTTGGTCTGCACAACAGTCAAAGTCGCCATCTTTGTTCATCTGAGTCCAATATCTCGCGCATGCGGGGTGCGACGACCACGCCCCTTAAAGTCAAAACAAAGTTTAACTAACTTACATGTTCTTTGTGTGTACTGCGTAACACCTGTACTTTTGGGGAAACCATTTTTGGCAATACCGACACTGATAACATATTCCTGTCCAGACTCCAAATCAAAGAAGCTTGCTTCACGCGGTTCATCTCTCTCAGTGATAAATGAGGAGGAAAGACCTGTCAGCGCTGGTGATACGTCAATGTAGTAGCCATCAAAGTCGCCGACAGCTTCGTCCCATCGTATCGTGAATGATGACGTTGTTACATTAATAGCGGAAATATTGAAGGCAACACCTAAACAACAGAAGATGGAATTAATATGAATTAGCTTCATAATAATACACGTACCAGTTCTACTTTGCTGTGAAGGCAAAAATGCACGTATTAATTTCATAATTTAAAAATAAAAATAGTAAAAAAGTTACTTACGTTGACAGCTCAAGTGAGCACATCCAGGTAAAGCATTTTCGTCTTGCAGGACACCTAACGTGAAATCTGGTTCAGCATTGTCTCCCTTGTGTAGTACAACACATAACTGAGTGAATTCACTACATTGTAAAGCCGACACGTCCAGCTCTACTTCAATATTGGACAAAACAGAGGGTATCCCGCCGATCAACTCGGTATCCTGTTGCGCTGCAGTAAGTGTCGCATACAGATTAACGAGTTTGGGCATTCTGACGTCATCGCTGGTGACGAATACCTCGAGTGCCCAACTGCCCGCTCCTGTTCTGTTCGTCCCGTATATGGATGACGTCATGCCAACGTTTATGCTAACTGCGTGTGCGTCATCTGCCTCGGCTACAATGTCTCCGTTCATGATAGTTGGCGCGACTTCAATTATTTCAACACCTAGGTATATTAAGCAATTTAGCATTTGTCATTCAAGTGTTACAATTTACGCACATGAATCTCATTAGATATATAAGAACTGTTGATCATGCACGAAGGTAACCGAACGAAACGAGATGAGAGTCAGATTTATTTCCAAACAACCAAATGTCGACGAACTCATTAATTTTAATACAACCCTGAATATAAATTTGGCTACGTGTACGTGCACACGAGATGTTCTCTATTTTGCCAGCAACTTTTTATAATACTTACCTTTACAAGAAACAGATCTACAACTAACTAACGTAGACCTGTCATATTCTATCGTGTACTCCGTATTGGCATTGCTGTTTTTATTTAGAATGGCGCATATGTTAAAAAACTGATGACACAGGACGCCTTCTAACGACAGGACCGATTTCACATTTGACATAAGTAAAACGCCACCAGCGTTCAGTGTAGTGTTTACTTCTTGTATAGTTCCATTACTCGTGTCGACAATGGCGTCTTCTATGCTTCGTAATTGTGTCCTTATATCCCAAAGGTTCATTCCACTGACGCCTGCCCCTGCTGATGACGCAAATAACGTCATAGTGTAGGAGATGTGCTGGTTATCTACCCCCTCCAATAAGTAGAAATCATCCGAGAGCTGCAAATCTGTTCTGATAATCACTCCTGGCGAGAAATATACAATTATATTACTTAATGGGTAAATTGAGAATACAAAGCAACATCTGTATCAACTAAGTTTGAGTATTAATTAGCATAATCACAATTAATCAATCAACCCTTTTCCATTCATGGATGGGCGTTTGCGCAGGATTGCCACTCAATTAACAATCTGCGTTGATTATTGAAAACACTCAAATACGCAATGAAAACAAAAGCAATTACTGTCACTACCACAGGTTGGCGCACTGCAAAAATAAAACGAAGAGCGCCGCCTATGGTGACAGAAAGAAAGATTTGTGTCGCCACATTTTAGTAATTGAAACAACAGTATAAATATTGACATACTTAATGACAATGCATGCTGGGAGTTGCAAAAAGTGCAGCTCAAAAAAACAAACAAAAAAACCCACCCGATATATTTTCGATCGTATGAACGACATATAATCGATTGTGTTAAAGCGCGGTGGTCGTCGCGCAGCGCGTGTTCGAATTTCATGTAAATAAACAATGTATTTTACACGCGTTGTATACGTCGCTATGAGTCCCATATCGAATAGGACGCGGCGCGACGACTGCAGCCCTTTAATCGCTTGAACACCAAAGACAATTTTAATCATCCCTTCACGAAACAAAAAGGATATTTTTCCTTAAATTTTGTTTTCAGTTCTGTATTGGATATTATATTCGTTTGGTCCAACATAACAAAGAAATTAAGGGGAAAATGCATAAAATGGCCTTTTTGAGAGAAGGAATGATGGCATTCACTTGATTAACCAGAAATAATTTTGTATTGTCTAAGACACAATGGCCGGAGAGTTCTCGTTGAGAGAGAGAGAGAGAAAGAACCACGAGACTTTGCTCAAATGTGTCCCACCCCGGCCTCTTACGTCATCGCGTCCCTGACCTACATGTATGTATGGAGCAATGATAGTTGGAACAGTGAACTCGATGACGGGAGAAAGAATCATTATTTGAGGGGCAATAAATTCTCAAGGTTTTCTCGCTCCCAACGGGATCTATCAAATGATGAACCCTGCTAATGCGCGTGCGCTTTTTAATTTATGGTACGTAATATCAAAGTAATAAAAGACAGTCTTCAACATTGTACAGCACTGCTCCTTTACTTAGTATCACTCATATTTGAATGTCGCCACTCGTTTGTATTTACCTTGTATTAGCACTATTACCTTAATATTTGTAAATATTCTAAATAAATCGCCTTAGAGTCACGTGATACTCACCAGTGCACGTTACGGGTTGACAGGCAGTGAGAATATTCTGGTCTGGTACACCAGTCAAAGTGTACTCTGGACTGGAATACCTTCCTTTGAAGACGGTGACGCAAATATACCGCATCTGGTCACACGTCAGGCTGTCTATATCCAGAAACGCCTCAATGCCCAGGAGAGCCAGCGTCACGCCTGCAGTGAGATCGGTATCCTCCACCGAGCTCAACACTGGGTACGTTGCCGCAAACGAATGGGTGTCGTCAAACTCAACATCGCTTAAGTAGACGTACATCTCCCACAGGCGATCACCTGATATGCTAGCTGCTGCCGGATTGGACGACAATAAGACGTCGAATGTCACGGAATGGTTCCCCGATCTTTCGACGATCGATGTACCGCTTTTTACGATCAGTTCCGTGTCAGTGATCTCAACACCTGAGAAAAATGATACAAGTAAAAAAGTAGTATGGTTAGTAATGATGAATCATGGGATTGCAAATATTTACACCATAGTTTGGTCGATATAATGTTGAACCGTTATCCCGAATTTCTGACCAAGTAAAGTTAATTTTTCGAAAGGATTTTGCAATTTCAAGATTTTCTAGAAACTGACATTATTCTTGAATAAAAGGCTCATTCCAATATCGGAGAAGATACAGTACTGTTGCGGTATCCATGGCAACACACACTGTATACTGATATGTGCGAAAAATAATTATCCTATTTTCATTAAGGCCAGTATTTGTTGCACCCTTCGACCGAATCGTTAACACATACGCTAATACGTTACAAGTGTACTTTTAAATTGTTTTACAACATTTCATATAACGGGATTAGATGTGTCTGGCTAATTTCCATATCAAGTACATATTTATGTACTCAAGTTATGTAACAATATTCTTCATTCTTCAAGTTGATATAATTTGAAATAACCGAACTATTCAACATCGTATATACAAACACGCGGATAAAATGTTATGAAACAGGAAAAACTGGTAACGGGGGGGGGGGGGGGTACGACAATTCTCACAACAATTTTTATCATAGTTTAAGCAGCCTCACCTCGGCAGGTTATTTCTGCGCATGTCTGTAATTTACCAGTCAATGTGAACGCAGGCACTGACGTCTGATCACGTGACACATCGACACACAGATACCTTATCTGTCTACAGTTCAGCTCAGCCAAGTCCATAAACGCTTCGACCCCTTCCAAAATAGCATTGCTGCCAGCTAACAAACTCAGATCTCGCATATCCCGCGGTATATCAGCAACCGCGAGAGCACTGACGTCCCCGACATTAGCATTCCCTTGTGTGTTAACGTACATCGTGACGTTCCATAGACTGGCGCCCTCAATGTCTCCAAAATCCGGACTAGATAACAATGTAACGAAAACGTTGAAATACTGGGAAGATTCATGCTCTTTCACAACGATGCCGCTTACAATTGACAACCTGGTGTCAACGACATCCACACCTGTAATACAAGAAAACACTCGTAACTATCGTTACTGAAAATATGTTCCTCTTTTTTTCAGGCGCATTTAAATGCATCTTGTAAAACAAAAGCAGTGATTACGTGAGAACTTTTTCCACTTGAAATGTAGATGTTATAATGCATGTTTAGTATAAACACACACATTTAGAGTATTTCTCTTATGGTGATAAACTTTCATACACTCTCTTGTTTATTTGTTGGTTTATTTTTAATAAAATACATTATTATTGGAGTGTGTAAATGGTTAAACCGGGTTACGGCGAATCTCGGGTTACCGCAAAATACTAGTAAACAATTATTTCGCGGTAACCTGGCTTTTTCCATTTATACACCAATACTTTATTTTATTGAAGAAAACACCAACAAATAAACATAATGTATATTGGTCACGTGGTACGTCGGCCATTTTGAATTTAAGGCGAAAAATGGCATGCTCATTTGAACACCTTTCTGAGGGTCTAGGAGTCTCAAACTTTCACATTATATTGTGTGCAATTCTATTATATCATTAAAACATTGAGAAGTGGAAAACCGAAGGTTTAATAGCGAGATACAAAGAAAGTTAACAATGTGTAGAATTTGCAAGAAATATAGACCCACCTGTACATGGGGTTGGGGTGCAGGTCATTACGGGGTTTCCAAACGTAAAATCGGGATTAGAGAGACTACTCTTGCTGATATTAACGCAGAAATACTTGGATACATCTGAGCAAAGCTTATCAGTGATATTTATTGCAGACGAACGAAAACCAGTCCACGAAGCTGGAATACCACTATATAAGGACATTCCCGATTGGTCAGTTGTCAGACTGTGTACAGTTCCTGCATCTGTATTTCCATATCCGTCATTTGATTGGCTGAAGAATGATGTTAGTGTCCATAGATATTCCCCTTCAATGCTTCCAGCCTCAGGATCCGGATACAAAATAAGGTTAAATTGAAAGCTTTGGTCGTCCATACCTTCACGTAATTTGCTCCCAGTTACCACATCTACGAATGGAGCTATTTCCACACCTGTACCAAGAAGAACATAGCACTGGATTCATAAGTAAGTTGTATAAAATCTACTTAAACCAAAGGCAAAATTCTCTTTTCTATTGTTTTGATTAAACATTGTAAACTAATATTCATGTTATATTTTAACTTTTGGGGGGGAACATATTTTCTCAAATATAAAAAAATCAGAAGAAATTGTTATGTCTCTTTGTGTACGTGTAATATTTCTTGGTGTCAATGCCACTTAATCAAACTCGTATTTAATGACTCGAACTGGCATATGAGGTCAGGGAAACACCTGGCATCCCACGACTTGACTAAATATACTTTGCTATTTCTGATTTTAACGGCAGTCCCATGTCTATTGCCTCGCATTACGGGCTCATGGATTTATAATTGGGTGCAAGATGTCATTACTGGATTACTCATCTTATATATACTGAATACATATATTACAATAGATTAACAACTTTACTACATATACCAATATAATAGCAAGTTTGGATGTACTGGTACTGATTGGTACTGTATGAATTGATGTGAATAGTTATAATTCATAAAACAAGAACAATATTATTTACCTCTACAAAGTATTGAAACACAATCAACTGGTTCTCTGATGAAAACAAGATCAGTACCATTGCCATCATAGGCTATTAACTCAATACATATGTATGTCATTTCGGAACATAGGAGACCAGACAAGTTCATGTTGACAATTATATCATTAAACACTAAGTCTGATCCGGAGATTTGGAAGTTGTCAACCTCAACTTCATATGGACGCAATCTTTCATTTACGGTTTCATTTGTGGATGAAACATCTCTAATGTAAATGATTAACTTCCAGTCATTGTTCAAGCTCACTGATTGTAAACTTTCATTAGTTGATAATTTCAGATCAAATGTCAGTGCAACTGAATCAGACCATTCCCGGAGATAGGAATCATCTGCCATCTGTACTTCTGTCGAGGTGACATAGACAGCTGAAATAAAGATAATACAACCACGATTTAATAAAGGTACAAAAAGACATAAAAGCATAAAATACTGTACCATACCATACATGGCTACATTTAATAATGAAGCACCATAATTATACATACCTAGAATAGTTGGTAGGGTCGATAATACAACAGTTGTAGATTCAGTATCTTCTTCAGTTGGTCTCACCATTGTTGTACTATGTAGAGTTGAACGAGTAGCCACTTTTACTGTACTAGCAAATCTCGAACTATCTATAACCCCTGTTCCATCCTCTACTGTTGGCATCAAACCACTAGTCACCACTTCTGTACCATCTACTTTAGAACTACCGACAATCTCTGTTTCTTGCTTTTCTGTTTGTGTTACACCAGTAGTCATCACTCCTGTACCCATAACTGTGGAACTACCTACAACCTCTGTTTCTTGCTCTTCTGTTGGTGTTCCACCAGTAGTCACCATTTCTGTATGTACCACTGTAGAAATATCTACAACCTCTGTTTCTGGCCCTTCTGTTTGTGCTCCACCAGTAGACCCCACATCTGTACCCACCACTACAGAACTGCCTACAGACTCTGTTTCCTGCTCTTCTGTTGGTGTAAAACCAGTAGTCGTCACCTCTGTACCAGCTAATGTCGAACTACCTACAAACTCTGTTTCTTGCTCTTCTGTTGGTGTAAAATCAGTAGTCATTGTTTCTGTACCAACCAATGTAGAACTACCTACAAACTCTGTTTCTTGTTTTTCTGTTGGTGTAAAATCAGTAGTCAATATTTCAGTACCAACCACTGTAGAACTATCTACAACCCCTGTTTCTAATTCTTCTGTTGGTGTAAAATCAGTAGTCACTATTTCTGTACCAACCACTGTAGAACTATCTACAACCTCTGTTTCTTGTTCTTCTGTTGGTGCAAAACCAGTAGTCACTATTTCTGTACCAACCAATGTAGAACTACCTACAACCTCTGTTTCTTGCTCTTCTGTTGGTGTTCCACCAGTAGTCACCATTTCTGTATGTACCACTGTAGAAATATCTACAACCTCTGTTTCTGGCCCTTCTGTTTGTGCTCCACCAGTAGACCCCACATCTGTACCCACCACTACAGAACTGCCTACAGACTCTGTTTCTTGCTCTTCTGTTGGTGTAAAATCAGTAGTCATTGTTTCTGTACCAACCAATGTAGAACTACCTACAAACTCTGTTTCTTGTTTTTCTGTTGGTGTAAAATCAGTAGTCACTATTTCAGTACCAACCAATGTAGAACTCCCTACAACCTCTGTTTCTCGTTCTTCTGTTGGTGTAAAACCAGTGGTCAATGTTTCTGTACCAACCAATGTAGAACTATCTACAACCTCTGTTTCTTGTTCTTCTGTTGGTGTAAAATCAGTAGTCACTATTTCTGTACCAACCAATGTAGAACTTTCTACAACCTCTGTTTCTAGTTCTTCTGTTGGTGTAAAATCAGTAGTCACTATTTCTGTACCAACCACTGTAGAACTATCTACAACCTCTGTTTCTTGTTCTTCTGTTGGTGTAAAATCAGTAGTCAGTGTTTCTGTACCAACAAATATAGAACTATCTACAACCTCTGTTTCTTGTTCTTCTGTTGGTGTAAAATCAGTAGTCGCTATTTCTGTACCAACCACTGTAGAACTATCTACAACCTCTGTTTCTTGTTCTTCTGTTGGTGTAAAATCAGTAGTCGCTATTTCTGTACCAACCACTGTAGAACTATCTACAACCTCTGTTTCTCGTTCTTCTGTTGGTGTAAAATCAGTAGTCATTGTTTCTGTACCAACCAATGTAGAACTATCTACAACCTCTGTTTTTTGTTCTTCTGTTGGTGTAAAATCAGTAGTCATCGTTTCTGTACCAACCAATGTAGAACTATCTACAACCTCTGTTTCTTGTTCTTCTGTTGGTGTAAAATCAGTAGTCACTATTTCTTTACCAACCAATGTAGAACTATCTACAACCTCTGTTTCTTGTTCTTCTGTTGGTGTAAAGTCAGTAGTCACCATTTCTGTACCAACCAATGTAGAACTTTCTACAACCTCTGTTTCTAGTTCTTCTGGTGGTGTAAAATCTGTAGTCACTATTTCTGTACCAACCACTGTAGAACTATGTACAACATCTGTTTCTTGTTCTTCTGTTGGTGTAAAATCAGTAGTCACAATTTCTGTACCAACCAATGTAGAACTTTCTACAACCTCTGTTTCTAGTTCTTCTGTTGGTGTAAAATCAGTAGTCGCTATTTCTGTACCAACCACTGTAGAACTATATACAACCTCTGGTTCTTGTTCTTCTGTTGGTGTAAAATCAGTAGTCAATATTTCAGTACCAACCACTGTAGAACTATCTACAACCCTTGTTTCTAATTCTTCTGTTGGTGTAAAATCAGTAGTCACTATTTCTGTACCAACCACTGTAGAACTATCTACAACCTCTGTTTCTTGTTCTTCTGTTGGTGTAAAATCAGTAGTCGCTATTTCTGTACCAACCACTGTAGAACTATCTACAACCTCTGTTTCTTGTTCTTCTGTTGGTGTAAAATCAGTAGTCGCTATTTCTGTACCAACCACTGTAGAACTATCTACAACCTCTGTTTCTCGTTCTTCTGTTGGTGTAAAATCAGTAGTCATTGTTTCTGTACCAACCAATGTAGGACTTTCTACAACCTCTGTTTTTTGTTCTTCTGTTGGTGTAAAATCAGTAGTCATCGTTTCTGTACCAACCAATGTAGAACTATCTACAACCTCTGTTTCTTGTTCTTCTGTTGGTGTAAAATCAGTAGTCACTATTTCTTTACCAACCAATGTAGAACTATCTACAACCTCTGTTTCTTGTTCTTCTGTTGGTGTAAAGTCAGTAGTCACCATTTCTGTACCAACCAATGTAGAACTTTCTACAACCTCTGTTTCTAGTTCTTCTGGTGGTGTAAAATCTGTAGTCACTATTTCTGTACCAACCACTGTAGAACTATGTACAACATCTGTTTCTTGTTCTTCTGTTGGTGTAAATTCAGTAGTCACTATTTCTGTACCAACCACTGTAGAACTATCTACAACCTCTGTTTCTTGTTCTTCTGTTGGTGTAAAATCAGTAGTCAATATTTCAGTACCAACCACTGTAGAACTATCTACAACCTCTGTTTCTTGTTCTTCTGTTGGTGTAAAATCAGTAGTCAGTGTTTCTGTACCAACAAATATAGAACTATCTACAACCTCTGTTTCTTGTTCTTCTGTTGGTGTAAAATCAGTAGTCGCTATTTCTGTACCAACCACTGTAGAACTATCTACAACCTCTGTTTCTTGTTCTTCTGTTGGTGTAAAATCAGTAGTCGCTATTTCCGTAACAACCAATGTAGAACTATCTACAACCTCTGTTTCTTGTTCTTCTGTTGGTGCAAAACCAGTAGTCACTATTTCTGTACCAACCAATGTAGAACTATCTACAACCTCTGTTTCTTGTTCTTCTGTTGGTGTAAAACTAATAATCACTATTTCTGTACCAACCACTGTAGAACTATCTATAACCTCTGTTTCTTGTTCTTCTGTTGGTGTAAAATCAGTAGTCATTGTTTCTGTACCAATCAATGTAGAACTATCTACAAACTCTGTTTCTTGCCCTTCTGTTTGTGTTCCACCAGTAGTCAATGTTTCTGTACCAACCAATGTAGAACTCCCTACAGCCTCTGTTTCTTGCTCTTCTGTTGGTGTAAAATCAGTAGTCACTATTTCTTTACCAACCAATGTAGAACTATCGCCAACCTCTGTTTCTTGTTCTTCTGTTGGTGTAAAACCAGTATTCACTATTTCTGTACCAACCAATGTAGAACTATCTACAACCTCTGTTTCTTGTTCTTCTGTTGGTTTAAAACCAGTAGTCGCTATTTCTGTACTAACCAATGTGGAACTATCTACAAACTCTGTTTCTTGTTCTTCTGTTGGTGTAAAATCAGTAGTTACTATTTCTGTACCAACCACTTTAGAACTATCTACAACCTCTGTCTCTTGTTCTTCTGTTGGTGTAAAATCAGTAGTCACTATTTCTGTACCAACCAATGTAGAACTATGTACAACCTCTGTTTCTTGTTCTTCTGTTGGTGTAAAATCAGTAGTCACTATTTCTGTAGCAACCAATGTAGAACTATCTACAACCTCTGTTTCTTGTTCTTCTGTTGGTACAAAACCAGTAGTCGCTATTTCTGTAACAACCAATGTAGAACTATCTACAACCTCTGTTTCTTGTTCTTCTGTTGGTGCAAAACCAGTAGTCACTATTTCTGTACCAACCAATTTAGAACTATCTACAACCTCTGTTTCTTGTTCTTCTGTTGGTGTAAAACTAATAATCACTATTTCTGTACCAACCACTGTAGAACTATCTATAACCTCTGTTTCTTGTTCTTCTGTTGGTGTAAAATCAGTAGTCATTGTTTCTGTACCAATCAATGTAGAACTATCTACAACCTCTGTTTCTTGTTCTTCTGTTGGTTTAAAACCATTAGTCGCTATTTCTGTACTAACCAATGTGGAACTATCTACACACTCTGTTTCTTGTTCTTCTGTTGGTGTAAAATCAGTAGTTACTATTTCTGTACCAACCAATTTAGAACTATCTACAACCTCTGTTTCTTGTTCTTCTGTTGGTGTAAAACTAATAATCACTATTTCTGTACCAACCAATGTAGAACTCCCTACAGCCTCTGTTTCTTGCTCTTCTGTTGGTGTAAAATCAGTAGTCACTCTTTCTGTACCAACCACTGTAGAACTATCTACAACCTCTGTTTCTTGTTCTTCTGTTGGTGTAAAATCAGTAGTCACTATTTCTGTACCAACCAATATAGAACTATCTACAACCTCTGTTTCTTGTTCTTCTGTTGGTGTAAAATCAGTAGTCACTATTTCTGTACCAACCAATGTAGAACTATCTACAACCTCTGTTTCTTGTTCTTCTGTTGGTGTAAAACCAGTAATCACTATTTCTGTACCAACCAATGTAGAACTATCTACAACCTCTGTTTCTTGTTCTTCTGTTCTTATATTGTACATTGTTACATTGTTCTCTTCATTTTCATTGGTTGTCATCATTGACATCACTTCATACTCTGTTCTGGAGCTGTGTATAACATCTGTGACAATTTCTGGGGTGTGAGTGGATTCTGCTCCTGATGTTTCATGTCCCTCTGTCTGAAGATCTGCAGATAGATATAGAAGAAGGGCGCCACAGAATTATACACTGCAATTCTCTTATTTGTTACATGTGATCACTTAATTATTATGTATTCAAGTAGTGGCCATCAGTAAAATATCAATCAATATTCACAGGCTTCCCACAATATATATTTTATTTTATTTTATGGAAGAAAGGTCAATGATAAAATAAATAATCACAATGCAGCTTTCAGTCATGTGATTTGAATAACCAAGAAAAGCGACTAATTTTCGTAAATGTTGGCTTATACCTGTTGTTTTGCTGGCATCTGTACTAGTGTTCAGCGTTGTGTGGGCATGTTCAGCTTCAGATGCTGCAGTGGTTGTATGCACAAATGTCGTCTGCATAGCATGCATTGCAGTTGTTCTTGTTGTTGAACTTGGTGTTGTTGGTGTTGTTGGTGTTGTTGGCGGTGCAACTGTGGTTGTGTCAGGAACTGCAAAATCAAGAACAATGAGCATAATACATACATTATGTTATTAATACATGTATGTCATGAATATGTGGATTATGTTATGAACATGTAGATTGTGTCATAAATGCGCGAATTATGTTATGAGTATGTGGATTATGTCTTGAATACCTGGATTATGTCATGAATATGTGGATTACGTTATGAATATCTAGATTATGTTATGAGTATGTAGATAATATCATAAATAGGCGAAGTATGTCATGAATACGTAGATAATGTCATGAATATGTAGATTATGTCATGAATACGTTGATAATGTCATGAATATGTGGATTATGTTATGGATATCTAGATTATGTCATTAGTATGTAGATAATGTCATGAATACATGGAATAGACCATGATTGCGTTGATTACGTCATGAATACATGGATTATGTCCTGAATATGTGGATGATGTCATGTAAATGTGGATTGTGTCTTAAATAGCTGGATTTTTATGATATGAATATGCGGATTAAGTTATGGATATCTAGATTATGTCACGAATATATTGATTATGTCATGAATACGTGGATTATACATTATGTAATGTACATTGTTAACATATTGAGTGAGTGCATCTTATAATTAGTATGTGCATTACGTATGTTGAGTATTATGAAATTATTATGTATTATGAAATGAATACTAGATTATGTAATGAGAAAATTCATTATGAAATGAGCACGTGCATTATGTAATGAAAGCGTGCATTATGTAACGCGTATGTGCATTTACCTTCTCTGGGTCCGCAGTCATCGCAGTCACTTCCCAGGTAACAATAATTACTGTATGAATCCACTCCTCCATCATCGCACAAATTGTCATGCGAGTATGCACAATCATCCGTACATTTGTACCCTGAAATTAAAATCAGATTCACATTTATGAACTTTGTATATGAATTCATTTATCACATTAGTAACACGAAATTACCTGAAAAATTCACAGAATAAGAATACAAAACGTGGTGTACAAGGATGGCCAATGGTACGGTGATGCGTTCCCCTTGTTGCTCACGTGAGACTTCGTAATGTTGTTGTATTAGCAAATAAACAATTCTGTATTTCATTCTAAACAATGATGAACAACAACAAACATTTAATTATTGTAGCTTTCTTGGATTGTCTTGATCATATAAAGTTCGTTTAAGGCCATATATTCACTTACCGGCATTGGAGAAACCAATAAATATGAAAACCTGGTAATGAAAGAAAAGACGTTGAACGAAACATTTCAGTAAAATTATTATGGCCGTTGGGTGGTCATGGAAGCGTTTTTGTCAGTATATATGTTTGAAGTGTTGTGGTGTAACGATTCAATTATTATTAAAGAAATCGACGGGGCAAATATTTTGGTAATTACACTATTTATGACAATGTAAAATCGATATACATCTATAGCAAAGTACAACCTTGGACAAAATAACGGTGCATCTCGCAAGCTGCTTTGCAAAATGTAAATAAATAACGTCACGGTGTGAGAAGTACAAAAGAAAATTGTGTTTTTAAATCGACGAATTTTGACCCCCCCCCCAAAAAAAAAACGTAAAAAGTAATCTGCAACTTACAGCTATCGGCAACATAAATGCTTTGAAGGTGGATAAGCATGCAGGTGAATACCAATTATAAGAACGATACTTGGGTTTCTCACGAGGAGACAGTGCATGACCCTTTGAACTTTTGCGTGTATGTGCACTTAACACATGATGAATGCATGTCAATTTTATGGGATGGAAATAACGCGTATGTGGAAGAAAACAGAATGACAACAACAAAAAAGAAACATAAAAACATACAAGGTAAAAAAAACACAATGCACTTAGTAACGTCGTTTATTGTGTGGAACGCAAGGTGCGGTTCAATACCGGCGCGGGTTTCTTAAAGCCACGGTCAATACCGGAACGTCCCAGAGAATGGACAAATCTACTATGTAGGATGGTTGTGATAATAAAAAGTACGAGTTATATTTTTGTATTGTTGGTAGTTTACATGAATTCAACTTGCCAGGCAAATACTGTTCAGTTGCAATAGTGTTCGAGTAGTGCTTATCCAAGACCAAAAGACCAAATCAAACCAAAAACCGAGACCAAAACGCCAGAGTCGTGACATCGTGTCGTTTTCGATATCATGGGTTCCATGTGACGTGTACACCGCGTGTAAAATACGTGTATTCAAACTGTTGAACGGCTACCTTGGCGCTATAAGTCTCTAGGTCGCTATACCCTTTCACGACAACAATTTTGTTTAAAATTTTGTTTATTTTTAATTATTGCTATATATAATAGACATTATTTCTATTGGCTACAGGTTTGTAACAATTTGAGAAAAAAAAATATGAAACAAATTATGCTCGTTTTATTTTCTGTAAAGTGACAACATTTGACCTTACGCTCGAAAGGTTAATCTACCATTCCTTCTTATACCAGTCTACGATATATGCGTCTCAGTGATCAAAGATTGGCTTGGAAATGTTTATAAAATACGGTTAAATGATGGATTGGTCGTGAAGTCGTGTTTCTCCCAATCACTTAATTTTATCTAGGTTGATTTCTCACCTGTTTGCACTTGAGTTTGCTTGCTAATCGTGACGCACTTTTTCATATAGGTTGGTCGGCCAAGCTGAGAACACGATATTCTATGGGATGGGCGCGTACACTGGCGATATGGCCGTCATTGACCGTCACCGTACTTGTAGTATAGGGAAAGGTCTGTTAGGGCACTTCGCGCAACAAAGCTAACATATGTTTTGTCGTTCTATGCAGTATTAAATCAAATACAGACACTGAGGCTTTCATATGCAATTTCGTGACAATGATGCATTATATACTGCGGTAATTACATGTATATCAGGTTATACAAACTGTTGTTCAGCAGACGCAGGAATGTTTTAACTTAGACGTAAGGACGTTACTAACGAACTGGTGTCCGCAGTACATCACATATATGTACACACCTAATCCACGGTTACTAAAAGAGAATCCGACCACATTTTATTCACTAAACATTACGGATTTTACATTCACTAGTTATTAGCCGAGTTATCCTCGGCGATCCACATTCTTAAACACAATACAAATTAACATGACAATGATGACCAGTTAACTGAATATCAACATAACAATAACTTAATGATTTTCATTCAGGTCGAAGAATGAAACCTTGACCCCAGCCCTAAATGCCTCTCTATACAGATACAGGGACAGTTCATGAAGTAAGACTTGCAGCAGTGTAAACGTGTTTTCACTGGCTTACAATTTCGCCATTTCGCTATTAAGTAGAACCCGCTAAATGAAATCCAAAACTCATTGTTTCCATGGCAAATTTGCGAATTTAGAAATATGCGCCAAATAAGTGAAGTTAAATCCCAGTGAAAAATAATGCTTTTACAAAATTCTCGCCATACTCGATGATCTACAGTACGCCAATGTACACAGTATGTACTATACATATATTCACCTCTGCACTACCGGGAGTGTTTTGCCGAGATTTGATCGCGTTTAATGTTAGTGTTGCGCTGTATGGCGTAACCCTCACCAAACTCGGACTGTGTGTACGTGGCGACGATGTACATGTATATCCGATATATTTATCGGAAATCAAAGCCACACGTATTAATAATAATATATATTGTAATAATTCAGATTTACTGTCACATAATGCAAACTAATTTTATAATCCGTGTCAAACCCATTATGCATAATTCATTATAAACGTACTATCATCACAGTGTGGAATTATGTGACACTGAAATAGTATCATTGTATAAACGATAGACTCTAAAAAAACGTATATGTACGACCCCCCTCAATTGCCTGACCTATATTTCCAATCGATCATCGACCGGCTTTGTTAACAATCGAGTATGAAAGTGTATCGTTGAGTGGTATGTCCCGTCCGCGCGTTTGACGAGTTCCAGACTGACGCACTCTACTGTACTAACCTGTATTATAATCAGTACGCGGCCAGTTAGTGTATCGTCTTGCGTTCCCATGGTTGTCAATCAATCAATCGAACGGTACATGCCCTGGTATTGATATGTGTAGGTGAATCAGTTCCAATCACGTTCAACAAGTGTTTCGACCAACGCCCATACTATATCCTCCGAGTTCGTTGAAGTCTGCAATCAACTTTTAGAGTTAACAGCTGAGAGAGTTTCGAGTAATTCGTAAACAAGTGTTGAAGTTTCCCTGAGGTTTCTACTCTCGACCTTAAGACACGTATGTACCCAGAGTGTTACTATGTGAATGGTGTCGAATAGGATATTTCAACGCATGAATAGGCATCGTGAATCGGGTCACGTGACCTCCATTGAGTGAATCTTCAAGTTGCTTTTGTCTTCGTGTGAAACAATGGTGAAATTAGCGACTTAGGTCGTTGCGTAATAGGCATCCATTCTTCTTTGAGCGACTTAATTTTTTAAACATGCCTGGGCACAGTTAAATATTTTTTTCAGTTATAGTGCTACCATACTAATATTTGTACTTTTTTGGTTTTTATATTTTTTCTTATTTGGTTTTGTATTGACCACAAAATGGTCGATACATTTGCTGTGTACATCCAGTTTGAGAGAGGAACTGTGGTGTATCACATGTGTCAGCATGAGTGGGATAGACTGTACTCCATAAACTCTTCTATTGGAACCTTTATTTTAAAGCGAATATTTACCGTTAGCGGAAATTTCACGTGTTTACTAAAAGAGAAATGTGAGTGAAAGCTCTTTGTCGGGTCAGATACACGGTAGACAGGTGAATTTACTTTTCAGTATATAATTCGACTGTCAAGTAAAAGTCGTTTCGCATGACAGAAATTAATAAACCGCAGCCACGCACGAAATTTGCAAGCACATCAGCTGTTAATATATAAAGAAACTGATAGAAATTCAATGTTTAATTGTTCAATTGTTAAAGCAAACAATTACTCATTGTCAGGTTCAGTCTGTAGGAGATCAATGTCAATTTCATTGGGTGTGATAGGTGTGGCGTCACGTGTGTATTAAAGCATACTGAGGCCGTAGAAAGAGGTCACTTTTTAGAGTCCGTGATTGAACAGTGATCATATGAATATACAGAATAAAAGTGTAAAGGGATTCTGTTTAGATATTCTTACAGTCGGAGCTACGTTACGATCATGGAGGTAATGCTAGGACCAATCACAAACAGAAAAAGACAATGAATTCTCGGATTAACACCTCTGTTTTCCCCACGCTAACCAAATTTCCCCCACGCTAACGAAGAAATCGTTTGGCTTCTACTGACTTCCTGTTCCGGTCCGTCTGTGACGCCGGTCGACGTTCCCGGTGCACTGGCCGTGGGATAGGCTGAAATGTGGCGGCAAGTTAAAGGGCGGTCGTCCTTCTTTTCAATATGGGACTCATAGCGATGTGTACAACTCGTGTAATATAATTGGTTTCTTTACAAGTAAATCAACCAGGCGCTGCGCCACGACCACGGCCATTTAAGGATAGACGTAAATTGTCACCGAAAGTCACAAAATTTTATTTTTACCCATCAAATAGCGTTCCATTCTCTCACGTCACCGCATCTACTATTCTACTGACCTATATAACCATATAGCATATCGCAGTTCCGAATCAATGTGGGTGCTAAGCAATTCGATAAGCATGGTCGAACATAGTTCCGCCAATCACAAAGCGCGACAGCTCGCGCAACCCGACGTAGCAATCTCGCAATGCACTACAATAATTTGAAATAATTTGAGGTATACTACTTTGGGCAGTGGATGGACTGGAGAGGGAAGTGAACACTATAATGAAGACAGGCAAAAACAAGTTCTCCCCTCTGAACGAGACTATTTGCATCTCTGCGTTTTTAAAAAAAGTAATCAATACGAACTCAGAGTCCCTTTTTAATGGTGTAAGTAAAAGCATGAAATTGTTGAAATTCCGTCAACCCAGCTTTATTTATTTATTTATTTATTTATTTATTTATTTATTTATTTATTTATTTATTTATTTATTTATTTATTTATTTATTTATTTATTTATTTATTTTCTCCGACAATAGAGGGATATACAACGCCAGTATTTCTTTTGATGTACGGTGGTTTTCTATTGCAGGATATCATATAATTTACAATTACATGTACAAACATAATTACGTATAATATTTTCAGGTTTTCTACTATCGTCCTGATAACCTTGTCCTTTCTGGAAAGTGGGACAATTTAGCTAATAGTTAATAGAAATAAGAAAATTGGACGGGTGTTTGACCTAATGTCATACCAGTTATACTTACGATGTAGCGAAATAGTTGAGAACTCAGAAATCAGCAAAAGAACCCAGACACATTTTTGCGGCTCTAATAGGTGTGATTATAGTCATGCAAACATAGAGGTTGTTCTTGGCGAATGCGGAAGACAATCATTATGTTGCGTATATTTCAAGAAAAATATTTACTATTCGCCATATAGAAAATATCATCATCCGCAAGCGTGTTACATTTTAGTAAAAAGAAATATCTGACTAATCAAAACAACACTGACCTCCATTCAGGTACGATTTCTGTATAGTCTGGGTAGATCAGCAGCACGGTGACTTTATAAGTTTCTGCATTATTCTTTATAATAAAACATTGCGATGTTCAGGAACGATACGATACTAACACGATTGTAAGTCTACACCGTGTAGACATTATATTTATGTTACGATAAGTTCGGCTCCTAGGCGGGGAATTGGTTATCATGTTTATCCAACAAAAACGTTAAACATGTATTAGCCAGTTTTCGATGCTTCGGACACATACATAAGAAAGAGATTGAGAATATTTTACATATACTAGTAATGTTTACGTCGTTGGGGAGTTAATTCCACCTATTACTGGAATGTCCTTTGTCATGGATTGTTTACATCTTTCTTCGTGCTTATTTCCGAACACAGTGATATCAGTAACGTTGTTATCCTCAAACAATCCATATCATACATAATGTAGTATTATTCCTTTAGAATGCATTTAGAGGAGGAAAAACTTCGTAATGGGGTTATGAATTTGTAGTGCGTACTTTATTCAATGACTTCATTTCAATAATCACATATCACCTCAGCGCTACGAGGAGGATGGGTGTTGGGCGAGAAGACTTTATGCAAGATAATGTTTGAGGCGAATTCAATATATCGCTGTGTGGGATTCAGTACTGTTGTTATAAATCATCACCGCCAAACTTAGTTACTTTTTGTCGAAAGGAATTTACATTATCGTGTGATCGTAAAAACCTGATAGTGACCTGATAATTCTCATAGTGATGATTTATAATACCCAATATTTTACAGTTGTATTGCGGGGGGGGGGGCAATATTCTTTATTTCAAATAAGTAATTAAGAAGTAAAATTTCTAAAAGGGCGAACTAATTACATAAGCCACGTGAGCGTACCCAATTGGAGTTGCAGAAATGTCATTGATGGACGGGATAAATAATATAACACGGTAGGTATAGTTCGAACAGTCATCCATCGACAGAGCCTGACATCTTCGCCAGCCAAGGTTTTGCCATTGCCTCATCACTATATCTTGGCAGTTCTTTTCACCCATCGTGTGTTTAAGTGCGCCCTCTTTTGCAATTCGACATCACGCCATTTTCTTTTATGTGCATTACCAAATGCTAGTGCAACATTGATTGAAAGCATAATTTTGACGCGTTTCCAATAAGAACTTTAGTTTACTGAAGTCACTTACGCTTTCAATGAAAACTATGGTTTACTAGGGTCAAATACACGTCCTCTTGGTACAATCATGCACGGTTTTGTTATGTTTGAGACACCCAGTCTCCAAAATCGTGCGATTCGGACTGTGCGTTATCGTTGGTGTATTTTCATCAAGTTTATACAACTTTTTTAGTGGGCGCGATAGTCACATAATGACCGGCTTCGTGACGAGCATGAATTCCAACATGACTAACTCACTAGCTTCTCTCTACATTAAATATAATGAATTAACACACATTCCATTGCCTATTCAAATATTTCCATATCAAAGCCTGCTTTGCTCCAGTGCTGCATTCCACTTTGAGCTAACAATGCCGTTATTGTCCTTCAAATCATCTTGCCTCTCACGCCCACACACCCCTGTCCAGTTCACTCACCAGCACAATGACGCGACTTTACTGGTATTATACGTATATCAGCTAACACGACACGCCACTAAGGCATTATTTACAGATGACTCAACTTTTGTTTACTCTAGTTCTAAAATCATATTCTTCATACACAAACTTCATTCCCTTCGGCTACTCGTATCGCGTGACCATGGGATATTGACAGAGACTAAGACAGTTGTTCAAGTTGTTACCATACTAGACAACATAAAAAACAAAACACTAATTGAATCTCCACCTTTTCCCATTATTTGGCATTGTTTCAGAGCTCAGACTCTACGCGATAACACATGTACTGGTATTCACGCAAAATTGCGAACTCAGCTTTCCGGTCAGAAATTGAGAATTCCTTCACCGTGTCATGGAGTGCTGGGTGTCGTCTATGAAAGTTCGCAATTTACGGACTTTCTCGATTACGTGGCTTTTTTGTTTGTGATTTATGTCTCTAACTTTTTATTTTATTGGGTATCAACGTACATTGTTATTCCTTTTATTTTAAATGGACAATGGCTCCAACCATTGACCACGGGATAAAGTTAATGACCCAATGATATATATTTGTTTTGTGACATACACAGGATTTCTGGCACACAGTCTTTGCAGTGAAATGAAAAAGTATTTTGCAAGGATGTTTGTGGGAAAGGGTCTACAATACTTCATTGATGATTTGCATTGGCCAAAGAGGGCGCCATATGACGTATGTTTTACTTTTCGAACTCACGGGGGCGCTTAAAAATTGCCAGACCAGGCCTCTTTAATAAGTGTCTCTCGACACTGTTACCATGTAAGACGATTTGGCAAAGTGCCACAAGCGGCAAGTTTGTATTTTATTGCACCAAATATTATATGAGCTGCAATAAAAACAAGAGAAACACTTACTGTACGGGATTGAATTGAGTGGCGTACTTGCAGTAATTGGCGATGATCATCATTGAAGCGCGTTCAAATTGCTCCACTGTTGCTAAATGTAGCATGGCAACCGAAGGCACATGGTTAGGACGATTGTTGTTCTTTAGTTTATTATTTACTGTTCATGGGCACTGGAATTATGACCGTCCCTCTTGTCTGGACATGACGTCACATGTGTGGTTTTACCGGGAATCACTCGACACCAGATTGAGGTGGCTGTTTATGTCGATGGACCGTCATAATAATAATAGAGTAGCGATTAATATTGTTAACCACGTTTCGCAGTATAGCGGTTAACTATTTTCTGTTCGAGATGGTAAACAAACGGGTATGGTATGTGGGGGTCATGTGACAAGGGGGTATTTAAGGGCAAGACGGGTTGTAGGCAGCAAGCCAAGGTAGTATATAATGCTGATAAAAAGATTAGATGGCAACTTCGTGTTACAAGCAAACAGACTAGCCAGTCTCACTCTACATATATCACCTGATATCATTAGGGTGGATGACAATTTTAGTTTTGCCCTTAAATGGTACTATGACGTCATTCAAAATGGCCGCTATAACGGTACAGACCCATTTCAAGAAAATGGCCATATCTCTGATAATATATGAGCAAAAGAGCTATAAATTTGCACGAATGATACTCAAACCACAGTTGCCAAGCTGTGGAAACATTATCGCCGATGGTTCACAATTTGTAGTTTTAAATAAGAAAGAGTGTTTCAACAACCTGCTGCATGTCATTAACATACTGACCCATTTATGGTTTCTCATAAGATCTATTTGTTTATTTATTTATTTTAGATCAATGGTGCATAAAAAATGAACAAACAATATAAACATTTCAGGGAAAAATTACAAAAACATCTATTTTCGGTTTTGTGCATTCAATATTTTTTCTATATAATAGGTTGATATATTAGTATCGTTAACGTGGATTAGATATTAGCACACATGTTTTGGTATCGTTTAAAGGTGAAAGATAATTGTTATTGAATATTAGCCAGTAATATCTCGGTTGTACGATTGTATTTCTACATTAATGCGTTCTATGAATTTAATTAGTATGTTTATGTCAAAATATAGTCATAATTCAATTTACATGTCATGCAGCTATACCTTAGATATGGATGGCTGGTGGGATCCTGTTGAAAATGGGATATCATCACAGCTGGATCACCTGAAATGTCAGGAGGATGGAGATCTAGTGAAAAAGGACTTGGAGTAATGTGAGATGACTCTACCTGCAGTGACTACATCCTGTATGGAGTTAATTGAATGTGGTTGTCAAACCAAATGCAAATACGCTAGCGCTGCATGGAAATGCAGCAAAGCAGGGCAAATTTGTAAACTTACATGTTCCTGTAATGCCGAAAACTGTTGCAACCCGACTGAAAACCGTGAGCTTGAGTAAACATACTTCATATTAGTACAATGCTGTGAACCACCTATACTAAAATCTATTTAGTTGAATATACACAGCCGTTTATATTAATACTTTGAATGCAGATCTACAAATGTACACTAAGTGTTATGAACTCAATATTAGTGCTGATTATGTTATAATGAGTTTAGAATATAACTATAAATCTTGTATATGTGATTTTATCTATTTGTATCTCTTTTCTAATATGGAAGGTATTTTTTTAATTTGTGGCAATAAACCCCAAATAGTCTGTTAATGACATGCATCAGGTTGTTGAAAAACTGTTTCTTATTTAAAACCACAAATTGTAAACCACCGACGATGATGTTTACGGAGCTTAGCAACTGTGGTTTGAGTATCATTCATGCCAATTTATAGCTTTTTTACTCATATATTTTCAAAGATATGGCCATTTTCTTGAAATGGGTACCCTTATGGCGGCCATTTTGAATGACGTCATAATACAATATAATGGCAAAATTAAAATTGTCATCCACCCTAGTGATACAAGGTGATATATGTAGAGTGAGATTGGCTAGTCTGTTTGCTTGCAACACGAAGATGCCATCTATCTAAACACTACACTATATTGGTTGGCTGCCTAATATGTAAAAGTCTAAAAAAAGTTATTTATGTTCGCAGATTGTACCACTACCTAAGCGTAAGAGGTTAAACAAAGTGCTTACAAAGTTGTAAAAAGCAAGTGCAAAGTTGTCAGATTTACATGGAAATGTTACCTATGTTGTTACATGATCGACAACTGTTGTTAAAAGTTCAGAAAAGTGAAGAAATATATCGTAAAAAGCCGTTTGAATATCGTAGTGGTTGCCGGAGGACGTAGAATTTTGAAACATTTCCAAACATTAAATGGTCTACAATTTCAATAATTTTCAAATGATTCTCATAGGTTAGTGGTCAAGTGATCGAGCGAACAGAAATATAAATATCAATCTGTCGTGGTTAGTACTTTCATGGGAGGCCATCTGTGAAAACCAGGGGTAGTATTTTTTTAGGTTTTGCCATACACATTGAAAAGACTATTACGCAATGTTTGTGCATTATTTCTTACTCTAGGCGAAATATACACGCGTATGTACCAACTTTTCAATCGCTTTTCACATTCTAGGCTGTTTTTTTACATTTTACGGCTGGCTCATATGGCAGGCTGCTAACATCGAAGGCTTCAAATGGATTTTATTCATTTTTCATACTTTGTAGCGGCAGGGTTCGCAATTGTCTTTTCCATATGTAAGAGAAAACCTTAAACAAATTATACCGCTGGTTTTCTCAGATGGTCTCCGTTGCAAGTACTAACCACGACCGATTGATATTTACTTTTGAGATCGGTCGATCACCTGACCACTCTTCTATGAGAATCATTTGAAACTTATTGAAATTGGAGACCATTTAATGTTTGAAAATGTTTCAAAATTCTACGTCCTTCGGGAGCCACTACGATATTCAAATGGCATTTCACGATATATTTCTTCAGTTTTCCGAACTTTTAACAACAGGTTTCGATAATGTAACAACATAGGTAACATTTCCATGTAAATCTGACCAATTTGCACTAGCTTTTAACAACTTTGTGAGCATTTTGTTTAACCTTATACGCTTGGGTAGTGGTGCAATCTGCGAACATAAATGATTTTTTTAGACTTTTACATATTTTTTTCTATATTTAACTGCGGGGTTCTATATGAAATTACTAATAATTTCCACAAATTTCCACAATAAATGTTTGACATTAAAGTAGGAAATAATGCAAAAAAATGCGTAATTGTCTTTTCAATGTGTAAGACAAAACCTAAGAAAATTCTACCGCTGATTTTCTCATTTCATATCGAGCACCGCAGTTGAATTTAGAACAAACAACATATACAAGTTGAAAAATCCATTTGTGTTAGCAGATTGTATCACTTCGCAAGCGTAAAATGATACACAGTGCTTGCAAAGTTGTGAAAAAATAGTGCAAAGTTGTCAGATGTACATGGAAATGTTCCCTATGTTGTTACATTATCGAGACCTATATTTAAAAGTTCGGAAAAGTGAATAAATATCTCGTAAAAGACCATTTGAATATCGTAGTTTCACCCGAAGAATGTAAAATTTTGCACCATTTCCAAACATTAAATGGTCGCCAATTTGAATTAATTTCAACTGACTCTCATATTTCATTGATCAGGTGATTGAACGACTACAAAAAGTAAGCTCATTCGGTCGTGGTTAGTACTTGCATGGGAGACTACCTGGAAAAAACAGCGGGCGATTTTTTTCCGGGTTTTGAAACACCCCTTGAAAGGACAATAAAGCAATTTTTTGTAATATTTGTTACTCTGATGTCGACCATTTATTGCAGAACGTCGTGGAATTTATTTTAATTTTTTTTAAAGTTCATAGCAGTTTTAAAATACGCTCATATTTTCAGTGAACAAACAGTTTTTTTAGTCTGCAGCTAACTGTTCTAAGCTGTTAAACAGCGTGCCAAGTTGTAAAAAGCGATTGCAAAGTTGGTAGATTTGCGTGTTCATTTAATTAAAGTTGTTGTTATATCGAAAGAATGAATACAACCTATTTGAAGCCTTCTATGTTTTCAGACTGTCATATGAGACGGCTGTAAAATGTAAAATAAAAACAACCTAAACATGTGAAAAGCGATTGTAAAGTTTGAGAATTTGGGTGCATATTTCCCCCTAAGTCATTTGATATCGAGTCCTGCAGTTAAATTTAGAAGAAAAATATATGTAAAAGTAAAAAAAAACATTTATTTTATTTTTCCATTACCCAAGCGTAAAATGATAAACAAAGTACTTACTAATTTGTGAAAAGCTCGTGTAAAGTTGTCAGATTTACATGGAAATGTTACATATGTTGTTATATTATCGAGACCTATAGTTGATAGTGAATAAAGATCTCGTAAAAGACCGTTTGAATATTGTATACAGTAGATAATATTTTGTAATCGTTTTTCTTAGTAACTAATTTGCATTGGCCAAAGTTGGCGCCATAGGACGTCTGTTTTACTTATCGAACTCACGAGGGCGCTCAAAAATCGCCAGGCCACGCTTCGCTCGAGAGACGGGTTATGCGCACGCCACATTGGGTCGTATCTGTGAGCTCTCAAATAGGACCTCACGAATACGACCTACTCTACATATTATCCATACTGCATTATACAAAATGGCTGGTAGGTTAGTTGTTGCTCGTTTTTTCGATTTCTTCGCAGTGTGTACTCGATGTTTTACGTTTTCCTGACGCAGTATTTGAACCAATATCGCCTATTGGCATCGGACTCGTTGACCTGAATCCCGACAGCTTGTTGAACGGAGGACTAAAACAGAGGAGTAAAACAGAGCTGTAACTTAAACCCAACATTATTTAATCGTTTTTATTTAATAAATGCTCTCTAGACATTTTTGCCATGAACACTTGTGACCCTCCAACTATAATCAACTGTACGCAATCCCTATGAGCGAGGGGTATCGGCTGGTATCTAGTGTAAGAAATAAACAAGGGATGAAGGCTCCAGCCAGCTCATATTTTTTAAACTCGAAAAAACAGTCAAACGGAATGAAAAATAAAATCTAAAAAAATACCAGCTTGAAGAATATTGATTCCTGTTTAAAATTGCAAATTTGATCATAGTTCCTGTGCTCCAACACAGGGGGGGGTCCTCTTGTACCAAAACCACCACCCAATACCACTCCATCCCTATCCCTACCCCATTAGCCAATTTAATTGCGTATGTCCCTCCTAAGGACACATAGTTATCTAGAGAGGGTACATGGAAATTACAAATTATTTATTTATTTATTTATTAGACATTAAAACAAACATACACTAGTACAAGTTCGTACTAAATCAAACACTCAATTCTGTCTCAAACCTCAAAATAAGCATAGCTCTAAACCTATTTGATAAATTGATAGCACCCATCATTAGCTATGGGTGTGAAGTATGGGGAGAGGAAGTCACTAAAAATAGCGATATTATTGAAACTGTTAACTATGCGTTCTGCAGATTACTCTTGGGGTTAAAAAGAATGCTACTAAGCATGCAATCTTAGGGGAATTGGGAAGATACCCTCTTGCCATAAACATTAATACACAAATAATTAAATTCTGGCTCAGATCAAAACTCCCATAGACGCCCAAGTTAATAAAAAGCACCTTTGATATGAGGTCAATACAGTAAAAACTGGGTGGACAAAAAATGTCGACAACAATCTTGATAATGCAATATGTGGCTGTCTATCGCACACATTCGAACACACACGTGGATAAGCATCCACGATACAAGAATATCTCTGCTTTACTGAAATAGAATTATATGATAAAATGGAAAGAAGCTCTATTTGATGACAACAGAGCAAATGGTGTAACAAATAAATTGGAAAATTATAGAACATTCAAAACACAGTTTAAAATGGAATTTTTTTTAATAACAATGAGTAATATTAAACTGAGACACACCCTATGCCAGTTCAGAATCTCTGATCACAAACTTCATATTGAAACTGACAGGCATTGCAGAACTCCAAGGAATGAAAGGGTCTGTAAATACTGTGATAAAAAGCAGATTGAAGATGAGATACATTTCCTTATGGACTGCAGTCTGTACAATACACACAGAATTGAATTATTCGAGTACTGTAAGGAAATTATACTAAATTATTATTATGATCTTTTGCGTGTTTGTAATATTATTTAGCTTTATTTAGCATTCTGTGTAGTTGATTAACATTACTGTATCTTAGTGTAGTTTAGTTTAGTTTAGTTTATCTTATTCTATTTTATTTTATCTTTATTTTATTGTTATATGACCATAGAACAACTCAATGTAATTCGTTTTAGTGTTGAATAAATAAATTATTTGACAAATTAATTTATTTTTTAATTCAGCTAATCCTTGTTTCAGGTAGTGATGTCTGGGGGCATGAAGCATATACTGTTCCAATGTACTATTTACAGCAAACATCTAGTATGTTAGCTTGTAGCATTTGACTAGTATAATTGTATACAACCATTTTAATTCCTCTCCAAGAATTTGACATGTTTCAATAAATGTAAGGTTATCCGGATATTACTTGTTTTAGGCCTGGGTGTTTTGAGGTAATTCAAGTTTATGCAAACATTAACACCCAGGCTAGTTGTCTGTACGATTGTTGTAACACTGTTCAACCAAAAACAATGCTCCGGCGGAGTTCTAAGATAAACACATTGTCAATCATTTGTAAAAATTTCAAAAGCAAAAGTCAAAGCATCTAGGGGCTATTTTTTTTAAATTACTAATTTGCATATTTTATAGTTAAGTAAATATACATGCTGATTTACATCACCATTGGATTTAACAGAGTTCCATTAAAGATTTTAATTTAAAATTTTCACAGAATACAAATGTTCATACAATGCCATAAAAAAAAGTGAAATTTGTCCAAATTTGCAAAATAAACCTTAAGGTAGCGAGACTATTATTTGTGTTGAAAATTACGATTTTCACATTTATTTATTAATTGATGAAATGCACTATAAACTTTCATGTGATAAAGTCAACATAACATAGAATGTCATGTAAGTTGGTTAAAATGTAGATTTTCTGAAGGGAAGCAAGGCAGCCTCAGTAGTGTTTTCCAAAATCAACAACACAGGTTTAATCTGTATGCCTATAAGTTTCAAAGATAAACTCAAGACAAAGCAATGTTAGGATGTGTTATCAGTAGCTATCTGACACACAATGAGTGTTTCCATACATTTGAGTGGTTTGTCACCGCCTCTGTTTGTTTCACAGATTAGTCATTTGCATATGAATGTTTCAGACACAAGGTCACACAGCCACTGAAAAAAAATCATTGATTTTGGTGTTTTCATATGCCGAATTTATCCAATTATAGCTATCCCATTCCTTTATATTTTTGGTTTCCAATAGCCTTACACATTTGGATGTCCCTACACATGTTAAAGCAGACCTTGATGGGAAAACAAATTGATTGTGCCGATAAACAAGCTTGAAAATCTTTGCTGTTACTTCATGGACGTTTTCTAGGAGTTTATGTTTTTCAAAATACAAGGTCTTTAACAAAAAATAACGTATACTTATTGTCGTCGGATTAACACCAAATTTTCACAGCTTTAAGGTGACAGTGAGAGGAACTTGAATGTGTCCAGACAAACTATTTCATCGATTATTTACCAACGAGTTGTGGTTTGAGTTGGGGGCAATGCGACTAAAACAGTAATTGAAATTCGGCACACTGTTTTTTAAAACGCGTTGCTTGCATAAAACTGACCAGACACATTCAATTTACCAGACTATTGAACACCTAGAAAAAGTGAAAAAAATACTTCTTATCGCCAGCATAAATGCGTAATTATTTTTTTTACAGAAAAAGTAATTTTCACCTTTGATTAAGTAGCGGGTCATAGAATGCAGATACGGGCATGGCAAACACACCTTTGTAAAGCTTGAAGTCTGGCGATTCTAAAAATATATACTTTCCTGGGTCTATTTGTAGTCATTTGGTCACAATTAGGAGATGAAAACAAGTATGCAAATAATAGTCCCGCTACCTTAAGAGGTGTCAGAATTGAAAAAAATTGCTCGGCACTATGTGTAAAAAATTTATATATATATATATATATATATATTTATATATTTATATATATCTGTTTAATTTGTTTAAAAGATTCCTCTCAGTAAATAGCGCCCTCACTCAACAATATTTAGAATGAGTGGTTGGTCAAAAGTTTGATGAGTCAGGTCCATCTATTGGCTAAGCTTGTAATAATTTTAATAATTTAATTTAATTTCAGAACTAAATCTCAACCACTACTTAAGAAATCATATATCGCACAACTATTCACTACGCCTAGGCTATAAAATCTATAGGAACAAGTTAAAAGTCATCCCATAGTATGTTTTCAGGTGAGTGAATTGTATACCTTCTCTAATTAAAGCATAACTAGATACTCACTGCTTGTAATATTAGATCTGTTTAATTCGTTTAAAAGATTCCTTTCATTAGTAAATAGCGCCCTCACTCAACCATATTTAGAATGAGTGGTTGGTCAAAAGTTTGATGGCAGTGTCGTCTAAAAACCACGCATCAAAATGATTTCTGTTTATTTATTTACTGTTGTAGATCCTGAGAACTAGCCATTGAATATGATGTCGGGAATAAATGGTTTTCTGAACAAGCTTTATTAATTATTGCTGGCAATATTCCAGTATGATTTGGGAGCAAACTGTGACACCAAATCTAGTCGTTGTATTGTTATGCTTCTAAAATATTTTTTTTTTAAATAAAAGAAATTAAATAGAAATATTATGTGTATTTTTGTATGTGGAAACATGGCTGGCCCACTCAAAAATATGAAGAAGTGTGGTCTGCAGTTCTTTTTTTTAGTTTTTTTATTTGTGAAAAAACTGGTATTTTACAGAGTGTAAACAATAAAACACTCACAGTGCAAGGCTAGTTCACCAACATGTCTATTCTCTTGCTTGAGTGTGAAAGTACATGGTTTATTGACTACCTCTTATATTTTTAAATTTTAGAATTTCTTTTATTTGGGAAGGTTCTTCTATAAAAATAGAACAGATATATATCACTTGTTATTATAATATTCAATGTTACAAACTGAATTGTGGTATCATTTTCAAACGTGAATGTGTACATCAGTGGGGGAAACGTATATTGCATAACACCATTAATTGATGACTTCCTTATTATATGGCTTAAGCATTAGAATAATGCAACACGGAGCTTATGCTTTAGTGTGTGACAGAAATGCAAATTATTGTGAGTATGTGTGGTAATGTAATGTAATGTAATTTGTTTACAGTAAAAGTGAAACAACAATCCCCAATATGTTGTATTACAAACCATGAAAAGTGAAAGAAATACTAGGATTCTATGACAGTGTTTTTAAAATACATAATCAAACTTGAATATTGAATGTATTTTAAGTGAATTATATATTTGATAATTAAATTGTACGCATGCTTCTTAGCAATTACCAAATCATACACAAATGTTATGCCATTGGTCCATTACAATAAATAAAAACATGACATACAACCATATATAAATATTATATAAATTGAGTTAATTTAATTGGTAACTGTGTCTTACTATTGTGAACGGAACTATTAACACATAAACCGTATACATAATTCAGTCACAAGTAATCAATCATTAGGATTATCAATGTCAACCCAATTCGCTGAATAATTTAAATTCTGATTTCTGGTTTTGTGTAATTAAATAAAACAATCGAGCTTTTGAGAACGAACTTTATTTTACAACATAAACGTTGCAACGAGTTTCGTGGGAAACCTGCAACATCTAAGTGCGCTTTTCCACACGGTTTAACTTTTGGTAAACATTTGAAATGTCACTAGTTTGAACAAATAGTGTCAAAATTAATATTCGATATGTGAGAATATCTGATAAATTGAGCAATATATTATTTATGTCATAATGTACAATAACGTGGGAGCCGGGCCAGTTGTAACAATCAGACTAAACACACAAGCCCCAAAAGCTTATAAAACTGCATTTCATATTCACTTGTCTTCACAGACTAGATGTAATGTACATTACGTATGTAACTAAAAACATCGTTGCATACCTTGTATGTGTATATATAATTGCAATATAGTGACACCTAAATATAATCAACAGAGCAAGTAATTGTGACTGACTTTAACTATTTATTTATCGTTTTCATCATGATTAAAGTTCGAAATTAATTACGGATCCGTTGCTAAACATATATATTCGATTACTTTGGGTTTTTAATGATCCCAAATATTATCGAAATGTGTTGTTAAATGCATAAATTACGTCCGTAATTATTGTATATAATGTAATGTAATATAAAGTAATGCTGTACCAACCAGTATCAAACACTCAGAGGTTAACAGTTGGAATGTCTAGTGTTTACTTGTTGAGGACCTTTGACATTATGACTCTCATGGCGCATCCTAAGGGTCAATGACGTATGACTATTGTAATGTAGTTTAGATATGTTGATGCATTAGTTTGGTATAGTCATATACACCACTCTAACTACTATGAAGAGTAAGGTAATGAATTTTCACCAGACATAGTTTTGCCTGTAAATAAGTGACAGTATAATGATCACACTTGCAGGCGTCGGCGCTTCTGATCTTACATTGCAAGTCGCTCACGATTTGCACTGTGGTAAGCGCTAAATTTGCGCCACGGATACCTCGGTTTTAAGTGAGGCATTGTACAATAGTGTGTTTTGACAGTAACAACCCTCTAACTGCGGGATTGATAATGCAATGCAGTAAGGTATACTGAAATCAGAAGCGTGATTTGAAACATTAATTAATTAAGCCAAGGTTGTATAAATGATCAACGAAATTGGTAAATCTATATCCCAGCATGTTAACGTCAGATCAATGCGTAATCTGACCACAATATGACTGGGACAACTGTGATAAAAAGAATGGAAATTGACACTATATATACATTTCAAGCAGTAGATAAGTGTGGATACGATACACCAACCACTCGTGAAGGCGTCGTCACAATTGATCCCACAGTGCAGTCAATCCTTGCTAATTTGTGCAAATCCATGGAAACAGTATTAATAATATTTGTCTCAAAAAGCAGTAGCTCTTCAGTATATATTCAGACTCTGAGTGGTGTTGTGGAATAAATAATATCGATATTGCTAATTGGCAGTGAAACCCATCATTTTAGTATTGTCGGTCGATGCCTTACTGTTATAACATATTAAATGCATACTCTTGACACCTGATTACAAACCATACAGATTTGAAAACTATAGTAGACTCAGTAGACTACCCGTGTCCAATGCTGCTATCAGGGGGGAATTCTTCTCTATGGGGTCTCCACACGTGTCAGGGGGGAATCTCGTCTCGTCTCTATATCTCGTCCCCTTGAGGTGCTGGATCGGGAATTCACTTATACTTTACAGTCAAATAAGACACACACAACGAAATACGTTTCAGCTTTCGTCTTAGTCGGTCAATCGAGCACTATATAAGACACAGCGCCCTGGGAAAAAATCCCCAAGACTATCTCAAGGCTGACCCAAGACTCTCTTAGACTGCGTCAACACTCGCCGCAAGGCTCTCCAGGACTGCACTTGTCCTGGTCTACTCGCCAAGACCAACTAAAACTCTCTTTATTCATTTTCAAAACTCTAACCAATTACAAAGCAGTAAAAAGACTCTAGGGCGTAACCTTCAATCATAAAGCCAATCACACTAAGTACTGAATACGTCATATCTTTTGATTAATCGTTCACTACATTAAAAACTACGGATACCAACTGTCAGAAAGAGTAGTCAGAATAGCGACGGTTATCTCGTAATTAGTTCCAAATCACAGAGCCAAGTTCCGTTCAAAACTTCAAATAGACCTAAACGATGACAGACATAACACAGCAATTCGCTAATAATCAGCTAATTAAGTCGGTCAACAGATACGCAAAAAATAATTCATGACACTGCACTAAAGTAGACTTCCATCTCACATCACTATTGAGCAAGGCACACACACGCGTATTGTTTGATGTTCGTAATCGATCCATAAAAGCATAAATTAGCTTTCTATATAAACTGGTAAATGTGTTTGTAAGGTTTTCAACGAACATAGTTATTGCGCTACAGTCACGGGCGTACCCCAACAGTTTACGAAAAAGCATTATTATAACTGACCCGAAGGGCATTAACAGTAGATTGTCTATACATACACCATAATTGGCAGCAATACAAACTAAAACAGAATGTTTGAAATAGCAAAAGTTTGACTTCGTGGCTACAGTTCTTAAATTCACGTAGCATAGTGTTTGCCCTCACACAGACTAAACGTTTCTGACAATCAATGTCCGCATCGTCGTTCAGGTCACGAGCTATTTTATGTCCTAGATAATTAAACTGGTCAACAAAGTCAACATTATTTTTATATAAATACAGTGGAGGGAAAATGTCCATGCAATTACGACCATAGAAATGCATAGATTTAGACTTGGTTGAGTTGTAGGTAATGTCATGCTCTTCAGCGTATAACTCACAAATATGTAACATTTTGCGCAAACCTTTAATAGAGGGCGCAATTACACACATATCATCTGCGTAGCTCAAATTGTTTATAACTTTATCGCCGATAAGACAGCCATACGGCATGCTATTGAGTGATACGCTGAGATTATCCATATAAATACTAAACAGCGCTGGAGACATTACTTCTCCCTGTCGAACTCCATTGGAAACATTAACAAATTGTGAGATGGTTCTTCCCCAACTAACACAGTACAACTGGTTTCAATACCAATTTACAAGAACACGAATAATATACGCTGGAACATTACGTTCAATACACTTGTTAAATAACGTCCAATGGTTAACTCTGTCGAAAGCCTTGGACGCGTCAAGAAAACACACAAATACACTGCTACCAAGGCTATTATACTGGCGAATGGTTTCTTTTAAGAGCAGAGTACATAGATCTGTGTAACTGGTTTTCTGTAGTTTCAAGAAACTTATCACACATCTTGAGTAATATATGTTCAAAAACTTTTGACAAAGCAGATGTTATTGCAATAGGACGATAATTGTCTGTGCTGGTAATATCTCCAGTTTTATTTTTCAAGAGTGGCACTATAACAACTTCCATCATAGAGCGAGGGAGTGTGCCGTGCACACATAATGACGACATAGACATTGACAAATGCGTTTTAACACTGGGAACCACATACTTCAAGTGTTCTGCACATAAACGATTCAGACCACTAGCAAGAACAAGAATATTAGGCGTACTACTTTCCTGAATGATAGCGTTAATTTTTGCTAGATAGTCCACAAATTCATCTCGGTTTTCAACATTATTCGTTGGAAGATAAACACACAAAATAAAAAGCCTATTGTTGTCTTCCAGAGTGATTTCTGTACCAAGTAATCTGGGGTCATTAAATGTTCTTATTTTAAGCGCACTTCCAAGTGTTGTATTCCATAAGATAGCTGTCTCTCCATAAGGCCGACCAGAAAGTATACCACTGCTTGTATCGCTGACATTCATGTTGGTTGATATAAATTTATCTAGCATTTCAGCTGTAGTATCTGGACCCAGTCTGGACACGAAAACACTCATTCTTTTATGAACTACAGTCATCTGGTCGGCGGATTTTCGAGTACCAATCAAAACTTTACGGTCACCTTGGCGTATGTTCGTACGACTATCAGCACTCTGCTCACTATACTTATGTGGGTATTTTCGTAGCTAACGGTGTGGCGCAATCTATCTGTATAGTGCAATGTAGTCTGTTTGACATACTGTTGGGATACTGGACTATTATCCAGGTGATGAAAGTATAGATATTGTAAACGAATTAACAATTGGTAAGCAGATCCACCTTAGTACTAAACAATTACATCGAGGTATGAAGTTCAACGGGAAAAGGTACTCTGTGATACAGAACAGTTGCAAAAGTAAACTCCAAAAACTCCAAAAGTAAAGTATGCTCCGACACGCAGTTGCCATTCGTGTTCTATTCACTTTATGGTTCAACACTACGGGTTGCTGTAATGTTTCTACCTCTCGCCACGACATGATATTAGTCAGGAGTTTCGGGTACCTGATATTTATACACTCACTTTAGTCTTCATTTATTATACCTTCAAGTTCTGGTAAAGAAGGGATTAAGCAATGAACTATTACAAAGGCATAATGAGATAAATCACTATCACACTGTACATAAAAACTATAGTTCCACGCTCCATAGTTGCCATTTAAACAACCAAACTTGAATTTGTTGTAGCGTCAGAGGGGTACAAAACCAACCAAAATGTTTTAAGGTTCAGGAAATGCCAAATTAACTAATCTGAATTAGATTATGGGTTGGTACAGCGCCTTCTATTGTGTTGTCGGCATATTGTTTGTTTTCGCAATTTCAAGACAGTCTCGGGATTTTGCAAGACTATTTTTTGTTTGTTTTAGAGTGTTATTGATCAAAACATACGGATTTGATAAGAGTGTTGTTTAACTATAGACAAAGCAAATTTGTTTGGCCAGATTTGGTTACTCAGTATAGTATCAAATTCATTCACCCAAATGTTGTTGATAGCTATAGGCGTTGGCTTGGTTTTACAACATACACCCAGAAAGGAAAACAATCTTTTGTTTCCGCTAAACTTAGCATTATATCAAGAAAACCCAACGTTTGAGCATGGTTTTCATGGGCATGGACAAGATTGCTAGTGTATGATGTAATACAAAAGAAGAAGTTTCAAAACATTTACAAACAAACAGAAGAAAATCAGTCATTTAGACATGTTCTGCTTGATTTCTATGTCTTTCTAATTCAATCTCCACACACATATGGCCTAAACAATTTCCAAGACAGTACACTTTCTTGAACTTGTTACCGATGACACAATTTCCAATTAGTAGCGATATGATGAAAACAATGCGATTTCCGAAATGGGAATGCCGAATCCAAACTGTTTAGAACAGAATCAGCGAACTTCTTTGTGTGGAGTCCAGTCAAACCTTTGTGACAGCCATGTTTGTTTTCATTATTAAAAGACGCTTACACGCTAAATGATTCCGTGTTTGGATTCGCATTTTTTGGCTATGAATTCGGTTGTAACTAAAATCGTCACTATTGAGATTCAACGAAACTAAGTTATAGGAGGAATGGAAAGAAAAAAACTAGAGAACATTAAATGTTTATACACTTGTTCATTTATGCTTACCATCCGCAATGATTGAAAATCTATGAAATAAGCTTTTTCTTTTTATATTTGAGTTGGTGCCCACTGTTTCCATATTCAATAAACTTTATCAAATAGAAGGTATCAGTTGTCTGTTCTGATGGTTGTTTTTCCATGAGAAAATTCACAAACTTATGATCAGTTATCATTTTGTCAATTTGTATTATATTAGTGTTTTGATTTAACCAGTTAGGTTTGATTATAATGAAACAACTTATCCTTCAAATCAGTAAACTCCAAATACTTACTGTTAATGTAACATTAACTATTTAATGTAATTTTTGATTGAGAGCACCCTCTAGATACGCGCCAGTTAGATTACGAAATGTTTGAAGTAGTAGAAAAGTGAATAACCACACACCCTTCCCTGGTACATATATAATATGACCATGGGTCTAACGATACATTACCTGTGTTATTTGTGTCAAATAGTGCTCCGTTTTATAATTACTTATGGAATATTTAATAATGTAATAATATAATAATAACCAAAATGTCCCCTTGACTGCTGTTGGGTTTCTTTTTGTAAATATTTCGATAATTCCAGTAAATAATGTCTGATTTCGTAGAATATGTCACACGGTTCATGTGTCACTTAGATACGTTACTATTTAGTTCGTTATTTACTGTTTGACCTTTGTTATATAGCACGTATTCAAGTACTTAAGGTGAATGCATGAACAGAATATCACATGTAAATATGCAGTATTAAAGTAAATGGCTCGTTCTAACTGTGATGACATATGAAGTGAAAATCACCTTACACGGTAAGAATATCATCATTAGTTTATATTACTGCACACATAAGTCAGCAATAACACAACGTTAGCCCCTTTAAACCAATGAATAGTTCAGGCTGCTTAATATACGAGGGTCCGTGATATTATATATAGTGCACGCTTTTTATGCTGAGTGGTGAACTCAGTCTATACGTGTTCAACCAATGTCCATACACATCATAGTAGCTATAAATATTTCGGTTATATTACTCCATCTTCGCTTTAATGTGGATTTTATTTTTTGTAGTTGAGTTGCTAAAATTGGAAATAATTTATGTCTATATCTACTACAAGACGCATTGATCTTCGTCAATCGAATAGATTGGATACTTGGCACAAGCCGTCCCGACAACCGGATACATTCCCTTCGATAGTTAGCATGCAAATGTTCTTGTTACGTGTCAAGGGCAACCGAATCACGCTCTGCTATTGTATTCATCCGCAACAACTGAATTAAGAAGTCGCCACTGTATTCATGAGCGCCGTCGGTAAAATTACATTAACAAGGGAATTATACTCATAATTTTTTTAATAACATCCACAGCTTTCATTTTTATTCCTAGAATTGTTTCAAACTCTATGTAGGTGTACACAGCCAAACTAAATTCCAATACATTGATTGTCTTTCAAAGAACTCGTTTCTTCAACACTTCATACATTCCGTTGCAACATAGTGACTGAGGTCACAATTCCGTATACACTAGAATTCCACCAAAAAACAGTTGACACTATTATTTATGCTGAACATTAAAATTGATCGCATATTTTGATCTTGACTACATTTTATAATACTTAATAATACAACGTCACTACACACATACCTTAGCTAGACAGGTTTTTTATTTCATGAAGGCAGTTGATGCCTTTTTTATGGTCCCATTAAGAACTAAACGAACGCTCATACTTTATGTTAGTGGCGGGCACAAGTGGTGCAATCAATTATGAAAATTTTGAATACCCCTCTTAAATAGTCTGGTGGGACGCTACCTCTGCAAGCAAACACGATATTTTCATTGACCTTACTTTTCAAGCGTCCAATTTGATAGCATGCTTATTAACATGGTAAGATTTAGGTTCTTGTACATCGTTTGCATCGGTATATATACTACACGATTATTCGATCAGTGTTTAACATGACGAACATCATTGTAATGTTCATAGCAGTCAATACATACTCATAAATGTATCATTTCAGAGAACGAACTATTCGGCGACATATGCGAACATTTGGGATATGTTCACTAATAATGGCTCAACACAAAGTAGTAGATAAAAAGGATACATAAAAAATACAGATAAATCAGATGCAGGAGAATACTGGTGTTTATTAACTTTCAAAAATCTACCCATATGAACTGTTAAACGTAATGTTCATTGTATCATTAATGTATATACTTTTGTCATTTGTCAATAGGATCAACAGTTATCACATATACTAATATGGCATTGAATTCTACCGTATATTCTGATTCAGGAAATAGCATACCGCTTATACTGAGCAGCATATTCGTAATTATTGCAGTGACCGCTGTGTTGGTTGTTGTTATTCTACTATTATTCTTCAGGAAACGGGTAATTTGTTCATTTCTGGGGAATATGACTGAATCAAATGCTATTAACTTCGACTACTTTATACATTTGTCGTCATGAATTTGGAATGCGATTCTCCTAATAAAAATATTTTATGTGATTTACAGATCCAGCCTCCTTTATCAAGAGAAAATTACAGTAACGTAGATGCACGTCTGGTATTTATACCAATGTATTTATGTTAAAAAAGTTATTTATTTATTTATTTATTTATTTATTTATTTATTTATTTATTTATTTATTTATTTATTTATTTATTTATTTATTTATTTATTTATTTATTTATTTATTTATTTATTTATTTATTTATTAATTAATTAAATTACATAATTAATTAAATTAATTAAATTTATTTATTTATTTATTTATTTATTTATTTATTTATTTATTTATTAATTAATTAAATTACATAATTAATTAAATTAATTAAATTTATTTATTTATTTATTTATTTATTTATTTATTTATTTATTTATTTATTTATTTATTTATTTATTTATTTATTTATTTATGTTTGTTTGGTTATCAGGGCAGCACAGAATGTGATAGTACCAATACACATACTAACGTGGAAACAGAATTGGTGCTAATCTCAGTTGAAAATACAACGTCATTTATAAATAGTCCGACAGAAATAGGTTAGTTATTAGGATCACGATCACGGATTAGTCGTTCTCAGGTATTAATAGTATTTTTCTTGTTGACATACTTCATCTTTCTCATTTGTCAGATGAATATTCGGTGAACCAGAATCCTGAAACGGAGGGCAAGTCATTATTACAAATATACACAGAGGAAACTGAGTGCGTTGGACTCTTTAGAGATGCAGAAGATTTACCAGATGGTAAATTGTAATTTTTTCTACATAACTTCTCTTTTTATCAATGTTTACGATACAAAATACCAAATACTGATGAGAATACACCAACGACAGAACCATGTTTGCCGATGTTAAGCAGTCAAAAGATGCCAATTACAAAAAAATGTGAAAATAACAACTTCCCTTAAATATTAGGTTTTTAGCTTTTCAATATTTCAAACGGCATAAAGGTTGCCCACATCAATATCTAACACGTATATTTTAGTAGGTCTATACTACTGCATTCTGGGAACTAGGTAACACTGAATATAAGTAATATTTAAGTGTCTCTATTTGATTAAAGTTAAATTGAAACGATTCCGACAAATTATGTTCTAGACTCTATTGCTTTACATGCATTCCGGTTATGAAATAATAATATATATTATCTTGTGTCGATTCCCAAAGTTGTAGTTGCATAACTGGAAATGAAGCTTATAATGGTGAAAACATTGAATAGCGTAACTATGTATTTTATTTAAACACATGTTCTATCTCTTACTTTTATGTATTATACATATATTCAGATAATGGAATAATAAATAATAAAATATAATTATAAGCAATAAAAGCTGCCATTGAACACTATGAAAATAGTATACCCTTGTCCGTGTCGCACGTGTATGTAGTATAAATTCTGTTACTATTAGACTCAATGAAACAGGCAAATAATGAAGCATAAATGTTATTAACTTTTCAATATGTTGACAGACATTAATTTTGCTTTATTGTTTCTTGTTAACTAGGTCAACATTGTCCTAGTCCAATCGAAGAGTTTGCAATTAAGGTGGGAAAAGATGTGAACGAAGGTAAGAGCGAGATTTGAATTGTATGCTATGATATTGTCATTAACGTTATCGACAATTATTGGCAATATTAAAACGAGTAAGGAGAATTAATTTTGTGTAATAATTGCAATGTTTTTTACAGCTGAACTCAAAGACCTGAAAACGTTACTAACAAACGAAATAAAAAAGAAAAACCGAGAAGACATAAAGACTGGTGCGGACTATATAATTAAGCTTCAAGAGCACGGAATTATTAATAGTCAACGCCACGATTTCACACGTCTTGTGAAATATTTACACCAAATTGATCGGGCTGATTTAGCACAACAAATACCAAATATATGGAAAAGTTTGAAGAAGTAGGTGAGTGAATTGTGTGGATTAACTGGTTAACAAAATATTTTCAACCATTTTCTGATAATTGTATATATATATATATATATATATATATATATATATATATATATATATATATATATATATATATATATATATATATATATATATATATATATATATATATATATCTGTTCTATTTTTATAGAAGAACCTTCCCAAATAAAAGAAATTCTAAAATTTAAAAATATAAGAGGTAGTCACTAAACCATGTACTTTCACACTCAAGCAAGAGAATAGACATGTTGTTGAACTAGCCTTGCACTGTGAGTGTTTTATTGTTTACACTCTGTAAAATACCATTTTTTTCACAAATAAAAAAATTAAAAAAAAAAAGAACTGCTGACCACACTTCTTCATATTTTTGAGTGGGCCAGCCATGTTTCCACATACAAAAATACACATAATATTTCTATTTAATTTATTTTATTTAAAAAAAGTATTTTAGAAGCATAACAATACAACGACTAGATTTGGTGTCACAGTTTGCTCCCAATTCATACTGGAATATTGCCAGCAATAATTAATAAAGCTTGTTCAGAAAACCATTTATTCTCGACATCATATTCAATGGCTTATTTAAAAAAAATATTTTAGAAGCATAACAATACAACGACTAGATTTGGTGTCACAGTTTGCTCCCAATTCATACTGGAATATTGCCAGCAATAATTAATAAAGCTTGTTCAGAAAACCATTTATTCTCGACATCATATTCAATGGCTTATTTAAAAAAAATATTTTAGAAGCATAACAATACAACGACTAGATTTGGTGTCACAGTTTGCTCCCAATTCATACTGGAATATTGCCAGCAATGATTAATAAAGCTTGTTCAGAAAACCATTTATTCTCGACATCATATTCAATGGCTAGTTCTCAGGATCTACAACAGTAAATAAATAAACAGAAATCATTTTGATGCGTGGTTTTTAGACGACACTGCCATATCGCACAGATATTCAACACCGCCATATCGAATTTGGATTTGGACCATACCATTTCAAGCTGCAGGGTGTCTAAACAATGACTCAACAAACAATAAACATATCAAACACCCACCACACAAATTTTAGCTACAATTGAACAACCAAGAAAGCAACAAATATCAGACTGCATCTTGAAAACAACGAGATACCACATTACAACCAGTCATTACAAACATGAAATCCTCCACCCCTCCCAGTACACCCTACAGCATTAATGGTTCCTATACTCATTTGCATCTATGTACAACAAGCTTAGCCAATAGATGCACCTGACTCATCAAACTTTTGACCAACCACTCATTCTAAATATTGTTGAGTGAGGGCGCTATTTACTATTGAGAGGAATCTTTTTAACGAATTAAACAGATCTAATATTACAATGTATATATCTTTTATATATATAATTGTTTTAGCACGGTAACCCCCCCCCCGATATTAAATGGTCCAATTATATAATTGAATTGCTTAAAATCAATAAACATTCAGTGGTGACAACAATATACATAAGTATACATCTGACACCAAAAACAATAGAAATTACCCACGACATACAAATGCAGTCAAATGTCTTCCTCATTTGGAAATTGTGTCGTGTTTACATCGTAATCAAACACTTTCTTTTGTTCACTTCAGACACATAAGTGCTATCAGCACATAATAGATATAGAATGCCATCACTAAACGCAAAGGTTTGCACAGCATTGCCATTTTGGGCAGTTTTTCTAATTTTTAGCTCTGCTGTCATCGCAGATGACCCAGCGAAGCTGTTGGTATGGGGGGTCTCTCCGGCTTTGTACGTCCCGTGTCCCGCGTGAAGTTTTTCTTTAAATGACATCAATTACATTCATATTTGTACCAAAGGTACTTGGGGTGGTCCTCTGTCTGATTTGTTAACTTCGTGTAAAAATATGGAAATTTAGATTTGTAGTGAATATTTTTGGTAAACAATTTTATTTTCGACAACTGGTCCAAAATCGTAGGTCCAAATGCTTTCATATTTCCAGCAATGATACGTGGGATGGTCCTCTGTCAGATTTGTTAAATTCGTCTCAAAATATGCAAATTTGGATTTTTAGTGAATGTTTTTGTAATTTTTGGTAAAAAATGTTATTTTTGACAACTGATTCAAAACCGTAAGCCCTATTTACAGAGGGCTTTCAACTAAATATAAAACATAATACAACTTTTAAGTATACTTTGAATATGTAATAGCACAAGTAAGTTAAGTAACTGGTATTTTTGATGAAAAATGCGATGATTATTCTGCTTATATCAGGTCCCTTAAATTGCACACATAATAATTTGAACAGTCATTATAAATAGGACATTGATACATTCATTAGAAACAACTTTTAGATGTTCTCAGCTACATATTTTTTTTCTCGACTATTTCTCAGGTTTTTGCACATCCACGAAGTTTAGCCTCAATGATGTTTGTCCAATGAAATGCACTATCATTATGAACACTATAAAAGTTCATAATTGCAACTGCAAGCAACTGTAACTCAAGTGCAATGTTCTCTAAATGACTGACTATGAATATTACAATGCCACTTTACTGATTCTTGTTCCATGATAATGAAGACAGCGGAGCTTGTTTTTTCAGAAGATTAAGGATTCTTTTTCACAGCACAAATCATGCTATCAAATCACATATGCAATCTATAAACGACAACAAGTTTTGAATATTATGGTAACATCCATATAAAGAAATCTGAGTCTTTGATTTGCACAGAATACCTGAGGATCTGAAGTTTGTGGACTCCTGGTGATACATCACTCAAAATAGGGAACAATATATAATAGCTTGTATTGCATGCTCGTTGAATTATGTTTCTTTATTATTTTACCTTTTGATCTTGAAAATTAAATTATGTTGTTCCTGATAATAAAATCAATGAACATCCCATAAACTAGCATGCACAAAGTTTCTTAAAAGTGGGAATAATTATAACCACAGTTTGGCAGTACCATATTTACTCTAGTAGGAGTGCATATAATTAAATAATTGTAATTAATGTATTCATGGTCATTAAAGCGTGGTTGCTGCGCATTACCTGTAAACAAATGTGTATTTGACATGTATTGTGTATGTCATGAGTTCCATATGGAACAGGATAAGTAGTAGTTTGACCAATCATTTTTATAAACAAATTAAACTGCAAATACAGTGTTTATGTTGGCAACATATTTCTACTGCTACTACGCAGTCCGAAAACGGGGACTTATGTTTTGACCTCAGTGTGTCCGTGCGTGCGTCTGTGCGTGCATCCGGACCTGTATCTTAGAAATGCTTGGACCAATCACAATCAAACTTCACACATACATCATACATGATATTATACATATACACATCAATTTGTTTCACTATATGATTCACGATGGCTGAATAGCGGCCATTTTTGTGCTAAAAATCATTAAAATCAAGAATTTCTCGGCTGTTTACAGATGGATTTTGTTCAAACTTGGTTTATACATTAGACATTACAGAACCTCGATGCAAATAATTTTGTTTCTCAGATAATATTCAAAATGGCCGACTGGCGGGCATTTTGTATTAATGAATGTGGTTCTCGTCCCATATCTCTCTGACTTGCTTTCACTGATTATGTTTTAAATTTTAAATATTCATTATACATCATGTCATAGATAGACAGATATATTGGTTTGATGATCCTATTCAAAATGGCTGAATGGTGGTCATTTTTGTGCTAAAAATCATCAAATGTCAAGCTTGTTGTTACAAAATTGACCATCACATCGATTGTTAAATTAAATGTTTGCAGTGTTCCCCATAGACCACCTTGTAAACTGAAAAAGGGTGTATAGTAATGAACCATTCTACTTAGCCAATTCTGATTACAGTCTTGAAAATGTATTGGTCACCCTTAATTTCTGTGCAAATGAATTTATTCACTGATTTTACCTCAAATTTGATTGTTTTCCAGACTTTTACAAAATTGTTATCTAGGCTTGTACATATGGCTTATTTAACATGAACAAACAGTGGCCAATGTTAGTGCTAAAAATTCATAAAAATTCCCTGTTTTGGCCATTTCAGAACCAGATCTTGGTAATGCATAGACTGATTATATTCAAACTTGGTACAATGAAAACAAATGGGACCCCGATGCACGTCTCCCTTTTTAGCTCCTGTGAAACGGAGCTTATGTGGTACCGGTGTCTATGACTCTGTGACTAAAGTTTGTTCCACTGATAACTCAAGATTTACAATTTCAATTCAAATGAAATTTGGCACACAGCTAATATATGATGAGTAGATGTGCTGATTAGATTTTGGTGCAATTCCATGCATATTAATTAGTCAATTATTGCATTAATTAATTTATAACTTAGAGTCTTTAAAGTTTCTTAACAATTATTTGACTGAGGTGAGTAGCCTAATTTGCATATTGCAATAACGTATTCTGTCGCAAAAAAACTGGTAATATTTCATTGGAAGGTCTGCAAATTTGCGAATTTTAGTATATAATTATTTATTATATCATGATGGATGTTATTTGAGCAGATACAGCGACTAAAAACATCAAATGTATGCGAGTATGGGGAGTATGCATGCGCAGTTACAAGAGTGACGCGGCCATTTTTTCAGTTTGATGAAAAAGCAGTACCCTTTCTGATTTTCATGAATGCAAGTTCAATTTCACTTTGTGCTTCATATTCATCAATAGACAAAATCAAAGACAGATGCTGTACAACTTTCTGCCAATCTTGATTCGTAAATGTGCTGGTTACATGTACAGTGTTCTCCTCGGGCCTGTGTCGTAACTTTCGTTTCGCCCGCTATTCTGCAGTGTTCTCATTAGGTCTTTTAAGGGTATCGGGTCCGATACTGTTCTTTCTTTCCACGATACTGTTTCCCTCAAGCTGGGCTGTTTCCAGGCCATTGTTTTGCAATGATGAATCAGAACAGAATAATTCATGTGAACTGATCGATCCTAACTTATTATCTGGATACTCATATTCACCTGCGGGTCTGCGGATACTTCGGCCTACTTTCAAGCATGAATATAGAAGGAATCAACAATTTTGTTTCAGTATCGTTTCAGACTTTGCAAGAAATTTATATAATAATCACAGTAATCACTACTATTAGGTTCAAAAATTATTTATGATCATTCAAAATATAGTGGCCATGGCTGTCGGTTCAACCCAGTACTGACTTTCACCGCTATTGCGACGCCACGAGCACAGTAAAGGAAAGCTGAATCCCCGCGTCTATACTTAATCCATGTATAAGGCAGACACCCGACAGCAACAGCAAGGAAATTTGTCAGTTTTACTCAAGATATAAATTTTATATTTTACGCATTGGAGCTACACGGCGTGACTGAAAACACTTCCAATGTGATCTAATTTGTGAACAATCTCTTTGCACACGACTCCCAGTGTCTAGACTCCTCGAGCATACAGTAATGTTTCACATTTGTTTTCGCATGGTTTCCATCTTACTCAAATAAAACGAAGCAGTTGATTCCTATTTTACTTAGTGTTTATTCTTGTTTTATATTTTTAAATAAAAATGCACTCATTAAACAAATAGTAAATATGCGAGTTTTTTTGTTTTTGCCGAACGAGGACAAAGAAGACAAAATGGCGGTAGTTTTGTGTAGGGTCGACTGCGATCTTTGGTTTGTATCAAAAGCACGTCTTACAAATGATTTTTTTTTTCGAGCGAAAATTTGATAGCAATTAAACAAATTTCAATGGTTGGCGTTTGTAAGGGCTGGATCACTTACTTTCAAGGGCTCAAAGTCCGAACGAACATTAAACTACGATGTTTTTATTTATCTATTCTAGGTATGTTGTACAGACTTTTTAGTTGTACTATTTTGATGATTTAATTTCAAGAATCTGTCAAGGAAACAGTCTGTTGTTACTTTACATGTTCACGTAGGTTTAATTTAGCAGATTTTACTTGTCAGCCAAAATAGCGAAATTTTCCCATTACGTCAGAAAGATCTATCCCGATTTGCTGCACTGAGGTTAATTGCGGTTTTTACTACTCTATCGCTAATGACACTAATTACCAAGAATTAAAAAAACAAGTGAAACTAAGTCGCATTGGGGAAAAAACCATAAGAAAATCAAAGCAAAAATTATTCAACTGCAGACGAGACAAACCCCGATCTCTAGAAATACCACATTCATAGAGTGCCTCATTAGTGCACTTTGTTTAAGTATAGTGTCTTTGCATGTTTTTCAAAATGCCCGTATCAAAATCATGTGTTTCCATATAAAGTATGTCATAGATTCTCAGACATCTTGATCAATTTTATTGATGGATTAACCTACATACAATTACATTCACTTATTAGGCAAAGCCTATACCTTTATAATACACGCTCTGATCACATGGGAGCTATTTACAGTTTAACTTTGATTTGCAGATATAGTTGAAAAATGGCTTACTGGTGGCCATTTTGTTTTAGCAAATACAGTTCCAGGTCTGTATCTTGGAAACACTGGAATGGTCTAGTTCAAACTTCATACAAACACAATACTACACATGCTACTACTTGATTCAAGATTTAACCAATATTGAACCTTGATGCATGTCCTTTCCTTTTGATTTAACAAATATATCTTGAAAGTACTTGGATAGTTAAGCTGAAACTTAAAACACACACACAACTCAGGATGCATATTTTTTATTCATATTTGTTTTTGATTTGTTTTATATTTTTAGAATAGTGTTTTTGGTTTTGTTTTTAAATTATAGTTTTTAAATTTCTTTGTGTAAGACCCTTTTTATTCTTACCTAAAGAGTTTATGCATCTAATTAATATTATTAAGATGACTGCAGAAGGTCCCTTCTTGGATGGATTTTGTTTTTCATGCAATGGCTTAAACTTCATAAGCAAAGAGGACTGTATAACTTGTTAACAGTGTTTTGGGCAGGCAATACAGAAAAACTTGGGTTTTATCTATGTATAGCAGTTTAATTGTACCACAATAAGTCAAAGGTGACATTGTACACTCTTTGGCCAAAAACATGCACTGCAGGCAACTTTAATACAATTATGAGGGTATTAGTGACAACTGATTTGCTAGATGTCACTTCACATTTAAATAGCTAATAATTGCTACTGCAGAACTGACACTTGCCATATTAGTCATCTAGAAGGCAGCACATTTACAGTTTTTGATTTTTTTGGAAAATTATCTTTACCTACTTAAAATACTCAATAAAATTTGTGGTGCAAATTTTCACTGGCCCCTTACATTAGTTGCTCATAATTGTGGATGTACAGTTATTTATATTTTGTGGACACAAATCTCAATTGTCAGTTTTGCGCCTAATCTGTCACACAAATCATATGGACATTTAGAACCATGTTTATTTAGTATGGAATAACACTGTAACCATTTACAATTATTACCAAACAAATTGTGTTTTATTAGAGAACCTGTATAATATAACTGAGGATGCTGATAAAGAATGCCATATTTTTTCCTTTATATTCTTTAGAACAAGCTGTATGGAAACCAACATTACTTCACTGTATACTGGATATAATAGAAATTAATGCTGGCTAACCCAGAATTATCAACATTGTATAGATAGATAGATGTAGATGCAACGTCAGGACAGATATTTTTGTCAGATTATTTCAGTTTATAATGAACATATTTTTTTGATAATCATATTATAAGCTATTTTCATTTGTTAACTTGAGTCTCCAGGAAATATCCCCCCCCCCCCTCGATGGGTTAAATAAAGTGACACTGAAACACTACAATGAAAAGAAATTGTTTCAGATGATATTTTAATGTTTTTCATATTAAAAATGTTGATAATACCATGAACTAACAAACATTCATTGTCAGCTGGCTACACATGAAGCTCCATGCAATACATAACCCCTAAAATAGCTTACTGCGGAAGCACCCAACACTGTTCTGTACACTGTTCTAATACATTTGGAGTTATTGCTATATACCGGTACTGATAGAAAATTGCGTATTTCTAAAGATGCAATACAGTTAATATTATGTGTCGTATATCTACTTCAAACAAAGTAGCCGTTATTCATGATGAAAACGGGAAAACCAACTGTAACTCGGGTAGCTGGTAAACTGACCTAGCTGATGACAAACCACTATCAAAAAAACTTTCGACCCCATGTAGACACGTACGGCCGTCAGCTATATGAACTGTACTCAGTAAACAAATGATCATCTGCCGACACGTTATTGGACTTTCGTGTTTGTGGCATCTGGTCTGATTACACCAAGCAGCACAAGCTCTAAATCAGAGTCATATTGCAGATTTGTATTTGAACAAATAATCGTGGGCATCCCGTCTTCTCAAGCTTTGTGAAAGTATCAGGGGTAAATTCTTCTCCACGGGGTTCTCCACAATTGCCACGGGGGAATCTCGTCTCGTCTCTCTATTGCGTCCCCTTGAGGTATGGGATCGGGAAAGTCAGTTAAGCTTTACAGTCAAATAAGACACACACAGCGAAATACGTTTCAACTCTCGTCTTAGTCGGTCATTCGAGCACTCTATAAGACACAGCGCCCTGGGGAAAAGGCTGGCCCAAGACTCTCCAGGACTGAACCACGACTGCGTCTATCGTGCTGTGCTCCCAAAGACCAACTCAAACTCTCTTTATTCATTTTCAAAACTCTAACCAATTACAAAGCAGTAAAAAGACTCTAGGGCGTAACTTTCAATCATAAAGCCAATCACGCTAAGTACTGAATACGTCATATCTTTTGATTAATCGTTCACTACATTAATAACTACGGATACCAACTGTCAGAAATCGTAGTCAGAATAGCGACGGTTATCTCGTAATTAGTTCCAAATCACTAAGCCAAGTTCCGTCCAAAACTTCAAATAGGCCTAAACGATGACAGACATAACACAGCAATTCGCTAATAATCAGCTAATTAAGTCAGTCAACAGATACGCAAAAACAAATTCATGACAAAAGCATAAGGTTTTGTAAGCATTATGCATATTTACAACTTCCTCGCATTTTACACGTAATGCGCCATATATGTGTATCGATGTCGCCATGCCAACGTTTCGAATTCCTAGTTGTGATATTTATCTGTAAATGTCAGACCATTGGTCTGAGGTTCATCGCAGACTCTATTTGAAAGGCTGCGGTTGAGGTTTCTTGTTGAAAATCGCAGTTACTTATTACACGACAAAAATGTATTAGTTACGACAATATTTTATGAAAACAATTCGTAGTGTGCATAAACCTTAAAGAAACATAATAGATAAAACAGTACATTTTAATATTACTTGTTCGTGCTGTTTTGCAGCACTGCGAAGGAAAATGAAAGATTACAACAATTAGCACATATGGCAGTAAGTTACATTTGCTCCGTTGTGTAGACAGATTTCAACATTTCATCAGATAATACAATTTATATCCAATCATCTAGAACAACTTTTCTAGAGAACACACACGCACAAATTTTGTGGTCTCATATGGGGGGGGGGTCACAGGGCTAGAGGTTTATACACCAGGATACATTTTGCCGAGATATCCAAATCAGTCGGTATTATAGTACAGAGGCGCCGGCACGAAATTATGCATGCAGGGGCGAGATCTGCTCATCACCCCTCGCGCCGAAGACGCGAGCTTTCTAGGAGGATCCAGGGGCATACTCCTCATTAAATTTTGAAATCTAGACCCTCTACAACCTTCATTTTGAGGGGGGAAATTGTGCTGATACAAAAGGTCTCAGCTTGATTTTCGAGGGGGGTGACCCAGTGTGGCGGCATATGTGACGTTCCCCTGAAATGGGTCTGGTTTTTTGAATATTAGGTATAAGTATCGGTCTTATTTCTGGTCAAGAATATCGGTAATTCTTTTCCGATTTGGTATATTTGTGGGTCCATATATGACCTCAGATCCCGACCTCCTATCCCTAGGTAACTGTTTTATTCGAAATAAACAGTGATGATAAAAATGATACTTTGGTATAAATATGGGTATAGATTTTGCCACTATCCAAGTATAAAAATGGCCACACTTTTGAGCACTCATGGGCACCTCCCTACCCAGCTATGTAATAATAATAATTAATATGTATCAACTGCCACCCCCGGGTGCATGCCCGTGAATGTTAGCTTATTAAGGGTGGTTTTGCAATATATAGTAATGTCTACACGCAGGTAGGATTATTAAAATCGAGAAAATAAAATACGGGTATATTTTTTTCGACATACAAGATTACTACTAAAAAGGTTACTAATCAATATTCAAGTCTTACATTTTTGTTATTTCTTTTGTGAATCTTTCCGGCGAACCTACCAGAGAATCTCCGGTAAAGCATACTTAGTAGTACGTGACGTTCAGAATTCCCCCGCCCTGAATAATCGCGAAGAACAGTCTGGCGTGTTATTTAACTGCATAAATATGTATAATTTCCTTCCTGAATACAGAATTTCGTTGATCTAATCGATAAGACGTATGATACTTTTTGATTTAATTTGTAATGAATAGTTCAGCCAAACACTGAATTATATCATGATGGTGGTATGATATTTCTGGATTTCATAGAAGTATATTTTCATTTTTTGGCCGGCTAATGTTGGATAAATTTTGCAAACCTCTTTTGGGGACATGTATATTCGGTGTTTAGAATAAAGATGGGCAAAATGCTAACAGGGCAATCGTTTTTATTGATGTGTTGAAATTACGCAAATAGGGTATGCTTTTGATGTCTTTGTTAATTGAATGTTTTTTTTTTTTTTTTGTTTTTTTGAAATTTGTGTACGTATTTGGAAACTTATTTAAAAAGCTGAAGAACCTTTGTATCATCAGAGAGACTGTGCATCATCATAAGAATAGCGGATTTTGCAAGGAATAATGTTTACTTTCTCTTTTGACTGAACGCTTAAAACCCAGAGTAATTAATAAACTTTATAAAATAGTCGGATGGTTGAGGTGATATACTAGTATCACATGTATATGTGTAGTTGTAGTTGGATGGTTGGATGATATACTAGTATCACATGGATATGTGTAGTGTAGTCGGATGGTTGAGGTGATATACTAGTATCATATAGATATGTGTAGTTGTAGTCGGATGATTGAGGTGATATACTAGTATCACATGGATGTGTGTAGTTGTAGTCAGATGGTTGGGTGATATACTAGTATCACATGGATGTGTGTATTTGTAGTCGGATGGTTGAGGTGATATACTAGTATCACATGGATATGTGTAGTTATAGTCGGATGGTTGGGTGATATACTAGTATCACATGGATATGTGTAGTTGTAGTCGAATGGTTGAGGTGATATACTAGTATCACATGGATATGTGTAGTTATAGTCGGATGGTTGGGTGATATACTAGTATCACATGGATGTGTGTAGTTGTAGTCGGATGGTTGAGATGATATACTAGTATCACATGGATATGTGTAGTTGTTGTCGAATGGTTGAGGTGATATACTAGTATCACATGGATGTGTGTAGTTGTAGTCGGATGGTTGAGGTGATATACTAGTATCACATGTATATGTGTAGTTGTAGTTGAATGGTTGAGGTGATATACTAGTATCACATGGATGTGTGTAGTTGTAGTCGGATGGTTGAGGTGATATACTAGTATCACATGGATGTGTGTAGTTGTAGTCGGATGGTTGAGGTGGTATACTAGTATCACATGGATGTGTGTAGTTGTAGTCGGATGGTTGAGGTGATATACTAGTATCATATGGATGTGTGTAGTTGTAGTCGGATGGTTGAGGTGATATACTAGTATCACATGATGTGTGTAGTTGTAGTCGGATGGTTGAGGTGATATACTAGTATCACATGAATATGTGTAGTTGTAGTTGAATGGTTGAGGTGATATACTAGTATCACATGGATGTGTGTAGTTGTAGTTGAATGGTTGAGGTGATATACTAGTATCACATGGATGTGTGTAGTTGTAGTTGAATGGTTGAGGTGATATACTAGTATCACATGGATATGTGTAGTTGTAGTCGGATGGTTGAGGTGATATACTAGTATCACATGAATATGTGTAGTTGTAGTCGGATGGTTGGGTGATATACTAGTATCACATGTATATGTGTAGTTGTAGTCGGATGGTTGAGGTGATATACTAGTATCACATGGATGTGTGTAGTTGTAGTTGAATGGTTGAGGTGATATACTAGTATCACATGGATGTGTGTAGTTGTAGTTGAATGGTTGAGGTGATATACTAGTATCACATGGATATGTGTAGTTGTAGTCGGATGGTTGGGTGATATACTAGTATCACATGGATATGTGTAGTTGTAGTCGGATGATTGAGGTGATATACTAGTATCACATGAATATGTGTAGTTGTAGTCGGATGGTTGAGGTGATATACTAGTATCACATGTATATGTGTAGTTGTAGTCGGATGGTTGGGTCATATACTAGTATCACATGGATGTGTGTATTTGTAGTCGGATGGTTGAGGTGATATACTAGTATCACATGGATATGTGTAGTTATAGTCGGATGGTTGGGTGATATACTAGTATCACATGGATATGTGTAGTTGTAGTCGAATGGTTGAGGTGATATACTAGTATCACATGGATATGTGTAGTTATAGTCGGATGGTTGGGTGATATACTAGTATCACATGGATATGTGTAGTTGTAGTCGGATGGTTGAGATGATATACTAGTATCACATGGATATGTGTAGTTGTAGTTGAATGGTTGAGGTGATATACTAGTATCACATGGATGTGTGTAGTTGTAGTCGGATGGTTGAGGTGATATACTAGTATCACATGTATATGTGTAGTTGTAGTCGGATGGTTGGGTGATATACTAGTATCACATGGATGTGTGTATTTGTAGTCGGATGGTTGAGGTGATATACTAGTATCACATGGATATGTGTAGTTATAGTCGGATGGTTGGGTGATATACTAGTATCACATGGATATGTGTAGTTGTAGTCGAATGGTTGAGGTGATATACTAGTATCACATGGATATGTGTAGTTGTAGTCGGATGGTTGAGATGATATACTAGTATCACATGTATATGTGTAGTTGTAGTTGAATGGTTGAGGTGATATACTAGTATCACATGGATGTGTGTAGTTGTAGTCGGATGGTTGAGGTGATATACTAGTATCACATGGATATGTGTAGTTGTAGTCGGATGGTTGAGATGATATACTAGTATCACATGGATATGTGTAGTTGTAGTTGAATGGTTGAGGTGATATACTAGTATCACATGTATATGTGTAGTTGTAGTCGGATGGTTGGGTGATATACTAGTATCACATGGATGTGTGTATTTGTAGTCGGATGGTTGAGGTGATATACTAGTATCACATGGATATGTGTAGTTATAGTCGGATGGTTGGGTGATATACTAGTATCACATGGATATGTGTAGTTGTAGTCGAATGGTTGAGGTGATATACTAGTATCACATGGATATGTGTAGTTATAGTCGGATGGTTGGGTGATATACTAGTATCACATGGATGTGTGTAGTTGTAGTCGGATGGTTGAGATGATATACTAGTATCACATGGATATGTGTAGTTGTTGTCGAATGGTTGAGGTGATATACTAGTATCACATGGATGTGTGTAGTTGTAGTCGGATGGTTGAGGTGATATACTAGTATCACATGTATATGTGTAGTTGTAGTTGAATGGTTGAGGTGATATACTAGTATCACATGGATGTGTGTAGTTGTAGTCGGATGGTTGAGGTGATATACTAGTATCACATGGATGTGTGTAGTTGTAGTCGGATGGTTGAGGTGGTATACTAGTATCACATGGATGTGTGTAGTTGTAGTCGGATGGTTGAGGTGATATACTAGTATCATATGGATGTGTGTAGTTGTAGTCGGATGGTTGAGGTGATATACTAGTATCACATGATGTGTGTAGTTGTAGTCGGATGGTTGAGGTGATATACTAGTATCACATGAATATGTGTAGTTGTAGTCGGATGGTTGAGGTGATATACTAGTATCACATGGATGTGTGTAGTTGTAGTCGGATGGTTGAGATGATATACTAGTATCACATGGATATGTGTAGTTGTTGTCGAATGGTTGAGGTGATATACTAGTATCACATGGATGTGTGTAGTTGTAGTCGGATGGTTGAGGTGATATACTAGTATCACATGTATATGTGTAGTTGTAGTTGAATGGTTGAGGTGATATACTAGTATCACATGGATATGTGTAGTTATAGTCGGATGGTTGGGTGATATACTAGTATCACATGGATGTGTGTAGTTGTAGTCGGATGGTTGAGATGATATACTAGTATCACATGGATATGTGTAGTTGTTGTCGAATGGTTGAGGTGATATACTAGTATCACATGGATGTGTGTAGTTGTAGTCGGATGGTTGAGGTGATATACTAGTATCACATGTATATGTGTAGTTGTAGTTGAATGGTTGAGGTGATATACTAGTATCACATGGATGTGTGTAGTTGTGGTCGGATGGTTGAGGTGATATACTAGTATCACATGGATGTGTGTAGTTGTAGTCGGATGGTTGAGGTGGTATACTAGTATCACATGGATGTGTGTAGTTGTAGTCGGATGGTTGAGGTGATATACTAGTATCATATGGATGTGTGTAGTTGTAGTCGGATGGTTGAGGTGATATACTAGTATCACATGATGTGTGTAGTTGTAGTCGGATGGTTGAGGTGATATACTAGTATCACATGAATATGTGTAGTTGTAGTCGGATGGTTGAGGTGATATACTAGTATCACATGTATATGTGTAGTTGTAGTTGAATGGTTGAGGTGATATACTAGTATCACATGGATGTGTGTAGTTGTAGTCGGATGGTTGAGGTGATATACTAGTATCACATGTATATGTGTAGTTGTAGTTGAATGGTTGAGGTGATATACTAGTATCACATGGATGTGTGTAGTTGTAGTCGGATGGTTGAGGTGGTATACTAGTATCACATGGATATGTGTAGTTGTAGTCGGATGGTTGAGGTGATATACTAGTATCACATGGATATGTGTAGTTGTAGTTGAATGGTTGAGGTGATATACTAGTATCACATGGATGTGTGTAGTTGTAGTCGGATGGTTGAGGTGGTATACTAGTATCACATGGATGTGTGTAGTTGTAGTCGGATGGTTGAGGTGATATACTAGTATCACATGAATATGTGTAGTTGTAGTCGGATGGTTGAGGTGATATACTAGTATCACATGTATATGTGTAGTTGTAGTTGAATGGTTGAGGTGATATACTAGTATCACATGTATATGTGTAGTTGTAGTCGGATGATTGAGGTGATATACTAGTATCACATGTATATGTGTAGTTGTAGTCGGATGGTTGGGTCATATACTAGTATCACATGTATATGTGTAGTGTAGTTGGATGGTTGAGGTGATATACTAGTATCACATGGATATGTGTAGTTGTAGTCGGATGGTTGAGGTGATATACTAGTATCACATGTATATGTGTAGTTGTAGTCAGATGGTTGAGGTGATATACTAGTATCACATGTATATGTGTAGTTGTAGTCGAATGGTTGAGGTGATATACTAGTATCACATTGATATGTGTAGTTGTAGTCGGATGGTTGAGGTGATATACTAGTATCACATGAATATGTGTAGTTGTAGTCGGATGGTTGGGGTGATATACTAGTATCACATGTATATGTGTAGTTGTAGTCGGATGGTTGAGGTGATATACTAGTATCACATGTATATGTGTAGTTGTAGTTGAATGGTTGAGGTGATATACTAGTATCACATGGATGTGTGTAGTTGTAGTCGGATGGTTGAGGTGGTATACTAGTATCACATGGATATGTGTAGTTGTAGTCGAATGGTTGAGGTGATATACTAGTATCACATGAATATGTGTAGTTGTAGTCGGATGGTTGGGGTGATATACTAGTATCACATGTATATGTGTAGTTGTAGTCGGATGGTTGAGGTGATATACTAGTATCACATGTATATGTGTAGTTGTAGTTGAATGGTTGAGGTGATATACTAGTATCACATGGATATGTGTAGTTGTAGTCGGATGATTGAGGTGATATACTAGTATCACATGTATATGTGTAGTTGTAGTCGGATGGTTGGGTCATATACTAGTATCACATGTATATGTGTAGTGTAGTTGGATGGTTGAGGTGATATACTAGTATCACATGGATATGTGTAGTTGTAGTCGGATGGTTGAGGTGATATACTAGTATCACATGGATATGTGTAGTTGTAGTCGAATGGTTGAGGTGATATACTAGTATCACATGAATATGTGTAGTTGTAGTCGGATGGTTGGGGTGATATACTAGTATCACATGTATATGTGTAGTTGTAGTCGGATGGTTGAGGTGATATACTAGTATCACATGGATATGTGTAGTTGTAGTCGGATGGTTGAGGTGATATACTAGTATCACATGGATATGTGTAGTTGTAGTCGAATGGTTGGGTGATATACTAGTATCACATGGATATGTGTAGTTGTAGTCGAATGGTTGAGGTGATATACTAGTATCACATGGATATGTGTAGTTGTAGTCGAATGGTTGAGGTGATATACTAGTATCACATGGATATGTGTAGTTGTAGTCGAATGGTTGAGGTGATATACTAGTATCACATGTATATGTGTAGTTGTAGTCGGATGATTGCGGTGATATACTAGTATCACATGTATATGTGTAGTTGTAGTTGAATGGTTGAGGTGATATACTAGTATCACATGTATATGTGTAGTTATAGTCGAATGGTTGAGGTGATATACTAGTATCACATGTGTATGTGTAGTTGTAGTCGGATGGTTGAGGTGATATACTAGTATCACATGTATATGTGTAGTTGTAGTCAGATGGTTGAGGTGATATACTAGTATCACATGGATATGTGTAGTTGTAGTCGGATGGTTGAGGTGATATACTAGTATCACATTGATGTGTGTAGTTGTAGTCGGATGGTTGAGGTGATATACTAGTATCACATGGATATGTGTAGTTGTAGTCGGATGGTTGAGGTGATATACTAGTATCACATTGATGTGTGTAGTTGTAGTCGGATGGTTGAGGTGATATACTAGTATCACATGGATATGTGTAGTTGTAGTCGGATGGTTGAGGTGATATACTAGTATCACGTGGATATGTGTAGTTGTAGTCGAATGGTTGAGGTGATTTACTAGTATAACATGTATATGTGTAGTTGTAGTCGGATGGTTGAGGTGATATACTAGTATCACATGTATATGTGTAGTTGTAGTCGAATGGTTGAGGTGATATACTAGTATCACATGTATATGTGTAGTTGTAGTCAAATGGTTGAGGTGATATACTAGTATCACATGTATGTGTGTAATTGTAGTTGGATGGTTGGGTCATATACTAATATCACATGAATATGTGTAGTGTAGTCGGATGGTTGAGGTGATATAGTAGTATCACATGGATGTGTGTAATTGTAGTCGCATGTTTGAGGTGTTATACTAGTATCACATGGATGTGCGTAGTTGTAGTCGGATATTTTGGCTTTTACACCTTGATGTGTCTGTCACAGTGTTCACAAAGAATCACGTGCAACTGCCCCTTAAAAGAAAAATAACATTGCATACTCTGAGGTTAGTATTAAAGCCAATCGGAGAATTTTGCAGGGGCTTCTTGCCAGTAGCCCATATTCTCGAAACCGAAACATTAAGCTCAGTGATTAGTTTACGCATCTAAGACTTTTAAATGTGGATTCCAACACAGTTTTGGTTCACAGTCCATTGGGCAATCAACTGCAAGTCAGTTATGTGACTATGAATTGCATTCAGCCGTAATGAACAAGCTAACTTCAAGTTGAAATCGCATTTAACGGTAGAAATATGATAATTCTTAAAACATTTCTATGAAAGGCCTCAGTACTCTATATTGTTGTATTTTTATGGAATTGTTGTTGTATTTTCTGATTTAGTAGTAAGTGCAATGTATATGTCATTAAATGAGTGAAACAAAGACGTGGAATTCATCATCTCAACTAAATATAATAATTTGTCAAAATAATAATAGAAAATAATATTTCTTTGACATTACCAAATCTCATTTAATATACTTAATAGACAACAGAAAGACATCCTCAGGCTTTAATGACGATTCACCGTGAATGGAAGGGGTTCACTGCCAAGTTGAAGCTATTTGCGTGGGAGACGAATATCTAAGCCCTCTCTTTAGTGTAATGTAGAACTATGTCTTATTATAACAACACATCTTCATCAAAATGTAGAAATTTTAATATCCATTTTAGTACAATTTACTCAAAATGAAGCCTGAGTTTTAAGACCTTTTCTAATATAAATAAGAAGTGGAGTTTAGAACACCTATTAAAACATACCATCTTACATATTTCGACATTGATTTTGCAAATAAAACATTCGCTTGAATGGTATCATCCCACTGCTGTCATTTGAAATAAAATTTGCACTCTGAGAGAATTTATAAAGCGTTATTAGTGTACTGGAAAATGCCATTCTCTGTAATAGCACGAACTGTGACAAAACGTGAGACCGTGAGTTCTATATAAGTTTGTTGGACTTAAATAATTACATTTCAGCATTAAAACATAAAACTTAGTGCTGATGGTTTATTCAAATAATGGGCCAAATATTGTTTTAGTCCATGAAGACGAATCATGTATATTTTATGTAATATATTTATAGTATACTGTCACTCAGATTATTTGGAAATCTAAACACTGTTTTTCAAAGCTAAATTTAGGTAGCACCGCAGTTCTCTTAAACCCACACATATATAATTATAAGCAAACGCTGTTTTATTTTGGAATTATCTTGTGAGAATCACTATTTGTTGTCATCAGTGTACTTATCTAGGACGTACAGGACTCTATAGTAAACACGTCGCTCTCCGTGACCAACTTCTACAAAGTATCGAAAAATCTAATTGTTGAAAACGTCACTACCCTTAAAGTGAAGATTATGAACTGGAACTCGAAGGACTCAAAACACATTCTGTGCCCAGCAATATAACGGCACATGGCGTTTGAATCAGTCACAGTACCGACCATTACATCGCGAGTCATCGAATAGTAGCACCGCAAACCACGGGTCATTCAATAACCAAACACTCCCTTGCTGCTGTGTCCCACAGTCCCTCTGTCCGACTGTGTGCGACCCGAGTCCACGTCGCGAGCTCAGTTTTTATTTACGAAATACCAAATATATTGATACTAATGGGCCCGGCATCGTTTAATTATAATGTACCACTACGCCATTGAACAATCAATACGTCACTTCCTGAGTCCAATTCGTGAGGTCGTATCTGTGAGGTTCTATTCGTGAGGTATATAGCGTGCGCATACATCAATTGTCGCTCGACGATTTGTTCTCCCCTGATTTACAGGGCAAAGTGCCACTAGCGGCGACATTTTTTTGAGCTGCAATAAAAACAAAGGAAACACTTACTGTGCGAGATTGAATTGAGTGGCGTACTTGCACTATTTGGCGATGATCATCTTTGGAGCGCGTTCAAATTTTGTGCAAAATAAACAGAATTGCTCGACATGTTGCTAAATGTAGCATGGCAACCGAAGGCACATGGTTACGACGATTAATTGTTGTTCTTTAGTTAATTACTTATTGTTCATGTGCGCTGGAATTATGACCGTCTCTCTTGTCTGGACATGACGTCACATGTGTGGTTTAACCAGGAATCACTCGACACCAGCCTGAGGTCGCTGTTTTATCGATGGACCGGCATAACGATACGTAGAGTAGCGATAAAAGCACTAAAAAATTATGAAATCTCGCGCTCTCTATCGACGGTTTTAAATTATCCCGAACCAACGTTTTCGGGATTTGTTACAGCGACTACTGCTTTACCGACCAGGTAAGTTTTAAAGCTAATGCCAAGAACTAATTATAAAAAAGACCAAACCTATTAGCATTAGTATCACTATGTCCTATTAACAATAAACCAGATTTAACTTGATGAACATATGCAATTGAAGTTTTGCCTTGGTTGAATATTTTAAAACTAAAATTATACAAAACTAATTAAATAAAACAAGGGTGTTATATTTCTGCAGTTTTTTTACTAACCCTTTTCTAAAATGTTATTGGCTAATTGCTAACTACTATTTTATACAAAATTAGAATATGTTGTATGCAAGAGTTGCACCTCAGTAACATTTGTGTATGTCGGTACCAGCGTCTCAAATGCGGTCCACGTTCGGTCACAATATATCCATAAATCTACTTTAAAGCGGGGGAGTCGTCACCTGCGCATGCGTCAGATGGCGATAGCGTGTCATTGTTTACAAACAAACGTCTACCCATGAGCCTTTGCGTTTTTAACGTAGGCTGTTATCGTCGCTTGGGACTCAATTCCCGCGCGTGCGCAGGTGACGACCCTCCGTCTTTAGCTGTTGAGTATGTGCCGTTGTCACTCTCTCGAGAAGGGGACAATCCAGCAGAAACTTGAATCAAATGAGGCCCTGCATTAGGGTTATTTATCCCAACAACTTCTTACGCTTTTAACAATCATGTGAGCAACTCTTCTATAAATCACCTGTCACGACGTTTAATGCGTTCTACTGAATTGTGTGAAGTGTCGCGGAAGGAACTTACTTCCCCGTTTCAAGCTGTGGAAAAAAAATTCTGATAGACAATGAACGTGTCAGGTCATTTCCGCCGCTATTTGCCGTAATCAATTTTAATATGTTTTTTTAGAACTGCTTTAATTTCCTTTCTTATTGTAACAGCGGCTCTACTATATTCTAGCAATTTTGTTTTCACATCGGCATTTTTATGCATAAAACAAATAACGTCTTACACGTTACATCCCTACACGTGACCACGCACAATCACGCCCTGTGTGACACATTACTAGAAAACAAATATAGCTCATTGCCGCTATATTTGATGTCCGAAAATTTAAATTTGAAGTGCTAGTATTGGCATGGAAACATTAGAAATTTTTAAAATATGACTTTTATTTCTACAGACACACAGAAATATACAGGTTGAAAAAGTACATTAAGATCCAGATTACACAAAATAGAAACTGGATCACATCACATGGTCGTCATGGATACAATTGATGACAATTTAGCATGTATGGGAAGATCACCCCGGTCGTTAACTACGCACTAAATAACTTCATCTCAGAACAGACTTGATACTAAGTGTTGTGGCCATTATTTAAATCTACTACGAATCTTATCCAACCATCGTTTGACGTGTCTGCGTTGGGATAATTTCCAGACGACATCACTCTCCAGTAGTCATGTGACATGGTCCATCGAGAATGTAAATTAAATCCAGATAACAGTAAATGTAAATCCTGAAATGAAGCAAAACAGATTTACAGTTAAAACAACCCAAAATGTGTTTTCTTTTTCCACACGAGTGGATACAAATGCTTTAACATGCACGGCGCCGATCTATAGCCGATGTGACATCATTTGGGATACCCCCCCCCCCCAACATACAATCAATAGACAATAAATACGTGAAAAATCATTAGCGTTAGAGTGTGCTGAGAAATTTTGCGCTTTTTTAAATAACAAACAAAAAAATGTGTTATGTGTTTACACTCGGTACTCTTTGTCACATTTGTTTCCTTGTAATAAATAGAATGCGTCGTATATACCATGGAATGTACTATGCTTCATGTATGCGCATGCCCTGTAATTTGCATATATTGACCTTGGGAAAATGTATATATAGTATCTGCATAAAACGTTCCTGATTGACACTTTATTTTTTACCAAGTGTCTAGAAATAAAATTGTACTCTACAGAAACAAATTGTAGTAGTACATAGTTACGTCATAAATTCACATAAATCGGGTGAACATCAAACGCGTCCAAGGATAAAACATCTTACCTTTAATTTAGGACATTGAAGATACTATTTCACATTTAGATGTTCGGTTCTTCGTCAACATCATATGCGAGTTTACTGAAATTAAAAATAGAATTACGTAACTATTAGCTCACTAGCTAATTCTTGCAAACTCGTTCATTAACGCACAGATAGGGACTGTGATTGACGGTAATGATAATATGTATTGGGGTACGATAGTTGAACAATGAACATCAACAAATAAACTTAGCCACACATGGCCGCCGAAATCTCGCTGAGAGCGAGAAAGCCGCGAGACTTGCGCTATCAACGAGATCTCGTCGTCCATTTGCATATAAGATCTGTTCATCATCAAGTGGGCTTACTCGTCCTCGTCACTGGAATCTGACATATCCTCTAAGAGAGAGTTGATCTCATCAGCTGGCATATCTTCAATGATCTCAGTGGCTGCTCGCAGTAAAGCAAAGACGGCGTTCGACACGGTCGTTTTGTCAGTGCGCTTCCCTGGTCTTCCGCGACAACTTTTCATGCGCAGTCCAGCCTTTGTTTTGCAGATGTTCACTGCGTTGGTTGACTGGATGCAGATCACCACTGTTACAAGCAATGCGATAACAACTTGTCTGGAATACATGATTAGCTGGAACAAATAAAGAGAAAATAATGAAATTAAGATAACAACTCGTGAAATTAACTCGCTGCTTGTTGGCAAGATACAATTATTGTTAAGACACGGTCGGGTAAATCTTGAACACTTTTCTGCTGGGTCCACCCTCAAAACTGTCACTCCTGGAATGTATGTACTATAGGTTACCTATTTGAATTCTGGCGAATTGGAGGAATTTAGTGTTTTACAAATATCGTCTTCACATACGTTATCAAGCTTTAATTAGGTCATTTTTAGGTGATTTGAAGGTGTCGAAAGAGTCACTGGCAGTACTTAGTGAAAGTCGCGCCCAGATCAAACCTCATATTATTTATGATTTCCATTAGAAGAGAGCATTGGGGTGTGAGAAAACATCTGCGCAGCGCGACAACCACCGCCCTTTAAATATTCATGTAATTATGTGTCCCTGTTTGGAAAACGTTGTCACAGCAGAACCTGAGCGAGTGCTGATTAGCTAGCGACGTTGCATGCTGGTTGTAAAATATGTGATCATATGACATCGTATAATATACTGTGCAAGTACATAAAGCACACCAGTGGATCATTGATTGACCTCTGACCTAGTGGTTTGTGACGACGTGGTTTCGGGATTGGTCGACCGCTAGCATTTATAAAAGCAATACAAGTGGTACCTGGATATGATTGCATTTGTGATTTTCAGACGACTGACTGTTCTGAGTATTTCCGGTTGTGAAATATACTTCTGGCTAGAAACTTCATTTGCCATATTGCCGCGTCCAAAACGCATGTTTTTCAGTTTCATATTCACTTTTGCTGGGCGCAATCAATCAATGACGAATCCGGTAAGATCTCAATTTAACGAAATCATACATGTCCTTCAACGTCAGCCCGCCAGTCACGAGGCATTATGGGTATGAACCTGGGAGTAATATTTACAAATGGCCGCGGGATCTCACTGAGTGCGAGATGTCCGCGTTAGATCGCTTCCACTGTATACATAGAATGGAGTCTTCGATTGTACCAAAGACACTAGTGTCTTTGATTGTACATGGACAAAAGTTGTTTCATATGGGTTACGTCCGGTCTTTATCATTCATCACAGGATTGCGTGTTCTTAATTTTTATTATTATCAGAGATATTAAATTAACGTTTTTTTGTATGATTTATTTTCGAAACGCCGATGTGAAATTCACTACTATGTAATTTTATATCCCCGTCTGAGTCAAGTAAAGTGAAGAGGCGATATTTTGAAGAAAAAAAATGTCGTCATTGCCAATTGATGCATTAGTGTCCCGTCCTGTGAAATGTGTCACCTTCTGAATTCACAAACCGAGATAACAGCTTTATCGGTTTGTCGATCGAAGCTTTCATTTGCAGCCACGTGACTTTTATTGTGACGTTCTCTCGTACGTGCTTGGAACGCACTTTCCGAAACGCTTTCAGTATAGTTTACACTTTGTGTCGGAAATAGACGAGATGCGTGATGTTCCTTTACACCAAGCATGCCAGTTTCACGACTCATTTAATTTAAACGCAAAATTCGGACAAAGATCAAATCATTTCAATTCTAATTGGCAAATTGTCAAATTCCACTCAATATTCATATCATTGATATGAGAATAGGACATAAAGGGACGCCGTAGAATGTGTAATTCAAGTAACCCGACAGTGAGCCAATCGGATATGCACACAGCATATTCAGTATTTCAATTAATGATGTCATTCAAACCACGTGTCAATTACGTCATTGTGCTCACAAATGTTGGATTAGTGGGATAAACGTGCCAGCAAGAAAATTGACGTTGACGTGTAAAAAAAAGTGTCACATACTAAATCCGGTTATCCAACAAATCATGCGCGCTGAGTTCGTATGTCGAAGTTGAATACATATCGATAATTAGTTTCTTGATTTCAATTTACTAAAGTATCATTTCTGCCAAAACATAAATGGAATAAAATATAATACTTTTAACCTCACAAAAAATAATGTTAGAAATCAATAATGTGCGAAAATATATTAACATTGTTGTAAACCTTTCCACGTCATCATTGTTATAATGCACTGCAATAAATAAATTATCTAAAATATATCAATAAATAGTTGCTGTCTGGCGCGTAAGTAATAATAATGCAGTACATATTGTTTAATTAAGAATTTTGTCGAATATTATTATCTAAAATGTGTGGAAACTACGACTGCCCGCTAACGGCCACAGTGAGCACATATTACGTCTGACTATGTACTCACTTTTTAGGCTCGTTCACAATTTGTGTATGGCACGTACGCCCGACGTCTCATGCATACAAACAAATAAACCCGCGTGCATTTTATTTCGCGTTGTCTTAAAATATAGAGCAGAGTTTCTCTTTTATTTCCAAAATCGGTTTTGTTTGTTATCACTTTGCAAAAAAAATAGATAAAAGAATTTAAACCAATAACGTTTGCAGTTTTATACCGGTTTATAAAAGAACAGACCTTTGAATGTTTTCAAATTCCGCCATATATTCGCTGAATTCCGGTCCAGTTACGCATTATGGCGATGACGAGTTACCCTCGTCCTTGTTCTCAAGGGACGCCGGGAACCAGCGAACGTTGCCACGTCGGGCTTCGTCAAATCTGATTGGGTACGTCCAATCAGATTAATCTATTTTACGAAGACAAAATACGCGACTATTCGCGCAGATGTTCGTGGTCGAGTATGCGCATGCGTACATCAACTAAGTTTGCTCGTTTGAATTAAATTGCTTTAGGTATAATTTCTAGAGGATAATTTATATTCAAAAATACATGCTTGGGTAACATTGAAACCCTACTTTTAATCTCCCTGTGTTTTGTTTGTTTGTTTCTTTGTCTGTTGGTAGATTTTTTCCATGTATCAAAATCTGCCTTGTAAGTGTTCGACTCAACTGGTGTTTTATTGATTAAACATTCATCACGGAAATTGGGATATTTTCCAAGCAATTTTGTTTCTCTGTTTTCTTTCATCATTTCACAAAATTGTGTTCCGTATAAATATACCATCTCGCAAGTATGTAAAAATGTGTATGTAAGGTTGTCATGGAAATAATGGGAAATTGTTGCAACGTTATCTAATAAGTCATACTGCATGAATACAAAAAATATGTCATACCAAAAAAACAAAAGCTGATGACTCACTTTCAAATGAACAATATCGTTTCAAGGTAGAACTGTCACAAAAGTGAAGATATTGTAATTTTTGTATTTTTACTTGTTATAAATATCTTACTTGTTATAATAAATAAATGAATTTAACCCGTGTGGTCACCGTACTCAGTTGAAAGAATAAAATACAGTGAAAACGGAATGTTTTGCCCTTTTTGGCATTTTACCATTGTTTCTTATGGCAAGAGTATTAAATATTTCACAATTTTGTTCGGTCATATGTGGTGTGTAAAAGTTATACTGTGAAGTTATATTAATGTCTAAAAGTACTAAAACATATTTTTAGTGAAGAAATGTATTTTTTGTGAACTATGGAAGCCGCTGCCGAAGATTTTATCGTTTTTTTTCTCAAAAACAGATTGAAAGTGGACCAAAAATGTTCACATATGTTAACTTATTCCACACGATTACTCGTAGATCGAAAGCCCACCGAAATCCACAAATTACATTAACTTCAATAATTCATGTTTATTTTCATCACGTTTTTTCATATTTTTACTTCAATTACTTCTTTATGATGTGTAATTTTATTTTTCATCAATATTACTAATTCAACCGAAACGTGAACATCAATCAGTTATACTGGGAAATTAATGAAACCTATTATCAGATACTACCCCCTAACCCAATCAACTTTATTTACAAATATCAGTTCCAATTAAAGACTGTCTTCGATATATTTCACTGCCGCTATCTGCTGAAATAATATACAAGAGATGAAAAACGAAATTGCTTATATCAATATTATTGTCAGTCTTAAAGACATGTTGTAATGTCTCAAAAAATATGATTTGATCTGTAAAAACAATAAGGTTTCAGAGAGAAACTGTGACGTGAAACAGCTCTCATTATTACGATTGATCCAAGGGTGGATAAAAAGGATAAAATACAAAGGTTACTAAACATAGCTGCAAAGATTGCCCTGGACATTAAAAGACCAACTTAACAACACATTAATCAAGAAACTGCGTTGAATAAGTGTTAGGGGTCGTATTAATTAAAGAAAGGTTGTATGGCCTACATATCCTTAAATACTACTCAGAAAGTATGAACTCCTAAACACAAATCATTTTACCTTTCGTCTGTATACCTGAGGAATAGCTTTTTTTATGTATTTGGGTTTTTACCCTTGGTAAATAAAGACTAATAAATAAAATGAATATCAAATCCCACATAGCTTCTGGGCATACTTTACGTGTCATTTTTTTTTCTTCCATCTTTTAGGGAAATTAGAGAAGAACCATCTACTATCATACATTATTCAGGAAGCGGAAATCACTTGAGATCGAGATCAAAGAATAATTTCAGTTTCCAGGGTAGAAATGATTGATCATTTTATGACTAAATATAGCATAAACTAGTGTTAATGGTTACTGTATGTCTATAACACCCTAGGTCAGTGTTTAATATTGAAGCCATCTTCCCCGAGGAACCATAATACGGTCGCCAGAATGGCATCCCGAAAGTAGTGAAGTTCAGCCCGTTAGTAAGAACTAGCAAAACTATGTACAGGTGAAATACATGGTAGCCAACTACAAGCAAACTACAAATACATAAATGTACGAGCTCTTATGTGCAGAATAATTTGAATAAAATTAATTTAGCGCCAACAGGCAGACGATAACTTGCCTGCAGACGATACATTGCAACTTGCTCATTCTAGAATGCCATGATTCATTATCGATGTTGAACACTATTTTTCTGCCTTCATGTAGTCATTTCAGCATTATTATCTCGTTATCGCACAGAACTTTACTCTATATTCTTGCTTTATCGCTTTGATTGATTCGTCCCATGTGACATTTAGTGTCGACTCATCCGGGCATTTGTATTCAAGTCATTCGCACATTCCATGTAATAGAACGGTGTAGATTAGTATCGGGGGTATTAGCAGCACTAAATTACATTCCTTCGAGAGACCCCCCAATCGCAATTGTTAACAAAAATGTATTTGCGAGATGTCCTATAAAACCACAGTCTTTTCAATGCACACACACTTAGCTACGAATGGCGACCATTTGGTTGAGAATCACTACTGCAGACGGTGACGTCACGCAAAGTTTGGTGTCCAACCTCATTCAAGGATAATATAAATAACTTTTTTATTCTTAATTATCACGATATAGTCACAGTACTTTTTTATTTGCATGAACGATGTTAGTCAATTCCATATTTATTCAGCTTGCGGATATAAATCCCAGCAGGTGCAATATTTACTATGTGCTTGATCCATATTATTTAAAGATGACGGTACAATGAGCGAATGTTATTACGGAAACGGTGTTATCGACCAGGTCAAAAACGATCACTCACAAATATGATAACTCTGTCTAACTTGATTGGCAACCGTTACTTTGCAATTTACCCGTAACCTTGGCACCCAAGTAGAATGCGCGTACATATGTGCTGAAAATAGTAATTTATCGTTCCATGACAATAATTTCATACGATGCCACGTATACCTGTGTCTTGGGAAATGAAATCGTAAAAAAACAATGATTCTGTAATTACTCGTCCTTCACTCTTAATTTACCAATTCTTGTTCACGCGTAATATTGCGAGAGTTGCATGTGTGAGATTTCTTCATTTGTTTGTTTTTTTCTGTATAACTTTCCCTGTAGATTTGTATCAACATTTCCTCTGTGTATATATATATATATATATATATATATATATATTTTTAGATTCCACTATCCCCTTCCCCCGATGTGCAAATTTTAAATAATTGAAAATGTGAGGAAACGGGGATTTGGTAATTATGTAAAGAATCCACGCGGAGTTTACTCGGGCTGTGGTACATACAGTACAGTACAGTTCACAAAATGATTTGCATAAATAATATATTTCATCATGTCCAACAACATAATTCAATTTAGCAGTACCAACGCTACCTTAAATAGACAATGTGAATAGATTTAGGGTGAATGTAGTCATGTTGTGTGAAATATTAGTCGATGAATCACGCCATAAACTAAAATATAAGTTGTTTATTCAGCACGCCAAAAATATAGGTGATATATTGGACATTTTTTGAGTGCGTACGCACTTACTAAATTAAACAGTGCGTACAAGAAATTCAAAGCCCATGCGTCGATGAATTACGCCATAAACTAAAATACAAGTTGTTTTAGCAGCACGCCAAAATATAGGTGATATATTGGACAATTTGAGTGCGTACACACTTACTAAATTAAACAGTGCGTACAAGAAATTCAAAGCGCATGCGTCGATGAATTACGCCATAAACTAAAATACAAGTTGTTTTAGCAGCACGCCAAAATATAGGTGATATATTGGACAATTTGAGTGCGTACGCACTTAATAAATTAAACAGTGCGTACAAGAAATTCAAAGCGCATGCGCCGATGAATTACGCCAAAAATTAAAATAAAAGTTGTTTTAGCAGCACGGCAAAGATATAGATGATATATTGGACAATTTTAATGCGCACGCAATTACTAAATTAAACAGTGCGTTCAAGAAATTCAAAGCGCATGCGTCATTTATTATATTTTGTGGTCGGCCAGTACTGCTACATGCCCGGGGTCGGCACAGGAAAGCAAAGCATGTTTTATAATATGTAACAGGAATAATATCAAAATTGTTACCACCTTGTCAAAATCAAAACTGAGAGCTATGAACATAGGTAGTTGAAGTTGATCTAGTTACAGTTATGCGCTTTTCGCCACCAATATGTAAGTATGATGTCTAATATCAGTTTCATCCCGCGAAAGTGAATAGATTTTGTTGTGGATAGAAATAAATATTTAAGTAGTATTACTCTCCTATCGTGCTTGTAGTATTCAGATACGTTTTCATAACCTGTGGTTACAAAGGCTTGCACAGCCAAATAATAATAAAAAAAACGAAGACTTCCTAACTGAACGAATGTTTTGCCTGCTGTTAATTTAATATCATCTTGAAAATCAATTATTTTCAAATCAATTGATCAGAATCAGTAACAAACATCAAATTCTTGTCGTTTTATTTAAAATTGCCGTCGAAATTAGGGTTATTGCTGAAAATGTGAAAAAAGTTTATAGCAGTATTTTAATTGGAAAATATTTGGTAACCGATGTGATCAGATTTAAGGGGCAGTGGTCATCGCGCAGTACATGTTCGAATGGTATGTAAACAAACAATGTATTTTAAACGCGTTGTATACGTCGCTGTGAGTCCTATGTCGAACAGCACGCGGCGCGACGACCACCGCCCTTTAAATTTATGCGCAAGTACTTTTATTCCCAGCAGCTACGAACCGGATTGTTTCATATATTGTAGTCGGAAATTAAGACGGAACTCGTCATATTATTTAAAACCGGACTTTGCTTATATACGTGTAATGAAAAAAACTACTATTCTCACATAGCACTCATCCGGGTTCTTTGATATGTGCTGCTGTGAAAACAAATGCAAAGCTGTTGTAATACCATTTCAATTTTGTACGGGAGTGAAAACGTGATTTAATAATTTATTAAAATTGCGCAATAATTAGTCTCTGGTGTAATTGGTGGCACTATAGTAATTACGTTTGTTGTGTGTTGTTAATTGTTTTCACCAGTTTGTGCTGAGCGTTCACACCATTACATTGTCACGTGATACGTTTGACCTAGTACGTTACAATTTCACCATTAGTTTGTATCTTATTGTGTCCTAGTAACTCAAATATTCATACTATACCTGTCTATCACGCCATAATTCAGCAGTTACATGTTTATTATACCGCGAAATACACTGAGCCTGCAAACTGTCACTTTTGAGACAAATACGGGTAGGTACAACTTGGTGAAACAACATTTGTTTTGTGCAAGTCGCTGACGTATTCAACCAAGGATATTAGATACGAAACACAGATTCAATAACAAAATAAATACAATTTATATTCGGATACTTGACTTTACATTGTTAACATTTCTGAATAATCGAAGCCATATTTATTGAAGTGAGAAGACATTTTATGCGAATCTTCATCAATATACATGTAATGTAAATGCATATATTCTAAGTCCATTAGAAACAAATAAAAGTCCGGGCTTTACTGATTTGATAATTAGAAAAATATTGTAGATTACTTCGAAAAATAACTATGACTGTTAAAGTTTCGCGAATAATTTAAAATTGTTAATACCCTCCGGATTTCGGAGGATGGATTACTAAACTGCGTTGTTCTTGGAATGATATCGGACTCACTAATCTTTTTTATAATCCTCGTTTTGAGTATTTGTGAATGGATTTGACTTCACATTGTTAACATTTCTGAATAATCGAAGCCAAAGTTATTGAAGTGAGAAGACATTTTATGCGAATCTTCATCAATATACATGTAATGTAAAAGCATATATTCTAAGTCCATTAGAAACAAATAAAAGTCCGGGCTTTACTGATTTGAAAATTAATGAAAATATTGTAGATTACTTCGAAAAATAACTATGACTGTTAAAGTTTCGCGAATATTTTAAAATTGTTAATACCCTCCGGATTTCGGGGAATGGATTACTAAATCTGCATTGTTCTTGGAATGATATCGGACTCACTAATCTTTTTTATAATCCTCGTTTTGAGTATTTGTGAATGGATTACCAAATCTACATTGTTCTGGGGATGATATCGGACTCCGCCTTCCCCTTTTGATAATCCTCGTTTTCCGGATTTCTGGGATTGGATTACCAAACTTGTTGAATGTTCAAGAAATGATGTCGAACTCACTGATTCTTTTTGGTATTTTTTTTTTGCCAGATTTTAAGGATTGAATTACCAGACTTGGAATGTTCTAGAAAATATGTCAGACGGATTAAACAAATTTGATAAGTCGGTAGTTCTGCCTGGACATTCAGGATGCCGCGAAAACGTAGAAACTGCACAGCGACTTCACGAGCACGCGATATTGAAACAGAGATGTCTAGTCTTATATAATTTCTTTTTTATATTTTGATAAAGGTATGATGTATCTCCAAATTATCAATTACTATGTATAGCCGGTTTTCCAGACGAGGGGTGCATTTGAGGTTATTCATAAGGACTATTTAGAAAGCGCACTGCATTATCCAAACTTTAACTGCGCATGGTCATATAGGTCCCATGCGTAATATACAACAGTTGTAAAAAGCATTTGTTCCGGAACGCGCACTACGTTGTGAATTGAGAGCACATTGATTTCTCATATTATTACGATGCAGTGATACACATGCTCAACGATAAAACATGATCGGCTTCAATAAAAACATCAGGCATCCGTATCTGCAACTGTCGAGAGAATGGAAAACTATTCGATCCGAAGGCGGATTGCTGATACAACGAGAGTGAAACTGATTGTTCACGGTCATTAGACATACACGCTTATACATTAGGGGGATTGTTCTAGTACTCACTAATGCGCAATAAAAAACAGAGTATGTGCTTGACATGTTTTGTTTTGCATTATCGAATGCAAAAATGGTTATTTGCTTGCTCATATAAGTAAACATCGGACGATTACCAAATAAGAACGGAGTCGCTGTGGAAACAACTGCCTATATTTCTCTTCGGGGGGAGGGGGTTAACTACCGAAGTGTTTATATTTAACATTTACCAACTTTACCAATAGTATAGATGATATTGTGTGAATAATACTATTGTAAACTTCGTCCAGTTTTCAAGAGGTAATAAAAATAGTCCCACAGATTTAATGCGGAAAACTCCCACAAATAAAAAATCATTATTCGGGTTTACAGCAACTATGTACGATAGAGATCACACACTATTAACGAATACTTGGGGAATGTGCACAATATATTTCAACAATATACAAATTAATCCCAGAAGATCTAAAACCGTAAAACTATTAATCAGTCATTTTACTGTATTGGGACACTTCATCATTTTGCCTGATTACGATTCACATAAATAACAATTAAACGCAGGACTGCTATCAGATGCGCTCGAAAAAAGTTCCAGCGCATCTGCCTTGTAGTTTTGACTCAAATCCGCATCCGCCAACTTTGCACTTGGACTGATGAAAGCTGCGTTACAGTAATTATAAGCCTGTTCACAATAAGTACTTCGAAGCCTCCAAATATTGGCCTTAATTAATATAAGTGGTTTCATTCAAACGTTCTTTTCGGTAGAATGTACAAATAATTGGAATTTAAACATTTACGATCATAATTTTCCGGCAGCTTTGGTCGTTTGAAGTAAGTAACATTTTTAAACACACCGAATGAGTTTATTCAAGTGAGTCCGATTGAGGTATAATTTACTGCGCTCATGCAGGCATGACTCAAACCAGAAAGCGAAGGGAGTCACTAGTCATCTTGTTAGGCAATAGCCTCACGTCGAATGTCGCACCATTACCGACAGACAAGAGATTAGGAATGAATGTAAAAACATTACGGAAAACGATCAGACTAACAAAACCAAAGTAGTTAAAATTCAAGTGGAATACTAGAAATATGTTCATTTGTCACGTGATTACCAACAATACGTTATACGAAGGAACATGTCAAACTAGTTTTCAATTATTTTGCTCTGTTCGTGGAACGTTGATTGCGCAGTTTAATGCAAACATTTAACATTATAATATTAAACACCACACCGAAATGAAATATGAATAGTGGTCATATTAGCACATATTTGTATCAATATATGAAATAACGCAAAACGGTATTTCACTTACCTTTGAGAGATGTGACAAGACACTGAACGTCTAGGTGAGTAGTATTACGATGTTTCGCTCTCCGTGTCTGTTACAAGAATGCTCGCTAGATCCGGGTAGTAACAACTTTAAGGCCGCTCATCTCAGAAACGACCTATTCTTCAATATTTTAACATATATCATTAAAGCATCCAAACCAGTACTAGACTGTTCCATTTGTTTCACAGGGGTAACTCATCTGCTTTCTTTGTTGCGTTGCATGTTTTTAACTTTTTGTGACGCGTGGAGTGACGTAATGACTCATCGTATTAGCGTAACCTATTTTAAATAATCATTTTTTTCAGAGTTTGTTAATTCTGATGCTTTTCAACAGTGTTTCTATAGTCCCAGTTTTTGTCCGCCGACGATAATGACGAAAGCCCATCTGAACATTGTACGGATATTTCGTAAATGAACACTCTGATATAAATTTTTAAAACTCGGTGAATCGATACACAAATACATTAGACGAACACCGTGTAATTAATTCGTATGCATGTTTCCTGTGTTTGTCATCAAACAAAAGTCCTCTTCCGACACATTAATGACATTTGAGGCCAAAATGTATGAGATTTCCACACAATTTACCGATTGCTTTTGTCACTTCGCCCCTTAATAAAAACCCTCTCTGTGAACATCAAATTAAATTATATCATAAGGGATAAAAGCTACCATTAGCTTTCTAAATCTTCTAATTTCCTCCGTATACACCGAGTGTACACTTTGGTTCTGGTTTTACTCAACTACACTTGTCGATTTTCATTATTAGTACAAGTTTCATGTCTCCCTAGGTGCAGTGGAAACCTGTTTAGAGAGACCCCTTATCCGCATGTAAATTTGACACATTGCTATCAAATATACAACAAACAGAGCTCACAGTAGCACGACGCTACGTGAAATATTAATAAAAATCGGTGATGTTTGACCGGAACAGAAAAGTAGACATTATATATATACACACACATTCATAACGCATAAAGCAGTTTAAGATATAGACCTACAGCGGGCGACAAAATAAACTGATCGTGAAAACTGTTATCTCCTTCAATTTCCTTGCAACAATATCCCTTGGAAGATTCTCAGTTATGTTTGCTCACGTAGCGATCGTAGGAATCGCACGCAAACAAACAATGTATTTTATCCGCGACGAATATCATGAGGTCTTAACAGCTCAAAATGTCAGGTTCTGTTTGTTTACGTAATAACAAATATCTGTGATAGGTCATGTATGACATACTTGGAAACAATTCTAAATATAAATTATACAGCCAATACTCGCGATTTAACCTTAAAGGGCGGTAGTCGTCGCGCCGCGTCCTGATCGATATGGGACTCATAGCGACGTATACAACGCGTGTAAAATACATTGTTTATTTACATGAAATTCGAACAAGCGCTGCGCGACGACCACCGCGCTTTAAATGTGATCAATTGGCAGATAGGAAAAACGTTGGTTTTGGTGAATACTGAACATTGCTACAAAACAATGTTTTAAGTTCACGATACATCATAAACCAAAAAGCATACTACAATGAAAAAAAGAAATAGACCCTCGTTGACCCAATATCGTTTTACATGAATACGAATATTAAAAGGCGGTGGTCGCGAGTACTACTAAACTCTGAATTGTGTAGTCAATTTCCGCTGTCAATGAGGTACAATTTTCGGTCTTTTTTCTCAAGATAACGTATTTGAACTTCATTATTCTTGCTGTAATCCCCACACTTCCCAGTACGATAAGATACGCCTCGATACTTTGTTGATTTTTCTCCCTCTGCGCACGGTGTACATCACGCTGGTACAGTGTCAATGATGATTTGTCCCCAACTTGAACCGAGTCAGAATCACTGGAGTGATATGTGAAACAGAAATCACGTTTCATACGTATGTTTTCCTACATCTAACGTTCGATACACTCCACTAATTTCATGTTTCGTGAATTGTCTCAGGATTTCCAGCCTTAATCCCATTTTATTATGAATAGTATATATTTCGTATATATGTTTTTCGTGCGGGCTTGACATAGGTATTTGGAAGAATTGTTAAGGTTAATGTTTTATAATGTTCAAGGAAGAACATTATCCAAAAGTGGAAATATAACAAATATATCCAAACCTCACCTTACTGTAATCTGAGACTATATGTGACGACATTTGTGCTTAAAACTTTATGACTTGAGTAGTGGCAGACATGTGGTTAGTTATGAAACCTTGTTACGACAGGGTTCTTCTGATAAAGATAACTTACCATTTTTTTTTCAGTTTAAAACGGTGACAGAGTATGATCAAAAGATATATCCTGCGTGGAATTGCATGTTATCAATAATTATCTTTGAGATATGTTGTTTTGTTTTTCAAGCAATATAAAAAAATAAAACACGATAATGCATTGTCAGCTGCGTTTACTGGAAGCTCTCCTGAATATAATAACTATTGCATAATCATTGGCCCATTTATTTAAAAATATATATAATTTTGTATCATAAAACAGAATATCGTCCATATTGATGAATATCCCAATGAACGGCACTACTCTAATTAATTTGCTAGACAATAACTCTTGTCTACAATACAGTAGTCATCGATATAAATCATACATCGCCTTGGCAATCCTTCAAAATTTCGAATTCGTTTCTCATAGTGTTATAAATAGTGGCATGAGCAATAAAAATGCGAAAATATATGAATTCTTTGAATATATCGTTTTGCGATTTTTAATTTCACAGAACATATATGGTTTCTATGTAAATGCGTAACCCAATATTCAGTCACGATCAATAGGTTTCCCCCCTTTTTATTAACATATTGAAAATAATACAAAAATGTTTTTTTGTCTCATCTATAATCAGTACGCATCCCGGGTATGGAATTAATATAATATAAACGTGGTATATTTTGGATTATTCGTTCAATAACTTTGCTTTCAACATTCTGACAATGATTCAGATATCAGTTTTCTGAGACGTACATTCAATTGTTATGCTTCGACGTTATCTCAACTACATCGTATCGTAAACTGCTCTGCTACCGTTTTTACCTGTTTTCATACAATCAGACGTGTTGAGCGGCGTTGTGTATAGCACGTCCTGGTTTTAATATTCGTTGTACGTCTATTAGATAATGGAAAGTATATATAATATCAGTCATAATGATTAACATGTATCTCAGTCTCGTCTCGCAGAAGTATGTCTGAATCAAACGCACGTTTTCACAGCATTTTATGTGATTTCCGACTTTCTTCTCTTCTGAGTCTCAGAATTTCGGTTAATAGTATTTATTATATTTATTGGTCGGTGGAATTTGTACATCGGCTTTGCCTTTAACTTTACCAGACGTGATACTGAAAAACATGCTTAAATAGCAACATGTCATTTTAGCAAATTTGACTCCACGCATGAATTAACTGAATCTTAATTTAGCTAAAGTGCTAACAATTTCATTATGAGAATATACTTTATTTTAAATTAGTGACATTTTGAATTAGCGAAATTACAGATTAGCTATATTAGCTAAAATACCATGCTAGCTAAAAATACATGTTTTACAGTACTTATAACCAGTGTAATTACGGACATTTATATTAAGAATTCATCGACGGTAAGTGCAGCGAAGTGGACCAATCATAGTTATATTATTTATGATGTATACTATCAGTAATCAGACGTGGGACTTGGTAAATGGTGGTTTCGTCATAAACACAATTAAATTTTCATGTACAGTGCAGTGCCACATATGGTATGTATATAATGCAATTATCATATACAATTAGTACAACGGAAACGGAAAGGGGTCGTTGAACTAGATGAGTTTTATGAGACATTGAAAAGTTATCTCTTAAGGTAGCTCGCTACTAGTCAGTTGTTGTCGGGGTTTTTTAAATGTGCACATTTAGCAATGGCAATACTCCGTGTCTATTTATATTTCTGTCTATAATCAATTGTTTCCGTATTGGTATGTGGGCATTTTCGGTTCACCGCCAATCTGTTGTGTTTTTTTTTATAGAAATCCCGTAAAATGATATGCGTAACATGCAGCGTTTTCCATAGGAGACAATGAACACATATTTTCCCGTAAAAATCCACTAAACATATTGTCATTTTTTTTAAATTTTAGAAACCAAAACGTATCATGTAAGACATTATATATTTTTCACTATATGTCACCGAGTAATTATTTTAAATATTGCCACACAGGAAACAGTGGTGTACAGTGAAACAGACAAAACATGCTATTTCCACTGTATGTTTGTAATCGATTTTTTCTTAACTGAGTATGGAGTTTTATATTTTAATTATATTTTCTTCATTCTTATATTATATCAAATATGAGAAAATAAAGAATCTGACTACTTTTTGGATAGCGTTCTACCTTTAGCCAGAGTGTTTCCAAAGTGCACAGCATTGAAGATTTTATGTAATTAATGGAACAAATATATCGTTATTTAGACATAGGGGAATAGCATGTAAGAATCTCATAAAATCTCCAAAACGTTCTATCTACAAAAAATTGGAAATTAATTTTGCCAATGAAATGTACAATAATGCTAAGCTTATGACGGATTATACATATGTTCTCAATTTAAATATTAAATCTGTTATAGGTCTCCGCAATGACATATATGTGAGAATGTCTATTTATCGCAACATTGAGTATATATCCCACTAGTGTATGGTTTATCCCCTTCATCAGACGCTAAAAAACTCAGTTATTTTTATTTTAACAATAAGACAATGAATTAATATAACAAGTGTGCCTACCCATCATAAGACATTTTCAAATATGTTTTCCATGCCACGATTGAACAGAATAAGTGGAAATAGAATTAAGGTTACATATATATTGTACTTTATTATCCGTTATTTTTCCATCCAACTCTATCTGTTCTACTCATTTGTACTTATAGTATTTGGATTAATACGTCAGAGGTTTTTGCACCTTGAATACTTTGTTACAAAGTGTTGGAGATACTGTGTTTGGAGAGTGTGAAGTACTCATATGCCGTGTCTTCCCGTTAAAATATTGGTGCAACTTACTACACGTTCTCAATTCTTTATCTTTATAATGTATGTGTTAATTTTGAACCAAACAAACAGACATTTCCCATTTGCAACAGATCTTAATGAAAATTTTGTGACAGATGACATTCGAAGTGTTAAATAAAAGAACCCGGATGTCGACGGAAGATAAACCTGGAAAGGCGTAGTTCAAAACATACAAAAAAACAATAGCGGAACGGTCTAAAACAATTATCGTTTTTTGAGATAGGAGTTTATAGTTCTTGAATTAAGAGAATATAACACTGAACATTTTGAGGTTAACTTAATATTAATATGCGGTAATTACATCGTGATTTGAATAAAAGATTCTTTCGAGGAAATAACTGCTCAAATGCGCTTTAATGAAACGTTTAATTAACAGTACGTACCACTAACTTCAAACACCATGCTATAGAATAGTGCTATGTTTCAGCAAAGGAAATGTGTTTTGCTTCCACAGAATATTGATATCCACTGGGACCATCAACACGCATATATTATATGCAAATTAGAACATAACAAAATTCAATTCGTAAATACACTAGTATGACTGTTTTGGTTACAGACTAAGAAATGTAAACATAAAACAATCCTTATATGGCGGCATGCATGTTGCAAATTTTCCTAAAACGAAACAGTCATGACACGATGATATGATGGTATTTACCGACGTAGTACTTACTTGGTGCCAAATTTTACGTGGTGTCCCTTTTAGCACATCCATCCATTCATATATAGAGAATTGAGTGTGAACGTTTCAAATGACGACTTTTAAGTCAATATATTTTCAAATTGATTTAGATTGACTCTGATCAGAGGATGCCTGGCAACACTTATTCTCTGGCATTAAAAACAAACGCAAAATCACAATCAACTAAAATCAGTGTATATTTTATCTGATTACTGGCTTTGAGAAGTTTGCTCTTGAACTACGCCATTCTTTGTAAATTGATGTTTCGGCGGTGCACTTGACAATGTTGTCCCATGACCTTGAGACCAGGATTTCCAGCAAACAAAAGTGACAAACAGAAACATAAAACTGATTATTAATATAATTTAATGCGTCACAAAATGACTTTATTATTCCGTTGTTATAGACAGTGCTTCCTCTAAAAGGTAATCGTCTCAGAGAGTACTGTCCGAGTTCCTTCCTCCCTTTCCTTCAAGTTCCGCCATTTATACATCTAATATAGTTATTTTAATATATATTCGTACATAAATCATGTGAGGGGAGGTTGTGTGTCGAATAGAACAGCGATACAGGCCATTTACGTTTGGTAGAAGAGCTACAGTGTATTCAAACCCTTCATTAGACAACCAAGTTTTCATAAGCCTACTAGATTATATAGAACAGATACGATCGATGGCTACGCCGTTGATTACATAAATATCTAAGTGGCTTGGGCATAGTTATTTTTCTGTTAAGGTAGCAACAGGGGAATCTGTGATTCAGGCACATTATTACAACAACTATGCATCACCAGAATACTTAGATATGAACGAGTACATGTGCCGTACCAAAATTTGTCGAAGGGGTAACAAATAAAATTCGCTATTTTCGTTTTTTCTTGTTTACTATTCTATTGAATAACTCCCGTGAATTTCATGGGACGTTGTAAGATGGAAAAGTGGGTCTCGCTAGTTCTAGTTACGACCAAATAACTCCAGACATGCTACCGATAATTCGTTGTTGTAATTAGAAAACTAAAGCAGTGATAAAAAAAAAAATTAGAAATCATCACTATAACGAACACACACAAAAAAACAACAGTGTGGAATAATTTAATGTGAATCGAGAAAACTATCCCCACAAATGGCAGATATCAAATTTGAATGATTTACTTAATGACGATATCGTTTGTCACAAATGAATTATCAAACATCATCGGCGTCAAACTAAATTTTCAGAATCATTTCCGATTAATCAACCATTTAGACGCTGGTGATATTCTAGGCATTGGAGTGCCTTGGGCTTGGAGGGATACTATTTCGAACAACCTAGTCTGACATATCAAAATTACACAAATCAACGCTGTCTTCTCTGAAAAAAGTTTTCCACGAACATCCAATACATACATTGCGCCTCTGGACATATTATATGATGTGGCTAATGACTTATGACAACGTATTCACTTAATGTGAATGTGAAATGTTTGGTATTCTGTTGAAATTCTTCCCAATTGAAACAGCAAATGACAAGAACATTATTACATTTCATGCCAGGAGAGAGAGAGAATATTCTCATAAGATGACAGGCTATTTACCAGCGCAGACACGTAATTTATTTTTCGAAACGAGATTTACCCGGACTTACAAATAGTTTCATTCTGACTCTTGACCTCAAACCGAGTAAGTGATGCAACAATATTATATTCCCATAAAAGCAATATTCTTTAAACAAATATATATCTTTAATAGGGTTTCTAATTGCTTTGATTTATTGTCACAACTGACAGAAATGACAATCTCAGACACTACTTAATCACCAGTTCCGGATTTACGTACGTTTCTGCTTCTTATAACATTAGTATTCGTGCACGTATTTGAGTGAGACAAGATTTCGTTGTACGTCAATTTTTATGTAGTCTCCGACCCCATTCCAAGAGACAACACATTCTAATTACCAAGGTTTCCCGGATAACGTGTCCCTCACGCCAATCAGTCGATAACGTGTCTAACACTCATTTCAGGATTGCTCTCAATGCGTCGGATCGATCAAGAGCGATAACCAACTTTGACGTAATTATACTTCACGGTATCCCTCGGAGAGTGATTCATGAACGTTCTAGTGCTGTTCTATTTCTACTGTATGATCTAATAGTTGGAATCGCAACTCTATATTTAAGGTGTATATTGTGGTAGGGGAAATACATCGGTCGGGAAAGACGATATCACAGAGAGACGTTCGATTGATGGTTGAAAGAACTCTGATTTATTCTGCAAATGGTCACGCATTATATAGCGCACATGAGAGGTGCCACCAAAACAATACATGGCGTTGACCAGGTGTCAAGGATTAATTAAATCAATTAACAGGATTACAATAATTAAGATCAAACATAAATAAAGTATAAAGTAAGTATGAACATAAACATAAACATAGAGAGTGACGCTGTCCGCCCGACAGGAAAAATAAACAAAAACAGTTTCCCACATATATTCACTGTTACGCAATACGCATTACGTAATATAACGCGTAATCAACACCTTTGTTGGCGTACAATTGTTTTTACTGGAAATCAATAATTATATTCACTTCACGCGCAAAAGAGCTGGAAGCACTGCATTGTGGGTGGAAATGAACCCCTGTGGGAACACGTTAGGTTTCTCTGGCAATTGAAGAGTATGATTTGTCTTTGTAAATACTTTATGCACGTCCATATTTAATAGGCCACGCTTTCTTGTACTCTCTTAGGGTGCAAATTTCACTATAATGAAAACTTCTCAATTAGTTTGCAGTATCTTTTGAAACATTGTCAGCGGTGTTCAAGTTTGTTATGACTTTGCTTTCAGTCGTTATAAATTTGCATATTTAAAGTCTAACTTTAACTGGTGAAAATAACTGTTGACATGTGTGCAATGGGTGATAATACCCATACTTCATTAAAAATGACACTCACCAAAGCGTATTTATTAAGCGTAAATTACCCCCAAAATACTTTCCCGTTTGTCGAATCCCACGCCATGTTTCGACTACGACTACGACGCTATGGCCTGTGTTTGTCCTGTTTTACGTTCGATTTCACATATATCACAAGATCTCACAGTGAACGGAAAACGGTCTGTTTAATTACACATAGCATTTCGCTTTAAAGTATACCCCAAATAGTGTAGTTGTTGTACTTGTTAATGTACCATATATGTTGTGCGAACAAGTGCCATATTTTGCGTGATAATTTATTGTTTGATTGCCTCAGCTCGATCTAAAATGGTAAAGTCGTATATTTTGGTGCAGCGTATTTTCCCAGCTTCATTGACGATATGATCACAGCATTTATATTCTGCTTTGGTGGTCTCCCTGAAGATGGTTAAGGCTAATCTCGTGTCAAAATCGCAGATTGAACTAGGACGTGTTAAAAATGCCGTAAGCGTTCAAATCGCTGAACGCTTTATTCTCAACGCTTTTTGCATCTGGATGACTTCGTTTGACATCTAAGGGTCATTCGTGTTACCAAAACTTTAAAAAGGATTCTTTGTAACTCAGCTATACGTTGATATAAATTATCGAGTTTAGTTACGCCCTTTAGTCGACAATTACTCGCTTGCACCTAAACGACATTTTGGGGTTCCAACTTTCTAAGAATGATAGTTACGTCTAGGTTAAGTGTCCAACTATTCCAATGATCAAGCGACCTACTATCACCAAGACGCCGTAGTCAGGCGGCGTTCGTTTACGATACATTGCTATTCAGACCAAATCCCACGAAAGAAACATTTTTTATTTGGATATTTGAGTTCGAAATCTTAAATCTCAAAAACTGAAATTCAGCATGCTGAAAGCCATGATGTAAAAGTCAAAATGAAATCAAATGCGGGCAACAACCGATGAGCCTCTATGAATTACTTATATAGGTTTTATCTTGTTTTTTTTCAGTTTATATTCAGTCTGTATTATAAATAGTACATGTTTTAAATAATGCAGTGGATTCGCCTGAATTGAACACAGGCTCCACGAATTCCTAAAATAACAAAATAAGGATTCGTCGTATCGTGTATGATTACTGAACAACACTGTAGCGCAGGGGCAGACCAATGATATGTGCGTTCTGGAAAAGTCCAGAACGGCTGTCCGGTCTGCGGCCGTCGGGCCTCGGCACTAATTGTTTCAAGCTTTAATAGCCAACATTCAGAATGAATGCAACACTATGCAAAGTCGTGACACACTCTGATAAACGCTCCTCTTCCGATGGCTGCCATCGAGTCGGTCGAACGCTACATGGTGCCTCTTCTTTCGTTTATTTTTCGCATACAAAAAAGTCATAGTTTTGTTACACTATTTTGAAGCCCGCGGCAGTATTATATAACACAGTAAAGCTAAGCGGTTAAACAGTTGAATTATATTGCGCATGAAGAAGAATGGGTGTCTGTGGTGAACATGCGCAATGGAAAAAAGTATTACGCCACCTTCATCTGGCTTTCTAAACAAAGTGAACATGTTTTCACCCCAACCCCGAATGTCTTGCACACTTGATCCTAAAGGGACATTTGATTCCTCGTCATCAAATGGTAATATTTCTACTTTAAATTGACATATACATCAACATCGTTTTCCACAATTCAACTACGTGTTATGAATATTAAACCATGTTTACGACACCCTGTAATATAAACATATAAATTGATAAACTTTCTATCAATGCTATTTCACACATATTTTCACGTGAATTCTCGTCATAAAGGGAATTCACATTCTTTCTAGCATGGCGAATCGATTACAATAAATATAACAATTTATCTCATATACATACATAAATATATATATTCATCAACATTCCTCAACCATATAACCTTACTCTACAGAGAATACTGAAACAAAGCCATGATATCCCAAGGGATTAATGATGCATATGCTTCGTATACTGTAATCGAAGTGAAAAATTGTGTCCTGTTTCTAGAAATTCCTGCGTTTTTAATTATGAAATTAATTATACATAATGGAATGATGTTACGACGTATGCTGAATTCTGTATCCTATTATTCAGTGAACGCAATTTACGTTAATATAATCAACGAATTGTTGGTGTTAGGTTCGTATGTAATTTTCAATTAAGTTGATAAGGGCTCTTAGTATGTATACTCACTGACCATTCAAGATCACTGTATATCACGCTTGGATTAGTAATACATAAAACGTACCAAATATTACATGATAGAATAGAACAGAATGAAATAGAGTGAATTGAAATTGAATTAAATGGGATATAATAAAATAAGATAAAATAAAACAGAAGAAAGGAAAACAAACTATGGAGGTATATATATAATCGTATTGAATATTGAATATGTTTTTTATAAAAGTACAACAAAATAATGAACAACCCCACGTGGTCTTCAAGTTGAATACCGACAATTCAGCCACATTTTTCAATCATAATTCATGTCGTGTTTAATCCAACATTGCCGGGTGTCAGACAAGTTACATTTCATTTTCATGAGTCACTTCATCGTTTTTTTTTATTGACTCTCTACTCTGGCCATCCATTGAATATTTCTGTGTGCGACGCGTGTCAAGAAATGCAAATCAAAATCAATATTTAATGATGAAAGTAAAATATCCTAGACATCTCCGATATATCGATGATGATTAATGCATTATAAAAATGTACCATATAATACGTATTAAGTATTCACATACTACAACGCAGGAATATTAACTATATATCATCAGAATTCACACGACGACATATATTAGTCTAGGCTCTTAAAAAAATGTATAAATGATTCTTCGATATTCTTTCATGAATCCGGTGGGCTTTGTACTAATGGCTTGTATAATTCTACCACGGAAAGAGATTCTATGCGACAGACAACGAGCATGGCAGGTGGGTAAGAAGGATGCAACAGTCTGCTAGCGGATATTGCTGAGTTAATTCAAGTGCGATAAACCAAACAAGGGACGACTAATGTGCGCTCTGAAGTTGGGAGAGGATTGTCAAAGGAAACGTTATTATTGTCCTTGGATTCGCGTATGAGTCAACGCTTAGGTCAGTGCTGGAAGATCGTTGATTGAAGCATAACAGACTAGAAATTAGATCGATCAAAATGCGACAACTTAAATATATGCAAATATAAATATTAATACTTCCCTAGTTTGATAATTGATAAATAAACTAGAAACATACTAGAAATGAGATCGATCAAAAAGCGTCAACTTGAATATTTTTGTTTGTATTGTGGATTTGAGATTTTTATAGACTGTCTGTATCATTCCTGCTGTTTTTCACGCAAACAGTGCCGCTTTCTTAGGGACAACTTACGCATTTCTCACAATACTTGTGTATGATTTAGTTGTGTTTTCGAAGTATTTAATTGGCCTGACCCTGCTAACAGTAAGTGATTGTATGAGTGGTTGATATGCATCTGCAATCCTATAAAATAATAATAATAATAATAATTGTGCTGGTCAAGTTGGTCGGCCAGTGATTTCTATGTAGGTATGTTATTTTAGATAAACGAGCTTTCCACTTTTTCCCATTGCGCATGTTTTCCACATACACCCATTCTTCTTCCTGCGCAATATAGAGCCTAGCTTTACTGTGTTATATAATACTGCCACGGGCTTCAAAATAGTGTAACAATATTATGACATTTTTGTAATGCGAAAATAAACGAAAGAAGATGCACCATGTAGCCTGCGACCGACTCAAAGGTATTCATTGGAAGAGTATGAGCGTGTGTCACGACTTTGCCTCGTTCCACTAGCTATTGAGTAAAAAGATTTACCATGTTCTATTACTATATCTATTATTATCCCGTGAGTGCAAGAGGTATGATGTCATGTGTACTTTAACTGCGTGCATTGCATACACAAGATCCATGTTTCAATATTACGCCACGGAGAAGCATTATTTCTGTTTACGGTTCGGAACTGAAGCAGGTGAAGCTCTGAAAAACACACAAACAAATTTTCATTATCAGAAAATCAACAACTCATTGGTTAGACTGTTGGCATATGGTCGTCGCCAGTAATTATCAGATACTTCCCCTTAAGGAATTTTACACTACGCTGAATATTACTCATAGGATAACAAATTATTAATCATAAAGTCACTGATGACTCGACTGGAAATAATCATATACTATAGTGTTTCATACTAATAAACTCACGCAACTTTGACTAAGCAGCGGACATGGTTCTAGATTACATTCATATTTAAAAGTGTTTTTTTTAAAGTAACGGAATGATCTTGAAAATTACTATATGTCATGTTTTATTTCATTTACTGTAAATTTGTGTTTAGACTGGCAGCATGGGGGTAGGCATTTAACGTGTGTATATCTTCCCTCAGGACCCCGTCCTTAGAGATATTCAAGGTCACTTAGTCCAGTTTCCACATCAATCACAATAATTATGGGTCATTACACTCGGGCATCAAGACGTGTGACTCAAACGATCATCTATTTTGTTCCAGTTTCTGACGCGGTGACCTTATTATATTACTACAGACGAATATGTTCAGGTTGCCCCATTCATTTGCTCACAGCAGAGTTAATTTGTTACTACCAATCTACTTTTTTAAGCAAACTCAATTCACAAGATCATGGTGATTCACCATTGGCATAACATTTGACGAATCTCCAGGAGCGGACACACCGATGATTATTTGTTTATCAAATACGAAGAGCAAAATTGCTGGTATATTGTAAAACATGTCTTTTTAGCGAATTTGGCGGGAGAACTGGTTCGCTGATTCAAGATGTCGCCAATGACTTTATTATAAATTCAAAATGGCTACAACGTCTTTTTTCTCCACATACACTATGTAAACAACACAAATGAAACGTACAATAGATACACTTTATTGAAAAGTAAATTAACACACAAAAATAAACGTATTCATTGTGGTCATTATTTCAATGAAAATAAATATATGAAGTGGTACTGATATATTATTCAGAAATTAGTAGTACTTAGTAATTTTTGAGTCCCAATATAACGGGTCAATATTCTGGATGTAACGCAGCAACGATACCCGCTTTATCAAATCCCCGTTGAATCAGTTTTTTATGATTGCGAACAGAATTAAATTACACTTTACTGTTTTTATTTGTTTTTATGGAGATGATAACTGTGCATTTGTTTTGACGCGCGACAGACAAGTATTGTGCCAAAACAGGAAATCAACAATGACAAGAGAGATTCGCTAAATCAATATTCGCTATTACGTCATTTTACCACAATTCGCTAAAATTGCATGTCGCTTTTTCAACATGTTTTACAGTATGTTTGAGATGGTGCGCAATTATTTCATATATTCGAACATTTCATCGACGTCAAAAGTTGTCACACCTTGTGCTGCACAGTTATAAAGTATTCACACGGGAAACGATATCTTAATGGGTCGCCTAGAAGTCAAAGCTAATTATAATACAATATGTCGTATATTCAAATTTTAACAAGCGTAAATATAATGCATGTTAGAACCTATGTTAAAGAACGGTGGTCGTCTAGCCACGCATGCGCAAGATATGGGTCTCATAAGAACAAAGATTGCGCCTTTGTTGCGTAGACCAATGATTGGGGCGTTAATAATTTCTTTGGTGATTGGAAGGCATCGAAAGAGGTAATGGTAATTAGTGCACGTTGCGCCCGGGTCAAAATGTGTGCGCATTGGATTATGGGGAAAATCAGTTTTCATCAACACAAATGACGCACTTGCGCAGCGCGACGACCACCGCCTTTAAGGTTAACGTACACGTCGATAGGAGTAATAAATTGCAGTAATGCGCTTATTACAGTTAACTGGTAATGCAACATAACACAACACTGTCATTGTAGCCCTATTATGCAATATGCTTTTTGTATCTGCATATGAACTTGGCACAGACAGAAAATTGCAAATGTGATTTCAAATATTGTAATTTTGGATATGTATACTCAACTAAATAACTACAACTGCTGAACACATTCGCATGTGCGGACCCACAAAACGAGAATAGAATATTTATAATAGTAAATGCCAAAGATACAATACTCGTATAAAATTGTTAACGTTTCAATGGACTATATCGCCATGTGTGGTATAATGTCTATCACGTCTTCCTGAATGGCATCTACACCACTACAGTAAAAAAAAACTTTCAGAGTTTTTATACGTAGTTCTCAAAAGTATTGAACACTTAAATGATAAAACGGTACGACACGATACGATACACAGAGCTTGGTATCCAAAGGTTAATAGACAAAATGAGGATCTCTAACTAAAACATTTTTAAAAATTTAGATACTGAGTTATTTATTAGAATTTATGGAGATTGTAAATGTATGATTAATATTAAAATATCCAGAAATATTCAGTCAATTATGACATACACCTGAGTCCCATACTAAATTTTAAATTACTAACATGCCATGTCACAGCACTCAGAGCATTAAAACGGGAGGGGTCGTCACCTGCGCACGCGCGGGAATTGAGTCCCAGGCGACGATAACAACACACGCTAAAAAAACCAAAGACTCATGGGTAGACGCTTGTTTGTAATTAATGACACGCCATGGCCATCTGACGCATGCGCAGGTGACGACTCTCCCGCTTTAAGGCACTGTTGAGATTTGTTATGAGATCTGACATTTCATCTAATGACGTAATAATGTTAATAAATTTATGCTTAAAACATTGTTATTTTTTAGTTTCTACGCGTTACCGAGGCATGTTGAATTTAGATAGACGTTGGCATTATGAGCTTAACAGAGTATACGAGATGAATACGAATGGAAAGAATGTGAAAAGAAGATTAAGATATTGGAAGTTAGTCAAGTGTTTTAAAATTAATTTGTTAAAACACTGGTAAACTAAATGTTGGGCTAGTATGACTTCTGGTATGACATGCATATGCCTTTGTCGAGGGCGATCAGACGGGATGTGCTTTTCTGGACGTGTTGTAATACATTGCGCTGTAATAGACTGAGAATTAACAAGACAAGATTTAGGTAGATAAATTTGAGTCAAGTCTTCAGTGAAAATTACTGTCGGATGAGTTTGATATGAAAGGAACATATAGAAATAGATTGTTGCGATCAAATAGTTTGGTAAGATGTCACAATAACTTCTAAATTGAATTGCAAGATAAATGAACTCGGATGTATTTTAACACTTACAAAAATTCGCGGGAATTGATCCAAACAAATAATTATTCTGTCAAAGGTTATATCTGTTTTAATTAAATAAAGGTTATTTGAAGCAGTATGTTCGTTGCTATAGTATAATTATATATAGCGACAAATATATTTACGGGCTTTCAATTCCACGTTTTAATAATTAAATTTCCCGTTAATTTGCCAGACGCGGTGTCGGGTTTAATTTACACGAGAATTATGCGAATAATGAAAAGCCACGCAGCGTTGTAACAGTTTTAGACATCTCTAACGATTGTGGACGGGAAGGTCAACCGGAATATCGCCCTAGCGGCTTTGGACAGACTTAGTCATATAGAAAACGACACTAAAATCTTGTGGTGTCGTATGCAATAGATCGTAGACGCAAATAACCGTCAATAAATCGTTAAGAAACAATAGAGCCACGGGAATTATGTTCACCCCTCAAATAGTGTTCATTTCATTCCGTCCTCGCGTCCACTGTTCTCACTTCAGCGAGATCTTAGCTGCAATTCGCGTCTAGGTTCTATAAACCAATCATTAAACTTAATCAAATGAATTGATATCTGTCAAAACTCTGAAATAAATGGATCAATAATTTGGCGAGTTTAATAATATCGTTTTCACAAAATTATATGTTCGGTCATGAAGTATTTTTATTTTTGTCAAGCAACGTTCATGTCAGCTTCAAAGGTTGTAAGTTGCGTTAACCTTATTATCCAGGGCTTCATCCACAAATACACAGAGTACATTCGGCATGTCCCTCGTGGATGTTAGTTGACTTAGTTATTACAGTACTGCTTATCTTCAGATTAATATTCTGTGTACGATTTGAATTTATATTTGTGGAGTCTATCCAATTAATTTTATTAGGCGGTTAAAATGTGGCAATTCTGGGTAAATGCCTTCATTATATAACTCTAATAGTATAATATGATCCTGCGATGGAATTGGGATGAAGACGGTAGGGCTATATGAAACGAAACTATAAACAACGTTTTGGCGCATGGTGTTAAATAGCGGAAAAACAACAACCAACAATACATAGACAATAACTAAAACATGATCAAAACAGTGAAAAGTTTCCATGGTGTACAACCAAGAGGTGATGTCAGGTGTTTCGGCAAGAGTCAGCAATACCTGTCCCACTTGTGTCACCTGCCGTTAATCTCATTCATAATCAAACGGTCTCTGTAAAAGCTCAACGTCTATATCAGACAAGTGGTATCCTGTCTTATCATTATGTAACCAAGGATTGTCCTTAGATTCGAGTTCATGGTACAACTAGGGATCACAATGTGTTCCCATAGGAATGCCGATATTTTATTCCTGCTCAACTGAGATGTTTGTTGCCTCACATTACAATAGCAGAAAATCATCAACGATGGAATAATTAAAATTACAAAGTCGATTGCCAATTGTATATGTATATGCCATCTTGGTATATTGAGGTAACTACCATAGTTTATTGACCCCTTTATATATTGTGATGTTGTTGAGGTATATTGGAAATCCCTGGATTACTGTACTTACCAAAACCACAGCCCCATTGTTGAGGGACTGTGTCACAACTAATAAATCCCATGAACAGGTATCAGATAAAAACGCATAAATACTAAATATTTATTACATATTATTTGTTTGTTTTGTGCAGACAGATTTTGTAGTCGATATTGTTTTCTCTAGATGAGAGTGAAGAAAAAGGGACGACGCGATCACGGCTTAGTAATTTGTAATCCAAAAAGGTTGTTGGTAAACCAATCAATCAGGTTAAGCTGATTACGTCGATAATTTCCATTGGTATGTAAACTACATTAGATCTCATCTAGAATCACCGGAGTACTAAATAGCTTGAATCGCTAACATTTAATTGCTTGAACGAGGTTGGAATCTGTTGAATCAAATCCATACTTCGTGTGAAAGTTGTACAAACGTCCTTATTTTCAAATAGCCGCCGAGATCACGTTGGAGCGAGAGTGTCACGTGACTTTTTGTTGGCTCTCAAATAATGTTCCATTCTCTACCGTCATCGACAGAGACATAATCAGGGCCAAATAGGTCATAATCAGGGCCAAATATGTCCTAATCGGGGCCAAATATGTCCTAATCAGGGCCAATTATGTCATAATCAGGGCCAAGTATGTTCTAATCAGGGCCAAATATGTCCTAATCAGGGCCAATTACGTCATAATCAGGGCCAAATATGTTCTAATCATGGCCAATTATGTCATAATCAGGGCCAAGTATGTTCTAATCAGGGCCAATTATGTCATAATCAGGGCCAAATAGGTCATAATCAGGGCCAAATATGTCCTAATCGGGGCCAAATATGTCCTAATCAGGGCCAATTATGTCCTAATCAGGGCCAAATATTTCCTAATCAGGGCCAAATATGTCATAATCAGGGCCAAATATGTCATAATCAGGGCCAAATATGTCATAATCAGGGCCAATTATGTCATAATCAGGGCCAAATATGTCCTAATCAGGGCCAATTATGTCATAATCAGGGCCAAGTATGTTCTAATCAGGGCCAAATATGTCATAATCAGGGCCAAATATGTCCTAATCAGGGCCAAATATGTCCTAATCAGGGCCAAATATGTCCTAATCAGGGCCAATTATGTCATAATCAGGGCCAAATATGTCATAATCAGGGCCAATTATGTCATAATCAGGGCCAAGTATGTTCTAATCAGGGCCAATTATGTCATAATCAGGGCCAAATAGGTCATAATCAGGGCCAAATATGTCCTAATCGGGGCCAAATATGTCCTAATCAGGGCCAAATATGTCCTAATCAGGGCCAAATATGTCCTAATCAGGGCCAAATATGTCCTAATCAGGGCCAATTATGTCATAATCAGGGCCAAATATGTCCTAATCAGGGCCAATTATGTCATAATCAGGGCCAAGTATGTTCTAATCAAGGCCAAATATGTCCTAATCAGGGCCAATTATGTCATAATAAGGGCCAAGTATGTTCTAATCAGGGCCAAATATGTCATAATCAGGGCCAAATATGTCATAATCAGGGCCAAATATGTCATAATCAGGGCCAAATATGTCCTAATCAGGGCCAATTATGTCATAATCAGGGCCAAATATGTCCTAATCAGGGCCAAATATGTCATAATCAGGGCCAAGTATGTTCTAATCAAGGCCAAATATGTCCTAATCAGGGCCAATTATGTCATAATCAGGGCCAAATAGGTCATAATCAGGGCCAAATATGTCCTAATCGGGGCCAAATATGTCCTAATCAGGGCCAATTATGTCATAATCAGGGCCAAATATGTCATAATCAGGGCCAAATATGTCCTAATCAGGGCCAAATATGTCCTAATCAGGGCCAAATATGTCCTAATCAGGGCCAATTATGTCATAATCAGGCCCAAATATGTCCTAATCAGTGCCAATTATGTCATAATCAGGGCCAAGTATGTTCTAATCAGGGCCAAATATGTCCTAATCAGGGCCAATTACGTCATAATCAGGGCCAAATAGGTCATAATCAGGGCCAAATATGTCCTAATCGGGGCCAAATATGTCCTAATCAGGGCCAATTATGTCATAATCAGGACCAATTATGTCATAATCAGGACCAATTATGTCAAACTATGTCATAACCAGCGTTATCCATCATGTCAAAATTTGGCCACGATGAGAAGACATGGCGTCGTGTTGGAAAAGAAGAAGGAATATTCCTAGAAACTGGATTGCTCTACACATAGAGGGATCCATTGCTGCTAAAATAATGTTTTAAATTCTAAATAGGAACTCATTTTTTACAACGAGGATTATACACCCCGAAACAATACACGTTATTCAAAATAATTATAGCCTAGTTTCAAAGCAGGTTGATAGCACAATCTTCTCTTCCATATCTGAAAAGTGGAGAACTTTGTGTTTTCCTCTAATTTATGAAAAGCTGGGTATATGTCTTCAACTTTCTATAGCCAAACAGAAAACAAACATCGAATTCTACTTGATTCAAGACTAATAATCCCACAAATTCCACTTTTCATCATAACATAGAATTGTTGCCGATGTCAATAAACAACATAAACATATGTATCCATATGCTAATTCGAAATGTGAAATGCGGCTCGAAATAAATAAGTATTTTCACGCAATGCAATGTTGTATAAACAATGTATTTTACATGCATGGGACTCATTTCAACACGACACGGTGCAAATACTATGGTACTTTATCGTATAACATTGTTTCAGTACATTCGATGTTTGTTTATTTTTACTATAGACAGAATTCTTATGGAATGCAGTACACGTGAATCGACGAAAAGCCACATTCACCAACATATAGATTTCCTTTTTTTGGCATAAATCAAAGCAAATGATAAAGAAAAGCGTGTGGCAGTGACGTCACAATTATGCACAACCTGTGTTACAAGTTCAGACGTTTTATCGAATTTAGCATCTGAGAATTGGGAGTATATATATATATCGCATATATATTTTCCTGATTTTTTTTACTGTATTTTAAACTGTTTATTGTCTTCACCTTTAACTGTGTGGAAGCTACTGCAATCACATTTGCTTTTTGTTTCGAATCACAATTTTGTTTAAATAATCATTCCAGTGACGGAATACTTCCGAATAATGACAAATGAAGCCGTTTGATCAAGGAAGTGGTCGAATAATCACAACTCTAGCTGAGCAATCGTGACTTATGAAGAGGCAGTTTAGTGTTTTGTAAACATATTTTTGTACAGATAGGAAACATTGTGTTTTGCATGATCGGAAATTGGTGTCAAACTAAGAAATACATCGTGTGTCTGTGAATAAATAATTGATGAATATTAGTTCAATGCTTCGTCTTGTTTAATGACAATGCAAAATATAATGTTTATTAGTTTAAATAAATAACAATAATAATTATAAAATAAATTTCAAAAGAATAAATAAATATTTAATAAGAACTAATTATTTTTTTATAATAGTATATTACCTAAAATCATATCAATGTTTGAATGATCTAATAGCGCAGTATTGTGACACAGAGTTATGGGCCGGGCGCATTAATAATATGATATATTGTTTAAAAATTTTAAAAATATAAGTTCTCCTGCATGTATAATGTCCATTCATTCATTTCTGAATTCCCAGGCTGGTAAAATAGTTTCGGATTTCTTTTGATGTGTTACTAAATCTCCATTTATTGCCATAAAACATCACTGAAGAACATTAAAAATTTATTGCACGACAAAAAACTAACTACAATAGTTCCCCCAACAATTTTAAAGTGGTTAGATGAATTTCAAAGAAATAGAAAGTGATAAATATTAATAAAGATTACATGCCTCGTAACCCTTGTAGTTTTTTCATTTTGTTTTATTTATTTCCAATAAACTTAGAGATGAGAGAGATGTCATGGTGATCACATGAATCCTTTATTAATTTTCAGTAGATTGTTTATAAGGATACACATCTATAATTGTTAAGATCTTTTGTGACATTTTTATGAATTGGATTTACAACTTCTTTTCCAATTTTACTTCAACTTAGACATGTTTGAGTCTCCGTCATTTTGTAATGAGTTGTGTAATGGGCGTAATCACGATGATATTAGTGTCGACTTCCTGTTTGACTTACTATTTCTATTTAGATTTACGTCTTCTCCATTTTCTAGAGCCCTTTTCACCCCCAACAGAATTCAAAATGTTTTGGTGGTTATTTCTAGTTGTTTATCTTGATCAGTTGCTATACGCTTACACAAGACATCATAACCACTTGTTCGAAAAAAATCTCTTCTTTTAGATACATCAAAGGTACGTTTAACTTTTTAATCTAATAATTTTAGAATTTATAGTCACTAAAGTTGGACCAGAGCTGACTTATGTTTCCTTTTGTCTTATTTACTGACAATGTTACCAAATGCCTGCCTTGGTTACACGCATCCCGCCATCTTTTCATTCTATTATTGATAATGTTCTTTTCAACACACTTGTTGGCCACTTTTAAGTAAATTTGTTTTTCATTTTATCCATGGTGCATTTGGATCGTATTTTTTTATCTCATTTGTCCAGTCACTAACAATATTCGAAAAATTTGTCTGGAAAGACGTGTACATTTTATTCTTATTTTTAAAGTCACCCGCAACATGGTTCAAATGTGAAATTATTATTTGTGATTACTCTCTAAATAGTGTTTTGAATCATTTTCCAGTAGAAGTATTTTTAGAATCAAGAATTAATCAGTAAATTACATATTTCCTCGAAATTAAACTCGGGAACACGACTTCGAAGAATAAAACATGCAATTGTCACATGATAGACTTGTCTGTTTCGACGATCTTCCCATAGCTCGGTGCATTTATCTACACACTCTGTGTAATCCATTTCGTAATTAAATTCGCTGCGAGGTAAATTCAATATTTATCGCCATAGGTAGGACGGTAGAGAGGTAGATATGTTGATAATTTCCCGCACACATTATCTTAGATGAAAGTAACCAATTACTAATCTGCTAATTATAATGTCATCCTCAAACATATACACCGCTATCACAGAAAATTTGAGTTCAATTCAATCATTTGACTTCAAACTCGCCGTGTCACAAACATGCCAGCAATGGAAATAACCACTTTTTCTTTGTCTTTAGTTTATTACAAATTGAATGAATCGTGTAATGTAATGTAATGCAATGTATTATAAAGTAATGTAATGTAATGTAATGTAATGTGATTTTTGATTCACGGATAAATAAAACGAAATTACATTAACGGATGTGACTGATAACTTTTACTATGAAAACCTTAGCATCCCGTTGGCAGGCCAGTCACACTGGTTCTCACTACTTGAGGTTAGGATCCCCTTGCCAAATGTAATGTAATGTAATGATCTTTCAAGATTGTTTTGTGTAGCTGTTTTATTGAGGAAACAAACATAGGATATGTATACGTAACATGAGGAAACATTCAAGAAAAGTGTGACATTCGTCTTTCAACTTGCATAGGTCATAAAACTGTTGGTTTCATGGATGTTCGTCCACCTGCCGATCTTTAAGGCTACCCTAAATAATAGATTATCAAATGATGTTAATCACGATTCTATCACGTGATCTGTAAATGCTGCATATAATCCAAATTTCTAGAGCTGCTCAGATTGTCATGTCAGAATTTACATATTTTTCAAGCAACGACATAAACGTAAAAATGTTTCATCACCCACACCCATAGCCTTTTAGCATTGACAGCAGTATTATTAAACAGTTAAAAGTATTTTCTTGTGTATTTTTTATTGTTCAGAAATGTGAGAACCACAAAGCAGGATTGGAACAACGTTGCACTAAAATGTGATAATGCTATTTTTACAGGCAATGTGCCAACATTATTGAGACATTTTTTTCAGACTACAGACGGCTCTATCATCTTGTCCGACCAATGCTTTTTGAGCTTAGAACCAATAGCCTTTACTCCAAAATATAACTGTGGAACGAGGTCACAATTACAGGCCCAATATTGTTATAGATTATTTCTCGTAGCCTTGTAACCTGCCATGTCTACGAAAAACATTTTTTTTATTTATTAAAGTTGACGGTGAGTATGCAATAATTATGTGATTTGCTTAGTGTATTGCGTAACTGCTAACCAAGGAGAGGTAATCTGCATCATCAAGTCTACGTGGTCACCAGGAAATTCGTCAGTACTTTGCAACGTTTCATAAATATTGTTAAGGGAAATATCGAGTAAAATAATAAGAGACCTTGCTAAACACTAGTCTGGCCACAGTCTGGAGATTACAATTTTCTTGTTTCAAGTGAAAAAAATTTCCGCGAAATATCCAACTCGCTTCGAAATATCTCATTTGCTGCGAAATATCCCACTCTCTGCGAAATATCCCACTCGCTGCGAAATATCCCACTCGCTGCGAAATCACCATTAACCATAGGATATTTCGCGATGAGAGGGGATTTCCTGTTGATAATTATTTTTAATTGAAAATTACACCAATGTTTTTAAAAATTGTTCCGACTGGAGCCAGTCTGGCTAAATGCCAAACGCATTGGCGCTAATCAGAAGTGCATATGTAAATGAAACGTTTACTCCTATCGCCAACACTGTCCTGGTTCCGTGTCTATTCTTTTTTTCTACGGCGACAAAGAGCTCATCATTTAATGAGCATGTGCGACGTCTAATTCCATTGGGGTTTCTTCGTGAGACCGGTTTTGTATTTAATTTCATTTTTCAGTAATTATCAGTCCATTTCTGTGTGTATTGATGCGTGGCTTTATATGTGTACAGTGTGTCTGTAGTAGATGTGACCATCGTCTGCGTCGCGGCATCTTGTCATATATCTAAAGAATGTCTTATCTATCATGGATTTAATTTATAAGTGTAATCTACTGTAACGTTGTATCTAATGCAATTAAAAAGTGGAATTCTCCGACTTAGTTTATTACTTTTTGATCTCTGCTCGTGAATCTTTTGTTGTTTTGTCTGAATGCCGTCTTGTCTACTTGTACTAACTTTGTCTAACAAGCCTCGACGAGCATTATAGTTACTTTAGCTGCCACGATACTTAGTATTGAATAAATATTAGAACGAACTATATCAAGTTGATTAAATTCTGTGAGCAATGACGAGGTTTGTATTTTTGGTGCAAAATTGTGATTATAGTTTCGAGACAAATGAAAAATATCCGGAGTAAAAAATGACGGGCAAGTATTTTTTAGTGAATAAGTAAATTTGTAGTTGAAATAGTGTGTGGTGAACGAAGTCACATACGTTAATTCTCAACATATTGCAATACACGCAATAATACAGAAACGACGTCTATATATTTTATTGTTATTAATTCTAAAGAAATTGAAAGGCTGTCACCAGGATACGAATCTAAGGATTAACGATTAAGATTACTGTTACAACTCGGAAGTGATATATTTACTATCTATTACAGTCTCTCCCCGAAGTTTGCATCATTTGCATATTCTACCATTTGACGTATCTACAAAATCAATACTATAGGTAACACGCCACCTTCACGTGATAAATGAATGCACTTGAGAATATCACACATTTGTATGTATATATATATACATATATATTATCAAAGGGACGTCTCATCATTGAGTTGGGACATTTTGGTATATAATGTGCATCGGCCCGAAAGTAATTTTAAGATAAGATAACCAATCAGGAAGTTGGAATAAATTGCACCTAATTTATTTATGACTCTGGGTGCAAGGATCGCCGTTCTATTTACACTAAACCGCTTCATTGTATTATCTTTAGGATTCAATAAACTTGACATTAACCTTGTCATCAATTTCTTATAAATTGATCCTGTCATCTTATCGATCAATTATAGTTCGTTATACATAGTTACTATTAAAACGAAGATTACAATCGATTTTTTTTATTTCCCAATACCGAAAAAGACAAGACACGTGGGAGAGTGATTGTGAAGAAATATCTATCCGTCGCTAGTCAGTGTTCTGTAAATTAATCATCGCTTAATTACTATTTAAGTGCCCTGAAATGTTGGAAATATCTATTCCCAAAACTGACATCATCGGATAAACGTGGCTGTTCGTGTTGGAGGGATTTGGAAGCGATAATCACGGCGTGTGTACTACTTTAACGGGTGCCTTGGGAACGCAATCAGATGTTCCCAAACAATGTACTATTTATAGCAATACGATAACAACCACCCTGTAAATACAGGATTCTTTACTTTATAAAGATGAAATGATGCCCCCAAACAGTATATATCACTTTTTTGTATAGGTTAGTGTATATTGTTAAATGAATATGAGCTAGGTTTCCTGTAGCAACTCAAATAGCTTCGCTTTCAATTTGTGTAGGTGCTTGTTAAAGGGTGGTGGTCGTCGCGCCGCGCCCTGATATGGGACTCATAGCGACGTATACAACGCGTGTAAAATACATTGTTTGTTTACATAAAAATCGAACACGCGCTGAACGACGACCACCGCCCTTTAAATGTTATAATCTTTTCACATTATTTAGTTGGAACAATAAAATTCTGTTTGGTTTTGTATTAAATGAATAAATACTACTACGAAAAAAACTCTGTTAGTGCTCCCCGCGTGTCATCTTTCACAAAATAAAATCCCAAATCATTTTTTCTTTTCAATGTCGCACCAAGCATGTGCGAGATATATGGGTTTCATATAAACATAGATGGCGACTTTGGCTGTTGCGCAGATCAACAATAACAAAATGAGACGTTACCAAGCTTTAATAAGGTGTTTTTTTTTTTAAAGGATTGGAAGGTATCGAAGGAGTCACCGGCGTTAATTAGTGACGACGCCCCCAGATCAAACCTCATACTTGTGACTTCCATTAGAAGAGCGCATTGGATTGTGGGAAAATGTTTATCAACACAAATCTCGCACTTGCGGGATTCGACGACTACCGCCCTTTCACATTCCTCCCACAATTTCGATCAAGATTTGACGCCAATAGGAAGTAATATTAATTTGTTCCAAAATTATCAAAAATACTATGAACAAATACAACAAAACAATGAGCAGAATGCTGCAACAAACTTGAAGTTTGCTCTGAAAAAAATATCGCCCATAAAATGTTAAGATATAATGGTCCATGATTTCATATTCGTATTACATTGGTATTACACTTGACTAAACAGCTAAACATGGTGTCTACGTGAAAATTTCACGTATGAATCAGTTGTATTCAAAATGGCTGCCTCGAACTATGAGGGTTTCCTGGGAAACAAGTCGGAATTCCACGGCATGAGCTGTTAACCTTAATTTACACAATGTGTTAAGAAATCGTCTCAAATATTACGATTTTATAAATTGATAAAAAGGTTGTCCTTTTTATTTTCTTTTGAATGCCATGATTTCTCCCGTCAATATTTTGGTGAAATATTTTGCATACTTATGTATTATTCTGCAATTTCTTCGTTACTTTTGAACCAAATTAATGGACTTTTCCATTTGTTACAGGCTTTGATCACAATTTTTTTTATGCGAAAAATCATGCAGGTTTATTTTGTAAAAGTTGACAAAAGTTAAAGCGGGGGAGTCGTCACCTGCGCATGCGTCAGATGGCCATAGCGTGTCATTGTTTACAAACAAACGTCTACCCATGAGCCTTTGCGTTTTAGCGTGTGTTGTTATCGTCGCTTGGGACTCAATTCCTGCGCGGGCACAGTTGACGACCGTCCCGTTTTAAATTCGGTATTGGAAAGTTAATGTGCAAAATACACGTACAAGTGAACGCTGAAACACTTACAATACATATAGGTGATGAAACTCTAGAAACACAAAGCCTGCACCTCGGAGGGCGCACACACTCACACCTTAATAGACAGGCACCATTTCCGAGGACTTCACAGACTATTACAGAGCTTACTAAACAGATTTCAATAATAATCCGCCTTCACTAGAACACGGAAATATAGACATGTATTATTGAGAAGTATTTTTTTTATTATTGTCTTTAAAGTATAATGATAACCATTAAAAATACATTGGAATCGGTTCACATTCTCTTGTGGATTGTGAGATTAATTATGTATACGTACATAAACACAGCGTATCCGGCGATACCACCGTGATGGGACGCACAGGGATGATCAATAATGCGAAGCTTTTTCTGAACCAATTATCTCTGTATTCAAATGTCAATAGAGTACCGTATCGGATATATCAGCGGTAATTACGTGGAACTGAAAAACACGTTTCCGATTCGCGTAATACCATGAACAGTTCGCATAACACGATGTCGCGTAATACACTGCCCATGTGATGTCAATACCGATTCGTTCCGTGAAAACCGAGGCGAAGTTCACGCGTAACCTAATCACATAGAACATTTGCATAAATCCACGTTGAGAAAAATTAAAACTATGGAAAGTGTACAGCTATGTTTTTTGAAGTAACACCGACATATATGACACCCCCAAAATGGATATATTTTGGACTTTCTAAATTCTGAAAGATTATATTCCCGTATCAGTTGTGTTTCTTATGACACAAAATCGATATTTCAATGGTAAGCTAGTTAAACGGAAAGGTCATACATCTACCAGCAGCGGTATTGCTGAAATCTGTTGTGACACGCTTAATTTAGCTAAAAGACTGACAATATTATCTGATTTAGTTGCATTATGAATTACAGCAAAAATATAAAGCAGCTGCATACATTGATAGCTGAATAGATAGTTTACACATTTTGTTTGCGTTTCATTGAAAAGATGAGGACACATAAAACAATGTTGCATTTCAAAGAAGAGAAGGTTCACGGTAATTATACAGGATAAACCTAATTACCATCCCCAGCTGAGGAACTGCAATACTGCGCCGAGTATGGGTAATTTGTTCGTTGGGGGACACTCTCGTGGCGCGTCATTTAGAAATAATCTGTTATTCATCCCGTCTAATTTAGTTTTTCTAAGGAATCAGGCTACAAATTCACTAGAAATCAAAATCCTACGGCACAATACATTCCATAACCAGAGTTAGCCCGGTTATAACTGTTTCTCAGAAATTGAATAGATACTAGTCACAGTTGTTCCTAAGAGAAAACTTTCAAAGTCCGTACGCATACCAACATTTCACTAATTAAATTTCACTCTATTTCATATACAGCGGAGACGCTTGTGACGTCATAGCACGCTTAGTTCACAGAGATGCGTTTTCACGCATACTCGGTTTGATTAAGTAATTAAAGAAAGTTTCCAGTGAATCAAATTAAAGCACAACATTGCAAACATTTTTATTCTGAATAGTGCAAGTAAAACGGTTACCATGGCGACTGGAATCAATTATCTCATATATTATATGATTTTGGTAATATAAGTCGAAATTGATGATTTCGGAACTGACTTGATAAATTTCAACTGATGCGAAAGTAAACTTTTGTCACTTTTTAAGAACATTAAACCAGCATACTCTTTTCGACTTTTTTTCGAAAATATTGTTCAAACCCTGCAGCCAATGGGAAATTATGTTCAAAATTAACAATGAAATTAAAGAAAAAACACATAAAAATGTACAAAATTTGCCATGACATATTGGCGGGAAAATTATGGCGTACAATACACGTCGTTTGGTAATTTGAATAAAATCCCCCCCCCCAAAAAAAGTGACAGATCTCAGGAAAACACTGATAGCCTGAACAACTTGTTGAAATCAACATGACAGGGTCTTGAACTGTCAGAGGTTGCGACCATTTGGTGTTGTGTGAGTCAATTACGTTTTCATCATGGAGCGCACGTCAAATGTGACACAAGATTTGAGAGCGCATCGGAAACTACTGGCGTCTGGGAATATGAGGATGGGGCTTAGAAGATAGAAGTAAATCTGTGTTATTTGTTGTTTGGCGCTGTACGGCCTGTACGTCGTGTTGTACATAGAAGTATTGCAATACATTAGTGACTCATTAATCAACACGACTATATCTACGCGCACAATGTCAATAAATTTACACACTCTACAAATATCATTAATAATTTTAAATCCAGACCAAATATTATCCTAAATGAGACTCAAAAGCATACTCAGTTATTAGAGAAAACTGTCAGAAAGATTATCGCCCGATATTTTAATAGCCTCCTTTGACATGCGCACAAGACCACTAATACTTCGCACAGGCGACTATGTAATGCCTGGTGTTACAAGCGGCGACATTGTTGTCAGGCCACAGAGGCCAGTTGAAAGTGAGCCGAAGTACGAGCATGCGCAGTGTGGGTAGCGCGGTAGAAATGGGGTGATTTCAAAACAAGTCACATGCCACTAACTCATATTTCCTCCTGGTTTATCAATATGTATGAAGACAAAATATGCGTTTTTGAAATTGTCCGTTGTTTTTTGTACCGGAATGTTTACGACAAGATTGGCATGTTCAGTTCGATACAGCCCCCTCTACTTTGTGTGAGCAATTGATATATCTACTCGGTTTACAGGGCGAGCTTAATTTTTAATTGGTCAAATGTAGACTACCTCGTTTTCGGCATAGCCCTACATTAAAACTATTATTTTTTTTGCAACTATTCGCATTATTCATCTCATATTTTGCTCGGATAAATGTCAAGAAAATGTTAGTTTTCTTTAATAAATCTAATTGTTCCCCGGATAGCACCGTTCCTTTTTGCCTGGATACCCGAATACTACAACGCTTGGTATACGTCCCCATTGAAATCTGGTTTGCTGATTATAAACTGTATTAAAGATACATACACCACTCAGCAAAAAAAATAAAAAAAATAATCACGCGAGAATAATTACATTTCCCGTCGGTTCAAGGATATCCAAAGTATACGATGTGATGTAACACCGTTGAACAAAGTTTAGCCGCAATGTCCCAAGTGACGTTTATGTGTGCTCATCATATTCATTCAAATGCATAAATTTTACAAGACGAGCCAAATACTAATACCAATAATCCTCTCGGGTTTAATAAATAACCCTTCCAAACCAAATAAAAAGTTAAAAATGTAAATCTGTCCCCAATATTTAGCAATAACGATTATGAATGGCGTCCGCTATAATCTACAAACTTTGATTAAACCTCAGACTAGTCTGAGATTAAACTTGAAGGTCGGCGGCGGCGCTCGTGATAAATCAGGTACAGTACTAGTAATTTCAACCGGTACACAGTGATTCCCCCTCCCCAAGTAAATGATTTACGCAATAAAACACGAAATAACTTGTCGGTTGTTGGTAGAGGTTTCGTGTCTAGTACTAAGTAACTAAAATACGTATTACATTTATCGATTTGAGGTAGCGAGCTAATAAGCAAACAAATTACTGTTAACTTATTATGGACAATTCTCGGGGTACAGTATTTATTTCATGTGAAAGAACCCCATCAGCACAAGTTTGCATTCAGTGTATGTTATAGACAAAACGAAATCGATAGCTGATAAAGAAATATTTCAGTGTATAGCGGTTAGAATGTATTCTGAAACCTAGGCAACGAGGTTAAACATAATACTGTGAAATACTTTATTTTCGCTTGGAATTAATTTTCGCTGATGAAAATTGCGAGTTTTGCGAAAGCGAGTATGCAAGTTGTTACAGCGAGGCCAAATAAACCAGGTAGGCGCGGGTGATATAATAAAACTACACAGAGGCAAGCAACTCCAAAATATCAACAGACTTGGTTAGTGTAATTACATCTGATCGATGAGCGACCTAACTAACGATTCAACCGTAGGACAGCTAATGTAGCATGGAGTTGATACACAATACGGGTGTAAGCAAGATGATAACCGGGTACACTATAACTATACGTATCATATTCGATATAATATCGATTTCCAGTCACCGTATTGTTTGACACTGATACAATGTTGTGAACACGACACGGTATATCGATCTAGCACTACGCTGTCGGTGATCACGTGACCACAAGGCCTTCACCTGAACTTCAAAAGTATAAAGTGCCCCAAC